>NC_064640.1:338694548-339319548 GCF_023864345.2 Schistocerca serialis cubense
GTTTAACACATACTACTGGTAAATACCGGTTCTTAGTCTTTTTTGCTGATGACCGTTTCACACTTTTCGCTCTACGCATTATGCGTATGTGTTTGTTTCAAGAGCTTACATTTTTGCTCTCAGTCTTATGAATTCTGTAATTATCTCTCCCGATAATTCATCTTCCATTGAACCCACAGTCTTTTTATTGACTCATGGGACATTATAAATATTATTATCAGGATAAGCTGATATCTCAAATTATGTATGCATATCACTTTTAATATAAGTATTTGAGGTGGTTACATGATATAGTAGGCTCCCTGTGTCTGTGTAACACATTTTAACATTTTTTGGCTCAGATTTCTTCAATACATATATATAATGATAATCCAGAAGCAGAATCTTAGAAATATGTAAAAGAGGCGTTCTTACAGCTACAGATTAATCAGAAACTATCTTAAGTCTACTCGACTCAATTGAAACCAAATTTTCATTAAATACCACACTGTGAGTGAAATTCGGTCTTGCAATGAGAGCAACAGATCTATATCTATCTTCCCAACTCATTACTAGTTTCACATCTCTTACTTTTCGTACATTTTCCATAGATTTGCCAAAAACACTATTCAAAATCGTTTTATGCATTCATTTTCCTCAGCATTGATATTAATATACCGTTTTATTCAGAACGCCTGATGAAATGACGATATCCAGCGAAATTTTCTTAGAATAAGATTTTACAAAATTCCTCAGTGAGTGTTTTAATCTCTAAGGTGAATCACATATTTTTTATCGTATAATGTAGAAATCATTTCCTTTATACTTCTGGCTTTTTGATCCTAGGTGGTGTACAGTTTTCTCTCGACGGAAAGGTAGATCAGACTGATATTCACGAAAAGTTTGTGGATATTCAAGATCCATATTTAAAATGTAGACTATGTCTGAATTTTCAGGTATATTCATTAGATCAAAACCATACACAGACATCAATGCAAAATCAGATAGTGTTCGGTACTGCAACACTGTCCAGTTTGTTGACACTGTAGAATATGTATATATATATATATATATATATATATATATATATATAATTCATCCTGATTTTCATTATAATCACTCATGAACTTATTGTTGTAACTACATGTCTATGTGGAAACAAATTGTAATTGTTCCATGTCTGTAATAAGTAGCAGTTTTAGATTAGTAATTTTCAGTAGTGCATCCCACGCCAAGCGAGTTGAAGCTACATAAGAGGATGTATATTTTTCGTACGTTTCAAGACAGAGTGCGTGGAAATTTTGAAAAACGTCAGCCAAGAGCAAAACATTTCTTTTAAAATTTTTGTTGGAACAGTCTCCTTACATCTTGCATTCATATAAGCTCTGCACTTCGTACACTATGCGATAATCCAATTCTTTGATTGTTGTTTCACCAGTTAGCAAACTTTTTAACAATTCTGTAAGCACTGATTTGTCAGTTACATGCTCATACAGGAACATACATAGCTTATTGATCAAATTAAACTGCTCACTGTCAAGAATATACCCCTGTTATTTGCAACTCATCAGGTTCCAAATTTGAGGCATATGTTTCTAGAGAGCATGCGAGAAAGTTGAAGAAATCTATAAACGAAATTATGTGTTGGTTACGATAGTCCACTGCAATAGATTTCGTGGACGTTTCAAATTTTTCCATGTTTGTCGCAATTACACAAACATGGCCTGTATTTATTTTAGTCTTTTCTACCACTCATTTGCATAGGTTCATAATTATAAAATGTGCATTGTGAATAACTGTGAAACACAAGACGCAGATTAAAATTACGTCCATAATTTAAATTACACCTATCATATGCAGCACCACGAAATCTGCCTGTAAAATGACGGTAATTTCTGCGTTTCACATAAGTCCGCTTGAAGTGCTCATTGCAAATGTGGCGAATTTCTGCTGTTCAAAACACTTCAAAACACTTCTTGTTCTTCTCACTAATAACCCCCGTTTTGCAACAGGCAAATTTTTATGTGCTGTGCCATCCATGTACTCAGCATATCTGCAAATTTGAAACTATGAATAGTCGTCATTATAACTGCACTGTGCATAGAATGAAATACTGTGTGGTTTGTGCACAAGAATTTTGTTACAAAGGCTCAGTTGCAACGAACATTCGACGACAAATGATATCTTTAATTGTTATAGGAATTAAATGTGTTCAACTGTATCTCTACTTTGGATAGGATACTAGCGACTGGTTTGTAGTGCAAACAATCTACTAAACGTGCAGCCATGTTCTCTAAAAACGAAAGCAGTATAAACAGCGTTCAATACTTCATTTAAAGTTGATCATCATTAATGCAATTACTTGCTAGACTCAAAAGGTTTTTATATAACAGAGACGAAAAATTTATGTGTATATGACAGGTAGTACTAACAGATTCGCATATTTCTCACGATTATGATGTTTTGAGGCATATAATGGAACCACCTGAAACTTTACTATCTCCTGTCTCTTCTACAATCATCCACTGATACTCAAAGTACTGAATACCATTCACATTAACAGACATATTTAAACAGTTTTTCTAAAATATTTCCATATTGTTCACTTAGTTCAATGCATTTGATAAAAGAAGATAACTTGACATGTGGTTCACATTGTTGCTAGGTGCAAACCAGCTATAACTGACCACATGAAGCAATAACTGTCATTTTTTGAATCAACATCTATCACAGCACTTTTATTTACAATAACTTTTGGAATTTTACTGTGCATTTCCACGTAAAATCCTTTGTTTATATTAATGTTTATCGAATGTTTCATAATTTCTTTTAATGTCCAACTAGAAACACGACTTGGAAAGTTTCTGGTCAGTTTAAACCTGGATCTGTGATATTGGCTGAATACCATTCATGACGTCTTCAAACAGCAGCAGAGGCACGTTCTTGGTATTATATACACTTCATTAACCTCACTTGGGCAATAGCAATTTGCAGACAAGTGAGACATAAATATTAACTGGCGGATTCAGCTTCCGCACTTTGTTACTGAAATCCGGGAGACATAAAGCAAGAAATTATTTGGGATCTTTAAAGCCATCATGACTGGCTATTTCACATACATAATCGATTTTTGAAAGCCGCATCCACACAAACCAATTCTAGACAACCGTCACTGATTATAACACTCTTTGCAGATGACTCACCCATTCTTCATAATCATATGAAGCACTATTTTGTTTGTCTAAAAGTCGACAACGTTCATAATCTTCAGCCTCCCGGGGGACTCTGAAGAGGCGTTAGATGAGAGCTATTCCACGACGCAGGCACAGAACGACAGCTGGTGCACTTTCTACAATACTAAAAGAGAAAAGGATCACTGGGCTACAGTAAGTAATGAATAGGTGAAAGATGTAAGATTGTTTCCTTTTTTCTGTCTTACACACACAGTGCTGTAGGAGAAAATTAAGAAGCAGATCTCCTCCATTGTCATCGAATATGTCAGTACAAGAAATTAAGATCCGAAAAGTTAGTAATATATCAAATAAATTTACATGAACCATATGCAGATTACAAGCTGCTCAGTATATATCACCATAATCAACAATATAACATAGGAATCTGCTTAACTTTTTCGCAGAAATCCCCCAACAGAATAGAAACAGTGAGCCATGAGGAAATCCTTTTCTTTTTAGACTTGAAAGTGCGAGGATTACTGCTAAGATTTTTTAATTCTTATCATAGCTTACTGAAAATGGATGCATCAGAATGCTGCACTCCTTTTTGCGCAATAGTCAAGGTGCTGGGATCCGAGACTAGACGGATTTCCACCTAGTATTAAGTGAGAGATAGCTGCAAATTCTTGTGAATAAGCTTATATTGTTAGCAAAAAATGACATTAAAGAACCTTAATACTGAGAGGCCAATACCAGAAGTCCCACACACCAGAACGGGAGTCGACAAGAGATTCACTAACTTACACCACATTTTGCTGGAACTGCCCATTTCTGAGTCACAAATACTCTTTGCGAATGGGAAGATTTACCCCAGAAAAGTATGTCTTAGACTATAAGGCAAGCAAATGAAAATGAGCAAACTAGAATAATTTTCGAGTTGGACTATTACTTATTGCAGATACTATTCTAATGGTAGATGTGGTGGTATTCAGTTTTAAAACAAGATCCTGTACGTGGGCTTTTCAAAACAGTTTACCATTATCTAGACATCTAGGAATTTTGACTGATAAGGCCTACTAATCATGCAACCATTTTGTTTAATAAAATGTCAATGTTAGTTTAATTGTGTGTCAGAAACTATAAAAACTGTGTGTGCTGTGATTTAGCATCAGTTGTTTTCCACAAGTCATGGAATTCTCTCTCTCTCTCTCTCTCTCTCTCACTGAGAAGTCAGTGCTGGGACTGCTACTGTTTATTGTATATGGTCCCACTTTTTGCGGAAATATTTTATGATCAATACAATCAAGTGCTTTAGTTAAATCAAAGAAGACATCTAGTTTTTGCAAGCTTTCCCTTAATCCGTCCATTGTCTCACAGAGAAAAGAGAATATAGCATTTTCAGTTGTTAAATCAATTCTGAAACTATACTGTACGTTTGACCGTAAATTATTTGAACTGATCTAATGAATTATCCTTATACATACTGTCTTTTCTGTTAATTTTGCAAACATCGATGGGATATAAAAATTGGGGTATTATCCCTTTTTCCTTTTCTATAAAGTAGTTGCGTTACTGAGTACTTTAACTGTTCAGAAAACTGACCACTCCTAAAGGAAAAATTAGAAATGAGGCCGAGAACTCAGATAACTTATGCAGCACAGTGCTTTAATATCCTCCTAGCTACCCCATCATATCCTTCAGAGTCTTTAGTCTTAAGCGATTTAATTACTGACTCAATCTCTTCCCTGTCAGCTACCTATGAAAGTGATATTATTCCCCATAGGAACTAGTTTTTTATTTAATTCATGCGCTATATTCAGAAAGTGATTGTTAACTACTATGTACTTATATATATGAAGATTGGTTGTAAACAATGATAAGAGACAACTTCGTTAATTTGAGAAATTACACGGTGAAATCTCATGAACAGGATATTGCAAGTACATCCATGGTAATTTTTTTTAAATTAAGGTAAGTCATTGTTTTCAAACATTTCTATGGTAACGATATATTTTTACAATTGTAAATTCTATTCCAAATTTTATTCTTAAAAACATGTCAGTGGGTACTTCACACTCTTGACTTGCAATCTGATTGTAATTAACGTGAGTTACTTCAGACTTATCACTGTTTACTTTCTGGGCGAATTAACGATGCATTACTGTGAAACCTTTCGAAAATAGAAATTTAAAAGCTGCTAATTGTTGCAGTTTACAATGTTAAGGTTTTTATCACCAAGTCTTGAAATAATGAAATGTAACAACCTCAAATATAAATCTATGATTCAGCACAACCAAATTAAATTAATGTTACGTTACTACAGCACATAAAGTTAAGGGTGACCCTTAAAATTTCTGACATCAAGCTGTCACGTAAATTCACCAAAAAAATGGTAAAGGACACAACACTATTTACTTGCTTGGAGAGTTATCGATATTTACTTCTATAGCAAAAACTTTTAAAACGAATTTACGTTTTTCAGGAACGTATTTAGGATCTTTATATCTTAGTCGTAGTGATCAACACCGTACTTGGATTTGTACAGATCGTCCCTGAAGAGCATTTTCAGAGCACGAAGCGGCTCACGTTATTATTGCCAGCAGCTATATTTTTGGCACTAGCCACTGTCAACATGCGGACGTCCTGACACACTTGCCATTAGTAAGAATTTGAAATTAAAGAGACAGAGAGCTGTCATTTCTAGGTTTATCGCGTAACTGTCAACTAATGTGAATAAAAGACATTGCATATTACGTTTTACATCCAATAACTACGCTGAAGAAACAGTAATCACAACACCAAACAATAATGTAGTGCAATGAAATTTCGGGAATACATTTGTCTAGGTACCATATTTAAGTGATGAACATTGCAAAATCACAGATTAATGTAAGCAGGAGATAAATCATTGCAAATGCGAAATACTGGTACATTAATATCCAGTGTAATCGACAGAATGTTGAATGCAAGCATACAAACGTGTATGCATTGTGTTGTACAGGTGCCGGATGTCAGTTTGTGGGATGCAATTCCATGCCTGTTGCACTTGGTCGGTCAATATAAGGACGGTTAACGCTGTTTGTGGATGACGCTGGAGTTATCGTCCGATAATGTCCCGTATGTACTCGTTTGGAGACAGTTCAGGTGCCGGCCGGAGTGGCCGAGCGGTTCTAGGCGCTACAGTCTGGAACCGCGCGACTGCTACGGTCGCAGGTTCTAATCCTGCTTCGGGCATGGATGTGTGTGATGTCCTTAGGTTAGTTAGGTTTAAGTAGTTCTAAGTTCTAGGGGACTGATGACCTCAGAAGTTAAGTCCCATAGTGCTCAGAGCCATTTGAACCATTTGAACAGATCTGGTGGTCAAGCAGGCCAAAGCAACATGTCGACAGTCTGAAAGCGTGCTGGGTTACAACAGCGGTATGTGGGCAAGCGTTATCCTGTTGGAAAACATCCCCTAGAATGCCGTTCATGAATGGCAGCACAACAGGTCGAATCACCAGATTGTCGGTTCTCGGACAAAATTTGCAGTCAGTGTGCGTGGAATAACCACGAGAATGGTTCTGCTGTCATACGAAATCGTACCCCAGATCAAAACTCCAGGTGTACGTCCAGTGTGTCTAGTACGCTGACAGATTATTTGCAGGCCCTCAACTGGTCTCCTAACCAACACCCAGCCATCATATGCACCAAGATAGAACCATCTTTCATCACGAAACACAACAGACCTTCACCTGCCCTCCAATGAGCTCTCGCTTGACACCACTGAAGTCGCAAATGACGGTGGTTTGCGGTCAGTGGAATGCATGCTACAGGGAACATGGCGCGGAGATGTTCTTGAAGTAACCAATTTGTAATAGTTCATTGTGTCTCTGTGATGGCAACTGCTGCTGACATTACTGTTGTAGATGCGGTACGATGCGCCAGTTATATGCCGTAGACGATGGTCCTCCCTCTCGGTAGTGCCATGTGGTCGTCCGGAGCCCGGTCTTCCTGCGACCGTACATTCTCGTTACCAGCGCTGCCGTCAGTCATGAACATTGCCTACATTCCCACCATGCCTTTCAGCAGTACTGCAGCAGGAACATCCAGCTTCTCGTATCCCTATTACACGACCTCGTTTAAACTCAGTGAGGTATTGATAATGGCTTCTCTTTCGCCTTAAAGGCATTTTTGACTGATATCAACTTTCCATATCAAGTCTTAAAGATAACCAACGCTTCGACCGTCCTCATAGTGGCGCTACTGTCGCCACTCTTACGGGACTGGCGCAAAATTTGAATAGACTTCTTTCAGATGTAGAAACACGCCCGCCAACTTTTTTTTCCCATAAGTGTATTTCTCATCGACTGTCACTTACCATTGATTGGAGCTGAGGTATTGACTTCTAATTTGTCAGTAACAAACAATTTTAATACATAATGACGTCATATTCTTGACCTTGTGCTGAGGGCCGGACACTTCTTTCACAAATAAGCGCATGGTTTTAATTTTATCATGAGAATTAGCCATTCTGTTTGCATAATTCTTGCCTTTTGCCATCCTAATCACATTTTAAACACCTTGAAGTGCTATTTGTTATGGACTAACCGAGATCGATTGTGACTATTTTTAAAGTTGTGTTGTAATTCCATTTTGTTCTCCTTGATATCCTTATACCATTAGTCGTCCCCAGATTTTGCTCGTTAGTGACAGTGATAGTACCTTGTTTTAAACGTTCTAATTGAAAACAAATTTCAAAGACCGCTAGGACTGGATTGAGAAAAGCATTATATTTATCGTCTTTTCTCAGCAACATTCTGCCACTCTTGCACTTTAACGAGGTTTAAAAATGTCTGTTTCCACTAGATTAATATTTCATAATAGTTTCGTTATTTTATTTCACATGGGTATGCGCACAAAGCCTCTTAAGCGTTAAAATTTTGGCATCGTGGTCTGAGAGACCATTTATCCTTTTACTAACGGAATGCCTTTGGTAACGAAGAATGAACAAAAATGTTGTCTTTAGTTGAGATATTGTTACCCTGCACTCTGGTTGGAAAGAATACAGTCTGCATCAGACGATATGCATTTAGGAGATCTAGCAGCAACCTTCTTCTTGAAAATCACTTTTAAAATTAATATTAAAGTCATCACATACAACAAATTTTTGGCATTTTCTATATAGTGAACTAAGTACTCTCTCTAGCTGGAAGGAAGCTTAGAGCTCGACTGGAAGTTTCGATTGAAAGGGTATACGAAGAGAGAATCAAGGCTATAATGTGAGTTGAGGGCGAACAAATTACGCTAAGCGAAGCAATAAAGTTACAACTCTCTGAAGGATCGGCAAATGTACAACAAAGGAAAAAGAACTCAGGCTACATAAGGCGAGGTACGCAAAGTCCGAGCGTAACAAGGGAGTCAGGGCATGCTGCGAAAGACTGCCAAAGAACCAACAGATGCGCGAAGTTTGGCAGAGGTAACCACAGCACACGAGACTGTAGACGTGAGAAACGGGTACGCACGATCGCTTCAATACCACCCCACAAACGTTCTCAGAAGGAATATAAAGAAACGTTCAAGTGAACAGTTGTCTTAGGGGCAGAAAAAAAATTCAAAAGGTTGTGAGAATAAAAATAAATTTATTGAGTTAGAGTGTCCACAAAGTAATACAAAAAGATTGCGTTTTCTCAGAGACAGTGGACCACAAAATAGCCTTATGCACAAGTAATGCTTGAAGGATCAGTTGCGACACAAACCAAAGGGGACTACCTGAGCTGAAAGCATAGCACGTCAAGTGATGGCCACTTACGGAACAGTGCATTTAAAGTTAAAAATTGGTGGTGGTCTATAACTGACTCACGAATTTCACGTCGTGACGGAACAGCTACATCTCCCATGCTGTGGATTAATAGGCAGAGAGTTCTTTAAGAAACACAAAGCTGTTCTTAACTACGCAAATGGGAGTCTGTGGACCAAAAACAGATGTTTCAAGTTAAATACTAAAGTATAGCCGAAATTGGAAACCCAGCGAGAAAAGACAAACAGGTTGCCGAGAGGAGAACAGCTAATGAGCAAAATAATCAAGGGTTGGATTCAAGTGGAAACAAATAAGTTTTAGCAACGGAACCTCCGGGACGCAGTGGAGAGAGACGAAGAAGGTATGGACAAGAAACTGGTGAGTTTCAGAACAATGACAAGAGGATGTATTTCTTCCAGAGGCACGGTACATCTGCAACCACAGTATTAGACACGAGCACTCAATAGGTCGTAATAAAATGTTTAACAATTAGGGTGGAAACAGCAGCAAGGGAAATTGTGCACAAGAAATGGTGTATTCAAAAGATAAAGAAAAAAAAGTGAGGGTTCAATATCTGACTTCCAAGGAAAATCAGTCGGTCATAGAATTGAGCGCCGCTTACAGCAACGCATTTCATTTAATGGGATATCATTTAACCCATACAAATAGCATCGATCATGAGATAAAGTTATTACCGGACTGACGTGTAATCTATTCTCGTCCGCACAGGATACCGCAAGCACAGAATCAAGCGTTGCAGCAAGAGACAGAAAAAAATTTCGAAGGCGATGTAATAGTTCCAAGTACTAGCGAATGGAACTTCCCTCTTATAATGATCCCTATGAAAATGGACGAGAGTGGTAAGAGGAAATGACAGATAGCAGCTGATTATCGCCGCTTAAATGATTGCTGTGTCAACACTGTTTTCCTTCTTCCACTCACAGATGAAATTCTAGATAGCTTGAGGAAGATAAAGTGTTTCTCGACATTAGATTTGGCGAAAGAAGACAACCAAATCTTACTCGACGAGAAGGACCCACAAAAACCAGCTTTCAGTACACCTTACAAGCATTATGAGTACAACCAAAAGACTACACCCAGTACGCTTAAAAATGGATGAGTGACGATGGTTTGCAAAGTTGATAAATTGTTCAGATGATGTAGTCTTTTCGGATCGTACCTACAGGAGCATAATTCCACTCTGACGCAAGCATTTGAAAGATATAGGCTGCATAGTTTGAAATTACAGATTGAATAATGCGATTTTTACGCAAGGAAGTCACTTATTTGTAACATTTGTTGTCTGTAAATGGTTCAATACCAGACCTGCTAAAGATTAGTGCTGTAAAAGAGTACCAATGCTCACGTGGCCCAAAATGGTTGAAATTCTTTCCTGAGTTAATAGTATATTAAACAAATATTTATAGTTATTTATAAATGATTTCATCAGGAGAATTAGACCACTGCATGAAACCTTAAAGGATGGAGAAAAATTTAAGTCTGGCAACAAACAGGAGAAAACATTACGGTCGTTAAAAGAAACGATAACACATCCATACATACTGCAGTATCCGTATCTTACGGAGCGGTTCATTACAACCACCAACGCAAGCCAATTCACAGCTAAACTGTCATCTTACAACGTAACCTAGACCTGGAGCTAAGCTACAGATCAGTTAGACAGCACAACCATCTTTTTTGCTTTCACATTCGTTCTCTCTGCCAACTAACAACAAAACTGTGAATATTCACACCAACAGGTGACGTCAGACAGCCATTAAAATTATGTCTGCGGTCAAAGGAGACCACTTGTATCGTATGTTCTTCTTGATACAAATTGTATATATGTCGCAGTACGACTGGCTGTTGCGCAGGATTGCAAGCTCTGACACATAAAGAGACTTCTCATGCTGTTTGCACACACGCTGTTTTATTCACCAAAAAGCACTGGCATCAAAAACATGAGCCCTGTCCTTCAGGAAGTTCTTAAATCAAGGACTGAAGTGATAAACTCGATCGACAATTGGCCACTGAATTCGAGATGTTTTCAACAAATGTGTGTCGAAAGTTCCTAGCAGATTAAAACTGCATGCCGGACCGTGACTCGAGCCCGGGTCGTGAATCGTTCTTGTGTAGTTCAGCAGGTGTGTGTGTGATTTCAGTAATGAACTTTACTTTTATCTCGTTCAAAAAAAAAAGAAAAGTTTGAGGTCCGAGAAGTTCGTGGACAGTGACTGTTTTGAAGCTGGCGTATATTTGAAAAACTAAGTTCATTGAAAGTGTCACTTCATTGTAGTAAGATCAAAATTCTGCAGCTGCCAGTCTAAATTTCAGCCTTCAGAAAGAAACTGCTATTGCGGAAGAAAACTTTGGCTGCTAAAGATATACGAGGGCCATGTTTCTTTCAAAGTCAGATCGCTCACGAAATGCAAACTACGAAGAAAATTAAAAAAAAAATGTGTTACTTGCAGCATTTAGCTACACCTTCCAGCTATTTCTCTACATAATCGCTGTTCAGACTTTGACATTTGTCGAAATGTTGCACCAACTTTCCAATACCCTCGTCACAAAAAGCGATTTCTGCCTATTCTCTATGCTGGCCTGCAGCTCGTTGTTTGTGCCAAAATGCTGCTTCATAGCCCTTCATGAGAGCAAAGAGATGAAAATCAGAGGAATCTAAAAGCGGGCTCCTTGGTGGGGGATCAAAAACCTCCCATCGAAAACGCTGCAGGAGCGTCCTTGTTACAGCTGCAGTGTGCCTCCGAGCATTGCCATGACGGTGGAAAATGCCTGATGACATCATTCCTCTTCACTTATTCTGAATTGCACTTCGTAGACTGCTTTCTCAAATTGTCAGTCACTGAACAAGATCATCGACTGGCACTCGCTTCCTTCCCTAACCGCCTGCATGAAGAACATCTGTACGTTTCGCTTTAAAGTTCCTCCACCATTTCCTCACTTTGCTGTCACGCAAGACAGAAAAGTTATGTGGGCAGCATGGAAATTAAGCGAGAAACATCAACGTGAAGAAATTGAATGACAGCAAGCATTTCACATTTGGCATGGGACTCTATTGTTCCAAGCATCTGTAGATGTTCGCTGTACCCTCAGAACGATGTGACGTGACGTGGTCGACTAGAGACACTGCGCAACACATCTGCACAAAGCTTTATTGGATTTTCCTTGTGGTTTTACTCTGATGAGCCAAAACATTACGACCACCTACTTAATAGCTTGTTTGTCCGTCTTTGGAATGAAATATATCACTGATTCTGCCTATCAGGGATCCGAAAGTTTGTTGGTAGGTTTATGGAGGTACGTGGCATTAAATGTCTACGCACAGGTCATCCAATTTGCGTAAATGACGGGCCGCTGATTTGAGTACGCTGTGATGGCGCCAGATACGACCCTGATGGGTTCAATAGAATTTATACCAGGTGAATTTGATCGACGAGACATCAATGTTAGTTCGCTATAATGCTCCTCAAACCGCTGTAGCGCGTTTCTGGCTCTGAGACACGGACCATTATACGCTGAAAGATGACATCATCGGCGAGGAAGATATGGAGCATGAAAGGATATAGGTGATTCGCAGCTGTCAACTTGTTTTCGATTACTACCACAGGTCCCATGCAAGCGCACGAGATTGTATCCCATGACATAATACTGCTCCCATCAGTATGCGTTCACGGCGCGCTCCACGTTTCGAACCGCCGTTCACCTTGATGATGGCGTTCGTGAAGACGAACATCGACCTAGTGTAGCCAACATGTGATTCACTCGAAGAGCCAACACGTTTCCATTGATCGACGGTCGAATCCTGATGGTCCCGAGCTCACTGCAGTCGTAATGGATTATGTCGTTGGGTGAACATGTGATCACGTAAGGGTGGTCTGTTGCGGAGCGCCATGTTCAACAATGAACGATGAACCGTGTGTTCCGAAATACTTGTGCGTCCTCCAGCATTGTGCTCTTTCGGCAGAGATGCCACAGATCACTATCTATCCTACTTTACAGAGCAGACAAGCCTTCGAACCCCACGGCCTGTGAATGGTCGTGGACGTCCAACTATTTTGCGCCTATTGCTAGTTTTACTGTCCGTCTACCCCTTTCTGTAGATGCTGTCAAGAGTAGGGCGTGAACATTCGACCAGATTCGCCGTTTTAGAGATACTCGTTCACAGGCTCTGCTTAATAATAATCCGCCCTTTGTCAAAGTCGGTTATCTCAATGGATTACCGAGCGAGGTGGCGCAGTGGCTAGCACACTGGACTCGCATTCGGGAGGACGACGGTTCAATACCTCGTCCGGCCATCCTGATTTAGATTTTCCGTGATTTCCCTAAATCGCTCCAGGCAAACACCGGGATGGTTCCTTTGAGACGGCACGGCCTACTTCTTTCCCCGTCCTTCCCTAATCCGATGTGACCGATGACCTCGCTGTCTGATCTCCTCTCCCAAACAGCCCCCTCCCCTCTCAATTGATTTCCCGATTTGCATCCCATATCTTCACTAGGGTGATCAATCGTCCGCGTCTGCTCCGATTACATACTTTTGTTACCACCTCACGTGCCCACAACGCCACCAGGCGGCAGCCAACGTCGCAGTGGGTAGTACTCATAATGTTTCGGTCTGTCAGTGTAAATTCACGATTTTCTCTGCTCTTCACACAGCTTCAGAAGACAATTTAAGCGTCTCCACATTAGCCCCTTCATAATGTTTCAATAAAATTTTACGTCATTTCAAATGCTCTTTAGCACATTCTTTCCGTGCATTCAAGAATCAACAGCTGAGTATGCTCCAGTCAGCCACAACTGCATACATTCGCTGGATTCATATTTGGTTTTTGTATTTTATATCCATGTATTGTTTTATTACGTATCTGTACTTCATATACCTTCCCCACACTTAATTATGTATTTCTATTATACCTTCTTTCCCATTTCTACCATCTTAGAATGACAGACTGACGTATGTATATCTAGTATGTATATTTAATTTTCATAACGTCTGGTCGCGGGTAAACTTCTCGCTGCTACTGTGCCTGCCATATTAGGAAAATTATTCAGTATCTCCCATGCGTATTCTACTTGCACCTGAAGGTCACAGATCTTATGCTCCTGCTCCTCTATTAACTTATTAACTTATTTCTGCAATATAAGCTCCCTAGGACGCCCGCTGGCTCCTCCTCCCCCTATATGTCTGTTACCTAAGTTAGACTGCTACAATAAATTTGTTTCATTAACTAACTACAATGATTTCAAATTTTCCCTTTAGAAAGAATGTAAACACTACTATTAAGAATACTACTCCATTATTAATACTACGACCACAAATACTTCACATGATTACTTGACAAAAAATAAAAATTTCACGTGTCCACCAGTACACCAGAAAATTGCTTTAATTTTTAAGTGACTACAATATTAGTAATCTTGCATTATTTTTGAGGCGTGCGCGCATGTCCGAAGCCTCCGAATTTCGTCACAATCAGGTATTAGACAACTGCTGCTGCTGTTGCTATTGCTCTCTCTCTCTCTCTCTCTCTCTCTCTCTCTCTCTCTCCCAACTGCTTGCAGATTCTGCAACACTGAATGAGAAGAAAAACAAAGTGCCTGAATGGTAGCAAATGAGTTGCACCAAGTACATGGACATATACATCTACATGATTAATATGCCCTCGACAATTAAGGGCCTAGCAGTGAGTTCATCGAACTACCTTCAAGCTATTTCTCTATCGTTCCATTCTCTAACAGCGCGCAAGAAAGACGAACACTTCAATATTTCCGTGCGAACTCTGATTTCCCTTATCTTGTTATGATGATCATTTCTCCGTCTGTAGGTGGGCGTAAAAATTTTTTTTCACTCTCTGAGGAGAAAGTTGGTGATAGTGATTTCATGAGAAGGTACTGCTGCAACGAAAAAGCCGTTGTTTTAATGATTGCCACTCCAGTTCATAGTCGGCCGCTGTGGCCGAGCGGTTTGAGGCCTTTCAGTCCTGAACCGCGATGCTGCACGGGTCGCAGGTTCGAATCCTGCCTCGGGCATGGATGTGTGTGATGTCCATAGGTTAGTTAGGTTTAAGTAGTTCTAAGTCTAGGGGACTGATGACCTCAGTTGTTAGGTCCTATAGTATTTAGAGCCATTTGAACCATCTGAACTCCAATTCGTGTATCATATCCGTGGCACAATTTGCCCTATTTCGCGATAGTACAAAACGAACTGCCCTTTTTTGAACTTTTTCCATGTCCTCCGTCAATCGTATATAATGTGGATACCACACCGCACAGCAGTACTCCAGAAGAGGGCGAACAAGCGTAGTGTAAGTAGTCTCTTTAACAGACCTGTTGCATTTTCTACGTTTTCTGCCAACAAATCACAGTTTTTGATTTGGTTTCCCCACAACATTATGTGGTCTATCCAATTTAAGTTATTCGTAACCGTAATTCCTAAGTATTTAGTTGAATAAAATACCTTTAGATTTGTGTGATATATCTTGTAACTGATATTTAGCGGATTCCTTTTACTGATTTTCATTCCATTTCTGATCTGTGTGAATGAAATGCATTATCGAACTTTCTGACATTCCAATGTATTATGTTTCTTGACGGTCTATGGGAATGGATACATTGTGGAATTTTTTGACGTTCCACTCCACCCCGTTTCGTTTCTAATGAACTGTGTAAATGAAATTCTATTACATTCAGTTTTTTGACAGACTAATGACCATCATTGCCCCAGGGGTATTGGTGGTGACCCTGTAAATTGATCATCATTGCCCTATGTTTAATGGCAATCACCTTATAAAGTGACTATCTTTGGACACAAGGATAATGCTGATCACCCTGTAAACTGACCATCTTTGTCCGCAGGTGTTGTGGTGGTCACCCTGTGGCTAATGATAGTCACTATATAAAGTGGCTAGCATTGCCCACAACGGATAACTGCAGTCACTGTGTTAGTTGACTGTCATTGCCCAACGGGTAGTGGCAGTCAACGCATAAATTGACCATCATTGCCACAGAAGTAATGGTACTCACCCAGTAAATTCAGCATCAATTTTCCGCATGGGTAATTGCGGTCGTCCTGTGAGTAATGGTGGCCATTCTGCAAAATTATAATAATTGTCCCAAGGGTAATGGTAAGTCACGCCCTAAATTGACCATCATTGCCCAAGAGGTAATAACAAGCACCCTGTAAATTGACCATTACTGCCCTTGGAGTAATGGTGATCACCTTATAAACTGACCATCTTTCTCACACAGACCAACAGCTTTCTAAATTTAAGACGCATAGTGCGTCCATACTGGCAGTTGTTTTTTTTTATACTACGCTAAATGGACTGCAGAAGATTTGTAGAAAGCAAAACGAACTGTTGCCAAAAGTTTATCAATTAGAAAGGGTACAGAAAATTTTAGAATTTCTCTCAGCACACTACAAATCAGATTAAAGAGTCAAACTGAATCATATCTGAGCTATGGAAGGAAACGTGAATACGAGGTTAAAACACCAAAGCTACAGTGTGTCTCACATGAGATTCAAGAAGCATGTGCTTCATCTTCCCATCAGACGCGCTTCTTATCTGCTACAGAGATTGCTTCAAGGAGGACAGCTATTCTGAAAGGAGAAGAAGACAGAAGACAGACCAAGATGAAGAAGATAAAGTCAAAGAAAACCTAATGTGTGAAAGGAGGAGACAGGCAAGAAGAAGAAGAAGAAGATGATGATGTATAATATGATGAGAAAATGATGATGATGTTAAAGAAGAATCATGAAAGAAAATTGCAGCAGAGACAGGAGATAGATGTCAGCATCATATTCTAGTGAACAAACAGACAAAATACGTAATACTGTAAAAGGCAACAATGGTTCAAATAGCTCTGAGCACTATGGGACTCAACTGCTGTGGTCATCAGTGCCCTAGAACTTAGAACTACTTAAACCTAACTAACCTAAGGACATCACACACATCCATGCCCGAGGCAGTACTCGAACCTGCGACCGTAGCAGCAGCGCGGCTCCGGACTGGAGCGCCCAGAACCGCACGGCCACCGCGGCCGGCTAAAACGCAACAAATTTGAAACACAATCAGGGGTGTGGATGATTGATAATTCACAGGTAGATGTTGGTAAATATGATTTAATAAATCATAATGTAAGTTACCTGAGAATGAAAGAATTATGCATGGTGTAATGGGTGTAAGTCCAGATATTTTTATATATCAGTTTGTTCGTAGCTTTTTCTTTGTGTCGAACAGTCTTTCCATAAACATGTGACAAAGTTTACTACCTGATGTTTTCTTCGTGGCCATAGCTGCAACACTAGGTGGACTACGCCTGTCAGTCGAGACTAACCGTTCTGTGTCCACGTGTCCACACTTCAACACCTGACATGCTGCCCAGGGGAAAATAAACATTAATGCCTTGCTCTTAGCACATGCACTTGGATATACTAACCAGATATACTAACCAACCTAAAAACAAAATACTCCTAATAACTATAGTTATTAGTCTGTAAATAAAGTAAGTACTGATGTAATGTTGTTCAGTACACGATCCTCAGCCACCAATAAAAATATCAGATTTTATACCTGTCGTATCATGTATAGTGTGTTGTTTAAAATTAAACATCAAAAGAGTTTCACAACACAAGATCTTCAAAACTGTAGTAAAATTCTAGAGACTGCCAAGTCTCCAAAGTAAAACTATCTCTCCTACAGTCCATTAGATCTATACACAGCCTATAAATATACGCATATTGTTACATTTGCATTATATAAAGGTTGTGAATCATTATTGAGAAATAATGACAAGCATATCAGTATAGGGAGAATGAAAATGCGCCCGACAGTTGTGATTGGGAGACAGTCTCCAAAGAATGATCAGCGCATGTGTATACTATTCAATGGAATAATCTGAATGAATTGGTGGAATGATTAGTTTTCCTAATAGCTTCGAAAACGGCCGGCAGTAATTCACATATAATGAAATAATACCTGTTGATGAGGAATTTCCCAAAACATTGATTATTGCTTGAAGTTAACTATGGATATCGAAAATTATAAGGTGAAAGACATAATAGCAGAATGAGAAGTTGCAAATGAGAACGTTCTATCAGTTGAAAGACACCCACAAAGGGCACATGTCGCAGGTTTGGAAACATTTCAGGTAATTACTGAGTCGGATTTCGCATATCGAATAGCACACGCTGGGTGCTTCGAACAGGCAGCAAGGAACCATATTCAGTTTCAGAGGAGAACTGAATATACGGGCCGAATTATGTCACGGATATAAGCAAAGATAATGAAGAAAGACCGAAACTGTAATCTGGTGGCTTTATTAAAGCATTCAACAACAAAAATCGACACCCGTCAAAATTTTTTAAAGTCTTTGCTTCATATAATTCCAAGCGAAAGTTTATTAGCACAAAAACTCGAAAACTGCACTCCAACACCAAGCCTATGGACATATTGTAAAATTGAACCCTTTTATCAAATTCCTTGCTCATAACTTTAACCCCCAAGCTATTGCTTGTAAGAGCAAAGAATTTTGGCTTTGAGGGTATTTTTCCATCGCGGATATGACTTCTTAATCAAAATGGTGGGTCACCATAGTATGTAATTTTTCAGCACTAAGGCTGATGCATTCTTTCTCTCTGCAAAGCCGTGGCAGACCATATAGCGGGAGGCATGCCTTATCATGAGTTGCCTCCGTAGCGGGAGCATGAAACCATACGTTCCACTACTGAGCTGACCAGGTCGCTTTCCCAGAGATGTCGGTTAGCTGTACCACTGGACTTCTCTCTTGGTCATCCAGCCAGTAACTGGAAATATTGGCATTATGTGTTTCTGAGATGTATGTGTTAGATGTGTGAGCGTGTGTGTGTGGTTGTGTGGTGTGTGTGTATGTATGTGTGTGTGTGTGTGTGAGAGAGAGAGAGAGAGAGAGGGAGAGTGTGTGTGTGTGTGTGTGTGTGTGTGTGTGAGAGAGAGAGAGAGAGAGAGAGAGAGAGAGAGAGAGAGAGAGAGAGAGATTTTGGAAATACTGTAATATTCACAAAATTTTTTTGAAGATGACGCCAATTTTGCACAGTTTAGGTGACACTTGTGCTTGTGACGTGTGTGTAAATGTAATATAAGTACAGCAACTGATAAAAACCTTTTTGTTAGATAATACAGAGGTTGAAGTACTGTATTGTCACTCATTTTGGAATCTGACACAAAAATTCAGATTCTTCTGAATAATTTGTTAACCTGCTGCATAACATTCTCATACTTTTCAACATACCAACTACAGTGTGACTAGATGTTTCATTTCATAGTCTGCTAAAACACTAGGCTGTGTTTTTCTGTTTCGTTTTAATGGTAGGTAAATTACTACGCTCTCGTGGGAGGAGAGGGCAGAACAGTGAGGTAAGGGAGTGGGGAGGGGGGAGATAGGAGAATTTGGACCTTGCCTAAGAAGTGGGCGTGGATTACCGCCATCTTGCATTGTGACATCATGTACAAAGAAGGGCAACACACATTTCACACGCTGCGACTGTTTTTGATACAGAATCTACATTTTATTCTTACTAATGCAGCTAAACGATAGTAGTTTTCCGGCTGTTTGTTTGTACAGAGAGACATTTGCCAGTCGTTACAATGAGCGTGAATCCTCTGCAAGAGTTCTTACACTTTGCAACAATTTTTTCTTCACCTTTATATGTGAACCACTCATTCCTAAAATTCTCCCAATAAACCGAAGTCGACCATTTGCCTTCCCTACCACAGTTCTCACATGCTCGTTCCACCTCACATCGCTTTGCAACGCTATGCCCAGATATTTAAACGACTTGACTGTGTCAAGCAGGACACTAGTAATACTGTATCCGAACATTACAAGTTTGATCTTCCTACTCATCCGCATGAACTTACATTTTTCTACATTTAGGGCTAGCCGCCATTCATCACACCTACTGGAAATTTTGTCTTGTACCTTTCTATAGTCACTCAATTTCGACATCTTACCGTACACCATGACATCATCAGCAAACAGTCGCTGATTGCTGCCCAGTTTGTCTGCCAAATAATTTATGTATATAGAGAACAACAACGATCCTATCACACATCCCTGGGGCACTCCTGACGATACCCTTGTCTCTGATGAACACTCGCCGTCGAGGACAACATACTGGGTTCTATTATTTAAGATGTCTTCGAGCCACTCACATATCTATGAACTTATTTCATATGCTCATACCTTCGTCAACAGACTGCAATGGGGCACCGTGAACATAAACAATGCTATAACACCTATCTTAGGCATGCGAAAAGCTGCATTTCCATCTTACTAATTCCTGGGTTGAGAATTATGTCCAAAGTTTTACTTGCTAGTAAGTCTTGTATTCAAGCACAAAGCTGGTCTGATATACAGTAAGCTTGTACTTTTTGCACTAGGTGACAGTATGCCGCTGTATGTAAAGCATTCTGAAAATCAAAGAACACAGCACCAACCTGGGTACGACAAACAAGTTACTGTGACACAAGTGCTTCCTACACTTGGTAGTTCTTCCATCACGCCTAATACTTGAGGGGTATTGGCTCTAATGAGAGCCACACTCTTTTCCATGCTGTAAGACCTGATTTTGATTATATAAATACTCACGTGACTACTAATTGATATTATTTTTAATTTATTAGTTACTTACATTTTCTCGTTGGGGGACAATCAGACAGTAGCCATTTTGCCGCTGGCCCTACCTGAACCCAATGGAACACCTTTGGGATGAGTCGACTTCGCCCCATACCCAACCATCCAACATCACTAGCTTCTCCAGTTTTGGTTCTTGAGGAAGAATGGGCTGCTGTTCTTCCACAGACAGGAGATGTGGTCTCCGAGTAAGTGTTACATCACGAAACGTATAAGGTAAAAAAAAAAAAAAAAAAAAAAAAAAAAAAACAAGCCGCATTCTGATTGGGAGATGATGGACGAAATCTTATCGTGTGAAGAAAAAGCTGCTTCTTTTGCATCACAGGTCACTCAAAATGGCCCTCATACAAGGTATGTTTTTTTCGCTGCCGAACTGAACAAGAAAAGTTCCACCGTTCCGGTCTCAGACCGCCCAGTCTTGACCGACCGACAGACCGCCGTATCATCTTCATCCAGTGGTGTCATTTGAAAGCGGTATGGAGGGGCACGCCACCCTCCCGTCGTATAGGTAGCAGGAACGACGTGAGGCAGTCGAAAGCCTCACAACTAAGAAGAAACACAGCTTAATGTAGGCAAAACAGTGTAAGGCTATTAGCCCTTCGAATCATGAAACATGAAAACCAAACCTGCAACATGGTTCTCAAGCCTAATGCGAACGACAATGACGACGACGGCGACAACCGTCTGTTGTCAGCTTTGTAGACCTAGGAGCCGCTAACTCTCATTGACGTAGCTCATCAGTTGGCATCACGAAGCTGAGTGGATCCATTTCCATTCCTCTCACTAAGGAAAAATCCCTGTTGGTATCGGTAACTGAAAACGGTTCCTCTACATCGTAATCAGCAACAGTGACCGCTCAGTTACGGAGGCGGACCTAACCAGTCTATACTATGTGATCGGTCTCACTGAAAGCATTCTCGGTATACTGCCATGTCATCTTAAAAATACTTAAAATACTGAAGTACCACAAATAGTCAACCATATAACCATTCCTCCTCTCTTTATACCCACCGATGTTACTTTAGGGCCAATAGAATCTAATAAATGTTACGTAAGTGGTCTAGTAACAGAGTCAGGAAAGCGATATATTAATGCAACCACACCTCAGATAACATCTCTTTGCACTGAGGGAGGCAGCTGATGCTCGGCCAAAACGTCGCTACATTTTAATATTTAAATTTTTATCTTAGATGGCGCGTCAACATAACCAGAATGCCTTTGATGAGATTCACACCGGCCGCGGAAGCCTACGCATTTCTATAACTGATCGATTTCAGTCCATGACGTGTAGTTTAATGCGTATAGTATAGACGATGATCCCATGATGGTGTTACAAACTTTCAGGGATGAAGGATAAATGTATCGATTTGAGCTAAGGGATCCTGGTTCGGAAACGACTGAGTCGAAAGTTATAATCGGATATCGTTCTCATACCTCTGACGGTGGATTACGTGTACTGGTACTGCTTTTGCCTAGAGTGCTAATACAGCTTTCAGAGGTGGTAGTGTGGACGTAAACAAGGATAAAGATTCCTAGTAAACATGAGCTCTAAAATACTAAGCGTAAGAGCTCGATTACTTGTTCATCTTCAATACTGTGAGAGACATCTCTCCAACTGCAAGTTCTTTCAATTATATATTTTTTGAGGAGGTAGTATCAACCACAACAAGAAAAATACGTCCAATAGAAATGGGCTCTAAAATGCATGCTCTAAGAGCTATGAGTACTTGTTCACCTTCGCCTTTGTGAAAAACATCTCTTCTACTGGACAAGTGCCCACATCTCTTAAGGTACGCATTTTGGACCCCATATTTACTGGACATATTTTCTTGTTTTGGTCGATATTACTTCCTGCAAAAATGTGAAAACCAAAGAACTTCCAGCAGAAGAGATGCGTGTTACAGTATTGAAGATGAACAAGTGCTCACAGCTCTTAAGACAAGCATTTTAGAGTCCGTATTTACTAGAAATATTTTTTCTTGTTTACGTCCACACTACCACCTCTGAAAGTTGCCTACTCTACAGTCTTGGCAACAACAGTACCGGGACATGTATTCCACTGTCAGGGGTATCAGAACGGTTTTCGATTATAACTTTTTACTCGGTCGCTTCCGGATCGGTATCCTTTATCTCAAATTGATACATTTACCCTTCTCCATCGTCGCTGAAAGTCGGCAACATCATCACGGAATCACCCTGCATTGTTTTAGGAGGGTGACAGCAGAAATGTATCATATCGAAAGGTACAATATCTACTGGTGTGTAAGTCTACCTATGGACTGACAACAGCGTTATTTTTTATATCTCTAGTTACTCACTCTATTAAAGATCAGGTCGTTGGTCTGGCAATGACAACTGCTTTTCGCGTTGCATAACCAGGAAAAACTGTTCGCGACAGAGGTCACCCGGCGGAGGCAACCAGCGCAGTAGAAGATCAGGATTTTCGGGCGCCGTCCCTTTCTCCGCAGGAAGCCGCAACCGCTGATTCGCCGGGAAGTACCGCTATGACGTCAGTAGGCTGTGCTGGAAGCTATATGCGCGGAACCAGTGCTCCTGTCTTCAGTTCAGTCTGTGACGCCGCTGTCGAAATGGTAAGCTGCCCAGCCTTGCTTATTATATTTGGTATGGACTTACTTCGTGTTTATGCTTTGACAGAGATTCTTCCAACGTCTAACTCCACAATCTCCAAGCCTGGCTACTACGACTATCGTATTAAAAATTGATCACATTGACTTCCAGCCGCGTCATTTCAAACTTCATAGCAGATCAGTCTTAATACACTCCTTAGACGTCATGAGTTGACTTTTTCTTAAGAAGTGTGGGAATGGAAGGAGCAAACGACTTTTCGCAATCCAAAATAAACAAGAGGATGATCATCTGAAATTCAAATTGAATAGGCTGTCGGAGGAAGGGAGGGAGGGATGGTATGAGGCATGGCCTACTTGTAAATAGGTGCCATTATTAGTCAGAGTCAAGTGGGTGGGACTGGGGACATACACGTTTAGATTCCCCTTGTGTTGGGGAGGACAATTACATATTTATATCAGTGAACTTTACTAAGAAGTATCTGCTTATGTCAAGTGAACTTAATCAAAAAATCACGCAGTGGTTAAAAATAAGTACCTTACATAATACTGCAGATATTTTAGCAAAATAAATGGCGACATCATCTTCAGAGCGAAGAAATAGTGTGACTCTCCTTGTACGATACACTGTATCCAATTGCCTATCCAGCTGTTCTGTATGGTTGGAAGGTCCTGCCATTTATGCCGAAGATAACCTTCTATTCGCACAGGTTGCTGGGTGGTAATGTTTCGATTTACAGGTACACATTTCAAAAATTTAGTTATTTGCAGATTGTCCAGTGCCAAGGTTGCATATACCCGTGGGCAAGTGTGGTCGCCCCCTCGCCTCTCCCCCCCTCTTCACACTAGTTCGCATGCAATGAGAAAAATGTAGTGTAATCAGGTGCTTTTCTTTCAAGAAAATGATTAAAAGTCTGTAACAGTGCCGTAAAAGGCTCTTTTTTACGGCTGCTTACAAGTCATCTCTGTCTTTCAAAATATAAAATATTAAAAATACACCATACCCTAATTCGAGGGTGAGAGCCCTTTTCCAGTGCTAACTTAAGGATTTTTCTAAGCAAACTGGAGACTGTTTTGACTTTTATACAATGTAAACACTAGTTTCATACTACATAAGAACTTCAGTGCTGAACTTATAGACAATATGGAAGTAGAATGTCTCGTACTATACTTTCGACTCTGACTTTTGCAGTAAGAACACAGGAAAACTAATATACAGCAGTATATAGCATTTTAATTAATGTCACAATATTAAATAGTTCAAGTGTGTAAATGTTTAGTAATGGGATCTCAGGCAATGAAGCTGTATTACGAAACAACTGAGGAGCACACAGATATGCAAGAAATTTAGGGCCATTAACATACTTGCCATACAATAACTTATTCAGTTGTTGAAGCACTGTCGGTGGCAGGAAGTGTATAATGTAAACACTTAGAATAATAAACACAATGCATTCATATAGACTCTTCTTAAATTTTACGAAAGCTACTTCCCACTAAAGTACAAAATACGAAACCCCAGTTGTGGCAAGTAGTGGCAGGCAGACAGTTTGGAAAATACAGACCATCAGGATCTCTTGTATAAATAAGCAGTAAGTCTATCAGAGTTAGTGGCACAATTAATACCTACTTGCAGTAGCTGGTTACATGAAATCCTGCAAGATCTCAAGAAATTTTGCAAGAGAGCCTATGATTATATGTTTCACAAGGAGGATACGTAAATCTCAGCATAAAATTAAAAAAGAAAAATATGGAGTGTAGTGACGTCAGTGCCAAAGACGCAGGCGAAAGTTTCAGTTGTCAGTTTGGTGAAATGGGAGAATAAAGACGTTACTGGCATTACTGAGTTCTTGAAGGATCATTTATTATCTATTTTGGGTAAACTGATTCAAAACTATTTGCTCAACACAAGTCACATAGATGTGTTACAGATTGCTTTTTCGAGAGAACAACAAGAGATGAGGCAGCTAGACCTTAATACAAGGCGAACTGAGTCAATAATTAAGCCGATGAAGTGTTATATTCAAGTGGGTACAGTCATATACCAAGTAGGATATTGAAGATTTGTGCACTACACTTTGGCAATGTCCTTAGTCACTCATGCATCACGTCTTTCCATGTTAGTATTTTCCCAGAGGGGATCCTACATAGTAAAAGGGAAAGGATACTGTTGGCAACTATAGGCCTATATCATTGTCACATGTATCGTCACAAACTGAGTGAAAGGTATTTTGCAATAGAGCAGTCGCATATTTCTCGGGCCACATATAGACAGATACACCGTTCGATCTGTGTTGGCTGCTTAGTTTGCAGGCAGCTACATTCCTTCTTGCAGTACACAGAGAACCGTATTGAATAAAAACTGTCGTCATTGGATATATGCTTTTACTCCACAATAACACTGAATGTCCCAATAATGATAGTAACAACTTTATTGACACTGTGGACCAAAACTGCGAAACTACGGTATTTATAAGGCTTGAATCTCAGTCTAAGCAATAGGAAGCAGAAGTTTGCATTACGGGGTTTCTTCTGTTGTACAGATAACTGTCAGTTTTTTTTTCTTTTTCTTTTTTTGCGACTAATGTAAACATAATTGTTACAGATGCGATGAAGAACTCATTAATAAAACAAAATCATGACATAAAGATACACAACTTTCGTTTCACACTCTTAACTGCAATAAAATACATTTTATTCAATTTCTAACATACAATGCTGTTCGTGCTGATTTTCAACTCTTCCGTGGGAAAGAGAGGCACCAGTTTTCGAGGTTTGAACAAATTATAAGGTTTCGTGGAAGACACCTATGCGGGACCTTCCATAGAAGCTACATGCAACTACCTTTACTTTATGGTCTATAGTCCACTACCAGTACCACTGATTCAGTGAGACACGTTTACTTCACACATTTCCATTCCTTGAGTTCATATGTGATAATATTTTGGGGAC
This sequence comes from Schistocerca serialis cubense, assembly GCF_023864345.2. Classification (NCBI taxonomy): domain Eukaryota; kingdom Metazoa; phylum Arthropoda; class Insecta; order Orthoptera; family Acrididae; genus Schistocerca; species Schistocerca serialis. The sequence continues at coordinate 338,720,702 of NC_064640.1, forward strand.
AGTCCGTCCAGGCAGAAAGAATACGTTTTAGCCAAAAAGCGAGCGACCTGGATCATATATTGAAATAATCAACGGCGTTTAAGTAGGTCTCTATGTGATAAGCTGAGGATTATTACGCAATTGAACTTGTTTAAAAGTGATAGCAGCATTCGTCCGGTGAATTTTAGACACAATAATGATCTTTATGTGCGAGTAAATCCTTGACTACTGTTCGTACACAGGTGTTGCACTTTTCAATAGGCTTCCACAAAAACTGAAGACCATGAGTGACACACCACACGTTTTCACAATCAAGCTGAAGGATTTTCTCCGTCGAACGTTTCCTTTTTCTTGAAGTATTAACCTACGTCCATTTCTTTTCAAGAAATGTAATTTGGCTTGATTAATGGGTCATTACAATTGTAAGTCATTAAAGTGCAGTAGAAAGTTCGAACACAGGTCACTTAATGAAGATAAACTTTTTCGATCCGATACAGCCATCCTTATTTGGACTTTCCTTGATTTCGCCAAGTCGATACAAGAGAGAGTATCATGCCTAGTTGAATAAAAAGTAAATAAATTAATTACATAGATACATAAAATTCAGTCACTTCGCTACCTTAGCCACATAATCGGAGTAGCTCTACCGTCTGGGAATCCAGATTCAGGCTTTCTAAATTGTTCCAGGGCTGTGCTGGGATGGTTCCTTTGAAAAGGGCACGCTCGATTTCCTTTCCCATCCCTTCATAACAGAAGCCAGTCTTCCGTCTCTAAGGCGCCTTGCCACGGTCCTTGCGGCTCCACCCGTCGGAGGTTCGAGTCCTCCCTCGGGTTTGGGTGTGTGTCTTGTCCTTAGCGTAAATTAGTTTAAGGTAGATTAAGTAGTGTGTAAGCTTAGGGACCGATGACCTCAGCAGTTTGGTCCCATAAGACCTTACCACAAATTTCCAAATTTTTTTCCGTCTGTAATGACCTCGCTGTCAACGGGACGTTAAACTCTAATCTTCCTTCCTTCCTTCCTTCATTGCTTCCTTCTGAGTAGCCGAAGAGGCTTTAGCCAACAAAACGTATGTATTTCCGACACGTTCCTTTCTCCGTGGAATTTTCAGTGGCAATGTTCTCGATAGAAGTATCTTAATAATTATATTCCACTTACACTAATAACACCACGAGTTCTTTGTTTTATAATTTCTGAGGAGATCATATCCTGAAACAGAGGTTTGGGCAGGATATGTTTCTCACGAAGAAGAAAAACCATCGTCACGTTCCAATACTGCAGTACCACATTAGTTCATAAAACCGTTTGTAATGCAACTGATTAGATCCAACAGAGTTATATGAATGCTAAGTACTTAACTCCTTATTCACTACAAATATTACATGCTGTGTCATCATAACCACTGTTTATGTAGTTTAAAATAAGTCAGTTACTAGTTTTTAAAAGGCATCAAACTTTATGAGTAGGAGCCTTAAATCCTCAAGAAAAAATTTCTAAGTTGAAGAAATACATTTTTTATTTCATCTATTTGCCTTTGGTATACGAGAGGGAGAGCGGTGTGCTGACCACATGCTCCTCCATATCCGCATCCAGTGACGCCTATGGGCTGAGGATGACACGGCGAGCGGTCGGTACCGTTGGGTCTTCATGGCCTGTTCGGGAGGAGTTTAGTTTTATTTGCCTTGGGTACCCATATACAGGGTGTTTCAAAAATGACCGGTATATTTGAAACGGCAATAAAAACTAAATGAGCAGCGGTAGAAATACACCGTTTGTTGCAATATGCTTGGGACAACAGTACATTTTCAGGCAGACAAACTTTCGAAATTACAGTAGTTACAATTTTCAACAACAGATGGCGCTGCGGTCTGGGAAACTCTATAGTACGATATTTTCCACATATCCACCATGCGTAGCAATAATATGGCGTAGTCTCTGAATGAAATTACCCGAAACCTTTGACAACGTGTCTGGCGGAATGGCTTCACATGCAGATGAGATGTACTGCTTCAGCTGTTCAAGTGTTTCTGGATTCTGGCGGTACACCTGGTCTTTCAAGTGTCCCCACAGAAAGAAGTCACAGGGGTTCATGTCTGGCGAATAGGGATGCCAATCCACGCCGCCTCCTGTATGTTTCGGATAGCCCAAAGCAATCACACGATCAACGAAATATTCATTCAGGAAATTAAAGACGTCGGCCGCGCGATGTGGCCGGGCACCATATTGCATAAACCACGAGGTGTTCGCAGTGTCGTCTAAGGCAGTTTGTACCGCCAAAAATTCACGAAGAATGTCCAGATAGCGTGATACAGTAATCGTTTCGGATCTGAGAAATGGGCCAATGATTCCTTTGGAAGAAATGGCGGCCCAAACCAGTACTTTTTGAGGATGCAGGGACGATGGGACTGCAACATGGGGCTTTTCGGTTCCCCATATGCGCCAGTTCTGTTTATTGACGAAGCCGTCCAGGTAAAAATAAGCTTCGTCAGTAAAGCAAATGCTGCCTACATGCATATCGCCGTCATCAATCCTGTGCACTATATCGTTAGCGAATGTCTCTCGTGCAGCAATGGTAGCGGCGCTGAGGGGTTGCCGCATTTGAATTTTGTATGGATAGAGGTGTAAACTCTGGCGCATGAGACGATACGTGGATGTTGGCGTCATTTGGACCGCAGCTGTAACACGGCGAACGGAAACCCGAGGCCGCTGTTGGATCACCTGCTGCACTAGCTGCGCGTTGCCCTCTGTGGTTGCCTTACGCGGTCGCCCTACCTTTCCAGCACGTTCATCCGTCACGTTCCCAGTCCGTTGAAATTTTTCAAACAGATCCTTTATTGTATCGCTTTTCGGTCCTTTGGTTACATTAAACCTCCGTTGAAAACTTCGTCTTGTTGCAACAACACTGTGTTCTAGGCGGTGGAATTCCAACACCAGAAAAATCCTCTGTTCTAAGGAATAAACCATGTTGTCTACAGCACACTTGCACGTTGTGAACAGCACACGCTTACAGCAGAAAGACGACGTACAGAATGGCGCACCCACAGACTGCGTTGTCTTCTATATCTTTCACATCACTTGCAGCGCCATCTGTTGTTGAAAATTGTAACTACTGTAATTTCGAAAGTTTGTCAGCCTGAAAATGTACTTTTGTCCCAAGCATATTGCAACAAACGGTGTATTTCTATCGCTGCTCGTTTAGTTTTTATTGCCGTTTCAAATATACCGGTCATTTTTGAAACACCCTGTATAAGTGTATACTGCTGCAGTGAGATACCAACGGAACCAAATGCTTGCGAGAAAGGTTACATGTAATTTCACAACTGTAGATCTGCCAACACTCTGACAGCGGATAGTGACTCGTGTTTGAATAGCTCAGTCGGTAGCACATTTGCCCACGAAAGGCACAGGTTCCAGATTCGAGTCCCGGTCCGGTACACAGATTTATTCTGCTAGGAAGTTGCAAATCAGCATACACTCCAATGAGGGGGAAACTCATTCTGGGAAGATTACATGTAGTTGTGACGCGGCCATCAGAGGTCAGTGCCCAGACACGTCATCTCGAACGCCTGTAGCAATGAAATTACTGAGACTAGGTTCAAATACTTCCACTTTATCGTTGGTCACTGGTGAATAAAAAATCTGATTTCGTCCATCGCTAGTTTCATAAACCGTTATTTGCACTTTTGCGTAGTATTATTATCATATGAAAAAAAATATTTTCCGATACTGATATTATTTTTAATTCATAAGTGCTAAAACATACAACGACCAAGTGCCTGATATCTGCGTCTGACACAGGAAATATTCACAGACAAAATTGACAAAAGTCTTCAAATATCTGAAACTACCTTTCTACTTTTGTCTCGAAAAGTGGTTGTAACGTTTAAAAAGATACCTTGCTTTGAGTCTACTACCCATATCTTATACGGAATTGAAGAAAACCTAACAGCGGTTAGGAAAATCATTTCACCGACGACAAAGAACATATAATATAGGCGAAGAGAATTTCCAACACTAACAGTGAAACGCCAGAACTAGCTCAGACAGAAATTTCAAGACTGATATGTACTATCTTTCGCCTCTTTCAATGAACAGAATGCCGAGAAAAGTGAACTAGACGACGAAAATAATTTAGGGTAGAGAAGTAAAGGTAACAGATTCTGATCATTATCTATGCTAGGCTCAAAACTTATGGTACTCCAGATGTAGTTCCTTGTGACAGTCTTTGCTGCACTTCCACTTCTGTTTGTAACAAATATACGTTTAATCTGAAAGCAATAAATGATTCGAACACATGCTGCTATCAAATACTTTTTTTAACTCATTGCATTTTAAGGAGAACTCGCTGTTAATCAGAAGTAATAATGAAATTCAGCTTATAACAGGATCTACAACACGACTGTCTATTTTTAAAGCGCGAACATTTACTTATATTTAGTTATCATTGTTTAGCGAATACATCTGTTATTACGTTAAATTTTGAACTAACAGTGGAGCTAATTATGTATATGCACGTCGGGGTCATTAGAGATGAACCGTTATATAATTTGAAAAATGAATCCGATATGCCCAGATTAATAAATCATACCAAATTCCCACTAGCTAAGGCCCAAGTAGCCCAAATTAGGACAATATGTCGGATATTTGAGCATAACTCCTCTCGAATACCACACCAGTGTTTAATTTACTATGCTATCTCTCGCTGATCTTTCAAGAATACTACGCTGAATTCACAGCTGGCACTGTTGCTGAATTTCCATGGCAAAATTAAGCAGCTTCTAAAAAGCACTTAGGCAACTTCCTCTAGCATGAAATAAGGGCTATCGAACCAGCTCACCTCGTCCTTTTGGAAGGACCTCAGCGGAAGATATTGTCCCCCGTGATGGCAATGCCTTTCAGTACCCGTGTTTATAGAAACTAAGATGGTGATTAGAATAATGAATGGATGTTATGCCACATCTGTGTCGTACATGAAAGTTTGTGTCAATACGTTGAGGCGAACGTACCGTACCAATATTTACATCTGGCAGGAATTAAGATTTTCTTTGTTTAATTCTTCCCAAGTGACACAAATTAAGGAGGAACAGGAAATACAGGGAGAATCTGAAGATCATAGAAAAAATTTAGGAGTTCGTTTCTAGATAGTTTCTGACTCTTTTCGTGTAATGGACCTATTGTCTCCAGTGTCTCGATGTAGATTAGTTGCATGTCATCTGATATTTTATTTCTTACCCCCATTTATATTTTTATCTGGATTGCACTGAAAAATCTGAACAACAGTGCAAATGCCCTGTGTGTCGTGCTCGGAAACGAACTTGTTCCATTCACCGACAGTACTTGTTGACAACTGTAATGCCCACTTATTCTTCGCCGTCAGCCTTGCACTGATTACAGCTCGGTTCTGTCCCAGATTTTTTTCCCGGCGGTGTTAGTTGTAGGTTAAGAGTGATATACAGCATTAGCATTTGAACCACTCAATAGCTGGTCGATATGCACGTGTGCATTGGGTCGCTGAATGCATTCGAGAAGCGACTTAACGATCCTATTCTCAACTGTTCGGCTACGACGGCAGTCACATCACAGTACATTCGAATCTCTAAGGAGTTGTTGGGTTACTCTGTCTTTTACGTTCTGGTGGTTGCATACTACAGGCTTTTTTTTTCACTGTTGTTAGGGTGTTTTCACAGAAACAAAAGTAAATTGGGTAACAAACCGAATAAATCATAATTTCATTATTACGCATTAAAGGGCCATTGCAGGCCACGTGTTTCTTGTACCAAAATATTCTTCAGCATCCTCCGAAACTTTGTCCTTAGAATTCAGGTCCACCCTATATATATCACGAGGTGAAAGTGACAAAAATTTCGAATAAAAACTTTCACACTGTAACATGTCCTATTTTCTGTTACGGCCCTCGTCTAAACGCATGAAGCAAACCATACAGGATAGTCAAGGGGAAAGGTACATGCTTTAAGAGGTGTTAATATTAGTGGTCAAAACCCTACCATCTGGTGAGCAAGATGTATGAAACAGGCGAAATACCCTCAGACTTCAAGAAGAATATAATAATTCCAATCCCAAAGAAAGCAGGTGTTGACAGATGTGAAAATTACCGAACTATCAGCTTAATAAGTCACAGCTGCAAAATACTAACACGAATTCTTTACAGACGAATGGAAAAACTAGTAGAAGCCAACCTCGGGGAAGATTAGTTTGGATTCCGTAGAAACACTGGAACACGTGAGGCAATACTGACCTTACGACTTATCTTAGAAGAAAGATTAAGGAAAGGCAAACCTACGTTTCTAGCATTTGTAGACTTAGAGAAAGCTTTTGACAATGTTGACTGGAATACTCTCTTTCAAATTCTAAAGGTGGCAGGGGTAAAATACAGGGAGCGAAAGGCTATTTATCATTTGTACAGAAACCAGATGGCAGTTATAAGAGTCGAGGGACATGAAAGGGAAGCAGTGGTTGGGAAGGGAGTAAGACAGGGTTGTAGCCTCTCCCCGATGTTGTTCAATCTGTATATTGAGCAAGCAGTAAAGGAAACAAAAGAAAAATTCGGAGTAGGTATTAAAATTCATGGAGAAGAAATAAAAACTTTGAGGTTCGCCGATGACATTGTAATTCTGTCAGAGACAACAAAGGACTTGGAAGAGCAGTTGAATGGAATGTACAGTGTCTTGAAAGGAGGATATAAGATGAACATCAACAAAAGCAAAACAAGGATAATGGAATGTAGTCTAATTAAGTCGGGTGATGCTGAGGGAATTAGATTAGGAAATGAGGCACTTAAAGTAGTAAAGGAGTTTTGCTATTTGGGGAGCAAAATAACTGATGATGGTCGAAGTAGAGAGGATATAAAATGTAGGCTGGTAATGGCAAGGAAAGCGTTTCTGAAGAAGAGAAATTTGTTAACATCCAGTATTGATTTAAGTGTCAGGAAGTCATTTCTGAAAGTATTCGTATGGAGTGTAGCCATGTATGGAAGTGAAACATGGACGATAAATAGTTTGGACAAGAAGAGAATAGAAGCTTTCGAAATGTGGTGCTACAGAAGAATGCTGAAGATTAGATGGGTAGATCACATAACTAATGAGGAAGTATTGAATAGGATTGGGGAGAAGAGAAGTTTGTGGCACAACTTGACCAGAAGAAGGGATCGGTTGGTAGGACATGTTCTGAGGCATCAAGGGATCACCAATTTAGTATTTGAGGGCAGCGTGGAGGGTAAAAATCGTAGAGGGAGACCAAGAGATGAATACACTAAGCAGATTCAGAAGGATGTAGGTTGCAGTAGGTACTGGGAGATGAAAAAGCTTGCACAGGATAGAGTAGCATGGAGAGCTGCATCAAACCAGTCTCAGGACTGAAGACCACAACAACAACAACAATATTAGTGGTTCTGACATAAAAAGTTATACGAACGTATGTCCTGCTTTACGAGTTTCGAGGAAACTAATGAACAAATCGGGAACAGTACAAATCCAGATAATAGTAAGTGAAATATTGTGATCTAATGTTTTGTTTAATTGTGTACATTTCTTCTAAAAGATGTTTAAAACGTCCGCCGTCAACTGCAATGCATTTTGCAGCTCTTGTGGACAGCTGCTGTGTTCCTGATCTGATCTCACTCCTACGATCGTTTACTTGAGAACAAGCATGTAAAATACGAAATGGAAGTTCCTTCTTTGTGTCCACTCTATGCGTCTAGACTTCGCTCTTACGCCAACCACACAAACAGTAATCTAATGGAGGAAGACAGGGTGACCTCGACGGCTAAGAAATGACTATACGTCGACTGACCGAACGCCCAGCATATATTTTAGTGAGGTGCTGTGTGACCGTACGCAGAGTGAAGACGGAGGAGAAGAAAGAAAAAGGAAGGGAACAGTGGTGCTAGCTGCAGCGGGACATTATGAGGAATCATTGGCGACAATCGGAAATGTGTACCAGACCGGTATTCGAACCTGGGCCCTCCTAGTTACTAGGCAGGTTCGTTAACCACTGAACTACCTCCAACACATTTTCAAGGAAATCAAGACAATGTACCCCATTAACACGGTTATCGAAAACTACTGGACGGATGAGCTGGTGGTCAATAATGCTGAACTACACTTTTACTGGATAACGTCAAATGGCTCTGAGCACTATGGGACTTAACATCAATGGTCATCAGTCCCCTAGAACTTAGAACTACTTAAACCTAACTAACCTAAGGACATCACACACATCCATGCCCTGGATAACGTCGTTGAAAATTTGTTTCAACAGTGACGTGCATATTTTCATTTGCCCACACGTGAGAGTTGCGTGTGTTATTGATGCCATTGCTGGTAGATGTTGACTCGTTAGTGAACAGAATTATTGGAATACAGCGTTCATTGGCAATGATCCATTGACAGAATTCCTTTTGTTTGGCATAATCTCCCGCACGCAGGTGTTGCACACTGCCGATGATACGGATGCAGGTAGCCGGTAGTTGGACTGCGTTCTACCACTTCAAGAATGTTCTCAACTTTAGTGATATCTCATGTTGGACGGAACGTTCAGATACATGTACGCTGGGAAGCGTACCACGCTCACGCAATCTGTCAAACGCCGGCCGAAGTGGCCGTGCGGTTAAAGGCGCTGCAGTCTGGAACCGCAAGACCGCTACGGTCGCAGGTTCGAATCCTGCCTCGGGCATGGATGTTTGTGATGTCCTTAGGTTAGTTAGGTTTAACTAGTTCTAAGTTCTAGGGGACTAATGACCTCAGCAGTTGAGTCCCATAGTGCTCAGAGCCAATCTGTCAAACACCCTGTTAAATATCCGTATCCAGAACTCCGTGATAGGAAATGGCCGTTCGTATTCGCGAACAGCGGCTCTGGAATTACTATTGCAAAACCCGTAGACAATGATCATGTCACCATACTCTGCCTCTGTGAAGACCTGTGGCATTTTCACTACAGTGACTCGTACTGCTTTGATTGTACCAGTGTAGTACACTGGTGTAACCACTGCGAGGTAAACAACGTGTAAACCCACAGGACTCGTCACCCCACCATGTGCAAGTGAAGTGTGTATTAGAATGGTCAGTTAAGACTACACTATGTAGCGTAATGTCGCTTTGGTTGTATCCACGTGCGAGTGCTGGTGAAGACGGACATGCGACAGACGCCTGTTATTTCCAAACAGCTGTATGTTGGATACAGTTAAGAAATTGCTAATTTTCATTTGAAGTTTTTGTTCAAAATCACTAATACTATCACCCCTCAAAGCATGTGCCTTTATTCCTGACTCGCCCTGTATAAACATGTTTTAAGATTCATGGATTGATTAGTGATACATTAAATGATTACGAACAACAGAATAATTTCGAGAATTTAAATACTAAAACTTAAATCAGCTGTACAAATGCACGTTAAGGCATTTTTCACAAGAGTAAGTGTAAATACTTTTGTCCAAAAAAAAAATCTAATGTGTGTGAAATCTTATGGGACTTAACTGTGAAGGTCATCAGTCCCTAACCTTACACACTACTTAACCTAAATTATCCTAAGGACAAACACACACACCCATGCCCGAGGGAGGAGTCGAACCTCCGCCGGGACCAGCCGCACAGTCCATGACTGCAGCGCCTAAGACCGCTCGGCTAATCCCGCGCGGCGAATATTTTTGTGTTTTGTTTACATACCTTTGGAAAGCAGTAATGATCACAATATGAAAGAACATTTCGTCTCACATTTTTATTTCCGTGATACTTATTTTTAAATTCTACACAGAGATAACCGATATTTTGCGTCTTATTTTCTTTTATCAGAAATATCTTTCTCTAAATTCTTCTGATAACCAGTAATTACTGTTAGAGCCTGCATTCGGGAGGACGACGGGTCAATCCCACGCCCGGTCATTCTGATTTGGGTTGTCCGTGATTTCCCTAAATCGCTCCAGGCAAATGCCGGAATAGTTCCTTTGAAAGGGCTCGGCCAACTTCCTTCCCCGTCCTTCCCTAATCCGATGAGACCGATGACCTCGCTGTTTGGTCTCCTCCCCCAAAAACAACCCAACAACTGTTAGAGCCATCTGAGTGACTGAGGTAAAAGTAAGCCTTTATTTTCAGTGCAGTGCAGATTCAGTATACTGTTCCGTCTGTCAATATCCCTCCAAAGAATCAAATCAAGGTTAGACTGCGAGAGCACTGTCACTTCACGACAAGAAGAGTGACAGCATAAGCCATAGCCTGCCGAACTGGCATATGTCGTTCAAGCATTCGACCGCTATCGTGAGAAAAAGAACTGAAGATCAACCTCCTTGAGGTCGCTTGCCTGACATCACCATCTGATGATCGCTACCAGAACTCATTTCGCGTAGGCATCACATGTTGAATGCTACAGCACTGTGCGCTGCCGTTTTGGAGGCAATTGGGAGGGCTGTGTCAAAGCAGACAGTACCTAACCATCTTCACACGATACATTTGGCCTCTAGGTCTCCATTACGAACAATAGTACGAACCCCTTGCTCCTCCGTGGGCGAACACAGTGGACAAGGAAACATCTGAAGTGGAATCTGGATATAAGTCGTTGTATTCTCTTCATCGTCGAGTGTAGGATTTGCCTGACGCCTGGTGATCGTAGTGGGAGAGTGTGAAGACGGTCAGATATTAAATCAGGTTTCTGTTAGACTTAATTAAGATAAAGTTTTACCCCCGCATAAGAGTGATGGGCACAAAACAGGACCAGTGAGTGACGCATTACGCTATCATCGTTCTGCGTCAAATAATTTGCCGAACTGTTCAAATGGTTCAAATGGCTCTGAGCACTATGGGACTCAACTGCTGTGGTCATAAGTCCCCTAGAACTTAGAACTACTTAAACCTAACTAACCTAAGGACATCACACACATCCATACCCGAGGCAGGATTCAAACCTGCGACCGTAGCGGTCGTGCGGTTCCAGACTGTAGCGCCTTTAACCGCTCGGCCACTCCGGCCGGTTGCCGATCTGTGATTCCACGTAAAGACATACCACTCCACGCGCAATCACTCCGTTTGGAAGGAATTACTTTCACAGTTAAGAGTTGGATGATGTAGTATTTCGGCTTCTGGACAACTTAAAGCACGTATTCCCTGGCAGCACTTGAGTAAAAATTTTGAATACTAAAATTATGGTTCGAAATTAATGGTGTACTTTCGATGAAATCAGCAATTCGACTGGAACCCGAAAGCACATCATTAATAAATCACACCGAGGCAGTTGAGCCACTGATTTATATGCTGCTTCTTTGTGCAGTACTACTGTTAAAATAACATATATGTTTCGTATTGACTGCTTTATGTTTTTCTGAGTTATTGTTGTTTCTGTAATTTTTTGTTAATTCGTAGAATAAACTTGAGTATAACACACTAAAAAAGATGCATATCGACTGATGAACAAAACATTATGACCACCTGTTTAATAGCTTGTTTGACCTTCTTTGGAACGAAATACATCATTGATTCTGGGTATCAGGAATCCTACAGTTTGTTGGTAGGTGTGTGGAGGTATGTGGCATTAGATGTCTACGCACAGGTCATGTAATTCACGTAAATAACGGGCCGCTGATATGCGTACGCGGTGATGGCGCCCGATAGCAACGCAGGTGGTTCAAATGGCTCTGAGCACTATGGGATTCAACTGCTGTGGTCATAACTCCCCTAGAACTTAGAACTACTTAAACCTAACTAACCTAAGGACATCACACACATCCATGCCCGAGGCAGGATTCGAACCTGCGACCGTAGCGGTCGTGCGGTTCCAGACTGTAGCGCCTTTAACCGCTCGGCCACTCCGGCCGGCCAACGCAGGTGGGTTACATAGGATTTTCATCAGGTGAATTTGGTCGCCGAGACGTCAACATGAGTTCTCTATAATGCTTCTCAAACCACTGTAGCACTGTTCTGGTTCCGAGACAGGGACAATTATACTGCTGGAAGATAACATCACCGTTGGAGAAGACATCAAGCATGAAGGGATCCAGGTGATTCGCAGCTATCAGAGTGTTTTAGATTGCTACCACAGGTCCCATGCAAGCGCAGGAGAATGTCTCTCGAAGTACGAGTATAATACTGCTCCCACCAGCCTGCATCCGTGGCGGGCTGGACGTTTCGAGCCACCGTTCACCTCGATTACGGCGTTTGCGGAGACGACCATCGACAAAAATTTGGTTCACCCGAAGAACCGACACGTTTCCATTGATCGACGATCGAATCCCTATTGTCCCGCGCCCACTGCAATCTTAATTGACAATGTCGTTGAGTCAATGTGTGAACACATAGGGGTGGTCTGTTGCGGAGTTCCATGTTCAACAATGTACGATGAATGATATGCTCCAAAACACTTGTGCGTGCACCAGCATTGTGATCTTTCGGCAGATGTGCCACAGATCACCATTTGTTCTAATTTACAGAGCAAACAAGCCTCCAAACCCCATGTTCTATGAGGAGCCTTCAACGTCCAACCATTTAGTGTCTAGTGGTAATTGCACTGTTTTTCTACCTCTTTCCGTAGATACGAGAGTAGCATGTGAACATTCGACCAGTTTCACCGTTTTCTTGATCTTATTCACACGTTGTGTGTAGTAAGAATCTCCTCTTTGTCAAAGTCGCTTAGCTCAATGGATTTCGCCGTTTGCAGCCCATATTTTTGTTAGGGTGATCCCACGCCCGTGTCTGCTCCTCTTACATCCTTTTGTTACAGCGTCACGTGCCCGCGTAGACACCAGGTGACATCCAACGTCGCGGTGGGCAGTGGTCATAATGTTTTGGCTTATCGGTGTATTTTGCTCAGGTTCTCAAATGGAGTCTACGAAACAGTACCTGAAGGAAAAATCAGAATTATGGTTTAACGCCCAGTCGATAACAAGGGCTTTATGGATGGAGTACACGCTGAATGGGGAACGACGGGGAAAGAAATCTGCTGTCCTTTTTCAAGGAAACTTCTAGGTATCTACCTTAAGAGAATCAGGGAAACCATACTAAACCTAAACCTGTGTGGACAGACCGGGATTTGCACCATCATCCTCCCGAATGCAAGCTCAGTGTCTTTACACAGCGCCTCCTCGCTCAGTAAAAATGTCCTGCTTAACGCCAGGAAGTTTCACACGTATTACTTTTTCACGAAGAGGAAATAGTAAGCAAGATAGTTTCTTTTATAAACTATACTGCGTGTCAAAAAAAAGTGAAGAACTCACAAGGGGAAGAGGAAACGAAATTAAAGTTCACCAGTTAAGAAGGCATATGATATCGTGTCGTTTCGGAGATTACAAACTTGAGCCAAATTTACAAAGAATTTGACAATATGAGCCCACTTATAATTATGACGTTGCACACCTTCTCACCTCAATGTACACACTGATTCAGTTGGGAGTGTTGTCATAAAGTCGTTGTATCCTCTTCTAACGCAAGGTGACGTACAACTGTTGTAACTGATCGCTGAAACCCAGGATGCTGGATGGAGATATCGTGGAGCTGCTCCCACACGTTTTCTATCGGGAATGATTTGGCGATCTTGCTAGTCACCGGACTACCTCATCAAGTAGACAGTTCGCAGACACAAATGGTTCAAATGGCTCTGAGCACTATGCGACTTAACTTTCGAGGTCATCAGTCGCCTAGAACTTAGAACTAATTAAACCTAACTAACCTAAGGACATCACACACATCCATGCCCGAGGCAGGATTCGAACCTGCGACCGTAGCGGTCGCTCGGTTCCAGACTGTAGCGACTAGAACCGCACGACCACTCCGGCCGGCTCGCAGACACACACGTGCCATGAGTGAACGAGTATTGTTCTGTTGAAAAATGGCACTGCTGTACTGTCGCATGAGAGAGAACGCATGAGCACACAGGATGTCCATGAGGTACCGTTGTGCTTTCAGAGTTCCATCCATCTCCACCAACCATAACGTGAAGGCATACCTGATGGCTCTCCGCCTCATGACGTCAGGAGCAGTCGCGCTCTGCCTCTCCAAAAGTCTCTCCCCAAGTTCCAATCATAGTCGCCGAAGACGGTCATGCAGGAAACCACGATTCATCGCTGAACGCAATGCGGTGTCATTCATCAGCAATCTATACTCCACGGTCGAGTCACCACGCCAAACACAGCTGTTAGGAGGTGTTAACGGCAATCTGCATGTGGTATTGTAGTTATTCTGGAGTTCGGCTGCCGCTGGGTATGGTCGACCGGAACTTTGATGACGAGTATACCTGTCTTCACGCTCCCATGCAGTCCAATTCGACCCACTGTCACGTCTGAATGCCTCATAATGCTGGATATTGCACGATTCGACCAGCCATCCTAATCAAAACCCGCAATGAGGCTCCTTTCAAACTCCGTTAGGTGCTGATAACGCTGTCTCCGTGTCCGCAGTGATCACTCAACATCTGATGTTGTTCACCCCCGTTATTTAACCTACCAAGCACTCTGGTGGCCGTTCTATCTGTCACAGAGAACCGCACCTCTAATCATTTACATATGCGACGATGGTGTGTACATGTACGTAATTACACTGACATTAGACCATGTCTCTTGGGTGCTTCATGTTTTTGTGAGGCAATGTATACAAGATGGCGCCAACTGCACTAATGCCCTATAGCATCAGCAACATGTATTGATCGGGAGGGCCTCGGGAATATTTATTAGCCGCAAAAACCTCGGCCTCACAAATTATAAGTTTCCGGAAATTCCTGACGCAGATTCCGTGTAGAGGCTGCAGGAACGACAGAAATTTTAATAGATACCCAAGTCCGGAGGTCTATTGTACCTACGATATAGCATCAAACACATGGAACAGACTGTTTCTCTTTCCTCGTCTACAGTGGGAAAAAGAGAAAAATAATTTACAGTGAATCTGCTAATTACCACATAGGCAACTGACTAGCAAACCGCTATCGCATTCATGTAAGAGAATGAGGACTAGGACAAAAAAGGTAACGAGTGAATAATATGAAACCTGAATGCTGTACACTTTGTTGCACTCCATGGCAATGAGCATTGTAACCGCTTTAGTTAGCTGGTTACAAAAGCAGTAACTCGCAGGTTTACAGCAAATTCTTGTCGCTTTTTTGAACATCAGACGCTTATTTCCGAATCACGACGTCTCTGGACATGGATTCATGTGCAAACAATTACCCATCCAGTTTTCTCTGCATACCCAGAGAGACATTATGCGGATTTTCCAAATATCCTGTTAACTTCATACTGTATGTGCCTGGAAGGTTTTGTAGTGGCAGTTTCATATCAATTAAAATAACCATGTGATTGATAGTAGCAGGAAGCGGGTAATGGGGAACAGCTATCATGTTATTCATCATTCATCTTAAACACCACTGGTTTGCTGCCTTTCCTAATCCACAGAAACGTGCGTGACTTTCAGATCGTAACAGCTTTTTCTCCTGCACGTACCTGCACAGTCCTAATTCTCAAGGTTTTATAAATAAATTTATGAAATATGCAACAACAGAAACAAATACCCAACTTCTCGACGAATATCGGTGCAACACAGTCGGATTCCGCATTAAAGGCAAGGATCAACAATAATCCCGTCTACAAGCAGAGTAACAGATATAACCCACAAAACTATTGTGCAAACTCATTCACATCCATCTATCGCAGAATGTTAGAATATATTCTGAGATCAAATTTCATGAGCTATCTTGAACACAATGACCTCCTCCTTGCGAGAAAGCACGGATTCAGAAAACAGCGGTCATGCGAAATCCAACATGCACTGAAAGCCAGGGCAGTCAGGTCTGACTCAGTACCACACACTTGTTAAAGGAAGTATGATCATATACGATATCAAATGAAATTTCGACTAGATTGATGATTTCTTGGTACGGATTTACATTGGAAGCATTGATTGAGAGTGATTAGATAATGGAGAGTCATCAACAGGTGTAGAAGTAACTTCTGGCATGCCCAAGGGACGTGTGTTGTAACCCCTGCTGCTCATGTTGTATGTCAATAACATGATAGTTACAATTAATAGTGACCTCAGAATTCAGAAATTTTACGGGTGATGCAGTTATCTGTAATGAAGTATTATCTGAAAAAATCTGCACAAATATGATTAGGCCCTTTGGTAGGATATTGAGGAAATGCTTTTAGTCTACAGAGAAGGCTACTTACAAATCATCAGTGCGACTCAACCCATAACATTGTTAAGATGTATGGGGCCAGTATCAAACACATATAACGGGGAATATTGAACTTATACTAAGAGGGCAATACGATTAGTCACAGGGCTGTATGACACCCCGGAAAGTGTCAAAAAAATGGCTCTGAGCACTATGGGACTTAACATCTGAGGTCATCAGTCCCCTAGAACGTAGAACTACTTAAACCTAACTAACCTAAGGACATCACACACATCCATGACCGAGGCAGGATTCTAACCTGCGACCGTAGCAGTCGCGCGGTTCCTGACTGAGTGCCTAGAACCGCTAGACCACCGCGGCCGGCCTCGGAAAGTGTCACAAATATGTTGACAAATCTGAACTGACAGACTCTTTAAGAGAGATACCAGCTCTCCTGCGAAAGGCTATTTCAGATACTCTAACAACCAACATTAAATGAGAAATCTAGGAATATATTAAAACCCCATGCGCATCGCTTCTACCGGGTCAAGATAAGATTAGACTACCTTGAACAATCGGGTCCTCTGCCGGTTGTTCGTGTCGTTCTAGAACGATATTTCGACGTCGTGTCTCACTGTCTTCTTCAGGTGGCTAGGGGACCACCTAAAGAATACAGCGAATCACTCTGTCAAAATATAGTGCAAGAACGACGCGAACATCCGGCAGAAGATCTGATTATTCAACATGTCAACATATCGCCTGGAAAAACTAAAGAATTACATAAGATAGACTAATTAGCACGCACACGAAGGCATTTAAGTAGTCACAACTAGTGCGTTATATGCGTGAATGGATAAGAAAGAAACTTAATACGTGGTATTATGGGGAGTATCCTCTATCATACACACAGAGCGAGGTGACGCAGTGGTTAGCACACTGAACTCGCATTCAGGGGACCGACGTTTCAGATCTGACCAGCCATACAGATTTAGGTTTTATTTATATTGCCCGTGATTTCTCTGAGTCGTCCCAGATATGCCTTCCCCATCCCTGAAAAAGTCCGAGCTTGTCCTCCATCTCTAATGACCTCGATGTTGACGGGACGTTTTCCTGACGTAGAATTCATCATAGATTAAACTCGGCATCAGAAGTGGACGACACATCTTACGTATCGATTTGCAGTAATTTTTTGCCTAACAGCTGGGGATGAAAGCGGCGTTGGTGGCGGTGCTGACGCTCGTGGGAACGGCGATGTCGCAGTACCAATCGTTCTACGCAGGCGGTGGCTGGTCGTACCCGGGCCCGCTGCCGCAGTTCGCCGCGGCCAACTCTGAGGAAGGCCTTGAAAACCGTGTTGGTGCGACGACTACTACCACGCAGTCGCCTGAACAGTTCATCTCTTCGCAAGTCGGTGCCTGGCCAGAGGACCGTCAACCATTCTGGTTCGTCAACAGGTACGCAGATACTGCCACAGCACCACTAATGTTTGTTCGCAATGTGTCCTTGTGTCACTGTATCACTGTGGAGCTGTTGATACTTCTTCATCAATGATTCCAGCTTTGAACGAAGTCTGCGCGTGTTTTATCTTCCTACAGTACAATATCTAGTAGGAAGGAACATCCATTGGGAAACTAGAGACACTGGACATTTAAGACAATGTGATACTACACTACTGGTCATTAAAGTTGCTACACCAAGAAGAAATGCAGATGACAAACGGGTATTCATTCGACAAATATATTATACTAGAACTGACATAGGATTACATTTTCACGCAATCTGGATGCATAGATCCTGAGAAATCAGTATCCAGAACAACCACCTCTGGGCGTAATGACGGCCTTGATACGCCTGGGCATTGAGTCACACAGAGCTTGGATGGCGTGTACAGGTACAGCTGCCCATACAGCTTCAAGTCGATACCACAGTTCATCAAGCGTAGAGATTGGCGTATTGTAAGGAGCCAGTTGCTCGGCCACCATTGACCAGATGTTTTCAGTTGGTGAGCGATCTGGAGAATGTGTTGGCCAGGGCAGCAGTCGAACATTTTCTGTATCCAGAAAGACCCGTACAGGACCTGCAACATGCGGTCGTGCAGTATCCTGCTGAAATATAGGGTTTCGCAGGGATCGAATAAAGGGTAGAGCCACGGGTCGTAAGACATCTGAAATGTAACGTCCACTGTTCAAAGTGCCGTCAGTGTGAACAAGAGGTGAACGGGACATGTAACCAATGGCACCCCATACCACCACACCGAGTGATACGCCAGTATGGCGATGACGAATCCACGCTTCCAATGTGCGTTCACCGCGATGTCGTAAAACACGGATGCGACCTTCATAATGTTGTAAACAGAACCTGGATTCATCCGAAAAAATGACGTTTTGCCATTCGTGCACCCAGGTTCCTCGTGAGTACACCATCGCAGGTGCTCCTGTCTGTGATGCAGCATCAAGGGTAACCGCAACCATGGTCTCCGAGCTGATAGTCCATGCTGCTGCAAACGTCGTGGAACTGTTCGTGCAGATGGTTGTTGTTGTGGCGTAACAAGCTAGCTACGCCACACTGAGAAGGGAGCCGAAAGGCACGCGTACACACACGCCGACTGGCGTCAAGTCTGGAACAGGATAAGTATTGAATTCTAATAAGAAAAGTATGCAGCTCCTCGAATACTTATCTTTTATTTATCCTTGTGGTACATCGCTCTTGATAATACAAATAAGACTATCTTCAGATACGGTTAATGGCGCCTTGCTAGGTCGTAGCCATGGACTTAGCTGAAGGCTATTCTAACTGTTTCTCGGCAAATGAGAGCAAAGGCTTCGTCAGTGTAGTCGCTAGCAAAGTCGTCGTACAACTGGGGCGAGTGCTATTCCGTATCTCGAGACCTGCCTTGTGGTGGCGCTCGGTCTGCGATCACACAGTGGCGACACGCAGGTCCGACATGTACTAAATGGACCGCGGCCGATTTAAGCTACCACCTAGCAAGTGTGGTGTCTGGCGGTGACACCACAGTTGTTGTCTTGCAAACGTCCCCATCTGTTGAATCAGGGATCGAGACGTGGCTGCACGATCCGTTACAGCCATGCGGATAAGATGCCTGCCATCTCGACTGCAAGTGATACAAGGCCGTTGAGATCCAGCATGGCGTTCCGCATTACCCTCCTGAACCCACCGATTCCATATTCTGCTAACAGTCATTGGATCTCGACCAACGCGAGCAGCAGTGTCGCGATACGATAAAATACAATCGCAATAGGCTACAATCCGACCTTTATCAAAGTCGGAAACGTGATGGTACGCATTTCTCCTCCTTACCCGAGTCATCACAACAACATTTCACCAGGCAACGCCGGTCGACTGCTGTTTGTGTATGAGAAATCGGTTGGAAACTTTCCTCATGTCAGCACGTTGTAGGTGTCGCCACCGGCGCCAGCCTTGTGTGAATGCTCTTAAAAGCTAATCATTTGCATATCACAGCATCTTCTTCCTGTCGGTTAAATTTCGCGTCTGTAGCACGTCATCTTTGTGATGTAGCAATTTTAATGGCCAGTAGTGTACCTTATTACTAGCGAAACTTTGAGATTTTCCCCGCTTATAAATTTTCCAACAAATTTCGAGAATGAAGTCGTCTGACGTCTTCGACAACCGCCGACATTACGGCAGTTGCACATCCCATCATTTTCAAGGCGCAAATGCAACGAGAGAGCGCTTTGGAAGAAAATTTAGAAGTTCTGTATGGAGGGCATGTGCTGAAAGACAACACACACACACACACACACACACACACACACACACACACAGTAAACATAAGTGTCACCACACAACCACACAGACAAAGATAGTCTACATCAGATGTTATCAATACAAACACACACACACACACCTTTCGAACAGGCCTTGAAGGCAGAACGGTACCGACCGGCCACTGTGTCAACCTCAGCCCCTAGGCGTCACTGGATGTGAATACAGAGGGGCAGCGGTCAGCACACCGCTCTCCTGACTGTTGTCAGTTTGGGTGGCGGGTGCCGCTACTTCTCAGTCAAGTAGCCCCTCAGTTGGCCTCAAGGCCTGAATGCACCCCGCTTGCAAACAACATTCGGCAGACCCGGACGGTGAACCATCCAAGTGCTAGCCAAGCCTGACAGTTCTTAACATCCATGATCTGACGGGAACCGATGTTACCACTGCGGCAAGGCCGTTGGCGCCAGATGTTATCAGTAGTGAATATTAAGTAGCAGCAACTGAGTTAACGTTAAGTCTACTGTTTGACTAGGGAGAGAGCAAGATTCCAAACAGAATTTAAACAAAAACCTCCACTCTTCTTTGCAATATCGCTCGCTAATTTAATCTCAGCTGCTTCCTTAATAACACCATCCCAATAGCTGGAATAGCTGGAATAGCTGGAAGTGCGTGCCAGAATCTCCGTGTGTTTATATTCCATAGGATGAAGGGTACCGAGGAAATGTTATCCAACAGTTGATTTTCTCAGGTGTTTTAAGCGTGTGGGCCACTTACACTCAGTACACGAGTTCTCTACAGTCCAGATGGTCTGACAAGTGTAACATGCCACAGCTGCAAGAGATATGGTAGACACCCGCCTTACGTAAACCAAGATCATTCTTAACAGACCCTCCAGGTCCCTAATCTTAGATCAGGGCCGGCTATGGCGTGCCAAAGTTCATGCGTACAGCGTGTGCGGTCCACTGGCGAGCCGAGACCCGGCCTGGTACGCGGCTTTGCTCGCTCCTTCTCGGAAGAGCCTGGAACAGCGCCACATTTCATTTAACATTACGGTGCAGCATTTCGCGATCGTCACAATTCTCTGAGTTTGGCGGAATCGTGGTGTCAGCTCCGTTTACCTTTGCTATTTGTCCGCGGTATGAAGGACGTTCACAGGTCCAATGGCTGATTGCACAAAAGAGGCAGTCTAGCGATCTGTCGTCACAATCCTTTAAAATGGAAGGGAATTACAGATCAGAGGGATGAGAATTCTCAATTCACATAAGAGACGGGTCTTGCTTATTTGCTATGAAACGACATTATAATACCATCCCGAAAGAATTTAAACCTTTACATGACAATGAAAGAAAACAAAATTTCAAAGATCAATGGATGGGATTCATTGTTCTGTACATCAAGAAGCACTTTGTGGCAATTTTGCAAGCATGGAGCGCTTGAAGAAATTGGTAATACGAATAGTAAAATTTCTGAAGTTGCATCCGTTATTCCAATTCAGTTGCAATAGTTTTCAATGGAAATGAACGAAGAGTATGGAAACTTCATGTAGCACTTTGGCTAAGTCAAGGGGCATGATTAGAACGATTTTTCGATTAAAATATCTCTATTGTTGAATTTATGAAGGAAAATGGAATGCAGGAATGAAAATTAGAACGTCCAGAATGGACTGCAAACTTCGCATTTTAAGTTGACTTGACTACACGCTGCTCAAAGTAAGGCATTGCAAAGTATCTTCTTTGTGGTTTATGGGCATTCATTTAAAGAGGAAATCGCGTTGTAGAAGGGACACATTCTGACGAAGACAATCCAGTTTCCTAAGCTCACATGCGTTAAAGAAAGCCCGAGGTTTGAAGAATTTATTGTGGCCTTGCAAGAACTACAACGTTAGTTTTATAAAAGTTTTGAGGACAGTGTTAATCTTAGTCCGCAGCTCGTGGTCGTGCGGTGGCGTTCTCACTTCCCACGCCGGGTTCCCGGGTTCGATTCCCGGCGGGGTCAGGGATTTTCTCTGCTTCGTGATGACTGGGTGTTGCGTGCTGTCCTTAGGTTAGTTAGGTTTAAGAAGTTCTAAGCTCTAGGGGACTGATGACCATAGATGTTAAGTCCCATAGTGCTCAGAGCCATTTTTGTTAATCTTACATCTGTTTTCGAGTCTGTCTGCCGTTTCTGTTGAATGCGCCCCTGTGCATGTGCAGATGTAACTGATTGACTTCAAGGTAATTCCAGTTTCAATTACAAATCTTTTAACGTGAAAACTGTCCAGGACGTCTACATTGTTTTTCTCAGTTGGATTTTCCAAGTCTCCATAATAAGGCCGCAAAAGTGCTATAATATTTCGATCGACATACTGATGTGAAAGACCTTTTTTTCGAATATGAAACTACGTAAGTCACGTTTATGTGGCAACTTGAGAGCGAAACTCGCCGAAATTGTCAGTCTCTGTCCGTATGCCGACAGTTTGTACCTGATAGAAATTACATTGTATTTTCAGCACGACAAATATAATTAATTAATACTGAAAGCTTGTTTTGTTTGTAATGTATGTTGTTGAGAAATGTGAAATACAAAACCAGGTCATACGCGGTACGACTGCACTGCCATTTAAATTCGGCGCGTTCGCTGTTTTATCCTCTTCTCCCTACACGCGCTCAGACAGCGCGACGTGCTGGAGGCGGAAATACGAAGCGAGGCTGAGCACGTCAGCACTCGGTCCCGGGTATGGCCCGCGTGCCGAAATCTTGGCCATCCCTGTCTTAGATGACGGTCGAAAGAAATTTCACATCTCGTTTTCGCAGAAAATGATGAAACCTGTTAGTGCCACCTCCATATTATCATCACTCACTCGGTCCACGGCTGGTTGATAATGCGATGTGTGTCTCACCTGTATTTCACTAGAACCATTCTGGTTAAAGGTGACTGCGAGATGGACTAACTCAGCGTATAGGCTATCAGAGTCTGAGGTGAAGTAGGACCTATGAACCAAGGTACGAATTACCCCTTCATGCTGAGCCCAATGGTGACGACGACCTGTCTGAAGATACAAGGGTTTCCTGTTTGCGTATTGTCAATAACACTGGTACTCCGACATACCGTGTAGCGAAACCTCATGTTACTCTGCTGATACCTCCAGTAGAGTGGTGTGTGCATTACATTAAGAGCTCGAATAAATTCTTATATCGGTTAGAGGGATTGAGTTTGAATGCCACTGATATTTTAGTAAGTTTCGATATGGTCTCTTTCTTCACTCGCATTCCACTGTCTCGTCCGTTATGTTTAACTGAGGTTAGCTTTGTTGTTGAATTAACAAACCTATTTCGAATGTGTTGTCTTACTTTTTATTCGATGACCAGTTTTAAGCACAGACAGGAAGAGTAGTGATGGGGATGTTTTTGTCACCTATTGTTGCCAGTCTAAAACGTTTTCGATTATGTTGAGTCACAGTAATGCAGTACTGTTTAAAAAAGTAAACCATCATTTGACTATGTATTACTATATTTATCCT
The DNA here is from genome assembly GCF_023864345.2 of Schistocerca serialis cubense. NCBI lineage: Eukaryota > Metazoa > Arthropoda > Insecta > Orthoptera > Acrididae > Schistocerca > Schistocerca serialis. Next base: position 338,744,023 of record NC_064640.1, read on the forward strand.
TTGTACTATCTAGATTTCGGCTTTTATGCCCTTCTAAAATACAATGCTAAAAGTTATTGGACCATTATTATGTCATATCTATTAAGGCAGTCCAGAGTAGAACTTGTTTATCTGCTTTGGACTGTTTTAACAGATATGACATAATAATGGTCCAACAACTTTTAGCACTGTACTTGAGAATGGCATAAAAACCGAAATCTAGATAGTACAAAAGATAGTAATGCACAGTCAAATTGCAATTTACTCTTCTAAACAGTATTGTCAGTCTGTTAATGTAAGATTTCCAGGAATGTGCCTTAGAGTCGGCGGCACTGAAACCTGCGTCTTTTTCAGATACGTAGGCGATAATTTTGTTGTTTGGCCTCATACAAATAAAAATTGAAATGACTTTGTGGAATATCTGAATTCAATTCACCCGTATATTCGCTTCATGATGGATGTAGGAAAGGATGGCTGCCTTCCCTTCCTTGGTATATTGGTCGGGAGGAAGGTTAATGGTACGTTCGGACATGCCGTTTATTGGAAGCCACCTCACACTGATTTACATTTCCAAACTGATTATTGTCACCACTCGGCTCAGCATGACGGGGAATTGACTATCTTGGGTTCTAGTACCCACGCCATCTCAGAACCTGAAAGTTTGTCAGCTGAGTTATCTCACTTCACGGTCTCATTTTGTCTGAATGGTTAAAGTGAAAGGCAGATGAGACACACGTGAATTGGCTGAGTGTTAAAAATAACAAGGTGGCATGAAAGTCTATGGTGTTTTTACGTTACGCATATAGCATTTCCAACAGGATTGGTCATATTTTACGAAAACATGACCACCATTTAAGATTGGGATCTTTTTAGTGTCCGTAAACTATAATCTCGGTTTGCGTAAGGCTGAGCCGGCCGCTGTAGCCGAGCGACTCTAGGCGCTTGAGTCCGGAACCTTGCTGATGCTACGGTCGCAGGTTCGAATCCTGCCTCGGGCATGGATGTGTGTGATGTCCTTAGGTTAGTTAGGTTTAAGTAGTTCTAAGTTTAGGGGACTGATGACCTCAGATGTTAAGTCCCATAGTGCTCAGAGCCATTTGAAACCTTTTTTTTTGCGTAAGGCTGGTGTGTGCCACATACCTTGCATTTGTGGCACATTGTGCATTGGTCAGACCATCAGGACCGTGAAGGACTGGTATATTGAGCATGAGTTGAAACACGACAGTAGTCTGCAACAGATGTGTTAGAATGGGAATGGCATGCGAACGTGTATTTTATCTCGTCGCTTATGCGCTTTGCCCTGTAATGAACATTTCTGACTGCGAGAATGTTAATTGTCAATAACTTTAAACCTAACCAAAACTGCACGAATTTACGTAGTACAAAAACTGAATCTGATGCAACACTATTGATTGGGAATGGCCCCGGTAATAAAACAAAACTTGATCAGTTTGAAAATAATGTTCCCTGTGCTTAATGAATGATATCCGTGAAATAATAAAATTTCTTACCTTTATCTGCGCAATGGTAACGCTCTTCCCACTGTTCTCTGTTAGTATATTAAATTGTATAGTTTGCATACAGCTATTGTGTAACGCTGTTGCTTATCATACATTTTAATTAAATCGAATATGGCTGAGATAATAACTTCTTGAGCAAAATAGTTTATCAAAAATGACATGGGTATGGTAACTGGTATTGATTTGTGGTAAATAACAATATGGCAATAACTTTAAAACTTGAATTTTGACTCTGAAAATTAATAACGCTCACAATTAACACACAATAAACTGATTATACAGTAACAGTTAGCTTTAGAGAGTCATTGGATGTGAGTGCCATACATTGTCTCAGTAATCACTTACGATTACGTGCATTGCATTGGTAACAGAACAACTTTCTTTACCTTAATTATTTCCAGTATGGTATCTTGGAAATAAAAAATCATCGTATATATCCAGCACACATCAGCTACAACTCGCCTTTACGCTTGAGAGTCCTCCATACATCTCGCTATCTAAAGTTACTCTACACATTACCCATAACACCTTGAACCAGCGATCGCTGTTGAACAGCGACGCCACTATACAATCGATACTACATTTGACCATCTCTGGTTCAATATAAAGTTTTCTTGTAAAATTTTATCCTGTGTATATACCTTTCAAAGAGTCACGCACGATTATAACAGCTCAGCAAATCTACTGCTGCAAAACATTGTCTTGGTACCGGTCATCCTATGGAAAATGGCAACGCAGAGAATCTGGCATGCACTTCCAGCTATTGGTACAATGTAATCAAAGATTTAAATTCTGCTTGGAATCTTGCTTTCTTCCTGTTCAAATAACAGAGGGACAGAGTTAACGCTACCTCACCTGTTGGTAATTAATATTCACTTTAGATAACATCTGCCGTTGGTCATCTTTGGTTGTGCTACGGCACCAGTGTTTACGGGGTGTGTGTGTGTGTGTGTGTGTGTGTGTGTGTGTGTTCTCTTTCGGCATATGCCCCATGTACCGAGATTTTAAATTTGCTTGCACACGGCTCTCATATTGCATTTGTGCCTTGAAAATGACGGGTTGTGCACCTGCCGAAATGTCGATGGTTGTCGAAGCTACTATCCTAGGCTAAATCCTCGTGAAGGTGGTTTATCGTTGCATTCCTCAGACCTGTTATGAAGTGGAGTGTCAAGTGGGTATCTGTATCGTGTAGATGGATAGAGTGAGTACTTGTGCAACGTAATATTGCTTGAGTATGGAGTAGGTGGCTGTCGCGAGTACTTGTGCAATGTAATATTGCTTGAATGTGGAGTGAAAGGAAGGGAGAGAATGAAACTCGGAGCAGGCATATGCTACAGAAGAGATGATACATGTCTCGAATAACACCAAGTATACCGATGAAGTCATCGTCTGATTTCGACACATGGATCATTCACTCAGCCACATAATCCAACTCACAGGAGACTGCGAACGCGTTTTTAAGTACTTTGGCGCACTGACGCAGATTTAAACGCTGACCCTCTCCTCATCTTCCCAAACAAAGTCCGATAATGGACATTTATTCTGTCACACCAGCTAATTTTGGGTCGTCCATCACCACTCTAGAATGTGTTTGCCATATCGACACCAGAATCGGCTTCTACACAACAATAAAACAAATAATTGCTCTGTAAACTGCTCTGTATTTGAAATATGAAACTCTCATCTACATTAGGGTTCCAGATGCCTCAATGATCGTCAAATGACTGTTCTTCATAGTGGAGATTAGAATCAAACACCGCTTTCAGTCACAATTATATTTTTCAAAGTTTTTATGTACAATGAATCGACATGTCATTAACTGCAACTACAGGTACTACACCAGTTACGTGCTGCGATTGCACTGATTATACATTGATGACTAATGTCGAGTACGCCGACTGTATTCTCAATTTCACCATTTAACATTTGAAACTGGCACTCTATTTCATCTGTGATCTTTCATGAGTACAAGGGATGCATAAAACTTTAAGTTGGTTTGAAAATAACATTGTTATGGAATTCATATAAGTATAGGCGCCCTCAATCTGGAGGTTGTTGGAAGCATTATAGTGCTGTACCAGATGTACCTCTGTTGGTGGTGATATGATTTGCCTCCCTGCGATCTTCGAAGAGACTTGTCTAACCAGTTAAACGAACACTTAAAGTTTAACACGAGTATCAAAGCACGGTGCAAGTCAGTGTTTCTCACACAAAAATCACTTCCTGAGATGACAAAAGGATAAACGACCAAAAAAAAAAAAAAATCCTAGGACTGACAAGTCACTGAATAACAGACTTTTGAACAGATAGTCGAACTAGGTAGGCACACGGAACACGGTTATCTACTAGAAATAGCATGTATTTCTTACCCAAAGAATCAGCCATTAGTGAGACACCAACAATAATTTAACGTGGAACATGAACACCGGCACGACTTCGCTTATTCACATTCATAGAGCATTTTCGAAGGTGAAACCCGTGTTTAAAGCCAGCTGGAACATGAACTGAAACTCTAATCTGTGAGTTTTACATGTGGATTCTAAGTACAAGTAGGAACAGCCAGACATTGTTTATTAAAATGACACCGTTACTGTATACAAAGTGTTAGGTCCATCTTCAGACGGTTGTTAATATTTAACTCGATCCATTTAAATAGTTCTGACCATATAACGTCTATTTTCAGTTGTGGTGAAATTGTGTTAGGTTAGTGATGCCCTACAGCAACACAAGATATTGTAAGAGGACTATTTTATTTTCATTTCCACAAAACAACATAATTAGCTTTGTAACTGCTACGTGCGGCCGGCCGTTGTGGCCGAGCGGTTCTAGGCGCTTCAGTCTGGAACCGCGCGATCGCTACGGTCGCAGTTTCGAACCCTGCCTCGGGCATGGATGTGTGTGATGTCCTTAGGTTAGTTAGGTTTAAGTAGTTCTAAGTTCTAGGGGACTGATGACCTCAGATGTTAAGTCCCATAGTGCTTAGAGCCACTTTTTTTGCTACGCGCATAAAACATCCTGCTTTGTTTTTGTGGACCCGATGTTTGCTGTTGGTGAGCTTCACATAACGCGGAAAAATAAGCTCATTTTATATTTCAGACTTCCATTCAGTGTAAAGCACCGCACACACACACCTCAATTCTGATGAAATTTGACAGACAGAAAATAGTGCCATAGAATACGTATTTGGACATGTTACAACATCGATATAATTTTTACAGAAATTTGTTGTCCGTGACAGGATTTACAATAAAATAAAATAAGTAATTCCTGGATCGCTGAAGAAACTTACTGCGACTATGCTGCAACTCGTGAATTGACATAAGTATCGCCACAAGGAGTTGTTGTTATATAAACCTTCTTTAAGCAATTTGCGTTGAAGTAACTTTTCTTGATAATACAAATATTTGACAGTGTTTGATTGTTGTTATTAATAAAAGTAACAATTAACCTGTATTTTCCACAGCTATGGCCCCATTATGTCAGTTTTGGACAAAATAATCTTTGAAGTCTTAATCTGGTACAACCACTTCACTACCGAGCCTTACGTTCTGTACGATATCTGATCAAGTTATATGTATACAACGCTAGAAGGACGTTGCAGGCGCGATGATGTTGCACGCATAGCGTTCTCTCTCGCAAGCTAGCAGGAGAGAAAAGCTCAGGGGTCTGCAACACGATCAGGTGAGGTATACTAAGCACAAAGAGTCAACCTGGAGGACTACAGATCGCCAAAGCGTCACTGGTTAATTTCTGGAATCTAAAAGTGTAGTAGAGGCGCTCACAACCAATATGTGAGAACTGAACATGTTAAGTTTCAAAAACTGTAGGCAGAAGGGTAGGGTGGAGGGAATCGATCCGCGAAGCCAGCAGCCATCATACGGTACTCTCACCGTGATTTCCTTATTGTGGCATTAACTCCACTGAAGACCTTGACGGTTCGTTGCGAAGTACGGTAACCTGGTTTTCGTGCTGGCATTTTGTCAGTCACACATCACACAGACATTGTAATGGTCAAATTGCATCTTTTTCCAGATCGTGTTCCTTGTCACTTCCATACTACTGCAATCCAAAAGTTCTGAAAACTGTATGTGAGCCATACATTTTTGGAAATACAGGGTCGAAAACAAAATGAAACACCCTTAAAGACAAGGTCATTTTATTGACAAGTTATGTGACAGAAAACTCATCATTGTAGGAGTAGTATATGATAACAAACTCAGACCGAATGAAACACTCATGTCACAGTAAGGGGAGCTCGACCTGTCGCATCAGTACACAGATATCCCACTCAGGCGGCAACGCAGACGTACATTCTCACAAAGGTGTCGAATAGCATCTTGTGATAGATTGTCCGAAGATTTTCGCACCTTTAGTTCCATTTATGCAGTGGTTCCTGTAGGCTACGGTGAACGAATAAGTTCCAGCTTCACCTATACGTGTTCAATAGTAGAGAGATCTGGTTATCTTGCTGGCTAGGCAGTAGTTGTGTAGTACGAAAAGCATATAGCGTCACAGCATCCGTATTTGGACGTGCGTTGTCCAGCTGAAAAAGCGCAGCACCATCACATCGACGAAATGGCAGGAGCAAGGTGATAACCTGTGCAGTGTAATGGTCCTGCAGAAACATCAAATGTTACCACGCGTTCTAAATGATAGCCCCCATAACATGAAGCCCAGGGCGAGACCTGTCTGTCGTGGGTGAATGCATTCTGAAATAGACCGCTCACAAGGTTTACGTCTTACTCGTGTACGTCCATCATCCGCATACAGATAAAACTTACACTCATCACTCTAGTCGACAGAGCGCCATTCCACACTCTAGTCGACTCTTTGACGACACCAGAGTAGGTATGCTTGGCAGTGTCGTGATGTCAGTTGTTGCCTGGCCAGAAGCACACGTGCCGGCCGGAGTGGCCGAGGGGTTTTAGGCGCTACAGTCTGGAACCGAGCGACCGCTGCGGTCGCATATTCGAATCCTGCCTCGGGCATGGGTGGTTGTGATGCCCTTAGGTTAGTTAGGTTTAAGTAGTTCCAAGTTCTAGGGGACTGATGACCACAGCAGTTAAGTCCCATAGTGCTCAGAGCCATTTGAACCAGAAGCACGCGTGATCTTAGTCTTGGTGCCAGCACACCATCTCCGATGGTGATATCGGAGATCGTGTGCTGGCACCAAGACTAAGATCATGCGTGCTTCTGGCCAGGCAACAACTGACATCACGACACTGCCAAGCATGACACAGCAGGTAAACATGTGCCCAGATTCCATCACGTGACGTTAAACTGTACCTTAGGGTCTCATAACTTACTTATCACGACTAGTACCTGTGAAAAAATGTATTATATATGTGAAAAAAAGTTCCACTGTCGCTTTCACTGTGAACAATAGCGGCGTTATTTACACTACTGGCCATTAAAATTGCTACACCACGAAGATGACGTGCTACAGATGCGAAATTTAACAGACAAGAAGAAGATGCTGTGATATGCAAATGATTAGCTTTTTAGAGCATTCACACAAGGTTAGCGCTGTTGGCGACACCTACAACGTGCTGACATGAGGAAAGTTTCCAACCGATTTCTCATACACGAACGGCAGTTGACCGATGTTGCGTGGTGAAACATTGTTGTGATGCCTCGTGTAAGGAGCAGAAATGCGTACCATCACGTTTCCCACTTTGATAAAGGTCGGATTGTAGCCTGTCGCGATTACGGTTTATCGTATGGCGACATTGCTGCTCGCGTTGGCCGAAATTCGGTGACTGTTAGCAGAATACGGAATCGGTGGGTTCAGGAGGGTAAAACGGAACGCTGTGCTGGATACCAACAGCCTCGTATCATTAGCAGTCGAGATGACAGGCATCTTATCCGCAAGGCTGTAACGGATCGTGCAGCTACGTCTCGTTCCCTGAGTCAACAGATGGGGACGTTTGCAAGACAACAACCATGTGCACGAACAATTAGACGACGATTGCAGCAGCACGGGCCATCAGCTCGGAGACGGTGATTGCGGTTACCCTTGACGCTGCATCACAGACAGGACCGCCTGCAATGGTGTACTCGACGACGAACCTGGATGCACGAATGGCAAAACGTCATTTTTTGGATGAATCCAGGTTCTGTTTACAGCATCATGATGGTCGCATCCGTGTTTGGCGACATCGTGGTGAACGCACATTGGAAGCGTGTATTCGTCATTACCATACTGGCGTATCACCGGGCGTGATGGTATGGGGTGGCATTGGTTACACGTCTCAGTCACCTCTTGTTCGCACTGATGGCACTTTGAGCAGTGGACGTTACATTTCAGATGTCTTACGACCCGTGGCTCTACCCTTCATTCGATCCTTGCGAAACCCTACATTTCAGCAGGATAATGCACGACCGCATGTTGCAGGTCCTGTACGGGCCTTTCTGGATACAGAAAAGGTTCGACTGCTGCCTTGGCCAGCACATTCTCCAGATCTCTCACCAATTAAAAACGTCTGGTCAATGGTGGCCGAGCAACTGGCTCATCACAATACGCCAGTCACTACTCTTGATGAACTGTGGTATTGTGTTGAAGCTGCATGGGGAGCTGTACCTGTACACGCCATCCAAACTCTGTTTGACTCAATGCCCAGGCGTATCAAGGCTGTTATTACGGCCAGAGGTGGTTGTTCTGGGTACTGATTTCTCAGGATCTATGCACCCAAATTGCGTGAAAATGTAGTCGCATGTCAATTCTAGTATAATATATTTGTCCAATGAATACCCGTTTATAATCTGCATTTCTTCTTGGTGTAGCAGTTTTAATGACCAGTAGTGTAGTTTGTTATAATGCTTCATTCAAAATTAAAAAACCTCATTGAATGACTTGAAGTTATTGCATTTCCAGTCCTCGATGTACTGTCGGAGGAATGATTTAATACAGAAATAAAACGGACATGAGGAAAGAGCATTTCACGATGAGAAAATGCGTGGGAACACATGTGGGTAAAAATCAAGGGGTCTGGTGTGTAATAAAAGCGATCGGCCATATTTTGTTATACAATATTAACTCCATAAAAACACCCATTATTTTCTTTCAGGGAGCACATTCAGCAGCACCTCGGACGTCCACAGCCTCAAGGATTTCCGCAGGGGCAAGGGACACAGCGGCAGCCACAGAATCAGCCGAATACGCAGACACAAAGGCCAGATGCTCAGCGTCAACCACAGAACCAGCCGGATTCACAAACGCAGCCTCAGTCGCAACCTCAAGATCTGCCGAACACACGTTCGCGGACACCAGTCACCCAGACCGAAATCCGAAAACAACCTGAAATAGGGTCACAGACAGAAGACAATCAGTCGCAAGTGCAGAACCAGCTGGAAGCTGATCGGCAGTACCAGTTGTGGCTACAGAACCAGTTCTTCGCTCGACGTCCGCAGCAGTGGTCGGCACAGAATCAGCCCGGCATACAGACACAAATTGCTCAGGAGCCACTCCGGTGGCGGGGTCGCCCTGGTACCAAGACCATTTACGGGCGACAATAGGGACTGGCACTACCCACTTTCCTCATTTTATTCCACATTATTGAAACACAAGTCCTACCGGAACGAGTAAGAATCTTGACAGCAGTATAAAATGCTTTATTTACTTTCTGTACCAAAAAGTTAGAAACGCGAAATTATTGTGAAAATGTTGACAATTCACCTTAATATAGTTGGTAATAAAGATACTAATAGAATTAGATTGGTGTTTACAGTTTCCCCAAATTACTTGATGTGAACTTGAGGATGGTTACTTAAGTATGACATCCTCACCCTTGGTCAATGTGAGTTTGTGCTGTAACACGTGTAATAAATATGTCAACGGTATATGAAACTCCAGTCTTTCTTCTCACTCTTACACTGACTTCATCAGTAAGCTTATGATGGACAGATCATTAAACAGTCACCATAACTGTAGACGATTGAATCTGAGAGAGTGTTGCAGACCTGATTTTTATACCTCTAAAGTATCTTGGCCTTTCTTCTTTGGTCGTCCTCCTGCGACTGTTGGATTTGCTGGACAGCTGTTAAATAACACACACAAATCTACACACATTGTCTATCTCCTCATATTATTTGTCAGCTGGTAAAATTTCGATGTTCAGCTTGTATTGAGGAATTTTGACAGTAAGTGTATCACAGGTCACTACTTCAAACCATCTAAAAACGGATTAAAAGATTTTTTTTTCACTTTAACTACCGACGACTGACTGATAACACAGTGGGTATGCTTAACGTATGGTCCGCACTGATTGAATGTTTGTCACTGACTGACTTAGTAGCTTTACATTATGATAGCTGAATACCATTTGACTAATAACATAATGACTATACTGTCTGACTAGCAAACTGCATCATGTTCACTCCCGGGCACTGACTGATTATGGCTCGGCAACACTTATTTACAGGCGCACGTACTACAGAAAATTATGGACTGTCAAAATACTGGACTATTATGTTTTAGTTATTGACATAAAACACGTATAACTAGCAAAAAAATGGCTCTAAGAACTATTGGACTTAACGTCTGAGGTCATCAGTTCCCTAGACTTAGAACTATATAAACCTAACTAACCTAAGGAGATCACACACATCCATGCCCGAGGCAGGATTCAAACCTGCGAGCGTAGGAGCCGCGTGGTTCCGGACTGAAGCGCCTAGAACCGCTCGGCCACCGCGGCCGGCTATAAGTAGCAAATGACAAAATTATCATCACTGGAGTATTACGTTTTATTTACTAACATAAAACACGTATAACTAGCAAATAACAAAATTATCAGTACCATTTTATGGTACAGCCATTTAATGTGGAGGGCGCCTCCCAAAATTCACAAGTCCTACCCCAACCCTAGAAGTCCGCACAGAAACTCCAGTTTTGGAGTAAACTTTGAATATGTTTAATGAAACCACAATCTTTTGTTATACTGTAGATCGTCTGTGACAGTCCACAGTGATTGACAAATTCGAAAGCAGCCGTCAGGCCTATAAAAGCTACTCCTCTAATTTTCCGTCTTTCAAAGTCATCCTCAATAAGTTACGTGAGATTGAGGACCTGAGACGTACTGCATTTTCCCGGTCTGAAACATGTTTGTTCTTGTATTAGAACTGGCTCTACAACATGAATCAAGCGATTTAGCACCATTCACTTGTGGGGCAGCGGGTGGAATAATTGTTAATGTTCCTATTATTTATTTAATGCTGTTGTTTGCCGTTCTCAACACTGGCTCTCTAACTACAATATTGGCAACCAGAAAGTGATTAGCAAAACGTGAAGCCTGTAATTAGAATTCCTAGTGCCCACTTCATCTGAGAAATACATTTATAGCTACAGCTTATAGCTCTGAGGAATTGGGAGATTGTCTGGGATTCATAATCAAAAACCATTCTCTCTAAAATGTTCACTATATTCTGAAAGTCACAGACCAAAAAGAATCCACACAATCCAACTACCAGAGCAGTTCAGAGTCTAATGCATTGATGCAACTATAACTGTTCAAATTAAATGTTTAAGTGAATGCTCGCCATAATTTGATGATAATGTTCATCAAACGCCATGCTAATAATGGTAGAATGTCTGTCCTGCGGCGGCCCGTGAAAATACGACATACGCAAACTAAAGATAGATCATTAATGTCATCCCAAAATTAACACTTCACTCGAAAACGATTTCATGGTTACGCGTATCCCGAGTAACTTATTACTGCATCCGAGGCTCTTTATATCAATGATACCGACGCGACGCGACTCCCGGCACAGGTGGTGCGCTAATCAGCATCTGGAGAGAACTGGGGCCTTCTTTCTTTTCACGCAGCTTTCTTACGTATAACGCCGTATAAATCCGCGGTGCGGACGGCTAAGGGAACGCCTGATCAAATCTGCTCTCCCGACTAGCCGCTGGGCTAGTAATGCACCACTTTAAGTTATCGAATAAATCATTGCTTCCTTTGCTGATGGTCGATGAAGCTCTCAATTTAAATGTGCAATAAGCACACAGGTAAGTAATCATAATAAAAGTCTGACGTGGCTAAGTCAAATATTTTGGGCGAGATAATTAATTTAATTACACTACACAGTAGACGAGCTCTGAACTTGCCCTTTGGAAAAACGCTATCGCTATAGTTTTATAGTTATTCAGTTGAAACTTCTCACATTTTTATGATTATAGCGGATCTCCCCTCTACTTAAACATCCTAGCTTTATTTATTCGCCTACTTAATCTATCTTGCTTCCTTAATTTCTAAGACAAAAACCAGAAAATCATGAGTTTCAACTAAAATTTTAATTTGTAAGATCCAGAATACTGTTTCTACTAAATTATTATGCAAAAGGAATCTAAATATAAATTTTTAAGTTTCTAGCTCTTTTCTGTTGCGCCAATGATTTTTACAGAAAAACATCCAAATTTCGAAAATGGTTAAAGTTATTGAACTGATATCCAACACATATTGATTTTGTCTTACTCCTGACATGCTAGAAACGTTTCAGGTTATTTACTTCATTTTAAAGTATTGTGCAATATTTATGACGTCAGCGGACTAGGCTGGCACACAATGGAAAGACTGATGTGAATTTTATAAGGCGTGAGTATGCTGCTTCCCTACACACTCAAAGATACTGAGCAGATGACACAAGAAGGATATTGGCCTGTAGGTTTATGGCTCAGATGACAGTTTTCCGAGATTTAAGATACGGATTACACAAGATTCTCTCCAGATTTTGGGGAAATTATAGGCTTTTATACAGTTGTTGAAAAGTGCAAAAATCCACTCTCTCGCTTGACCACCAAATTGTTTGATCTGCTCCATTCTGATGCCATATACCTCTACTGGTTTGCCGGCTATACAGCTGTTTCTGGCTGCATTTAATTCTACTATGCAAAAAGGCTGTAAAAGTTTGCTAGTCTACTTCTTCTGCCGGTACAAGTTTGCAATCTGACTTACGTATTCGATACTCCATTTTACCGCTGTTTGCAGATTGCCGAGCAATTTGTTTATCTGTTACATTTGCACGTTCCTTTGTAGTTGTTGAGTCACAGCTCAGACCTTTAAGAAACCTCCAGGCTTTGTTACTACTCTTGCTCAGATATATGTCCTCCATCAATGTATATCAAGCATTTTCTTTGTTCTTGGACATTGCTGTTAATAACTCTCCTCCGGCCTGCAAGGTGTCGTCTCTAAAAGGACCATTACTGAAGAGATCAAGATAGTTTTCCAAACTTTGCTGAGTTTCTGAAGGAGTGAAGCTGATTGCTGCACATGATACCGCTACATAGGTTCCTAGTTTATAAATTCAGTTACTGACCCGAACATCAGCACTCCAGAAGAAAGTCTATTATCTAGCAGTTAAGCTACCCTTTAAGTCATCAAATACTGAAATCTGTAGTAGGTCGCTTCAACTCTTTTAGAAAAAAAAACCACTCGTAGTGGTCACTCAGACAGAATTTGGCAACGTAAATAAAGAGACGGTCAATCGTATAGTCTCCTGGTTGAAAATCTCGAGAAACTTAGGTGACGTTGCTACTTTCACTGTAAAAATTATGATTCCAAACATTACATCAAAATCATCAAATCGTCACGTCATAGCGCGCTTAATCAAAATGTGTGTGTGAATTCCTAAGGGACCAAACTGCTAAGGTAATCGGTCCCTAGTCTTACACGCTACTTAAACTAACTTATGCTAAGAACAACACACTCACCCAGGCCCGGTGGAGGACTCGAACCTCCGGCCGGAGGGGCCACGCAGTTCGTGACATGGCGCCTCAAACCGCGCGGCCGCTCTTATTCCCGCATCATAAGTACACATGCAAACTAAAAAGTTGCCAAATATTTTTTTGGTTCGAGCGCGATCGTTTCGGAACAATACGAGAATTGATAAGAACCTCATAAGTCATCTTGCGAAGAATTTGAGGTATCACGAGGCAGCACGTCGACTGCTCTTTAAAAGTGATGGATGAACTGAAATTGGCTGTGAACAAGCAACAGGTTACTACTATGTGTTTTTTATACTTCAGCAAAGCTTTCGACTTTGTCAGATTTGGCATTCTACTTGCGAAACTCACAAGTTAAAAATTTTATTCACATACACTACAATGTTTCTGCTCGTACCTTACATCCCACCATCAAAGTGTAATAATCGGAGGAACAGGGTGACAATGGAAGGATGAAGTATGAGGTGTCCGCATTGGTCAGTGCAGGGTCCATTACTTTTCTCATGGTGTGTTACTGATGTATCAACTCCTCTCTCCCACTGAAAATATCACTTCTATGCTGATGACCTCCTGTCACAGCATGTGCAAGTCCAGGTAAACACTGACTTGATTTATCACAGTGGGAATAGATTATAGGTTTGAAACTTAATGCACCTAAAACGTGAGCAATTTTAATCGCTCACAAAAGGCTTACTACCTTTCAGTTCAGAAAATTACTTCCACACCTAGTCCTAAACGGTACAGAAATAACATTCCTTCCTCTTCAAAGAGCTTGCAGTTAATACTGCACTATTACTTACATTGAGATTTTTGGACCATATCACTCCTGTCTACGAATAAACAACATTGTTTCGTGCAGATAATCGTAGAGACCATCAAATCCTCTGTTGGTTCTACTGTTTTCTCAACAATTGCATTTCCGGTTACTCTTCTACGACTATAACACTTCTAACAAAACAAAATTTCAGAAATATTGGTTCTCAACAGGATAAAATTCTCTTTATACCACTACGTCAGTCATGTCGTGAAAATCATTTTCTGTAATAGGATCACAACTTTGGAACGATTTTCACCAAAATCTCAGAGAAACTACAATCATTTCCAGCATCAAAAGACGGTTAAAGTCTTCTATTACAATAGCCATCTCTTCCACATACTGGTCTGCAGCTCACTTCAGATCAGCAACCCACCCTCACCTGCCCTCCCCCTTGTGTCAGTATTGAAAGAGTCAGCTTTATCATAACTTTTGCTATAACTGACATTTCAATATTCTCCGTTGTAATATCGCTCCTGTTTCTAATGGTAGTCAACACGGCTTCAGAAGTGCTAAGCTAATCAATAGAACCCCTAAATTCGACGGTGATCTAATTTTGTCTACCGAACTAAATTTTCACTGCCCGAGCGCCACTACGAAATCAAACGTAGACAGGAAGGACCGAGCCTAGCGACCCAGAATTATTATTGAAATTACCACAGCGAGGCAAGGAGCCCTGACGGATCTGGTAAATGAGGACAAATGCGCTCACACATCCAGATCCACTACGTCATCTGTTAAATAGAGAGCCTTTTGGCTCTGAGCACTAAGCGACTTAACTTCTGAGGTCATCAGTCCCCTAGAACTTAGAACTCATTAAACCTAACTAACCTAAGGACATCACACACATCCATGCCCGAGGCAGGATTCGAACCTGCGACCAGAGCGGTCGCTCGGCTCCAGACTGTAGCGCCTAGAACCGCACGGCCACTCCGGCCGGCCAGAAAGGCTTTTGCAGCTCAAGAACATATTCCGTCGTTCTTTCATTCTGCCTGCGTCTCTAGAACCAGAGAGAATGACAGTCAACTGAGATTCAGTGAAACTGGTCGACAGTGGCCAACCTGCTACTTGCTTGCTGACTCCAACAGGATGCATACCATTGCCATGGTCTACCACAACCGCCTACTGGGTCGTCATGGATGAGAAGATTGGTGAGCAGCCATCCCTCTACCACTACTGGGTCATCGCAGATGATCTGCATGCTGCCATCTTCGCGCAGCCCGGGCAATGCGCCTCTATGCAGTCTCCTGGTCGACTCGTGAGCATTTGCTGCAGCCTTGGTCGATCCATGGTGGTTGACCTTGGTCTAGTCTTCACGACAACCAGCATCCTGAACCATAGTCGGCTGTGTCCATCTTAGTACACGACGGCGTATCTTCGAGAGTGCTGTGGTGGTAGCCGTATTCGGTCGTTGCAAAACGTCTTGGCACGCAATGCCGTCCTAGGCTTGCCTCCGTCGGCAGCATAGCACGTGGCTGTGGCAGTAATCTGATGCAACATCACAACTCGTTGACGTGCTGCAGCGACGTCTCAACTCTCTGGCGAGGCGTCAGCACTCCGTGGCACGTGCGTTCACACCCTGCTGCCGACCGCAGCTCTGACGACATTTACACCTTTATAAACTTTGCTCAAGCAATAAATGTTATTACGGGTAACGCTGTATCACTGACGCATACGTGCTTGCACTGGACCACATGAATTCACCCTACACTCGACGGCCTGAGCACAACGCGACCTCAGCGCTCTGACGACGCAACGTTGGTGCCAGAGAGTGGCTGGGTCCCAGCAGCAAAGTGACTGGCGCCACTGAGGTTGGAATGTACGCAACATATAAACGAAGAGAGTAAACAAATATTAAAATCTGCTCTGCAGTGTTCTCGCTATATACAAACTTAAGTGTTTCAACTAAAGAACACACAGAAAATTAACATTTGTGGCTTTCTATTGGAGTCTCTGCCAACTCACATACGAGATGATTCCCTTCGATGTGCTACTGCAGGGACGCAAGCTACCATTCAACTGAAGGATCTGCCAACTGTAGCTCGCTCTTCAAACAAAAACAAACGCCTGTCATGATTCAAACTACGGTACTATAGTAGCGGAAATCAGTATAAAGGCAGGGTTCCTACGAAAGGAATATACAATGTCTGAAGCATACATGTATCTAATTTATTATGAAAGTAGTAGATACATATAAAACATAAAGAAACATGACGGAATAACATAGTTTTTTCATAACACGAGTAACAAAATATGGCTTTTGCAATTCCCTGATGGAGGCACTCACTGTCCTGTTGTGTTATTGTAATGTTAGTACTTCGACCAACCTCCTTTCTTTCTAATTACCTCAAAATTGTCCTCAGCGTTGATTTTGTTAGGGCTTTTACCTCTTGCAGTGAAGTTGTCACCCGCTCTTCTCGTATCACTCTTTTCAGCTCATATATGGCCCCAAATTGCCTTCCATTGCGATAAACACGCCTTGCAGGTATTCAAATGGCTCTAAGCACTATGGGACTTAACATCTGAGGTCATCAGTCCCATAGGCTTAGAACTACTTAAACCTAACTAACCTAAGGACATCAAATACATCCATGTCCGAGGCAGGATTCGAATCTGCGACCGTAGCAGCAGCGCGGTTCCAGACTGAAGCGCCTAGAACCGCTCGGTCAGAGAGGACGGCCCTTGCAGGTATTCCCCAAAAGGTTCAAATCCGGGTTATTTGTAGTCCAGAGAAAGACATCGATATCTTTATCTTCAGGCCACTATTTGGTTGTAGCAGAAACATGCACAGATGCATCACAATATTGAAACATTAGACGTTCTTCACATAGTTCCTCATACATTGTAATCAATTCTGTCTCTAGCATCTCAGTGTACATGTTAGAGTTCACTTTATTGTTCGGCCAAACACTGCGTGATTTATCTTTAGCGCAGAAAATTGCCCAAATCATAATACTTCCACCATAGAAATTTCTACTCATTCTGACCTGTGCTCTGTTCTCAGATCATGCCAAGATTGTTGAAATCCGTCTAAGGTAAATCCGTTCTAAGGTAAAATTCTTCTCATCGCTGAAGATCACTTTATGCCATTCTGAAGTCCATGATATAGGTTTTTCAGCAAATTCTAATCTAGTCTGTTTACGTTTGGGTGTTAGGGCAGATCTCTGCAGCCGTTTCTTGCGTGCAACAAGTTTGTCCTTTGAAAAAATCCGTCGCACACGTCTGACATTTACTGGCAACCGTAAATCAGCAATAAGTTGAGAAGAATAGCGGTTTGTGGCGTTTGCTTTACGCAAAGTAAACCATTTCATTGCTTCAGATAATTTTCACATATTTTCCATACTGTCCAAACCAACTAAATTATCAATCACTGCACTTGAACAGTTTAATTTCTTGGCGATTTGACGTCTGGAGAGTCCCATTTCCTTGTACGCAGCTATTTTTGCTGTTTCATCATATGATAACTGTTTGCCGCGTGGCATTGGCACAATCGTGCTTTATGTACGAGTACACAACACGCACTGTCACTAATGATGTCTGTTTTCTATCTGCAACAACGTCCCACAAAGTCGACTATCCTCATACCGAGTTCCACCCTCTACCACCTTAATCGTTAATGTCATGTTATATACTTTACTACCGACATCGAAACGATACCGTTTGACTGTATCTGTTGATATACTGCAACTCATAGTATTGTATATACACTGTGCAGAACTATTCCAACCGACAATGTCAATTTTCCTACAAATATCCATGCCTTTATATTTATTTCCACTATTGTATGCACTACACAGGTATTAAAACGGGCAGCTGTCCTGGCAAAAGCTCATACACGCTAGGAATGTAAAGCATTTAACCTAAAGAGCACCCAGGAAGTTAAAATTAGTCGTTTCCTGTTAGAAACTGTCTCAACACACAAACGAAACAGTAGGCTTCGATGCACTGCTGCAGGGAGGGAAGCTACCACACGACTATCTCCAGCGATGGTAATGACGTCACACTATATTTTCGTCTGAGAATAGATTCTTATGAGAAATTTGTTTTGTGTTAAAGGTTTTGATGATTGCATATTAAGGCATTTTTCGCTCTTGTGACGGCATTTCCACAGAAAAAAGATGACTAGAGTAACAAACTAAACAAATAATAATTACATTATTATTCTGCAAGATACACCGGATACCATGAATCTCTTTTGCCAAAATACTAAGAAAATATTCCTCAAAGACCTCCGAATATTAATGGTGGAGTTGAGTTCCAACAGCTGTAACAGAATGGTACATTGAACTTCTGGGTGGTTTTAATTAAAGTGCAGCTTCTCACAAAGGTGCAGTGTGGGTAATAATTATTGTATGGCAGCGAAATGCGTTAATGCCGAACCGATATACGCTGAAACAAAAATTAGTTCCGATTTTGGCCAGCTGGTGCAAATCTGACGCTGTGAATCTACATCTACATATATACTCCGCTAGCCACCAAGCGCTGTGTGGCGGAGGGCACAACTCGCGCCAAAGTCTTATTCCCCCCCCCCCCCCCCCCCCCCCTCTGTGCCATTCGCGGATCGCTCGAGGGAAAAACGACTGTCTGAACGCCTCAGTATGAGCTCTAATTTCCCTTATCTTTGAATGGTGATCATTGCGCGATGTGAAAGTTGGTAGTCATAATATATGCTCTACATCCTCGGTGAAGATCGGATTTCGGAATTTAGTGAGAAGCCCCTTCCGTTTGGCGCTCCGTCCATCTGCAGGTGTGTCCCACTTCAAACTTTCTATCAGATTTGTAACACTCTCGCGATGGCTCGTGGCAGAAAGGGTCAAACAAGCGAGAAAGGCATAATGTTTACTTTATTATTAACCGCCGCTTACACAGTTTGTTCAGTAAGAGCACCGTAGACGTCGACGAGATGTGGCATCCGTAAAACGACGTGATCAACAGTTGCTTGCAGCAGTTCCCATGGAATCTGAGTTACGCGTTCCTGGCCTTCAGATGAGGTAGATATGGAACGTGTTCTTTTAGACATCCCCAAAGCCAAAAGACACATGGATTCAGATCAGGTGATCTTGCAGGCCATGCATCTGGATAACTTCTGGAGATAACAATTTCCTGAAAGGTTGCATTGAATTGATCTTTCATTGGGCGAGCGACATGACGTGTTGCCCCATCTTGCAAGAAAACAGTGGTATCCATACACTTACGTTCTTGTCTAGGTGTATTCTCTTCAATGACGAACAGACCGAAAATAAAGGTGCTTGTGAACCCACACCGCCGGTGTCTGTGTCCGAGCGGTTCTAGGCGCTACAGTCCGGAACCACGCGGCTGCTACGGTCGCAGGTTCGATCCTGTCTCGGGCATGGATGTGTGGGATTGTGATGTCCTTAGGTTAGTTAGGTTTAAGTAGTTCTAAGTCTAGGGGACTGATGACCTCATATGTTAAGTCGCATAATGCTTAGAGCCATTTGAACCATTTTTTTGAATCCACACCACACAGTCACATATGCCGAGTGCAGTGGCTCCTCGTGCACAATACGCAGTGCAACAGTACTCCAAATTCGGCAATTCTGTATATTCACTGCACACTGTAGTGTAAAATGTACCTCGTCATTCCACAGAATACTTCCCGGCCACATGTCATCAACTTCGATTCATACCAGAAACCGAGGAGCAAATTCAGAATGTTGCTGATGATCATGTGGTTTCAGTTGCTGCACCGACTGGATCTTTTAGGGGTACGAGAGTAAAACAGAACACAAACGTTTCCGTACTGTTGACGATGGGATGCACAATTCCCGTGACACTGCACGAGGACTAGCACTACCCGAGGCACGTGATGAATCGTCAGTCATAGCAACAGCAGACTCGTCAATAGCTTCCACCCATATAGGACACCTTCCTCTTCCGGATGCCACATCAAGCTCACCCGTGTTTTCGAATTTCATTGTTACCTTACTTAAACCATTTAATGACACCGGGCCTCTCCTCAGACCTTTCTGATGGCGATACTCTCTCAATGCAGCGATATAATTGCTAACGTCCACAGGAAACAGTTTCACTAACAACGCATGGTCTCTCTTCTCGAGCACACTGGACTCGCATTCGGGAAGACAACGGTTCAATCCCGCGTCGGCCATCCTGATTTCGGTTTTCCGTGATTTTCTCTAAATCGCTCCACGCAAATGCCCGGATAGTTCCTTTGAAAGGGCACGGCCGACTTCCTTCCCCGTCCTTCCCTAATCCGATCAGACCGATGACCTCGTAGTTTGGTCTCTTCCTCCAAACAACCCAACCCAACTATCTCTTCTCGATAGTCATAGTGTTCACACGCGTCATGTAAAATGACAGCGTGGGTGTCATACTGTCATACAAACAGTGTACAGCAACAGGTTTGCACCTGGTGGCCAAAACTGGAACTATTTTTTCCAGCGTAAATCAGTTTCACATTAGTCCAAGTTTCACTGCCATACGATAATTACAGCCGACACTGGGCCTCCGTGAGTTGCTGCACTTTAATTATAACCACCCAGTATTAAGTGGTTCGTCATGGATAAGCAAGTCGTGCGTCACATGCCTGCACATTTGCACATGCTGTCCTGTTGGTAATCCTAAGCGCAGCATCTATGGTGTGGGTGGGTAGTGGGCTCACCCCATTCCTACTCAGTGTGGTTGTCTGCATTCACTGTTCCTGTTAACACTCGATGTGTTGTAAACTCGAAGAAAAACAAGTAGTAACTAAGTGTCCACTTCCAGATAACATTTTGGACATTGACAAAGTAATTTCCACTTGTAAAGGTTTACATACGTACAAATATGTGCTGGCCACCACTACAGTACAAGGTCCGCAGTTAATTTTTTTTTTCTTCCTTTCTTTCTCAAACGATCAAATAACTTCCATTTCTTCCTTCACGGCAAACATGTGGTGTTTCTGAAATAGTTTTAAGTCTTTTGCTTGTTTTAGCCTCCCAATCACGTCTACACTTCCTTTTTCTTTCTTGACCATGCATTTTCACCTTTAATTTTCCTTTTCTGGTATTTTGGTTTTGTTTTATTGGTTTTGGCATCATTTTCTTTGATTTTCTGGGCAATTTACTCTTCTTCAATGGGGCTTTCTCCTCTATTAGATGCCGTTTCAAATTGCTATATCTAATATGATCTATATTTTGTTCCCTCATCCCATGGCTTTCTTTTTTACCATAGCGCAATATGTCTTTCTAAAAGCCGCAGTATCCTCTACACCCTACTGCTATTTAGACATAACCATTTGCTCTCTTTCACCGTTCCCTATCATCATAGCGTTTACGCAAAAATTAACCTCTACTTTATGTTCTGTGGTCTTGTCTGCTCCTAGTATGCCATGCACACACAAATTATTACTAAAGTACCCATGATACAAACGTATTCCACTACTTTGGTTACACTTCTGTGTCAGTTTTTCCTTTTGCACGATCATTCTGTTCTAAATCTGTAGGCATACAGATTTTTTCATTCATATCTTGAACTGCCCATTTGTTTTTGAAGCTATGTGTCCAGTTCGGAAGGTCGTACTTGATTTTCAGTTTCTTAACCTTCAAATCCAGCTTTTTATTTTCTGTCTTGTGTAAAATTTGCTCAAAAATTTTAAATGTTTCCCACCATAGTACTTTCTTTCTCCTGTTTTTCCCACGTCGGATCCACGTTTATAACAATACACTTCTACAAATTGTGAACAGTCGTTTTAAAACAGTCGATCCATGTATACGGATATTCAAGATCGGTGAACGTCACATATAATTTCAAGAGAGCCTACCAAATGCTTTTAGTGAAATATTTATGGTATGTTAAGACGATGACCGTAATCTACGAACTTACAACAAAACAGACTGTGTGATAGTAAACACGGCATCTATGATAGAAGTGTTGTTGATTAATTAATCAGCAATAATCTGTCTATAGTGTTTAACATTCTCGGTGTAATTATTACGCACGTGGAACAACGCGCCGCAAATTATACACTGAAGCGCCAAAGAAACTGGTACAGGCATGCGAATTCAAATACAGAGATATCTAAACCTGCACAACACGGCACTGCGGTCGGCAACGCATATATAAGACAAGTATCTTGCGCAGTTGTCAGATCGGTTACTACTGCTAAATGGCAGGTTATCAAGATTTAAGTGAGTTTGCACATGGCGTGATAGTCGGCGCAAGAACAATGGGACACAGCATCTCCGAGGAAGCGATGAAGTGGGGATTTTGCCGTACGACCACTTCACGAGTGTACAGTGAATATCAGGAATTCGGTAAAACACCAAATCTCCGACATATCTGTGGTCGGAAAAAGATCCTGCATGAACGGGACCAACGACAACTCAGGAAAAACGTTCAACGTGACAGAAACAAAGCCCTTCCGAAAATTGCTGCAGATTTCAATGCTGGGCCATCAACAAGCGTCAGCGTGGGAACTATTCAACGAAACATCATCCATATGGGCTTTCGAAGTCGAAGACCCACTCGTGTACCCTTGATGACTGCATGACACAAAGCTTTACGCCTCGCCAGAGCCCGTCAAACACCGACATCGGACTGTTGTTGACTGGAAACATGTTGCCTGGTTGGACGAGTCTCGTTTCAAATTGTATCGAGCGGATGGACGTGTACGCCTATGGAGACAACCTCATGAATCTATGGACCCTACATGTCAGCAGAGGGCTCTTCAAACCGGTGGAGGCTCTGTAATGATTTGGGGCGTATACAGTTGGAGTGATATGGGATCCCTGAAACCTCTAGATATGACCTCGGCAGGTGACACGTACGTAAGCATCCTGTCTGATCACCTGCACCCATTCTTGTCCATTGTGCACTCTAACGGTTCAAATGGGTCTGAGCACTATGGGACTTAACATCTGAGGTCATCAGTCCCCTAGGACTTAGAACTACTTAAACCTAACTAACCTAAGGACATCACACACATCCATGCCCGAAGCAAGATTCGAACCTGCGACCGTAGCAGTAGCGCGGTTCCGGACTGAAGCGCCTAGAACTGCTCGGCCACCGCGGCCGGCATTCCGAAGGACTTGGGCAATTCCAGCAGGACACTGTGACACCCCACACGTCTATAATTGCTACAGAGTGGCTCCAGGAACACTCTTCTGAGGTTAAACTCTTCCGCTGGCCACAAACTCCCCAGACATGAACATTATTGAGCATACCTGTGATGCTTTGGAACGTGCTGTTCAGAAGAGAACTCCACCCCTTCGTACTCTCACGGATTTATGGACAGTCCTGCAGGATTATAGGTGCCAATTCCCTCCAGCACTACTTCAGACATTAGTCGAGTCCATGCCACGTCGTGTTGCCTCACTTCTGTGTGCACGCGGGGGCCCTACACGATATTAGGCAGGTGTACCAGTTTCTTTGGCTCTTCAGTGTATATGATCTCAAAAGGCAGAGAGCTTAAGCAAGGCAGCAATCGAGCATAGTATTTCCGAAATTTTTTGCTGAAAAATTTTGCGTACTGAACTTAAGATGTCTCCTAGAACATAAGTATTAACGCATTAAGAAAGAATGAGATAAACTTGGTGTAAAACAGAAGACAATGATGAAAGATTATGTTTTTCCACTTTCTTAGATGAATGCTACAACTCGGAGAATAACACCACTCTTTGTTTCCTACCTTATCTGCAGTGAGTGCTGTGTGCTCCCTAGCGGGCAATGGTGCATGGAATCACAAAAAACAATGAATCTGAGAAAAATGACAAGGAACTACTACATGAAGATAAATAGTATAATCACATTAAGGAAGTACAACTTGACGAGTGATGCTTATAAACTACCAAAAAAAGATTTGCGGTGAAACATTTCTTCATCTCGTCCTCGGAGAGGTTGTGGTGTTGCGACAAATCTCATTTGAAAGCATCTTGGTAATCTACGCGGTTTTAGCGCTCGAGACAAATTACTCAACACATTGCTCCGACTACTAACTACGAAGCGTTCACTGTCGGACCTCTATAAATTTCTGCACTGCTAAACTTGCAAAAAGTTTTAATAAACGTAGTCAGCCTCCTTTTAACTCGCTAGGCAGGATTAACCTTGTCTGTGCTCCGAAACTAATTACTGATGCATGGTAGCTATGTGCATTCAGGAAGAATCCGAGATAGACCACTTAAATGGAAAAAGTACAACACTAAACAGTCAATACTCCGCCTTCAGCTGGCTCCTGGCAACTTGTACCGATTCCCTCCTCAAAGACAAAATATATTGAGATGACAAAAGTCAGTGGATACCGCCCAATATCGTGTCGGACCTCCTTCTGCCCGGTGCAGTGTAGCAAGTCGACGTGGCATGAACTCAACAAATCGTTGGAATTCGCCTGCATATTGAGCCATGCTGCCTCTATAGCCGTTCATAGCTGCGAAAATGTTGCCGGTGCAAGATTTTGCCGGCCACTGTGGCCGAGCGGTTCTAGGCGTTTCAGTCCGGAACCGCACTGCTGCTACGGTCGCAGGTTCGAATCCTGCCTCGGGCATGGATGTGTGTGATGTCCTTAGGTTAGTTAGGTTCAAATGGCTCTGAGCACTATGAGACTTAACTTCTGAGGTCATCAGTCCCCTAGAACTTAGAACTACTTAAACCTAACTAACCTAAGGACATCACACATACCCATACCCGAGGCAGGATTCGAACCTGCGACCTTAGCGGTCTCGCGGTTCCAGACTGTAGCGCCTAGAACCGCTCGGCCACTTCGGCTGGCGGTTAGTTAGGTTTAAGTAGTTCTAAGTCTAGGGGACTGATTACCTCAGATGTTAAGTCCCATAGTGCTTAGAGCCATTTGAACCATTTTTGCAAGATTTTGTGCATGAACTGACCTCTCGATTACGTCCCATAAGTACTCCATGGGATTCATGTCGGTCGATCTCGGTGGCCAAATCAACGCTCGAATTGTCCAGAATGTTCTTGAAACCAATCGCAAACAACTGTGGCCCTTTGAGATGACGCATTGTCGTCCATAAAAGTTCCATCGTTATTTAGGAACATAAAGCCCATGAATGGCTGCAAACGGTCTCCAAGTAGCCGAACATAACCATTTGCAGTCAGTGATCGATTCAGTTGGACCAGAGTACCTAGTCCATTTCGTCCAAACACATAACACACCATTATGGAGCCCCTACCAACTTACACAGTAACTTGCTAACAACTTGCGTCCATGGCTTCGTGGGGTCTATGCCACACTCCAACCCTATAGTCATCTCTTATCAACCTCAATCTGGACTCATCTGAACAGGCTACGTTTTATCAGTAGTCTAGAGTCCAATCGATATGGTCATGAGCCCAGGAGAGGCGATGCAGGCGTTGTCGTGCTGTTAGGGAAGGGACTCTCGTTGTTCGTCTGCTGCCATAGCCTATTAACGCTGAACTTCACCGGACTGTCCCAACGGATACGTTCATCGTACGTCCCACATTGATCTCTGCTGTTATTTCACGCAGTATTGCTTGTCTGTTAGCACTGACAACTCTACACAAACGCCGCTGCTCTCAGTCGTTTAAGTGAACGCCGTAGGCTACTGCGTTGTCCGTGGTGAGAGGTAATTCCCGAAATTAGGTATTCTCGACACACTCTTGACACTGTGGATCTCGGAATAGTTAATTCCCTAACGATTTCCGAAATGGAACGCCCAATGCATCTACCTCCAACTACCATTCCGCGTTGAAAAATCTGTTAATTACCGTCGTGCGGTCATAAACACCTTGGAAACCTTTTCCACGCATAACCTGAAAAAAATGGCAGCACAGCCAATGCACTGCCCTTTTACAGTTTGTGTACGCTATGCTACCGCAATCTGTACATGTGCACATCGCTATCCCTTGACTTATGTCACCTCATTGTACAATAATAGTCCAATGTCAGCAGTTCAAAGTCACACAAAGACACCATACTACATTTTCCATCGGAATATTTGTACTTTATTGACTTCAGATAGACCTCGCTAAGCCCGTCTCTTTCAATGAAGACCACCTCCAACTAGCAGATGGTTCCACGCTCTGTTACAGCACCGCTGCCTACCAGGCACGTCTGCATTCACTGAACTGCAACTCTACCCAAGTAAACTGGAAAATCATGTTATATTATAGCTGATTTTTAGGTTACAACCGTCTGTATGCAACAGAATAAAGGCAATATTTATCTCCCACAAGCGTTTCGTCTCATTTCGTTAAGGCATCATCAGTGGATGTGGGTGCTGATAATGGTCTACATATGTTCTTACTATACTGCTTGTGAAGCTGTTTTCTGATTGCAGCACTAAACACAGTTTTCAGCACAGGATACAATCTGCATGCACACTCTTCCACCATGTTAATTCCATAGCCGTGCACGGATATACACTTTCGAATTTTTGCATACTTTCCATATTGAAAAAATAACTTTAGTGGCCTCAAAAAGGATCACTATATACTGACCTCAGAAATGTTTCACACTTTCAAATATCACCTCCGTCCCAAACGGCACTTATCTTGCGCCTTTCAAGCTGGAGGGCTGTCAGCAATTTCTAGATACTGCAAGCTCCCAGCACAACATTGTTTGCAACATTCAGGCCTTTGTTCCAGTCATCCTCAGAATACAGGCAGTTCCATTGATCATTACATGCTCCAGCTAACAGCTCTCTCTGGAAAGTGCTGCTCCCTTACAGGAACTTCTGCATGTTGATTTCACCCGCCATATTAGCCGAGCACATAGAGCATGCTGGTTCGTTTTGTGTTTTTGTCACTGCGCTTCAGCTATGGTAAATGTTCTGACGACAGTGATCACCCAGGTGATGGACTGCGTGACGCAATATGCTGTGAAAAAAAGAAAGCTCGTTAACGCGCCGCTTTCGGGACGAGGGGGTGCGAGCCTGACCTAACGACGAGGGCTGGTGAGCTGCCAAGCCTGGATATCAGTTTTATACGGTTTCCCACATCCCACTAGGTGAATACTGGGCTGGTAATCACGTCCCGCCTCAAACACACGCTGCAGAAAACATGTAGGAAACGTCCTCACACTTGCGCACGTGAGATTAACTCTAGACGCAAACAGATGAGGTACACTGACTCAGTGGAATGGGAGGAGACTGATGCCATTAGGTGTTTAGTCTTCTTGCACCTATAATCAGCAGCAACGCCTGCATCAATTGTATTTCAAAAAGGAGCTGGAAAAACTCTTGCTTTCATGAGGAAGTTACTAGCCCTTAGGCTTGTTTAGTAAGCTCTGATTGCAGATCGCCTAAAGCAGATTATGGGAAGACCAACTGTAGTGTTCACCAAATGCACTTGACGTCAAACACAGGAAAAGTGGAAACAGAAAACATTCTAAGTGCCAAATCTGCCATTTGTCTGGAGAATGAAAAAAACAATGTAAGTAACTCGTATCCAAAAAACTAAGAGTGATTCGATATCACAGAACTATGCTGCTCACCGTATTATGGCAAAAAATAACGAGAAAAATTAGAAAACAAATACTCTATTAAGAACGTCTTAAGTGCCATACTAGGAAACTGATTGGTTCTAAGTACCAATAAGGAAGTTTTCATAAGCTAATTCTTGAAAAGAGGAAAACAGCAACCATTCACTGTTAATAATAATATTTAGTAACCCAAATAGCGCCGTTAGGGGCTCCGAACAGTCAAGTTTATCTTCAGATGGCTGTTCACATTTATGTTACATTTGTTAGTTGTTGGCTGTTTTTCCAACAATTGATGTAAACAACAAGAAATGTAATATAAAGGTGAACAGCCGTCTGTAGATGAACCTTTCGACTGGAGACCGGTAACGCCGCTTTTTGTGTAAATAATTAGCATTATTGGCAGTGGCTGGTTTCTGTTTCCATCTTTGCCAAAATCACCTTGTATTTTGTCACAGGCGGTCTCAGAAATGCCATTTTTCGACAAAATAGCAGGAATAAAGTTTTTGTTCCAAAAGTGCCATTATTATTGAGCCTACGTTTTATTTGTAATTATACAAATGCAGCATTATGTTTTTAACTACTAGAACTGTAGTCAGCAAAACCACTCGTTACATCATTTAATATTTGGATCTCCAGAGGGAAGCACTGCTTGATACCTGCATACAGTCTACGGACGTGCAACAAAGTATTGAGACCACAACCGCATCGAAAATGCCTTTTGAAAAAAAAAAAAAAAAGATCATAGAACTTTTCCCATTTCCACTCACCATTATAAATATGGCAAGAAGAGAATCCCCTCCACAGAAAGCATCTGCTGCTACGAAGTGCCTTGCTTGCACGCATAATCCTTAGTCTCGTCACGGGTCAAATAGGATGAAGTAACAGCAATGCAAAAATGGATGCCAACACAGATTAAGATCAATTTACAATGATATATTAATTGAAGTTTTTGCAATACTTAACTGGAGTACGAATATTGTGTGTTGTAATATACGAGGGTTGTCCAGAAAGTAAGTTCCTGTCGGTCGCAAAATGGAAATGACAATGAAAACAGAAATGCATTATTTTCAACAGTTGACTACATCTTCTGGGTACTTCTCTACGCAGTCATCGCTTCGACTTAGACATTCTTCGTTGTGTTGTACCAGATTTCCAATATCGTCTTCATAGACGGCAGCCATCTGTGCTTTCCGCCAGTTCTCTACGCTGGTCTGCAGTTCGTTGACTGTGCCAAAATATTGTCTTCATAGCCGGCGGTTCATGTGAGAAGAGGCGAAAATCAGAGGGAGCCACGTCTGGGTGGGTAATCATACATT
This sequence comes from Schistocerca serialis cubense, assembly GCF_023864345.2. Classification (NCBI taxonomy): domain Eukaryota; kingdom Metazoa; phylum Arthropoda; class Insecta; order Orthoptera; family Acrididae; genus Schistocerca; species Schistocerca serialis. The sequence goes on from NC_064640.1 coordinate 338,772,782, forward strand.
TCCCATCCAAAACGCTGCAGGAACGTCTTCATTGCCCCTGTAGTTTACGGCCGAGAACTGTTACGAATAAGGAAATGCATGACAGTTACGTTATGTAGTATTGCATGAAATTAAGCTAAATCTCTCGCTAGGTACCCATACTTCGCGGGACGCACTATTTTCTAGGCTTCTTTAAGTGCTCAGCGTGCACTCAGAACTGCAAAGTGCAACGTGACACGATTGACGGACATACTAGTCACTGCCCAGTACATTTGTGCAAAGCTTCTTCGGATTTTCACTATGGTTTCCATTTCGTGACTGATCGGAACTTACTTTCTGGACGCCCCTCGGAGACCAATGTTCACTTGTACTGATCTGTGTTTAAGCACTGTTATAGATATAGATTCAGTGAACGACGACTAACATCACTTGTATAAAGTCCAACTTGAGTCTTCTTGGCGTCGACTGTACATTAGTGCTGACATTCCCAGAAACCAGGTCCTGTGGTGAGGTACTATTCTGTGGTACTGCCTAGCTCTTGAGTGGAGAAGTGGACTTTCTTTTATCAACATCTGGCGGATGGATGTCCACTTTGGAACTATCTGTGTGACAGATGGAGGATGCCTAACGTTGTTCATGTCGTATGGAGTGAAGAGGAAGGGAGCCCTGACCGGAGGAACTGGGGTGGGTTCTGTTTAGATCTATTAGGACAGGTATATATCAGGGAGGATTTCATGTTCGGGTAAGAAAAGCAATTAAAATTTCCTTGGGAGAGGATGTGGAGATTGTGGAGATGTAGCGTTGGGTGAATGTGGTGGTAAAGGGATGGCGGAGTGCCAGGAGCAGTGAACAGAGGGGAAACTAGAGGGTGGGTAGTCTCGAGTTTATGGGTAATGTAGAATATTTAGAGGAGTTCAAGATGAAAGAGGCGAGATGAGAATTTTATAAGCTAGTGGAGGATGTGTCTGGGGAAGGGCAGGCGGATTCGAAAGGTTAGGCAGAGTGCATGGAATCTGAGGATCTGTAGGCGTGATAAAAGGAGGGAGGAGCTGAAGTCCATTCCATAATGTCATAGGAGAGGATGGGTCTGACAGAGATTTATAGGTGTGGAGGGCTGTGCAAGGGTACAGTCCCCATGTTCAACCGGTTAGTAGTCTTATAATTTTAGTCTAATGTGTGCTTTCTGTTGAGTATTTAGTAGATGGGACTTCCATGTTAGTCGCCAATCAAGTGTTAGTCCGAGGTACTTTAGTGTGCTAGTTAACTGGATAAGACGGTCGTAAATGGTAAGGCAAAAGTCGTGGGAACAGAAGCTGTGGGAGGTTAGGTCTATAATTATTGCTGGGTTTTTATAGATTTTGAGGAGCCAATGGTTGCAACCCGAGGTGAACGATTGAGATGGAGCTGGATTGATCGTTGGGGTTTACGAATGGTAGGGTAGAGGGCAAGGAACACTGTGTCATCAGCATACTGGAGGAGATGAATAGGGGGAGGGTGCTTTGGCATATCAGTAGTGTACCTCTACCACATACAGGAGAGGAGAGAGGGCGGGATCTTGGGGAACACCTGCTGTGGGACGTCAGATATGGGAGTTGGTACTGTTGACGGTGACAGAAGACAGGTGATTAGAGAGAAAGTATGCAATAAGAAGGATATAATTTACGGGAAGTAGATGGATCTGCAGCTTAAAGAACCATAGGTTGCCATGACAAAAATGGTGGATTTTCGGTTGTCGATTTGGTAGGAGGAGGCGTCAGTGGCAGGTTTATTAGGTTTGAGGAAGAGGAGGATTCGACAGGTTTTTCACGGCTCAGGATAGAAACCCTTGTGAAGGATTATTTTATAAAGGGTGGCTAGGATTTCTAGGAAGGAGTGGTGGCATTCTTTCAGGTGTCTGTAGGTTATGAAGTCGTACCTGTTGAAGGTCTTGTGTCGTTACTGGAGTATTGATTTCTGTCTGTGGGATGTTGTAGAGATAGAAGGGAGTGGTGGGAGAGAGGTGTTGATATGCACATGTACTGTCAGCAATAAGGAGTAATCGAAGTAGATTCGTCTGGGAAGGTATAGGTGTCAAAGAGGTAGGATGCAAAGTGGTTGGCTTTGTTTAGGTTGTCAGAGAGAGGATTATTAACATGCAGGAGAGCACAGGGTTGTTGCCAGTAAGACGTGAACTGCCCGCCAGTACCTGGACGAGTTTATGGGCAGTGTGATGTTGAGGTCCTTGTATGTTTGGCGCCAAACGCGGCGTTTCTTGGCATTCAGCAGATTTCGGATGTATCATTGTCGTTGCCAGGGGCGTGTAAGTGTGCACAGGTCTGCAGGAAAGATCGGTAAAGAGGACTGTATTCATGGAGGAACAGGAGAGTACGTTGAGGGAGTGTGGAACAGTTTGGGTAGGTAGGTTTCGTTGGAATGTGGTGAGTTATGGCATCTGACAAGGTCTGCTGTAGGAAGGTGGCAGCATGGTGGACGTTAATGACATGTTGAAAGGTAAGGGATAGCTTCCGAGTTGGGTGGCAATGAATTCCCTGTAGGTATTCTAGGTAGTACAGGAGTAGTCCTGTATGTGTTTGGGAGAGGCAGGAGGAGTAGGTGGATGGGCAGGGTGTGTGATGTAGGGGATGGTGAGCAGGACAGGGAGATGGTAGCTTCCAGTGGCGTCAAGGACAGTTGCAGTAATGCACCCAAGGGGGTTAGGAGAGATGAGGATAACATCAAGAGTGGAATTGGTTTCAGAGCGGGTATGTACACTGGAGTCCAAAATTAAAGCAACAAGCGGAAATAGTGTTTATTTTGCCACGAAACAGTATAAACAGGTGATAGTAAAGTAGAAACGATGTAAGAAATGCAGAACATAAATAACTGTTATATGCACAACGGTAGACAAAAATGTTCTACGTTTTTTCCAACTTAAATGATTTGCACACCTCTGGCAGCAGTACAGGCCCGACAACGATGGGGCATGCTGTGAATGATGACATCAATATCATGCTGATTCAATAACGACCACTCTTCCGGCAGAGCTGCTCGCAAGTGTTGGAGAGCGGTTGGTGGATGCCGACGTGATGCAACCTGTCTCCCTAATGCATCCCAGACATGCTCTATGGGATTGAAATCGGGAGAGCGAGCAGGCCACGCCATGCTTACAACATTTTCCGTTTCCGAGAAAACACCAACCACTCGTTCTCTATGAGGTCGAGAATTTTCGTCCATCAGTACGAAGTCTGGGTCCACACCACCTCATAACGACTGCACATGAGGCTCCAAGATCTCGTTACAACACCTGACAGCAGTTAAACTTTGCTGATTCACCCATACAAGTTCACGAAGGGGTGTTCGAGGGTCCACATAATCCCAGGCCACACCATTAGGGATCCTCCTCGATATCAGTCTCTTTCCACAATGCTTGGGTCCCGAAAGCGTGCTCCATGTTCCTTCCAGATGCGAATGTTTGGAGAATCACTCTCCAGACCAAATCGGGTCTCGTATGTGAAAAGAACATTCGCCCACTGTTCGACGCCACGGTGGTATATTGATGACTCCACCCTAAACGTTCCCGCCTGTGAAGACCCATCAGAGGTATGCAGACAGCAGGTCTCCGACAAAAAAGGCCACTCTGTTGAAGCCTTCTGTCACCGTTTGTCTCGATACAACACGTCCAGCGAATAATGCGAGGTCAAATGCCAGTTGTCGTGCAGCACCAAGGCGGTACCGTCGGCCTTTACAGCCAAATAACACTCCTCTCTTTCTGATATCACACATAGTCAGCCCTGCTCTGGTCTACAGAATACTGTTTCGGTCTCCATAAATTGTCGCTACATCCGAGAAACAACAGAATGATTCACAATAAGCTATCGGGTCACATCGATTTGCGACTGTCCTGCTTCCATTCTTCTTATGGCCCTACACCGCACAGAGTATGGTAGTCGTCTTCTTTGTTCCATACCGCCCCATTTGTGATTGTCTACACAGCAATTGTGGATGTGGGGCTACCCGGCATACACTATCCCATTTGATAGGTGTCCTGACGTCAGCGTTGGTGTAGTTGTCCATTGACCGGAATGCCAATTTCCGTGCAGAGCTTGATTGTACGGACATCTGTTGATTGTTTATATGATTATACTGTGAATTAGACACAAGACGGGGAAATAGCAATTCGTTGCTCTAATTTTTGAATCCAGTGTAGTAGGAGAAGGACTACATCGTCATGACCGAGCGAGGTGGCGCAGTGGTTAGCACACTGGACTCGCATTCGGGAGGACGACGGTTCAATCCCGCGTCCGGCCATCCTGATTTAGGTTTTCCGTGATTTCCCTAGATCACTCCAGGCAAATGCCGCGATGGTTCCTTTGAAAGGGCACGGCCGACTTCCTTTCCCATCCTTCCCTAATCCCAGCTTGTGCTCCGTCTCTAATGACCTCGTTGTCGACGGGACGTTAAACACCAATATCCACCTCCTCTTACATCGTCATGGGGGGTGTCAGTAAACCGTTGCCACCGCTGGAGTTCAGAATGGGAACGGCTGTGGATTTTAAGGTCAGTAGCAATAACATAGGTGAAAAGATACGGTTTATGTGGATGAGGAAGTCGCATGAAATGGGATATTGTGGTCAGATATAGATAGTGGTACAGGTAACAGTTATGGTTTTGAGGAAGAGAGTGAGAATAAGGTGTTTGGTAGGAGTGTTGTAGAGGGTTTGTGGTTGAAGAGGGAGGTTCTTGTGATGGCCAACAACAAACCCATCTCGGGCTATGGGTAGCGGGTTGTCTGTTCGGCGGAGGATGTGGGGTGAAAGCAGATGGTATGATGAAGAAGGCTGGAGGATGGTTTCATTTAGGACGAAAACATCGACGTGGTGTTGCGAGATGGTGCCCATGAAGAGGTGTTTGTTGGCTGAAAATTACGGGATATTATGGAAGAGGATATTATATTACTGCCGCGCCATGATTTAGGGGGAGAAGGGTTGGTGAAGATGGATGGCTGGGGTGGATATTGACAGATTGTGAAGACGAGTGAAAAGAAAGTGGACCTGGTTGTGAGAATAGGTGACTTATATGTTGAGGTGGAAGGCAGAGCATGCAGCAAGGGAAATTTGGTGTAGGGTGTGTGGCCTTTGGAAACGGTGGATGTTTTGAAGAACTATGGATATTTTGATGGCTCAATGGTGTGTCGTCGTTTGTAGATCAGGACCTGTTGATGGAGAGGACAGTCGATTGTGGAAGGGGGTTCAGTGAAGATGTGGACTTTGAAGGTTGGGCTAGAATCGTCGAAGCTGAGTGCTTTTCGAACTGCAAGGTCAAGATGAGACTTGATCTCAGACTCCACCACCTCTTTCGTGGTTTCAGGGTCGATCCCTTTGATCATGGCAGTGAGGGTGGGGAGAGGTGGGGGGAGGACGACGAGAATGTTGTGGTTGCTTGGTCCTGGTGGTTGTGGGAATGAGTGCAAGGTTTGCGTAGGGACCGAAAGTGACATGGGGAATCTTATGGAGGAGTTTGGTGTAGAATTCGGGATCAGGGGATTTGATGTGGATGGAATCTTTTCTGGGGATGATCTGAGTGACGGGGAAGGAAGAGATATATTTTCAGATCTCGAGGAGGAGGGTTGTGGATCTGAGGAAGCTCAAGTCAGGACAGGAGAGAAGGAAGCCATGCAGGTCTGTAGTCTTAGTTGCAGAAGGGATGACCTGGCAGTCCATGACGTCTGGGCTTTCCGTTTGTTTGGGTGTTTTTGGGTATCGGAGATGACGGGGGGGGGGGGGGGGGTCCGCATCAGTGCTGAGGCGTTTGGCGGTCTTCCTGATTGGTGAAGGTAAGGAGGGAGTGGTGGGTACAACTGGGGGTAACAATAACAAGTGACAGGATTCGTTGGAAGGGAATTTGGCTGAAAAGGGTCCCACAGTCCAGGAACCCATTGAAGTGTGTGTGTTTTTGCCGATTGGTATTGTCTGGAGGATGTAGCTCCTGCATGCTGGGATTCTGTAATTAAAGAGGCTGTAAAAATAAAGGTGTGTGAGAAGAACTTCAACTGTAACAATGGATATACGAATATCGCTAAATTTTGGTCGCCACGAGGCACGAAAGCATATGATGTACACCACGAAATTCTTACAAGGAACACCTTGAGTGCGAGGTCGTCAATGATGTTCACGGCATTCGACGCACCACATATTGTCCGCCATGCAATCACAAATTGGGTGCTAATGGCAACATGGGGCGGAACTGGAGGTATCCAATGGCAAGCACAGCATGAGGCTACGGAAAGTAGTTGAACTGCTTAGTCGATGAGTAAATCACAACAGTGCTACAGAGAAAGTGGTGTTGATACAAACCAGAACTATGGCAACGATAAACAAAGCAAATATTGCATTATATCTACAACAACTGCCGAAGTTGACATCTCGTTAGTAAGGACCGCATGGAAATTTCACAGAAATGAAATGTTAGCGTTTTCGCAAGATGAGTCAGTGGAATGTGTGGTGTCGTACACGCTCGACTGTGTGGACAATGTACATGAGGAGTACAATAATGACAATATATGCTAAACAAGTGAAAGTGGTGTTGAAACACCTGTCGAACCATGTAGTTCATCATCCTTGTCGGACAGAGAGTCACAAATCCCGTCTCCAGTGAAACGTAGCAAAGGACAATCGTTGTCCAAGGAGCATAATTTGTACATTTGTATATGGAAGATGATCGGCAGCATCCTAAGGAATGATTATGAACAAATTTCGAATAAGTTCCCAGTGATATGGCTGTTCAGTGCATAAGAAAAACTATAGATATTCAAGGGCGGACAATGCGCACTTGTTACAAGAACTGATGTTTGCACGTTTCAAGATTATCCGATCAGTTTTCAGACTGTGAATCATAGTGACCTATTACATTATGCACATCAAATTGAGCGTGAGGTAGATTATAGTGATTTCAAGGGAAGCTGTGGATGGTTGCATAACGCCAAATAGTGCTGCAGAATTGGAAGAAGTAAGATAACGAAATTTCAAACAAAGCGTCACCTTGACGTTGGAGAGCAAAGTACGGAGTCGGCACGACAATTTTTAGACGATATGAACAAACTTATCCCGGAGATCAGTAAGGCATTTGTTTTCATCTCTGACCAATCGGAATTTGAAGAGGAAATGCAGATGGAAGGAACCCTAGTAAATTAGAGGTACCAAGAGACTTATATCAAGATCAGCTAACATCAACGCCTTAATGCATCCGTATGCAATTATGCACACTGTTAATCTGTTTGGTAAATTGGCCATAAAGTTATTTAATGTGTTGCGCGAAGTTGTAGGTGCTCTGCCCCTTACGATTCTGTCTCGTGTGCGTGATCTTGCAAGGGCGGGAGGGAGTCTTTACGCCACAGTAACCAAGAGTGGGAAAATGGGCGTAAGGGAACTACAGCTATGAGCACTGCTTCTGGTCAACAGCTGGTCAAAATAACTTGGTTTTGCTTGTTTCCTGGTCTGAGTATAAAAATCATACTCCTTTAAAGCAAACTACCGCTCCTGAAAAGTATATCACATTGTAGTTCATATTACCTGGAACCACTGATCACATTCTGCTTCTGGATATTTGTTTTTTTTTCGTGCCCATAAAACATATTAGTACACTATCTGCAGCTAAACATTGAAGGGTAGCCAGTTTCACGATAAGCTCCGTAACAGATTGTTTCGCATTCGGTCGCATGCCATCACATTCCATCAGTTCTCGTCACCACGTTATACCAACATAATTCTATATGTATTCTTTGAGAGTGAATACCTAGTGAAACGTCCTGCACAGTTTGTAATTCCCAAGGAGTTCACTTAGCAGCTGATATTTTTCCTGTAATAATTGTTAACACAACCCTTTCAAATGAGCCTTACTGAAGATTGAACTTGCGATCTAGCACTCATGTGGTTCCTTGTTTGTAAGGTCTCGACGTTTGATGAGCTGGCTAACGGTCTCGTCCAGCGATATCGTAAGCAGAGCAGAGAAAGGTTTTTCAGAGAGAAACACAGAGGACTGTGACAAAATAAACAAGGCGAGTCTATGGAGCAAAAAATCAAATGGCTCCCAAGCACTATGGGACTTAACATCTGAGGTCATCAGACCCCTAGAACTTAGAACTACTTAAACCTAACTACCCTAAGGACATCACACACATCCATGCCCGAGGCAGGATCCGAACCCGCGACCGTAGCTGCAGCGTGGTTCAGGACTGAAGCGCCTAGAACCGCTCGGTCACAGCGGCCGGCTATATGGAGCGATTCTCCGAATTAGGAAAGTGAATGCACAAATGTACAGGCCAACACACAACGCATAGGTCGACCGAGTTATCCTCCGTGAGGCAGAGAATAGGGCTCTGGATGTATTTGTAAGGGTATTTCTGCTGACATGCCAAGGAGAGTCCTGCGAGTGGCTTTTGAGATCACTGACCCAGACAGCAGAAGCTGGAATATTGAGCTCGTAAAGGTTAAGTAAGTCGTTAATTTTGTAACAGCTGTCAATTAATTTAATATTACGCCGTAAAAAAGATGATTATGGCCTATTCCAACTTATCTACTGAAAATTTCCGTTTGTCAAAAGTATTTTTTGAGAAAAGAAAACATTTCTTAATTGCCTGTTGTCGCATGTTCCATTTGCGTAAGTATTGAGTGCAGAATAGTTTGTTTTCGTTTCACATATATGTAGTAGATCCTATCTACTCTGGGAATGAAAGGTTTAAAGTTCTATCAATTATTTCTTTTAAAAAAAGATGAAATCCCTACCGTGCTTACGCGGTTTTAGGCCTAGTTTTTCGGGTGTATAAGTTTAACGTTTTAACGTGAATTTAAGTGCATTACATTACTACATTAATAGCGTATACGGATGTTAGTTTTCTACATAACTTCAGTGTCTTCTGTGATCTGTAGTTAACAGAATATTATCGTTATTATTTAGCTAAATTTCGTAAATAAATGTTAGTCACTCATGAGTACGAAGTGTTTGAGCTGCTGGAGAAAAGTTAGTTTTTGGGTTCTACCCAGCTGTTGTTACAGATAGTTTCATTGGGGGTAAATGTAGTGGCATGGGAATTGGGGAAGTAGATGAGACTCTTTCATGATATTGCAAAGTATGTTCATGGGACTGGAAAATAGCTAAGCAGGAATGGAAGCTTAGAGCCCTGATTGCTGAACTGGATAGTAGTGAGAGGGAACTGATGAGGTTAAGGAGGTAGAAGGGTAAAGACAAGTGGGAAGTGGTAGCAGAGTACAGGGGCCACAGAGAACAATGTCTCATAGTTGCATCATTGGCACAAGAAACAGATTTACCTTGCTGCCTTAGTTAAGTAATGAAGAGGCTCAAGTACACGTAGGTGTAGTTAATACCTAACAGACTTTCATTAGGAAACCAATTGTTTCAAAAAAAAAAAAAGGAGAAATTAGGAGAATGTATCCTAGGAAGTGGTGTGGCTCAGATTTTGGATAAAAAGTTAGGTGACAGGTATCAGGCGACAAACTTTTTCATGCCCAGTGCGTGTCGTATCCAAGCTTTACAGGATGTAGGATCTTTGTGATAGTGGGTGGAGCAGGAAACAGTATTAACAGGGATCAGGGCTACAACATTGTGACGTAATACAAATAACTTCTGAAATTAACCATACTAATGTAGGATTGGTGCTTGCTTTAATGCGGTATGATCGGCCCCAGCTGAACATCTCTGTAAGAAGGGTCAAAATGGAGTTAGATCAGCTGCTTTAGATGACTACTGGATGAGACGTGGGTTTGGTTCTTGTTAATGCTATTGGAAGGTGGGATTTCACTAGATGCGGCTGGTATCTCAGAAGGAAAAAGAAGGGTAAATTGGATGTGTTGAAAGCAAAATCCTTAAGGAGGAGGGACGCTGAAACTCATGGGAGTACCTTCCTTTTAGGGTCATATCAGTGTCCAGTGCCTCAACATTGAAAGGGATTAAGTTTAATAAGAAGCTCAGATAGGCAAGTACTAAAGATGTTAAAATATCACAAGATATTCATCAAATTACAGTGACAAATATTGTGGGTATACTGCATCAGAATATTGGGGGATTAAAAAACAAAGTAGATAAGCTTCTACTTGGAATATGTAGTAACTGAATATCTAGTAGATATGTTACCGGCCAAACCTGATTTAGGATGAACTAGTTTCGCTTAGGTCAAACTCGTTCATCCTGTTATCCACAGGATAAAACAGTTTAGTTTAGGTCAAATCGGTTTATCCTACTTAGAATTAACATGCTTTAGGATAAACTGGTACGTCCTAGTCTGAACTAATTTTGACTAGTCTGAACGCATGTCGCTGCCTGTACGAATGGGGAATCCCCGAATCATCTCTGTCTCGTCCCTCGCCCCTCTCAACCGCTCTTCGCTCGCACTGTTCTTTGTTTTGAACGGTATTTAGCATTGACGATTGCGCGTGTTAAGTTGTTAGGTGCGTTTAAAAGATTTTATTATAATCCTAGTATAATTATTGTGAGGCGTTTCATCATGAATGAGCCTTCGTGTAGTAGACAAGCCAATGAAAAACTGTGGAGAGAAATCTTTCTGGTGGAAATTTTGCAGTGTGAAAAGAAAAAGTCCTCGCATTATAATGTGTTATCAGTAGACGAATATGCGAATTTGGAAAAGTAGAAGACGTGGAAAAGTTGGTAAAAAGAACATCATTACAAAAAAGAAGACTGAAACGATTTGCTGTTTTGAAAATTGGTGATGTGAAAAAAATTCATTGCACAGTGTGAAACGAATATAAAATACTTTGTTCCAGCTGATGAACTTTATGATGTGATTGACGGAGCTCATCGTCGCGATAGGGCGTTAGCTGAGACATCAAAAAAATATGCCAATATCACAGAGGAAATGATATCCCTCTATTTATTAATAGGTGATGTTTGTCAGCAAAAGAAGACAGAAAAGAACAGAGGGCTAGAGTTTCAAAGCCAATTCTCCATTCGGAAATTAGTAGCAGATGCCAAGTCGATCTGATTGATTTCCGAACACAATTAGACGGAAATTTAAATCCCTACAGTCCCACTATCCTCTGTGCCTCGATAACTCAGATGGATAGAGCGTCTGCCATGTAAGCTGGGGATCACGGATTCGAGTCCCAGTCGGGGCACACATTTTCAACTGTTTCTGTTGATGTACATCAACGCCTGTCGACAGCTTAGGGTCTTGATTTAATTATCATTTCACGAGAAAATTCTAGTCATACGTAAAATCACCAAGCGGGTCGAAGGCTTCTATCCAGTCACTCGTCGATCCGTCTGGTGTGGCAATAAAAGACAGCAAAACGAAAGCCGAAGTTTTAAATTTCACGTTTAATAAATCATTCACGCAGGAGGATCGTACAAAATGCCGTCGTTTGACTGTCGTACATACTGTTGCATGGAGGGCACACTAATAGGCAACTGTGGCGTAGAGAAGCAACTGAAAAAGTTGAAAACAAATAAGTCTTGCCGTCCGCGGTGGCCGTGCGGTTCTAGGCGCTCAGTCCGGAACAGCGTGACTGCTACGGCCGCAGGTTCGAATCCTGCTTTGGGCATGGATGTGTGTGATGTCCTTAGGTTAGTTAGGTTTAAGTAGTTCTAAGTTCTAGGGAGGGGACTGATGACCACAGATGTTAAGTTCCGTAGTGCTCAGAGCCATCTGAAGCAAATAAGTCTTCATGTCCAAATGGAATCCCAGTTCGCTTTTACAGAGAATACTCTGCGGCATTGGCCCCTTACTTAGTTTGCATTTATCGCGAATCATTCACCCAGCACAAATTCCCAAGCGATTGGTAAAGAAGCACAGGTGACTCCTATGTATAAGAAAGATGAAAGAACGGACCCACAGATTACAGACCATTATCTTGCAAAATTCTTGAACATATTTTTCAGTACGAATAAAATAAACTCCTTGAGACAGAAACTCTTGAGTTCATATATCAGCAACGATTTAGAAAGTATCACTCGTGCAAAACTCAGTGCACTTTTCTCACATAATATCCTACAAACCATTGATGGAGAACAACAGGCTGGTTCTAAAAAGCGTTTGGCACGGTGCCTCACTATAAACCCTTGACGATAGAGAATGCGGTTTACATTTCCAGATACCTGAGTGGCTCGAAGACTTTTAAAATAATAGAACCAGTACGTTGTCCTCGAAGGCGTGTGTTTATGAGAGGCAAGGTTCAAATGGCTCTGAGAACTATGGGACTTAACTTCTAAGGTCATCAGTACCCTAGAACGTAGAACTACTTAAACCTAACTAACCTAAGGACATCACACACATCCATGCCCGAGGCAGGATTCGAACCTGTGACCGTAGCGGTCGCGCGTTTTCAGACTGTACCGCCTAGAACCGCTCGGCCACCCAGAGACAAGGATATTATCAAAAGTGTGATAATACCACTCTTATTCTTTATATACACAAATGATCCGATGGACAGGGTGAGCAGCAATTTTGCGAACTTAAGATTTCTAGTTGGTGTGATGAATCGCAGCTTGCTCTAATAGCAAAAACAATGCAAGTTGCTGTAGATGAGTGGGAAATACAATCGTATAACGTTCGAATACAGCATTGATAGAATGCTGTTTCACTCAGTAATATCTATTAAATATCTAGGCGGAACGTTGCAGAGCGACATGAAATGAAATGAGCACACCTAATTGGCAGTAGAAAAGGTGAATGCTCGACTTCGTTTTATTGGGAGGATTCACCACATCGGATTAAATAAAGACGCCTTCTACAAGGAAATTTGCAGTTTTTGGATAATCAGTGCAGACTGTTGTTCATCGATTACCATTTGTCGAGTTCGGGAACTTCCACAAGAGATCGATTCCAGTTCCGTAGAACGGTACTGTTGCAGGCGGGTTTGATACTAGGTACCCAGGAAGCAGCTGCAGCTCGTGCTTCCGTCATTGACACTCCTTAGAGTGACTCAAATAGTGTCTAACTGATCGATAGAGACTTGGCCAATAATACTTGGGTCTGATTCAGCCTAGGGTAATCAGATGTTGGAGTATATTAAGTCTTCACGGGTTGTCAGCCGAGTAGCATCGTCGTCTCGTAGCAACGTTTCGATGGAATGGGTCTCCATCTCCCTGCAGTAGTTCTTGCAAGGGCCGTGCCTCGGTACAGAGGTACTGTATGAATCACCAGTAGAACGAACACATTCCGAAGAAACTTCTGACATCAAGAATGTGCCGAGGAGTCAGATAATGTGTGACTGCCCTTACTGTTTCTGGATCGGGATGACTCCATCACCACTCACCAGGTGCCTCAAGGTATTTACTTCTTGGACAACGAACGGACAGGTTTTTGGATTCAGGTGGAGACCTGCAGTCTGAACACACTTCAACACGGTTGTCAGGTGACTTAGATGTTCTTCAAATGACTTGCAAAAGATGACAATGTCATCCTGGTAGCAAAGACATGTCGTCCATTTAAACTGTCGAATCTGCCTGGAGCTTTACGTAGTCCAAAGGGCAGAACTTTGAACTCATAGAAACAGTCAGGTGTTATGAAGTCATCCTTTTCCTAGTTAGCCTCTTCAACCTCGATTTGCCAGTAACCTGCGTGCATATCAGTAGCTGACAAATACTTTGCTCCTTTCAAGTAGTGAAGGGTGTCATCGACGCACAACAGTTGATAGGTATCTTTCTTCGTGATTTTGCTCAGTCGTCGGCAGTCGAAACAGAAACGCCATGTACCGTCTTTATTATTCACAAGGACCGCAGAAGAGGACCAAGGACTCTCTGAAGGTTCAATAATGTCTTCTTGCAGTATCTTCTCCACTTCCTCCCGTATTATTCGTCGTCCTACCAGTGAAACACTCTATGAGGGCCAGTTAATGGTGAATAATCCTCCCTGTCGATATTGTATTTTACAATGGACTGTTTGGTCTATCATTTCTCGACTCCGGATCTGAAATCATCCGGAAATTGAAGCATAACGGCTATCACTCATCGATGCTGTTGCTCGGTCAGGCCACATCCTATTGGCAGTTCAACAGTAGCTTCCTCCTCTGCGTTGTCTGTAGTGGTAACGGAGCACTATTCTTAGTCAATGCCACTAAGTTTCCCTCCCTGGACTGCCGGCCGAGGTGGCCGTGCGGTTCTAGGCACTTCAGTCTGGAACCGCGTGACTGCTACGGTCGCAGGTTCGAATCCTGCCTCGGGCATGGATGTGTGTGATGTCCTTAGGTTAGTTAGGTTTAAGTAGTTCTAAGTTCTAGGGGACTGATGACCTCAGATGTTGAGTCACATAGTGCTCAGAGCCATTTGAACCATTTGAACCTTCCTGGACTGGTTCAGCCGGCCCTACGCGCATACCTTTAGGGATAAGTTGCGGCTGGTCGTAACACTGATCCAAATTTCTTCTCGACCAGGTACAGTCATAACGATCGTCGCTGGGATGTAGATTACTTTTGTGAGCCTGAACAGAAGCTTGACAGTTAAACTGAGGATTTCTATTGACAACTAGAACTCGTCTCGTTGATGATGGTGGTACAACGACTTCTGCAACGGCTAACTACCACCCGGAGCAATCTTTGTTTGGTGAGCATGTTGGAATACCTTCCTCTGTAACTGTGATCTTTCGCAGTCTATAACTGCTTGTGATGCCTGCAAAAAGTTCCATCAGAAAATTACAGTATGACTACCATCCGTTAAAACGACAAATTCGAAGGGCTGTGTTCTGTCATTAACAGTTATTTTTTATAAACATGTTCCTGTCGGCTGGACGTATTTCATATTTGCCGCCTTCAGCACAATCACTTTTGTATCACAGAACACAGTCTCCTTCAGCTGGCGACCAGAAGCATTCGACATTACTGAAAAAGTTCGCGCTGAGTCGATTAGCTCCCGGCCTGGTTGGCCATCGATGAGGACGGTGATGAGATTTCCTTTCGTCTTGGTAACTGTTTTCCATGGAGTACTTTCGTTTGTGGCGACCTCATTTTCACAGGTGGTCGTCTCGCTTAGTTTTCCTGAATTCGGCGGCTAGGTGAGCGGCTTGTGCCTCTACTTAGTGATAGGGAGCGGTTACGGCGTGTTGGGGAGCGACTTTGCCCAGTCTACGGCAATGAGCTTCGGCCCACATGTCGACTATAATTGTCTGCAGATGACTGGCGGGGATGGGAGTGTTGTGATGATTGACGTCTGGAAGCGTAGTAGTCTTTGAAACCACGCCTTCTTACTCTGATCTTCCGTACAACGTATTCAGGGCATCCACTACGGAAACACACCACCGTGTTGCCCTCTGTCCCCCAAACACCTGTTCTTCTGCGGTGCTTTATACTTGGCGGAGAAACTGGTTGTACATGGGTTGACTGGACGCTGGTTTGTCGTTTGATGGTTGCGGAATAAGTCTGAATTTTGTCTGCAGATGACTGGCGGGGATGGGAGTGTTGTGATGATTGACGTCTGGAAGCGTAGTAGTCTTTGAAACCACGCCTTCTTACTCTGATCTTCCGTACAACGTATTCAGGGCATCCACTACGGAAACACACCACCGTGTTGCCCTCTGTCCCCCAAACACCTGTTCTTCTGCGGTGCTTTATACTTGGCGGAGAAACTGGTTGTACAGGGGTTGACTGGACGCTGGGTTGTCGTTTGATGGTTGCGGAATAAGTCTGAATTGGCTGAGTCCATTCTTCCTGGCGCGTTCCACTAGCGGCAAAGATTGATGCTAAGGATCAACAGACTTCTTCAATATTCTCTATTCGTCCTGACGTATGGGGTCGAAGTTCATGGCCGCCATCTCTTGTGCAATCCGTCCGACAGCTCTGGTGCCATACAGTTCTCTTCTCTTACAACCTGGCGTATGAGAGACAAGCGAGGTCATGGTGGAATTCCACATTTGACACAGGGAGTATATTCGGGAGTCGATCATACATCGTTCGTCCGGCTCTTTTCTGTTGCGCTTCGTCTATGATCTGGCATCACTTAATGATTTTTTTAGTTGTTGTGACATCTTTTACCAGACGAGCTTGGTACATGTCTTCTGCGACTCCCTTCATCGAATGTGATATTTTGTCGGCTTCTGTCATATTCAGATTCACAATGTTGCAAAGGGCAAAACTTTAAGTATTTATGACTGTGTCGTTTCACCATGACGTTGGGTCCTGCTCTTCAAACGCTCTTCTTCTGAGCGAACTTGCTGTTAATTGTATCCGACTGTTTTCTTCACTTCGGCCTGGAATTTGTCCCAGCTATTGAGTTTCTCTTCGTTGGTCTCAAACTACTGCTGTGCTGTGCCATCCAATAAAAGTATACATTTGCCAAACACATCGTGTCATTCCACCTGTTGTATTTGGTGACACGGTATAATTCTTTCAATCATTTCGTTGGGTCGGAACCAGTGACTTCGGAATGCGCTGATGAATGTCTGATGAACAGCTGTCTTACTGGTGTTTTGGAATCCATCTGTCTCCTGAATATACGGATCTTAGGAAAGACATACTGCTTGTATTTCGGTTCGTGTTCATTTAGGTTAACTGGAGGCAGCACAATCAAATCCAAACCCGAAGGCAGGGTCGTCAATGAAGAACAAAACTTAAAAACGAAAGCACGTTTATTACTGACACCAATGTACAGTCAGAGCGGAACTGATCTCCTGGGTGGAGAGTGCAGCGATTTAGATAAACATCGAATGTTACAGACTGCTGTTATTTATACAAACATCGAATGTTTCAGTAAATATAAACGTTAGAAATATAATATATTTCAAGAACCTTCCAGAACTGGTAAATACTAAGTATCAAATAACTGCTGGTAGTGGTTGGTTTGGAACTGACGACTTGCAGTACTCCAGCTTCTGACGGTAACCACCACGCTACACTGTCTGAACAATTATTGGCGGCAATACATTATATCTTCTATACTGTATACACACGGTAGGCGAAACTGTTTTTACTGTTCCTCCTGTTGGTACAAATTTAATGGACAGCTGTGAACAATTGAAAAGCAGACGAGCTCACCTTGGTCATAAAAGATTGGTTTGCAGCAATAGAATCACAGATGTTTTGAACATGAACTCATCTAACTTCAAATACGTCGTTTTCCTATGACAAGAAGGAGATATACGTCTTTACAGAGCTACGCAAACAAGAGTGTGACATTAGAGAGATTAGTGAAAATGTGTAACTGAGGCTATGAACATGTGATTAACTAAGATATACGAAAAAAGTCTATGAATGACTCCCAACAATGTTGTGGAAAAAGAAGTTGAAGTTTTCAGGGTTATGTGTATGACAGTTTTGTAGATGACTTGGCAAATTATTACTTTATGAAGTTAATTCTACTATCTGCATTTGACTTTGCTTCTATATTAACGCAGACCATGAATGGAAAATGCTTGTAATTTGTACACTACTTCAGTTTTGTTCCTTTGTCCTGCATCGGCATGCGGTCGGCATGGTTAGTTTAAGGGGTGGCCGGATACCCTTCCTGTCGCCACCCCTTCGGTTCCTAAGATGGAATATGTGCACCCCAACTGTTCGCCTGTAGTGTTATTCATATGACAGTGAGCAAAAGTTCTCTAAATGTTTGCGAATTGTGTAACGGAAGAGAGAACTGGGTACCAGCCCTTAGTGGGGTACGGGGTAACCCACAGAAACTATATCTAGGCTTCCCAGCACAGCGAGCATCATCGTTAATCCGCGTGACGGATTCGATCCGGGGACAGCACACCTCCCGCCCTGGAGGCAGTTCTTTAAGGGTGTGTACACAGTTTTTTAACTCATTTGTTCGTTTTGTTCGTTGCATTTGTTCGGAGCTGACGTCCAACGTCACCCGTTCAAGTTCATTGTTGATCCATTCACTCATATTTTTATTACAACGAGCAGCTAACCCTTTGACTGAACACACTAAACTACCGTGCTGGCATCAGGCCAACGAAGACCAACGAATAACAGAGACTGGATTCGACTGAAAGTTATTCGCCAACGCATTGGCTGAAACAAGCTGAAGATGCTATTGAGTTTTCCGGCAGAGGGCAGCTCCCTTCATCCCACGTGGTAACACGTAATCAATGGATGCCCGGCAACAATACAACCAAAAGTGACCATTTCCCCACGAAATATGAGGGTTATTCGGAAAGTAAGGAACGATCGGTCGCGAAATGGAAACCACAGTGAAAATCCGATGAAGTTTTGCACAGGTGTGTTGGGCAGTGTCTCTATTATGCCCGTCGATTGCATTACGTCGTTCTTTTTAGTTCTGAGCACAAAGGGAGCACATAAAGATACCTAGAATAATAGTGTATCCCCCCCCCATGTACGATGGCCTGGTGAGAAATTTCGCCTGAAGCTGTGCACCCAAACTTACATGACTGTCGTGCGTTTTCTTCTTCAAGACAATTCTCAGCCGCATTCTGCAGGGGCAATGAAGATGCTCCTGCATTGTTTTCAGTTGGGAATATTTCATTACCGACAATTCAGCCGTAAGTGTCTCCCTCTGAGTTTCATCTCTGCTCACATGAACCGCTGGCTATGAAGACAACATTTTGCCACAGACAACGAACTATGGACCAACGTAGAGAATTGGTGGAAAGCACTGGCGGCTGTCTTCGATAACGAGGGTATTGGAAAGTTGGTACAACGCTATGACAAACGTCTAAGTCGGATCGGCGACTATGGAGATAAATAGCTCGAAGTTGTAGCTAACTGTTGTGACAGCCAGATCGAGAGCACCAGCAGCAGCGAGTACTGTTTGTATAAAGCGTTTATTTTGCATTTTGTTTACGACCTTCCACTAAGGAAGGGATTCTATTTGTGTTTATCTGCTCTGCATAGTAACTAACAGTTCTTGATAAAACTTTACGTAGTTTTCGTGTTAGATTTCTTAGTGTTTTCTTGATCGTTTAGAACAGAAAGCGCCCTAAAACCGTCTTTTGTTTGTTTCGCGGCCGTTAGCAACTAGTCACTTGAATCAGCAGTTGTCTTGTGACAGCCAGAGCGAGAGCACCAGCAGCAGCGAGTACTGTTTGTATAAAGCGTTTTTGTACTTATTTGCTGCGCTTAGCTTTTAAATAGTTTTTCTGGGAAAACCTAGCGTAGTTTTCGCGTCTCGTATTTCAGTGAGTGTTTCTTGATTATCAGAGTAGCTCATCAGAAGATTATCTTGGGAATTTGTCACCGTATAGAGTAGGGTAAACATAGTCATGTGTAGGGACTGTGGTTGTTGTGAGCGGACGCAAGGAGAATTGGCCACTCTTCGGGGGCAGGTGGAGGCTTTGTCTGTTAGGCTCATCGAGCTCGAGGCGCAGGCGTCGGCTCGTAGTGGCGTTGGGGCAACTGTGGTGAGACCTATGCCTACTTCGGTGGCCTTGGAATCACATGTAACCCCTGATGTCGCTGCGTCTTCCGGCAGTGAGCATCTTACCGGTCAGCCATCACTCCAGGGTGAATGGCGGACAGTGGTGGGCTCGCGCGTGCCTGGCCGAAAGGCGAAGGTGGGATCTGGCCGCGTGGCAGCTGCCTTACCCCTTTCCAACAGGTACGGGGTGCTTCCTAGTGGTGATGACATCGTTTCCGAGCCACCACAGGATGCCTCGCCTGTTGGGCCAGTGGCCGATTCTCCGGCAAGGTCCCGACAGTCACAGAGGGCGGGCCTATTAGTTATAGGGAGCTCCAACGTTAGGCGGGTTATGGAGCCCCTCAGGAAAATAGCGGGTAGGTCGGGGAAGAATGCCAGTGTGCACTCGGTGTGCTTGCCGGGGGGTCTCGTCCGTAATGTGGAGGAGGCCCTTCCGGCAGCTATTGAACGCACTGGGTGTGACCGGCTGCAGATAGTAGCACATGTCGGAACGAATGACGCCTGCCGCTTGGGTTCTGAGGCCATCCTTGGTTCCTTCCGGCGGCTGGCTGATTTGGTGAAGACAACCAGCATCGCACGCGGAGTGCAAGCTGAGCTTAATATCTGCAGCATAGTGCCCAGAGTCGATCGCGGTCCTCTGGTTTGGAGCCGTGTGGAGGGTCTAAACCAGAGGCTCAGACGACTCTGCGACTATAATGGTTGCAAATTCATCGACCTCCGTTATTGGGTGGAGAACTGTAGGGCCCCCCTAGACAGGTCAGGCGTGCACTACACACCGGAAGCAGCTACTAGGGTAGCAGAGTACGTGTGGCGTGCACACGGGGGTTTTTTAGGTTAGAGGGACCCCCCCTTGGGCGAAACGATAAAATACCTGACGGCTTACCAGAGAGGACATTATCATCGTTGATAAAGAACGTCCGTCCTCAGAGACCAAAAACAGGAAAAGTTAACGTAATATTGGTAAACTGCAGGAGTATCCAGGGCAAGGTTCCTGAATTAGTATCTCTTATTGAAGGAAATAGTGCGCATATAGTATTAGGAACGGAAAGTTGGTTAAAACCGGAAGTGAACAGTAACGAAATCCTAGACACAGAATGGAATATATACCGCAAGGATAGGATAAACGCCAATGGTGGAGGAGTATTTATAGCAGTAAAGAATTCAATAATATCCAGTGAAGTTATTAGCGAATGCGAATGTGAAATAATCTGGGTTAAGTTAAGTATCAAAGGTGGGTCAGATATGATAGTCGGATGCTTCTATAGACCACCTGCATCAGCAACCGTAGTAGTTGAGCGCCTCAGAGAGAACCTGCAGAACGTCGTGAAGAAGTTTCGTGATCATACTATTGTAATAGGGGGAGACTTCAATCTACCAGGTATAGAATGGGATAGTCACACAATCAGAACTGGAGCCAGGGACAGAGACTCTTGTGACATTATCCTGACTGCCTTGTCCGAGAATTACTTCGAGCAGATAGTTAGAGAACCAACTCGTGAAGCTAACGTTTTAGACCTCATAGCAACAAATAGACCGGAACTTTTCGACTCCGTGAATGTAGAAGAGGGTATCAGTGATCATAAGTCAGTGGTTGCATCAATGACTACAAGTGTAATAAGAAATGCCAAGAAAGGAAGGAAAATATATTTGCTTAACAAGAGTGATGGGGCACAAATCGCAGAATATCTGAGTGACCACCATCAAACGTTCATTTCTGAGGAAGAGGATGTGGAACAAAAATGGAAAAAATTCAGAAACATCGTCCAGTACGCCTTAGATAAGTTCGTACCGACTAAGGTCCAAAGCGAGGGGAAAGATCCACCGTGGTATAACAATCATGTACGAAAGGTACTACGGAAACAAAGAAAGCTTCATCATAGGTTTAAGAGTAGTCGAATCATAGCTGATAAGGAAAAGCTGAACGAAGCGAAAAAGAGCGTAAAGAGAGCAATGAGAGAAGCATTCAACGAATTCGAACATAAAACATTGGCAAACAATCTAAACAAGAACCCTAAAAAGTTTTGGTCATATGTAAAATCGGTAAGCGGATCTAAATCCCCTATTCAGTCACTCGTTGACCACGATGGCACCGAAACAGAGGACGACCGAAGAAAGGCAGAAATACTGAATTCAGTGTTCCGAAACTGTTTCACTGCGGAAAATCGTAACACGGTCCCTGACTTCAGCCGTCGCACGGACGCCAAAATGGAAAATATTGAAATAAACGATATCGGAATTGAAAAACAACTGCTATCACTTAGTAGCGGAAAAGCATCCGGACCAGACGAGATACCCTTAAGATTCTACAGTGATTATGCTAAAGAACTTGCCCCCTTTCTATCAGCAATTTATCGTAGATCGCTGGAAGAACGTAAAGTACCTAGCGACTGGAAGAAAGCGCAGGTCGTTCCCATTTTCAAGAAGGGTCATAAATCAGATGCGCATAATTATAGGCCTATTTCGCTTACGTCAATCTGTTGTAGAATAATGGAACATGTTTTGTGTTCTCGTATTATGACGTTCTTAGATAATACAAATCTCCTTCATCATAACCAACATGGATTCCGCAAACAGAGATCATGTGAAACTCAGCTCGCCCTATTTGCCCAAGAAATTCACAGTGCCGTAGACACTGGCGAGCAGATTGATGACGTATTCCTGGACTTCAGGAAGGTATTTGATACGGTTCCGCACTTACGTTTAGTGAAAAAAATACGAGCTTACGGAATATCGGACCAGGTTTGTGATTGGATTCAGGATTTCCTAGAAGAAAGAACACAACATGTCATTCTTAACGGTTCAAAATCTGCAGATGTAGAGGTAATTTCGGGAGTACCGCAGGGAAGCGTGATAGGACCTTTATTGTTTACAATATACATAAATGACTTAGTTGACAACATCGCTAGCTCCGTGAGGCTATTTGCAGATGACACGGTTGTCTACAAGAAAGTAGCAACATCAGAAGACTCGTACGTACTCCAGGAGGACCTGCAGAGGATTAATGCATGGTGCGACAGCTGGCAGCTTTCCCTAAACGTAGATAAATGTAATATAATGCGCATACATAGGGGCAGAAATCCATTCCAGTACGATTATGCCATAGGTGGTAAATCATTGGAAGCGGTAACGACCGTAAAATACTTAGGAGTTACTATCCGGAGCGATCTGAAGTGGAATGATCACATAAAACAAATAGTGGGAAAAGCAGGCGCCAGGTTGAGATTCATAGGAAGAATTCTAAGAAAATGTGACTCATCGACGAAAGAAGTAGCTTACAAAACGCTTGTTCGTCCGATTCTTGAGTATTGCTCATCAGTATGGGACCCTTACCAGGTTGGATTAATAGAAGAGATAGACATGATCCAGCGAAAAGCAGCGCGATTCGTCATGGGGACATTTAGTCAGCGCGAGAGCGCTACGGAGATGCTGAACAAGCTCCAGTGGCGGATACTTCAAGAAAGGCGTTACGCAATACGGAGAGGTTTATTATCGAAATTACGAGAGAGCACATTCCGGGAAGAGATGGGCAACATATTACTACCGCCCACATATATCTCGCGTAATGATCACAACGAAAAGATCCGAGAAATTAGAGCAAATACGGAGACTTACAAGCAGTCGTTCTTCCCACGCACAATTCGTGAATGGAACAGGGAAGGGGGGATCAGATAGTGGTACAATAAGTACCCTCCGCCACACACCGTAAGGTGGCTCGCGGAGTATAGATGTAGATGTAGATGTAGATAAAACAGTTTTGATTTTCACTGTGGTTTCCATTTTGCGACCTATCGTTCCTTACTTCCCGAATAGCCCTCGCTGCTAGGATGAGTGTGGGAGGAGTTTTGGGTTTTATCTCAGGGAACAATGGGACCATTTTCAGACATTCCCGCAAATATTTAAATTTCCCATCGTTTTCATATAGGACAAATGGGCTATATTCCCAGCTAAATTTGAATTTCTTGTTATTCTTACATAACCACGAAGACATCGCGAAATGTAAGCAACGGTAATGTCATGAATGGAAATACGCTAATACTGCAGGTGGAAGCGATATCATTAGGTACGTGAGGTGTTAGTGGAAATTTGTCAACACTTCACACATTGACCCATAACGTTCATGACAATATTACTCACAGAAACTTCCCACATGCACTCCCTTGCTTTAGCCCCATCTCATATAGGGAGTTCAGGGAGTTCACTACGTGTGCTGTATCATCTGACACAGGAGGCATGCAGTAGAGGGAAAAATATCTCATGAGACGTCTACCTGGAAGCTATGCGGTTAGACAGTAACAAAAATCAAAACATTATGACCAGAAGACGGCCCTAATAGAAACGAGGCGAGTATAATAAAATAAAGCAAATATAAACTTTGACAGAAATTTTCGCATATTCTGTTGCTCTCATATAACATGACGTGTAGAGCATGATCTTTTGGGACAGGAAGATCAACAACAGCAGCATTGATCCTACGTGAGTGGTCTAGTACACCAACCGTTTTGGGTTTGGTGTTAGGTGATTTTCCAAATCCGTTAGGTGATTGACAGGCTGTTTCCCCATCTTAATTTCGGAAATGTAACATATGAACAGCTAACCAAGAGATTTCAAGAGAGTTTCCATGATTCGCATACGGCCGCTGCATACAGCCTTCCTTCTGTTAGACTAAGCCTTCTGTTAGATTAAGAAAACATTGTGGCACCAGGAAAGGAGCTCAGCCGTAGAAATAGTGACAGATCTGTGACCAGCAAAGACTAGTCGACTGCGAACGCTGTTAAACGTGATAAAGTTGAGAAGAAAAAAATGATTTAATACAAGCACACAACCAGTGATGTCACCACTGCTGCATCACAGTTGTTACGAGAACAAACACAACCACTGTGAGGTGCGACAACGCACGGTTAAGCATCTCTGGGCTTAACAATAATTTTTACAGTTGATCGTTTTCGAGCGCGCTCCAGAACGGTGACAGTGGCTAATGTGGAATCTTCAGATGTGGTCGGTCGCTAATACTTGACCGGAGGAAGTATTTGAAAGATAGCCGAGTAGGTATTCAATTTTACGGTCGCGTGTCGGAAGAATATAGAACAGTAATTCATAATTAGAGAATGTCGTCCAAATTTGAAGTACTCATGAAAGTTGAAGTTTTATTCGAGTCTCGTGGCATAATTTCGTTACTGTAATTCAATAATAACTTTTGACAGAGGATATAATAAACTAATCGTCGTATCTCAATCAATTTTGCTTAATGAACTCTACTCAACCGATTAGCAATTATAATTGATGATGAAATAATCCATTGTCGACAAGGAGAGGAGTTATTATCAATGAAATGAGCCAACGAGGAGGAACCTCACAACTGACGACGAGTGTGTCGAACGGTGACTTCATCGCAATCTCCGGAGACGGCCAATGCAGCGAGTGGGAGCACGACATTCCAGCATAGGGGCTTCTCGGTTTGTTAAAAACAACGCCGGAAAGAGGTGATAATTTATGATCTATAAACCGTGAATAGGTGTGACTTCTAGAAAGAATAGGCCACTTACTAACCTCAACAACGAATGTTAACAGTGGAGATACTACTGTACGTGTAGGAGGTATTATTACGCACGACAATTAAACCATAAACGTTGATTCTGAAAACGATTTAACAATTTTGTTAAAATAGTAGTAGTACCGAACTTGAGGAATCGGCGTTCAGCGCACCAACGGTTAGCCATGAACCAGTAACGATTGGTTCACAGTATGAATTACTTAACGAATGTATGACGGAACAACCCAAGCTCAAATCAGAAGCTGAAGCATTAAAATCTAAGTAAGACGAAGATCGCATGCGCAATAAAACCACACTCGATCAGATGGAAGAAAAAAATCAATGAATACAGCGCAGAGATCGAGATAGTGAAGAGCGATTGTTCACAGCACACAGTCACTTAGAACTTGGCCTATTCGAAGGAAAGTCAAGTAGCGCACTGACTTTTACCTTCACATGTAGGGATAAAATTAAACAGTAACTCTCAAGTAGGGAATGTCGTCCAAGATTCAAGCATTCATGAAGGTCAAAGTTTTATTCGAATCCTGTGGCATGATTTCGTTACTGCAGTTCAATAATACTTTTCGACAAAGAATATAACAAACTAATAATGACACCTCAATCCCTTGTTCTTAATGAACTCGACCCTTCGGACTCCATATAATGCTAAAGACAAAACAATCCATCATTGACAAGGAGAGCGGTGATTACCAACGAAGAGAACCAGTGAGGAGGAACCTCACAAGGTTTTATTCCACAATTGCATTTATCAAGCGAGCTAGACTCTTTATGCTGTCACAGTCCTAGATGCAATAGCTCTAGACACCTTTGGTAGCACTGTGGATGATGACGTCAATGATGCCTACGGTTATAAGTCGCTAAAGTACTTGAGCACAGTATCCTAGTAGATTTGGGATAATAGTAACGGATTTACTAAACGGATACAGTCACCTTTCCCTCATTGGAAGTCAGAAATATCCACTATGACAGTAGATCCACATAACTCTCGCAGATAAACTAACAACTCAAAGCTCGTGTGTGTGTGTGTGTGTGTGTGTGTGTGTGTGTGTGTGTGTGTGTGTGTGTGTGTGCGCGCGCGTGAGTGTGTGCGTGTGCGTGTGTCCGTGGGCGCATGTGTGTATTTAGTGCACTCGACTCACAATTCTCTATTATTCCAATCTCGTACAGCGCGCGGTAAGAATGAACACCTATATCTTTCCGTACGAGCTCTGATTTCCCCTATTTTATCTTTGTGATCGTTCCTCCCTATGTAAGTCGATGTCAACAAAATATTTTCGCATTCGGAGGAGAAAGTTGGAGATTGGAATTTCTTGAGAAGATTCCGTCGCAATGAAAAACGCCTTTCTTTTAATGATGTCCATCCCAGATCCTGTATCATTTCTGTGACACTCTCTCCCATATTTCGCGATAATACAAAACATGCAGCCTTTCTTTGAACTTTTTCGATGTACTCAGTCAGTCCTATCTGGTAAGGATCCCACACCGCGCAACAGTATTCTAAAAGAGGACGGACAATCGTAGTGTAGGCAGTCTCCTTAGTAGGTCTGTTACATTTTCTAAGTGTCCTGACAATGAAACGCAGTCTTTGGTTAGCCTTCCCCACAATATTTTATATGTGTACCTACCAATTTAAATTGTTCATAATTGTAATACCTAGATATTTAGTTGAATTTACGGCTTTTAGATTAGACTGGTTTACCGTGTAACCGAAGTTTAACGCGTTTCTTTTAGCACTCATGTGGCTGACCTCACCCTTTTCGTTATTTAGGGTCAACATCCACTTTTAGCACCATTCCGATATTTGAGGCAAAGATCCGGAACGCATGAACCCGAAATTTGAGACGTGCCTATTTATCGAGCTGACAGGACTTACATGTTTGCACTTTACGGGAAGGAACCTGTAATCTGGATGGTGGTAATGTTTTAAACTTACATCGATAATCTAAAATCTCTGTTAGAAACAACTTTCCGTGACCTTGTCTAAAGAGATTTTTCCACAGGTGCAGTGTACACCGATGTCGCAATGTGTTGGGTATGAGAACGAACAGGAAAAGAAAAGGAAGACCTTGGCCACTGCGGCGAGTTACGGTGTGTATGAAAGCACGCCGGGGCTTCCCGGAGCCGTGACCGCAAACCTTATTACTCCACGCCGCTCTGCTGTGGTCAACGATACGCAGAAGTGTTCCTTGGTGGCCTCTCATCGGTTCTTCATCAATCCCGCATCTTTTAGCGGCGCAGATGGCACTGTTGTTTTCGAAAATTCCAACACCTTGAAGTAATGGTGACACAAGGAAAGGAAATAAACGAATTATTAATGACAGTGTATTTTTAATTTTATTTCATCACTAGTCAGCAAATTTGCATTCAAAAACTTAATACCGCGTAATTTTGCTGTCAGCAGAACTGCTGTACAGCCCAGAATCAGTGAGATCCGACGACTGCACTCCACCCCCTGGCATTAATTATCTGTGCTATTCAGTAAGTTAATTAGTTATGTCATGTTCCATAGATCACATCCAAGATATGTATTGTAACGATGAGGAAAGAGTCAGTTTACAGGCTAAGAATAGATTATTCATTTGTATACATGCCCACAGGCTGGCAACTTACAGGGTGACAATTACTGAACTATGCGAAATAAAATCGTCATAACTTCTGAACGGATAAGGTTAGGGCATTCAAACTGTACTGTTGGCGGCGGGGCATGATGGGAATTAGTACGCGGTATGTGGTTTGGTTTAGCGACGAGGCCCACTTTCATTTGGATGGGTTCGTCAATAAGAAAAATTGGCGCATTTGGGGGACTGAGAATCCGCACTTCTCGATAGAAAATTCTCTTCCCTCTCAACGGGTGACTGTGTGGCGTGCAATGTCCAGTCACGGAGTAATCGGTGCGATTTTCCTGGTCTACCGAACTGTACGTTCAGGTTTTGGAAGATGATTTCGTCCCCATTATCCAAAGTGACCCTGGTTTCGACAAGATGTGGTTCATGCAAGATGGGGCTCGAACCCATCGCAGCAGGAGAGTGTTTGATGCCTTGGAGAAGCGCTTTGGGGATCGCATTCTGGCTTTGGGGTATCTAGAGGCCACTGGCATGGGCCTTGATTGGCTGCCATATTCGCCGGATCTGAACACGTGTGACTTCTTTTTGTGGGGCTATATTAAAGACAAGGTGTACAGCAACAACCCCAAAACTACTGATGAGTTGAAAACAGCCATTCAGGAGATCATCGACAGCATCGATATTTCGACGCTTCATTGGGTCATGCAGAATTTCGCTATTCGTCTGCGCCACATCAAAATGGTTCAGATTGCTCTGAGCACTATGGGACTTAACTTCTGAGGTCATCAATCTACTAGAACTTAGAACTACTTAAACCTAACTAACCCAAGGACATCACACAAGCCGGCTAGAGTGGCCGAGCAGTTCTAGGCGCTACAGTCTGGAACCGCGCGACCGCTACGGTCGAAGGTTCGAATCCTGCCTCGGGCATGGATTTGTTAGGTTTAAGTTCTAAGTTCTAGGGGACTGATGACCACAGCAGTTAAGTCCCATAGTGCTCAGAGCCATTTGAACCATTTTTTTGACATCACACACATCCATGCCCGAGGCAGTTTTCGAACCTGCGACCGCAGCGGTAGCGCGGTTCCAGACTGTAGCGCCTAGAACTGGTCGGCCTCTCTGACCGGCCTGCGCCAGATCCGCGCTAATGATGGCTGTCATATCGAACAGGTCATAACCTAAATCCGAATATCTGTAGTGACCTTTACATGTTGAATAAAGTATGTGCACGCCGTAGTTTGTAACTAATTTACGTTTTTTTTCATATAGTTCAATAATTGTCACCATGTATATCTACATCTACATCTACGTACGAGGGTAAAAATACGGAAACACTAAAAACGCAACATATTAGCATGTTAATACGGTGTAGGAAAGCCGTTGACGTCTTCCAGTCGCCTCGAAATGAATAAATACAGGTTGTCTACGATTTTCAAGGGAATCTTGTACCATTCTCTCTGCAAAAAATGGCAAGTTCAGGTAACAGTGATGGAGATGGATAGCAATTACGCACCCTTCTCTCCAAAGTAGTTCACAAAGGCTTGTTAATATTGAAATCTGGTGACTATGGTGGCCAGGGGAGAAGCGACAATCCGTCCTCGTGCTCGTGAAACAGTCCTGGACGATGCAAGATGTGTCAACAGGTGTCGAGTCGTTTTGGAACGCAGCATCACCGTTCTACATCTATATCGACATGATTACTCGCCAGTTAACAATCAAGTGCCTGACACTGGGTTCATCGAACCACCTTCAAGCCACAGCTCCACTCTCGAACAGAGCACAAACGAACGCTTAAATCTTCCCGTGCGAGCTCTGATTTCTCTTGTTTCATTATGATGATCATTTCTTCCTGTAGGTGCTCACCAACAAAATATTTTCGCATTCGGAGGAGAAAGTTGGTTATTGAAATTTCATGAGGAGAACCTGCAGCAACGAAAAACGCTTTTATTTTAATGATTACCACCCCAATTTCGTATCGCATCCGTGGCACCTTCTCCCCTATTTTACTATAATACAAAACGAGCTGTCCTTCTTTGAACTTTCCCGATGTCCTCCTGTCCTCCGTCAGTCTTATCTGATGCGGATCCCACAACGTGCAGCAATAATCCAGAAGAGGACGGACAAGTGAAGTGTATGCAGTCTCTTTAGTAGACCTGTTGTACGAGGGTTGACTGAAAAGTAATGCCTCCACCTTCGTAACTCTTCAACAGTTTGCAGCATTCCTATGCGGCAGGTACTGGCTTGTTCCATAGCCTCTTCTCTACAGCTCTAGTTGGTGGGAGGCCTTAGCATTGAACGGTTGTGTTGTTACAGTGCAAAGTATAGAGCTCTGCGCAGACGGTCGGTCAATGCGATTTAAGCAACGTGCAGTCGTTGAATTCTTGACAGCAGAAGACGTCACCTCAAAGGAGATTCAACCGAGAATGAAAGCAGTTTATGGTGATTGTGTTGATGTGAATACTATGCGTCGTTGGGGGAGTAAGTTTAAAGGTGTTGAGGCGGGAACATCTGACCTGCCTGACAAACAAGGAGTTGGACGTCCTGTGACAGCAACCACCGAGTTTCACAAGAAAAATATTGACAGACTGATTCAGGGCGATCGTCGTATCACTCAGAGACAAACTGCAAGCACAATCGGCGTTTCACAAGAACGTATGGGCCACATTATTGCTTTTCTTGGCTATCGGAAGATGACAATACCAAACCACACACTTCGCGTGCTACCACAGCAGAACTTCAGAGACTGAACCTCACCACCATCCTCCATACAGCCCAGATTTAGCACCGTCTGATTTCCATCTGTTCCCGATAATGAAAGACGATCTTCGGAGACATCATTATGCTTCTGATGAAGACGTTGAGAGAACTGTGAGACTGTGGTTGCGGAAACAGAGTGTCGACTTCTCCTGTGACGGCTTCAGAAAACTTCTTCATCGTTGGCAGAAATATATCCCATTGGCTGCTGATTATGTGGAAAAGTGAACATTGGTAATTAAAGATCACATTCTAAGGATTATTCCTGCGTTTAATTTATTAAAATATTCCCATTCAAACCCAATTAACGAAGGTGGAGGCATTACTTTTCAT
This sequence comes from Schistocerca serialis cubense, assembly GCF_023864345.2. NCBI lineage: Eukaryota > Metazoa > Arthropoda > Insecta > Orthoptera > Acrididae > Schistocerca > Schistocerca serialis. The sequence goes on from NC_064640.1 coordinate 338,803,271, forward strand.
TCAACCCTCGTATTTTCTATGTGTTGTGCCAATAAATCGCAGTCTTTGGTTTGCTTTCTCCACAACATTATCTACGTGATCGTTCCAATTTAAGTTACCAGCAATTGTAATCCATAAGTACTTAGTTGAATGCACAGCCTTTATTTTGGTGTGATCTATCGCGTAACCAAAATTTAGCAATTTCATTTTAATACTCACGTGGATGACTTCACACTTTTCGCTATTTACAGTCAATTGTCACTTTTCGCACCATAAAGATATTTTATCTAAACCATTTTGCCATTGATTCTGACCATATGATGACTTAACAAGACGGTAAATGATAGCTTCATCTGCAAACATGCTAAGAGGGCTGCTCAGAATGTCTCCTAAATCGTTTGTATAGATCAGGAACAGCAAAGGGCCTATAATACTTCCTTGGGGGACGCCAGATATTATTTGTACTTTACTTGATGACTTTCAGTCAATTACTACGAACTGTGACATTTGTGATAAGAAACAGCCCACGTTACCACCGAACCCCGACCATGTTTCACTCTTGGCAGCATGCAGTCTGCATCTGAGGCTTGGGACGGCGTACTCCGGACGTAAACTCTGTCGTAAGTTGGAAACAGTGTGAAATAAGACTCACCCGACCAAATGACAATCTTCCATTGCTCCACTGTCCGGGATTCAAGATTACAGTAGCACGTTTTCCTTTTACGGGCATTTGCGGAACTGATGAGTGGTTTTGAAACTCCAGCTCGCCCTGCAATTCCCAGCTTATGGAGCTCCCTTCGTGTTGTTTTGGTGCTGACAGGGTAAGCGATTTGCGACATTCATTTCTGCAGTGCCTTTTGCAGCTGTCGTCCTCTTCTTTTTCGTCGCAGTCCTTTTCAACTGACCGCCTGTCACGATCACTCAACACACACTTCGTCCGCGTTGTGACTTTGCAGATTATGTTTCTCCGCTTTACCTATATGAGGTATAAACCTTGGATACGCTGCCCCTTGAAACATCAAACACTCCGGCTGCCTTGATTACGGAAGCATCCAACATACGAGCACCAACAACTTTTCCACGTTCAATTCAGTTTGCTACGACATGATGCACTCGCAACTACACAGAACACTATTCTGACCACTACTAATACTTGCAACTATATTGAGAGTATTGCACAGGTGCTGTTCGTGGTCAGATACAATAAAGTTACCTGCAGGCTTGGATACAATTTGCATTTATGTTCAAGTATGCGTTTCTCGCTGTACTTCCCTATTTCTTGTCGAACCCCTGTATATACTTCGCAAGCCGCCATACGACGCACAGCGAAGGGTTTCTTGTTCTAGTCATTTCCGTTCCTGTTACACTCGCAAACTGAGCGAAGAAAAGACGATCTTCTAGATTCTTAGGTATGAGCCCTGATTTCTCTTACCTCGTCTTTGCGATCCTTACGTGAGATGTATGTTGATGGCAGTAGGATGATTCTGCAGTCTCTCGCAAATGACGGTTCTCTAAACTTTCTCGATAGTCAGAAAAATTTCATCACTGACTCAAGGTATTTTCCCAGACGAGTTAAAATATGCCGTTGTGAAGCCTCTCTACAATAAAGGGGACACCACAGATGCCAATAATTACCGGTCAGTATTTTTGCTTACAGTATTTTCAAAAATCGTCGAGAGAGTAATGTACTCAAGAGTGGTTAGCGATCTTAACAGAAGTGGGATGGTTAGTAAATCACAGTTCGGATTTAAAAAATGCTGTTCCACTGAGAGAGCAATATACAATTTCACTGTCCACATATTAGAGTCTTTAAATAGTAAAATGTCACCAAGAGGAATTTTCTGTGAGTTATGCAAAGCATTTGATTGTGTGAACCATGACATTATGTTACAGAAATTACAATTCTCTGGTATAAAAATGAAATGATCGTACGGAATTTATTGGCCGGCATATCCCCTTCGGGATTCGGCCACCGTATAGTTCACGACACCAGCGAGTTGCGCGTCGATTATGATGCCCAGTCCCCTGCCAGGAATCAAACCCGTGGCCCCTTGCGTGGTAGGAGGTAACTCTACCACTGCGCTACGGAGGCGGATTGTCCAGTATAAATGGAACAGCATGTGAGTGGTTTAAGTTATATCTATAGAACAGGAAGCAAAAAGTTTCTTTATATGGTTTAAGTGATTTAAGGAAGTTTTCCACGTTATCTGACTGGGGTGAAATTACATTAGGTGATCCACAGAGTTCGATCATAGGTTCCCTTCTGCTCTTGATATATGTGAATGACCTCCCTTCTTATCTGAAACAAGAAGCTAAACTGACACTGTTTGCTGATCATACAATCATCATTATTAATCCAGCAAAAGAGACCCCAGTAGAAAATGATACAAATAATGTCTTTGGAAAAGTTATTGATTAGTTTTCTGCGAATAGGCTTGCTCTGAACTTTGAAAAAACACAGTACATCCAATTTTCTACTGCAAGTAGTACAGTTCCTTCAATTAATATAACACACAAACAGAAGTCAGTAGCCAGGGTAGAGCATACTAAGTTTTTGAGTGTACATGTAGAGGAGAATCTTAATCAGAAAGTTTATATTTCGGATCTCCTAAAGCGACTAGGTTCAGCAACTTTTGCAAACAGAATAATTGCCAATTTTGAGGATACAGAAATTAGCAAGCTAACATACTTTGCATACTTTCACTGTCTGATGTCATACGGGATAATACGAGGTATTTTGGGGTATTTTGGGGTAACTCAACACTCAGGCAAAAAGTATTCACTGCTCAAAAGAAAGTGCTTAGAATAATGTGCGCGGCTCATGGTCGCACATTTTGTAGGCATCTGTTTAAAAGGTTAGGAATTCTTACAACAGCCACACAGTACATTTTCTCAGTAATGAAATTTGTTCTCAACAACATGGACCAGTTTAAAACCAACAGTGACATTCACGATTATAATACCAGAAGAAAGAAAGACTTACACTATCCTCCACTTAGCCTCTCTTTGGCACAGAAAAGGTAAAATATGCTGCAATAAAACTTTTCGATAAATTACCAGATGAAATAAAATACCTTACAGACAGCAGTAATGGTTTCAAAAATAAATTTAAATCACATCTCCGTAACAACTCCTTCTATACCATAGATGAATTCTTGAATAGGGATAAATAAATCTATAGAAATAATATATGTATTTTATGCCATTTAAGGGAATGTGGTAGGTAATAAAAACTTTAAGCTTTTTTTTAAAAAAAAAAAACCTTAATTCATGTGATCACTTCTTATGCACTTGACACGTTCCATATCATAACGATTACCGTGAGATTGATCAGTGGAACACGTAATTAACTAACTAAAAACCCGTCAAGTTGGACTGAAGTTTGGGATTACTAACTGATGACTAGTTTCGGAACTTTTCAATCCATTTTCAAACCATCCACATCAGTCATACAACAACATCTCTTACCTGCGAACGCTGGCCACATAGCGTGTGTGTATGTGTGTGTGTGTGTGTGGCTGAGTGCAATATATTATTTACAAACTATCTTACTGTGATGCATCTATGTTTCGCGGAAAAAACGTGTTCTTCTTTCCAGGGATACCCATTCGAGTTCACGGAGTATTTACATAATGCTCGTGTGTTGATCGAACCTACCGACAACAAATATCGCAGCACGGTCCTGAACTGCTTCGATGGCCTACTCTAATCAGACTCTGTAGAATCCCAAACGCTCAAACAGTACACAAGAATGGGTGTACTTAGGTGGTTATTCCATTTCACGTCACTTTTCAGTGTTACGCCCAGATACTTAATTCACGTGACTAGGTCAAGAAGCACATCGCTAATACAGTATTCTAATATTTTTTCTCTACTTATCTGCACTAACTTAGATTTTCCCACATTCAGAGCAAGCTTTGGTCTAGAAGGTCTTGTATACAAGTTCAGTTTCAAAATTTTCCTTTCTCACTAGCGAGATATTTTATGTTGTTGACTAAATGATAAAGTACATTTATGGTCGCATAAGCTAGTCCTTTCAGTTTCACTGATAGCTGGTAAAAATACTTTAAGGTAATTTTTTGCCTAGTATTGTATCTGTGTGTACTACTATTCTGTTGACACATCGATTTTTGTGACAAATTATAGTATTTAAGGATTGAGAAAAGTGTATGTAAAATGCTACGCTCCTCGTAGAGGCCCAGAAATACGTAAGTTGCAAAATCCGTCAACAGTAGACGAAAACGGACGGTGCCCGTAAAGCAGTGTGACGTGCGCAGTAGAGCACTCGAGATATCGGCGAGGAAACACCAACAGTCAGCGCCAGTAAGCTTTTTGCTCAGTCTCCGAACCCGGAACAAAAGAGTTTCAGTGTTAACAAATTTTCAGGATCAGCTGTTGGGTATGTGAGATTACACTCCCTTTGCTAGTGCTTGAACACCCACTACATCTACATATGTGCCTCGCAAGTAACTGTACAGTGCTTGGCGGAGGTTTTCTAATTGTTGGTAGACATGTCTGCAGCCAATGGCAAACACACACTATTGTGACTACTGCGTCTGGTCAAGTTTTATAACAGGATGTTCACTATGAAAGACAGCTCCTGTACCTGACGACGACGCCAGTCTGTTCGAACCGTAGGCTCTGCACCCGCCGGCATTTATTGTCTGTGAGCGTCAGGTTTTCTGAGTTCACCAAGGGTTGCTTGTGTATCACCCAAGCGTCTGTACTTCATATTCTCGTATGTCCAGTGTATAATAAACTGCAGCTAGAAATTATGCTGCTGACCCACTCACAAACTCCATCAGGACGCTACTCAAGGACCACTTCGACTCGGGATGAATGAAGTCTGTGGGGTAAAATAACATGGCACATTGCTACAGTCTGATATCCCATCAGTACCTTACTACAATGACTAAAAAGTACTCTGGATCTTCTTCAGTGACTGCTAGGTATTTTCTTTGCAAATTCGCAGTTATTTGGTTGGTATGAATTGAAGGCTAAGTAGTATTCACTCTACCCTTTGCTCGGTGTGAATGGTTGTTGACAATATTTGAGCGCATCGAATGGACATGTAATCGATGACGTAGTACAACCCACCTGAGGATCAAGACGGAACTTTGAATAGAGTAGTTCAACAAATACACCCGATCTGAGACCTGAATTTCTCAAATAATATACGGGAATGCAGCCGGCTGACGTCGTCGACAACCCACGTCACTCAGATACATTCCTGTAACTTATTTGAACAATGCAGCTGATATTCTTCGAACTCTCGAGCAATGACCCTTTCTTAACTTTTAAGCAGAATGAAATAATACACTGCAAATCTCCCACAACACGGTCCTTGGACGATTAGACGAAAACCGCAACACGTTATCGCTTTTAGCTAAAGTACTATTGTAATTAAAAACAAGAATGATGAAAATTCCTCACAACCACAGGGTAGTTTTTCTGCATAAGCTGTGTATAAAGTAAGAGAGTATTGAATGATTTCACCGTATAGTTAAATATTGAAGCCACTTAAGGTATTACTTAGTCAGTCATCTGGTAATCTCTTAGGCTCCTTCCTTCTCCGAATCCGAGAAATACATTTCAGTTCTGGAAGTGTCACCTGCTACGTTGATAACGAGCCTATCAACAACAGAACCCACGAAACAAACCAGGCGCAGCATTTTCTCTTCTTCTTTTATGACGAACCGTTCTATATCCCGCCAGCGTTCGGCAGAGACGTGTGAAAAAGCTGCATGCGTTAGTTGCAGTATGTCTGGCAGGGTCTTCTTACATCTTCGGCCAAATCCCGCCGCTTGGCTCCAGATCAGTTCTGTTGGGTTCATATGCAATGGTACAGTAGCAAATGTAAAAATGCAACATTTGTATGAGGTGCTCGATGCTGTGAAAATGATTCTTTTCCGTGTTTCTTCCATATTTACCTACCTCTGTGGTATAAAACGATGGACATACTCCAAATAAAGACGATTTGATTTCTCATTTTTCCCTTAAAAAATTAAATTGTTATGTTTTCTTAATTTAAACAACTTTTATGAACAGTCTTTCATAAAACATCGATGATTAAGAATTTGTATTTGAAATGGAAACAGGAATGTCGCGTCCAATATGTAATTAGAAGCAAGGAGACATGCATTATTCATAAAAAATGATTATGAGTTATATAACAACGAGATGTAGGTATTTCTAATTGAACGAGAAAAAAAAAGGTACTTCGAAGACTTGAACCAACGGACAAATTACCGCACGTAGTTCACAGTCCATTTTTTATTTTACTCATTTTGTTCGATACAGTTAGCTGCGTTTGGTCTGGGCGGACGTCACAAGACATCCGTTCAATGCTGATCGTTGATTCCTTGACTCAGTTCTTGTCGTACAGAGAGCACACGCTCCGTTGACTGAACACGCTGAGCTACCGTGTCGGCAACCCATTTACCTACCAATTGCACTACACACGTTTAAATCGAGCTACTTTATCAACACTATTATATACAAATACGGGAAAACTTAAAGGCCGATTATCTCCGTAAATTTATAAAATACATTAAGAACAGCCTATTTCTCGGCACTTTTTAACCGTGTTCCACGCGCGTGTTTCACTACGGAACGGAAAGCAGCTTCAGCCATTTTTATTCTGTGCATTAAAAGCGCGACAATCAGAGCACAACACTGCAGAGGCTGTGACTGTACACAATTTTTGAAATAAAAACTACGTAGCTAAAGCGTGATTAAAAAAATGTTTTGGCTGTTAATACATTTGAATATCTTAAAGTTTCATTTAACGTAACTCAGTAATAAGATATCTAATAGATAAATAGGACCTACTTCCAAGAGCGTAAAAACACCAGTGTACGTGCGCTACGGCTTCTGACCAATAATCGCTTTTGTGCTTGTTTACATCAGGTTTATTCTTATGATGAACGAATTATAGTGACACATGAGCTCATATCACATGTAACCGTGACGTATAAAGCAGATTCAGTGGAAAGGGGTAGGAGGTAGGAGGAGGGGGGGAGGGGAGGGGGGTCAGTGACAAGTGACATATGAAGCATAAGTCTCTGGACTGACAGATTCAACACAGATTCAATCTGTGGCATGTCATGTTGTCTGTCGTCTGGCGAATTAATGGACTAATGAGGCGATGGTATCCGAATTCATGAAAGATCACTTGAAAAACTTTCGCGATATTTGGTTGGCTCTTATCATGTTAGAATATTGTGGCTTACAGCGTATCAGTGAGAGTACTACCAGTGCCGGCATACAGTTCTTGATGAATAGGTGAGCAGTGAGAGTTCGTTGAGCATCTCATAACTAAACGTGCCGCACTTCGTCCGATATCTTGTCCCTCTTCTATCAGTGCTACCTGGTAAGGATCCCAGATAGATGAACAATACTCAAGAATCGGTAGAACAAGCATCTTGTATGCCACTTCCTTCGTGAATGAGGTACATTTCCTTAAGATTCTTGCCATGAATCTGCATCTGCTTTGCCTGCTATTTGGTTTATGTGGTTATTTTGCTTAAGGCCGCTCTGGATAGTTACTCCTAAACATTTTATGGTAGATACTGTTTCCAGCAATTTGACATCTATAGTGTAGTTGTGCAGTAGTGGATGTGTCTGTGCATAGTGCCGCTGGAATGCATACCAAGATACAGAGTATTAGGTCAGTATGATACGCTCCTTAAGGTGTAACTCACTATTACGACGATGGAACATCGTAGCTTGATCAGCCCCTATTTGCGATTCACTGCAGTTGGAAGCGTCTTTCGTCGATGGTCAGTGGCAGTTGGCAGTTGCAATAAAAGACAAAAGCAGACAATCCTGTTCACAGGAAAGCGTTAGCTGCGACAGTACGAGGGCTCGAACGGCCGCCTTTATGAAAACACTTTCTTCATTCAGGCTCACTGGTACTATTTTTGACAATGTGTGTCGTTTGTGGAAAGTTCCTATGTACGTGACTATCGCGAGTGGGTGTACTGTACTCCTCTCGAATATCACCAAGGGCAGGCTACTCCGACACTTGTCGGTGACGCGCGGTAACTAGAAAAAGCTCGCGGCTCACGTGCCTACCATGTTCTCTGATAGACTGAACATCAGCAACTTGACCATGTCATCGTGCACTTTACGAATTGTAAAAACGCCATGGTGTCAGCTCCGCCAGCACTAAGCTTTTCACAAGACGTGAAAGCAGCAGTGCTGACAGCACTTACCATTACGCGTTATCATGGTTTATAAAACGAAACGAAACTATTTGGCACACCATTTACAGATACATCATATACCAAACACTCGAAATACAATTTAAGATGATTAGGTAGAACAATTTCCCATGCTATAGCCTACAGAAATGCGGCTAGATCATCTTTTTTTATTTTTCAAATTCTGCCTCCCATAAAAATGAAAGAATAAAATATTCAGATAGGTTCCAGATTGAATGCTCAATATCCAATAGGGTTTAGTGCCTTGTGGTGGCACTTCTAAATAAAATCAAGTGTCACCTTCACCAATTTAATAAAATGCTTGTTTTGCCTTATTTTAAGTGATTTCTGTTAAACACCAATTGTTACAATCACATTTCCTTAGTTATAGTCTGTTCAATATCCGACAGCTGCAGTGTTGTGCTCGGAGGCCACCCACTAGCTCTGTCAGGCTGTAGCCAACCTCAGTCCCATACCAACAGTGGAAGAGCCTTAGCGATAGGATCATCGACCATGGCGTCGCCATATTGTGGACAGAATATCCCTCACCCACGAGACGATGTGGCTCGAATCCTCCTGACGGAAGAAAATTCCCTCTAAACGATGCATCCCACCAACTACCATCGTCCTAATCACTGCAGATAAATGCTGGCTTGTAAAGGACAATGGTGTCGCTAGCTGACGTTCGACCGTTTCCATTGTCACTATCGAGGTGTCGCGCTTTCACATTCATCATCTTCGTCAGCCACGTCAACTGTCGCCTGCTCATCATCTTCGTTTCTCTAGTTATCGTCATGATCTTCTCTTCCAGTTTGTTGACATCCAGCCTATTACGCAAATTAGAAATCAGTGTTGATACGGATGTACGCAGGTATATTGATCATCACCCACACGTGCTATTCCTCTGCCTCAGCCACCATAACCTTGTCCCCCCACCGAATATTTTCTATCCCCTTTCTTCACTACTTCCACATTGAACCGCGTAACCGGGCAGGATTCGGATGGTTTCGTGCTGGCGAAGAAAACGTTTCGCCAGCCGAAGCTTCCGCCAGCCAGGGGAGTGGAACCCACCCCGAACAGATTTCAGGCGGTTGCTGATGAGCCAGAGACAACAGAAAACACAACACAAACACAGAGCCAAGTCGCCCACCACCTACCCCCGATTGTCGCAGAGTTTCCTCAAAACTACGAGGAGCTCTTCGAGTTGCTCAAGGCAGAAATCGTGGGAGGCAGTTTCCAGGCAAAACCCGCCGGTGGAGACAAAATAAAAGTGACAGTACACACACTCGAACACTACAACACAGTCAAAACACTATTCAACACAAAAAACATACCTCACTACACGTTCCCCACAACTAAGACAAGAAACAGGAACATAGTCATAAGAGACCTCCTAAGGCGTGTGTCCCCCCAGGCAATTAAAACAGATTTGACTGCCCAGGGATACGTCGTCAAGGCGGTCCAACAGATGGGCAACATCAACAGTAAATGGCCACTATACCAGGCCACACTCCCGGACATCCCTCAGAACAAAAGGGAGATAAGAATGGTTTTGACTGTGCCTGTCACCACTGAACCGCTGCGCCGTAAGAACAAAACGGTGCAGTGCTTCAGGTGTCAGGGCCTGAATCACATCGCCGCCTACTGCACCCCACACACACACAAACAAGACACCATAAACCCACCCAGACACACAAGAAAACAAAACATGACAACACACACGGACAAGGCCTAGGTAAAACCAAGGCCGGACACACCAAGGGCGACTTATGCGGAAGTGGTTTCTCCTCCGAGGAACCATGAAAGCGTGGCCCAATCACCACAACACCAGACACTATCACGAGAACAACACCGGGAAACACAAAGCAACAACGACCAGGTCCACCATGACGGAGGAAGATCTAGGGAACCCCACACACACTCCCCCCCCCCCCCCCCCATGGATCATTGTTAGGTGTAATGGTGCAGACCATGAACCTCGTCATGGAAATGATGGAGGAATTCAGGGAAGCCCAGAAGCAGAACACACATATCCTCGTCGCCCTTCAGGCAACAGTCCAGCAGTCGCTCCCCTCTGCGACTTCCTCAGTAGTATCAAAACCCCATCATGAATAGACGACCGAATATTCAAGGCCTGACAATGTGCGTCTTTAATGCAGATGGCATTCAGTACCGAGAACTCATGAAGGAGTTCTCCATCGACATATGCATGATGGGGGAAACCCACCTAAAACTGGGAATAAAAGCGACTGTTCCCAACTACGTTAGCTACCGTAAAGACAGGCCAACCCAAGGTGGAGGAGTGGCCATATATGTAAAAAGAGGGATCCCCACCACCAGGTATTCTTACCAGCTACCAACAAAATCGAAGCAGTGGCGGTGGAAGTAACCACTGCCACTGGACCCCTAACAATTGTTGCAGTCTACCCACCCCCACATGACCAGATAGATGAGGGAGACATAGCTGCTCTAGGGCAAATTGAAGGCAAACTCATAATATGGGGAGACTTCAATGCCAAACATCCTGATTGAAATTCTAGAGTAACCTCCAGAGCAGGCGCCAAACTGCAACAACTAGCGCGCACCCACCACTTCGAAACATGGGGTCCAGTCGAGCCCACACATTTTCCAAAAAATGGAGGCAGGCCCGACGTGATAGATATAGCTCTCACTAGGAGGATCGCAGGGTTTGTGGCCGCAAGGACAATCAACAGAATGTCCTCCAACCACAACCCATTGATCCTGGAGGTCGATGTGGGAGAATGGGTAGCACTCCCACGGTACCATACGTCGTACAAACGTACAGACTGGGAGCGATACCAAGAAACTGTCGCCTCTGATATCGCTCGCGCTCCGCCACCTACTGCCGAAACAGTAGAACAAGCGCTACAAGACCTAACAGGCACCATCTTGCAGGCAGCGGAAGAAGCCACCCCTCCATAAAGGGATGGCCCACCGCCGCAAATACAGCTCCCGGAACACTTGCTAGCTCAAATTCGACATAAGAACAGAGTGGCAAAAGAGTGGAAGATCACCAGAAATCTGCTCAATCGTCTACAGAGAGAACTGAAGGTAGCGCTCAATGAGCACAGAAACCAGCAATGGCAAAACCGTCTCACAGCTCTCAAAGTAGACGATCATACACTATGGCAAGCGACAAAACAGTTTACAAAACGACGCGCTAGGATGCCGCCACTGCATGGCGAGCGGGGACTGGTCTACAGCCATGCTGGAAAGGCCAACGCCCTCGCCGACTCCTTCGAGAAGCAGTTCCAAGCGGCAGAACCCCAGGATGAAGAGCATGAAGAGGTAGTTAGTCGTCAACTGACTGTCTTCCTCAATGCCGAGGAGGACCCAGAGGACGAACCCATACTTTTTGCCCCCGACGACGTGGCAAGAGTAATCAGGTCCCTCCCTACAAAAAAGGCACCAGGGCACGACAGTGTCACTAATCAGTTAGTCAAAAATATCCCACCCACAGCAATCACACACCTCGCGAACGTTCTCAACGAGATTACTCGATCCTGTGTTTTCCCAGCTTGCTGGAAACATGCGGAAGTGGTCGCGATACACAAACCAGGGAAAGACCCTCTATTCCCGCAGCACTACAGGCCGATTAGCCTCTTGCCAACTCTCAGCAAGATCTATGAGCGCCTCCTGCTAAAACCCATACAAGAACATATTACCAGAGAGCAAATTCTGCCGGATTTCCAATTTGGCTTCCGACAGAACCACTCTGCCCCACAACAGGTCATGAGAATGGTTGAAGCAGCCACAGAGGGCGTCAACCACAGAGGCTACTGCGGGATAGTGCTACTAGACGTAGCCAAAGCCTTTGATTCAGTATGGCATGGAGGGCTACTCTACAAGTTGTACACACAAGGGTTTCCCGGGAGCATAGTTCAGATGATAAAGAGCTATCTCACGAATAGGACTTTCTCCATCAAAGTAGAAACTGCCACCTCCACCCGAAGGCGTATTCGTGCTGGGGTGCCACAGGGATCGGTCCTGGGGCCCGTATTGTACAGTTTGTACACTGCGGACACTCCAACGGCCCCCCTGGTGCACACCGCACAGTACGCTGACGATACAGCCTTCTACACGAGAAACGCGAACAAGGACCTGGTCATCCGTAGGCTACAAAAAGTTTTAGATGACACAGAAACTTGGGCCCGTCGCTGGCGCATCACCATCAACTCTGAGAAGACGCAGGCAATGCTGATTACCCGCAGGCTCGGAAGGCGCGAACCTCCTCAACGTCCCCCCCTCCACCTTCACCTAAATGGAACCCAACTCCCCTGGCGCAGAACCACCAAGTACCTTGGCGTAACCTTGGACTCTTGTCTTATGTGGAAACCCCACATAGACGAGGTCCACAGGAAGGCCTGCGCCAGAATGTCCATCCTATATCCTATCCTGAACACAACCAGCTCCCTTCCCTGCCCAGTAGCAGTAAATGTGTACCAGGCCCTGATCCGGCCAGTAATGGAGTATGCGTGCCCTGTCTGGGGATACGCGGCAAAGCAGCACCTGGACAAACTCCAAAGGCTGCAGAACCGCGCCCTCAGAAGGGCACTGCACCTACCTCTTGGATTCCCCACAGACGACTTGCACGCCGCAGCCGAAATCCCACTCCAGAGAGAGCGTTTCCAGGATCTGGCAAGGGCCTTCTATGAGGGTTCTTCCAGATCCGGAAACGCACTCATCCACTCCCTAGGTCAGTATGACATGTCCCACTATAAGCACAAGCGCCCCATGACGATCTTCGACGACTAAGTCGAAGAGAATATCCCAACACCCAATCCATCATCCTGTTCCTTCCCATATAACACCAAACTTCTCGCCTACCTCAGGCAAGTACCAGACACACACACAACAACATCACAAATCACAGACACCAAATACTATAGAAAAATCACACACACACACGTTCACAGGGGAGTAAAAGCCGAAAGGCTACAGACTCCCCCTCACACTTCCCCAAAGAGGGGAAAGTAACAGATGGGAGCAGCAGCAGCACTTCCACATTGCACCCCAGCATTTTGCCTTCAGTGGAGCATCCGCCTCAGCACGACCACCACCACCATTAGTAACACAACAGAATCCACTCGCCATCCCTCTAGCGTCTTCAGCATCGTCACCAGTAGTATCTGCAGCAACACATCCAGAAATGTCTTCATCATTGTAAGCTCAACAGAATGTGGTTGCTCTCATTAAGTCATCTCATTATCTTCCTTTAACTGTCCCACAAACTAACTTACATCCGACTTCACCGAGAAAAATTAATGAAAGACTAAAAATGGATGAAAAGTCTATCGTAGGAGTGTATGAGCAAAAGACAGATCTGATAGTAGGTGTAAACAGATTCTACCCACAACTCTTCTTAAAATCTCCCTCCAATGATCCATTGTTTTGTCCTCTACTTCCCAGATACAACGTTTACATTTGTAAGTGTCTAGGCTTTGAGATTTAAAAGCTCTTACCCAATCTAAAAATATAGCAGGTGATTCCTACTAAAGACTTCATCATAAAAATAAAGAATATTGGTTTCTGAATGATCCTCCTATACTAAATTCCAGGCAGTTATTTTGGAATATATGCATCACTTACCTGTCCTCGATTTATTCTGGTCAAAACAACCTCAAGCTACCTATCACGTGCCAACTTCCACCGTGGTGATCTGATGTGTTGATCTGAGATCACAGTGGAGCAAGTAGAGTGGGAATTAAAAACACAGTTACATCTACATCTACATACATACTCCGCAAGCCATCTTACGGTGCGTGGCGTTCCTCTTCCACTCGCAGATAGACTGAGGGATAAACGACTGCCTATATGCTTCCATGTAAGCCATAATTTCTCGTATCTTATCTTCATCGTCCTTACGCGAAATGTATGTTGGCGGCAGTAAGATCGTTCTGCAGTCAGCTTCAAAGGCCAGTTGATAATGATTCCAGCACAACCATCCTCATGAGTGCTTTTACTGAACCGACCGCTACCAAAAATCATCAATCACGGGGCGTTCATCTGCTATTGCTAACATCGTGTGGAATGATCAAAACACCAAGCACAAGCCTACAGAAGTCTAAAATGTCTCCACTGTAGCGACCACTCCAGCTAGGTTTTTAAAAGTCCTGTGACCTCTTCCTATTCGAAACCCATGCAAACACCTCCACGATACTGCGGTACCTGTAATCAGTCACATCCCAAATATACTCATCAGTGGAAAGCAAAACCACTATTTAATAAACCTGAACGATTTTCCCCAGTAGTGGGACAAAGAGTGTATCAGCACAATTTTTTAGTGCGAGTTGATTACATTCAGGGGTAAGCACAAATTTGGGGGCAAACCTATTGTCCTCTTTAGATTTATAGGTCCTTAATCTATTGTTTTGCTAAGTGGATTTTGACCCTGTGGGTACAATCCATCCTTTTGATTACATGTCCTTTTAGGTGTCACCAAAAATAGTTCCAAACAATGACAGCAAGAATTTGTTTTATCATGTGGGACCCCAAGAGTCACCACTATGATCCGAGGTGCCTACTTTGGCAATAGGTGGTGTCCATCACTATTAGTAGACATAGATCTCATGGCCCTACTTGCATCCATGACGTGATGTGGCCACAAGTAGTATAGGCCGTATCCTTCTACTGTGGCTGTATTTAGGAAGTCACAAGGCCGCAGCTGAGTCAGCAGAAGCAAATGCACCATCTTGGGTCATCACCTCTGGAGCCCTCACGAACTATGAGCATTCCACCACAGGTGACGCTCTGTGACCTTGGCCTCACAGACTCCAGCACAAGGATTCAGTATTCAGCGGTCTTAGACTTTTCTGTGAGTATAAATCCTGGAGAGCTGTCTGAACAGTGGTCCTTCAGAATACAGAACTTACTTTTAGGTTCGCCATTATAGTGTTTCTCTAAGAACCTTTAATATTCAGACTTATCAGCGATTACTCAAGTACAAACAGTTTGACATAGCTAGATGTAGGCGACTCCCATGGTTATAATTAAACAGCTTTAGTGGGTAGTTTTCATTTGTGTTCGAAGCAGTTATGAATGCTCAATATAATATAGATGTTTATTTCATTCTGTGTCTACTCCATTACAGATGTGGCCGACGCCTACTGCAATTACCATCAGAAGTAGAATCAACAAGTTTTATGTAATCAACATGTCTTTTGTGCTATATCAATACAATAGATTACCTTCTGGAGTTTCAAGTGCTCCTGAAACGTTTTAAAACTGGTTACAGTGGATTATACATGGGGTGTCAGAAGCTGTGAATCACGTAATTGACATTATGGTCTGGAAGTACCTTGGAGTAACACCTAAACAATTTGAAACAACTGTTTAATAAACTTAGAGCTAGAGGCCGCAAATGTAAATTATAAGTGGTGATCAAAAAGTCTCAATTTGAAGGTTGTACATTCCAGAATCAGTATGACAATCAGGCAGAATCACCATGAGCAATCGTCCCACCAATGCACCAAGTTGCAGACATTCATTTGGTAAAGCACTATGTCCTGCTGCATTAAGAAATCTGTTACCACCTTCTGCATATCCTCATCCGATTGGAATTGTTGAGTTTTCAAGGCCTTTTTTAAGGGACCAAAGGCATCATAATCACATAGGGAGAGGTTAGGACTATAGGGTGGGTGCTTGAGTTGGCATTAACTTCTATGTTATAACATTTGCAACATGGAGATGTTGCATTGGTTTTTGACAGACGTGCTGTCCCATACAGATTCTTCATTCTCCTATGGATGTCTGCTGGTGCTTGTCCTTCAGTGGCCAAGAAAAGATTAACAGCATGTTGGTCCTGTTTGGATGCATTTGGTAATAACATCACTATAGTTAACATTTCCCTATTTACTGCATGCACATTGGAAAGACATGAATGCCACAATAGTCCCATAGCCACCTGTTAGTGCTTACATACCCACATTGGAGTCATGCTACATTGCATATATGCTGCAGCAACACGCTCAGATTGAAACTTTTTTGCTTGCCCCTCATAAATGGCAATAATTTCCTCCAGCTGAGTTTCAGTACCTGAGCCATACACTGAGAAAAGATGGTCTCAGGCCCAGATCAACCTATGCCAAAGTGATTAATTATCCCTCTGAGCCCAGAGATTTCAAGGAGATCAAGTCCTTCTTGGGCATGACAGATTACAGGTATTATGTAAAACTTATACTCAATACAGTGCATATATCACACCCCTCAGCCAGCTTCTAAAAATGGAGTCAAATTTCAATTATTCATAACCTGTCAGGCAGTGTTCTTGAAGGTTGAAAAGCCTTTGACATCTGCTCCCTGCCTAGCCATATTTACAGTAAGAAAACATTTAGAGCTTCTGAGAGATTCTTGACAATTCAGGATGGGTGCTGTGATGTTTACATAAGACCCCCAACAGCATACAACAACCAAATGCATATTCATCTACAACACTGACTACAGTACAGATTAATTATGATGTATTTTTTGCACTATAAAAATAGACCACAAGACACTAGTTCACTCACTGTCCCCTGAGAAAATCTACCAGGTAAGATAGCACATTGATTACAGCAGTGGAAGCTGCTTCTAAGCAACTACCACTATAAGGTAACGAACAGCCTACTGCTCAGTATAGTGCCACTGCCCCATCATGTCTCTGAAGTGATCTTTGATCATGAGTTTCATAAGCAAGGAGCACTCTTTTTTCAGCTTAATGAAAACTTGAGGCACGCACTGCACATTGGTCAAATTACCCATTTGACCCCAGAAGGTAGCTTAACTCACTAATCAGGACCCAATGCTCCACAAAATACCATATTATGCACATCAAAATGTACACTCCCTGTTGCATATTTCACCATCAACTTGGTATCAATCTTGGATTCCACATACTATGTGGTTCATGGCAGTGATTGCCTAATTTTTGCCAGTCTACACAAAAATAGGCAGCATACATCGAAGTGCCAAAGGTAATTGTATAGGCACACATATGCAAATACAGAGATATGTAAACAGGCATAATAAGGCACTATGGTCAGCAACGCCTACATTAGAAAACAAGTTTCTGGTGCAGTTATTAGATCAGTTACTGCTACTACAATGGCAGGTTATCAAGATTAAGTGAGTTTGAACAAGGTATTATAGTTGGTACACGAGCAATGGGACACAGCGTCTCCGAGGTAGCGATGAATTGGGGACTTTCGCGTATGACCATTTCACAAGTGTACCGTGAATATCAGGAATCCAAAAAAAACAAATTTCTGACACTGCTGCAGCCGGAAAAAGATCCTGCAAGAACGGGACCAATGATGACTGGAGAGAATCATTCAGTGTGACTGAAGTGCAACCCTTCCACATATTGCTGCAGATTTCAATGCTGGGCCATCAACAAGTGTCAGCATACGAACCATTCAATGAAACATCACCACCACGGGCTTTTGGAGCCATAGGCCCACTCATGTACCCTTGATGACTGCACAACACAAAGCTTTAAGCTAAGGGGTTGTTGGGTTGGGTTGTTTGGGGAAGGAGACCAGACAGCGAGGTCATCGGTTAAGCTAAGCCTGGGCCAGTCAACACTGACGTTGGACTGTGGATGACTGGAAACACGTTGCGTGGTCAGACTAGTCTTGTTTCAAATTGTATCAAGCGGATGGACACGTATGGGTATGGAGACAACCTCATGAATCCATGGACCCTACATGTCATCAGAGGACTGTTCAAGATGGTGGAGGCTCTGTAATGGTGTGGGGCATATCCAGCTGGAATAACATGGGACCCCTGATACATCTAGATATGACTCTGACAGGTGACACATACATAAGCATCCTGTCTGCATCCATTCAAATCCATTGTGCATTCCAACGGACTTGGGCAGTTCCAGCTGGGTAATGTGACATCCCACACATCGAGAATTGTTATAGAGTGGCTCCAGGAACACTCTTCCGAGTTTAAACCCTTCTGCTCGTCACCAAACTCCCCAGACATGAATATTATTGAGCATATCTGTGATGCCTTGCAACAATCTGTTCAGAAGAGATCTCCACCCTCTCATACTCTTATGGATTTATGGACAACCCAGTGGGATTTGTGGTGTCAGTACCGTTCAGCACTGCTTCAGACATTAGTCAAGTCCATGCCACGTCATGTTGCATCAATTCTGCATGCTCGCGGGGGCCATGTATGATATTATGCAAGTGTACCAGTTTCTTTGGCTCTTCAGTGTATTTACATAGTTGGTGATGGAGCTACTTAAACTTTTGGCTGTGCAGCCTTTACATAAGTTTATCATTCTGTTATGTTTTCATATACAGATTTTTAGGCATGTGCTTATACCTCATGTTTTGTAATAAGGCATGTCAAGAATATTCTAGAAACAAAAATATTATATTGAAGATATCGCACTAACTAAAATGTTACCTCAGTAATGCAATAAACTTTTAGATACTGAAAATAGGGATACATAAGCATAATCATGCATCCTTCACAGATTTATAGTCTAAAATTTGAACAACTTGTGTTTCTTATGAGAACAACTTTTTTTAATAATAATATTTCCTAAACCACAGAACTGTGAAAAAAATCGAAATGATATCTACGTGAAAGAAACACAGGGCTTTAAAATGAGCTATGTCTATGTTTAAACTAATATATATTAATGGGGTCAAATTTGTAAGTACATGTAGCTGTTACTGACTCTTAAATGTGGAATATTTCCTCAAGAATAATATTTTTGTACAAGATAATTACATCATTGCTATTAGTCAATCTGTGTTACACACTGAATAATAAGGATTATCAAAATACAACTTGTAAAGTATATTTCATGCACATATTGTAGATGGATTAGGCAAGAAATAGAAAGGAAAAAATCTGTAATTATGAGAGGAGAGGTATCAGAGCAAATGGAGCCATTCCAGCTTCCTATGTTTCAACATAATGTCATATCTCTTATCTGAAGCATGAGTTTTGCTCCATGTATAGGCTCTTAATTATGTTCTTTTGTTCCATTCCACTACCCTGTGTCTTAAAATTAGTAAAACGGTGTTGCAATTTACTTTGTTAACTGAGTCTTCTATTGATTCTTGGTAGAACAACATTATAATAAATGACAATCAATATATTGCATATGTTCTACAAGAGTAATGTATTGCATAAACCAATTTTCCTTTTCCGTTTGGCAAAGACAGCATATACTTCAATGTTCATCTCTGTTCACCTCACATCCATTGTTCTCAATAACAACCCACTTGTACCTCTATCTTCTTTTATTCCTTGAAACCATATTGTTATTCCTAAATAAAGCTGTTTATTTTTGAGTGTGCTCTTTTGTTAAATAGTCTCACTAACTCCTCTGGTACACGCAGTAGGCGCTATTAGTCTGATGATCCTAAATTCTTCAAATCACTCTTTATCCCCCCTGCTACCCCCCCTCTCTCTCTATGTTTCATAAGTTTTGTTTCATAAGTGGGTTACTTCCAAGACTCTTAAGTACTTTTACAGGTAGCTCATCTACACCCACTTCGCTTGTTTTTCAACCATTCATTTCACTTAGAGACTTTATTATCTCCTCTTTCACGATGCACTATCCTTTCTCATCTTCATCCACCTTTTGTTATTCATCAATAGCAATGCTCCTTACTCTTGATTGTATCTCATAAAGTTCTTTAATGCAATTTTGTAAAAACAGTATCAAAACTGGGACTTACAAATATGGAATTAGTATCTGTTCTGAGGCACCTTGAGCAAACTGACTGAGCTCTTTGGTGAAAAGAGTTTGCTTGGTATTGGGATTGATTGCTAATGTTGTGGACAGAGTAACATGTTGGCGCAGTTCCCATTAATTCTATAAGTATTTGGGATTACACAAATCATAGCCTACTCTTCAATAATGGTCTAGATTTGTAGCAAAGAACTGGGCAGTCCTGAATGTTAAGATACCAGTGGCTGCAGGCTTCAATGGAGCACTTTCTAATGGCAGAAACAAAGCAATTTTTAGGAGAGGTTAGATACAACCAAACTTTAAGTTTGGTAAATTAGGTAAAAATTATAATATATGACATTGATACAACAGCTATTAGTTAAACATTTTCAGGAATTATTAGAAATGTTTTTACATGTAAATATAACTCATTCACTGCCCCACCACACAGAGATATATCAGTTTCTTATCCGTTTGAAGAAAGGTGGAACAATATAG
The DNA here is from genome assembly GCF_023864345.2 of Schistocerca serialis cubense. NCBI lineage: Eukaryota > Metazoa > Arthropoda > Insecta > Orthoptera > Acrididae > Schistocerca > Schistocerca serialis. The sequence continues at coordinate 338,823,656 of NC_064640.1, forward strand.
CAATTGTACTCAGATTTATATTTGTCCTGAAATCTCAAAATTCCTTCATTATTCACCATGAAACTAGTATGATGTGCAGCTCAAGTAATTTATTCAGTGCTGAAAAGCTGCTGTGCAAATAGGATACATGTAATCCAGCAATGTACTGATCATGTTCATTATAGTATGTGCGTGAATATATACTATGTATTTGGTGCATGGTTCTAAGAGCCAGAACAAAATTTTCAGCTTATGACAGTACACAGATGGGTAAGTTATGTAGCACATCTAATTTTTTTTACCTATGAAGTTAAATAATAAGGCAACTATGTTTTTTAGTTGAATTATATATGTTTTTAATGGCATTTGAAATCTCTTGGAAATAGAAATTCAGTGACAGACATCAAGATGCTGCCCCACCTCCACTGTAGGTGTTAACATTTTACTGGCATTTACAATCATTTAAAAAATGATTACATTATGACTATCAAGTGTAGTTGTTATAGATTTCATATTGGACACAGTCTTCATGTGAATAGATTAGGCAAAAAATATAATAGCTAAACCTATAACCAATATTGTATAACAAAAACAAAGTGCATCTACTTCTAGGAAACTGACTGTAAATTGCTAATAATCAGCTATCCTGGAATCAAGGTTGAATCATCAACAGCTAGATATATCAGTTGAAATGGTAGCATCAATAGCAGCATCTGCAACAGCAACAGCAGATAGCAACACAAAAAGTGGTAGCACCAGTAGCACCATCAGGAACACTAGCAGCAAAAAATAGTAGTAGTGACAAAAATAGAAGACCCACCAATAAAAATAGCAATAGCAGCAGCAAACCTAGTAATAACAACTCTACCAACAATGGCAGCACAAACAGAACCAACAACAGTAGAGTCATCACCATACTGAGTGAGGTGGAACAGTGGTCAGCACACTGGATTTGCATTTGGGAAGACAATGGTTAAAACCCGTATCCGGCCATTATGATTTAGGTTTTCCATGATTTCCCAAAATCTCTTCGGGCAAATGCCAGGATGGTTCCTTTGAAATGTCATGACTGACTTCCTTCCCCATCCTTCCCTAATCCGATGGGACCGATGACCTTGGTGTTTGGTTACGTCCCCCCAATCAACCAACCAACCAACCAATCATCACTATAAACTGTAGCAGTACCAATATCACTATCAAAACAGTAGTAGCATTAGAACTAACAGCAGTGGCAGATGCAGCATCAGCAACAGCAGCTCTAAGGACAATATCAACAGAATCAGTAAAAACTGTTTTTTTTTTTTCTGAAGACTGGCTTCATATAGCTCTCCACACCATTTGATCCCATGTAAGCTTTTTCATCCACACACACACACACACACACACACACACACACACACACACACACACACTCACACACACACACACACACACACACACACACATATCTACACTCTTCCCTCCACTATTGAATTAGCTACTCCTGGATGCCTCAGAGTTTTTATCAGCCTTCTTTTAGATAACTTGTGCTGGAAACATGTTCTCTCCCCAATTTGTTTCAGTAGCTCTTCATTGGTTTGTCCATCTGCCCATATAATCTTCAGCATTCTTTTATAATACCATATTTGAAAAGCTTTTATTCTCTTCATATCTGCATTATTTGTCAACATTTCACTTCCATATGATACTACACTCCAGAAAAAAATATTTTCAGAAACGGCTTCCTAACATTTAAATGTATATTAGATGTTAGTATACTTACCTTTTTGAGATTTTTTTTTTTCTTGCTGTCGCCAGTTTTCACTTCATATCATCATTACATCTCCCATTGTCAGTTGTTTTGAAGCTCAAATAGCAAAACTCATTTTATACATTCAGTGTTCTATTTGCTATTACAATTCCTTCAGCATCACCTTACTTTATCTGACTACACTCTATGAACCTTGTTTTACTATTATATATTCCTTTTATAACCTTTTTCCAGTGCAGTATTCACACAGTGAAACTAATCTTTCAAGTACTTTGCTGTGTCACTGCCAAAACTTAAAGTTTTGATTTTTCTCCTTGAACTTAAATGCCTTTTCCAGATTTCTCCTTGGTTTCATTCACTGCCTGCTCTGGATAGGACATGAATAAGACTGCACATAGACTATAGCTCTGTGTCACTTCCTTCAAAACTACTGACTGTCTCTGCTATCATTCCATGTAACTGCAGTCTGGATCCTGATCTTTAATTCCTTTTCAAAAATTTTCCTTGGTTTCTTTGCTCTGTCTACATGTTGAATAAAATGATGGAAGGGCTACAACTCTGCCTTACTCCCTTCACAACTACTGCCTCCATTTCATATCCCTTCACTCTTGTTATTGCAGTCTGGTCTTTGTACAAGATGCAGATAACCTTTGATTCCATGTATTTTGTTCTTGGTGCCTTCATAATTTCAAAGAGTGAATTCCTGTCAACATTGTCAAAAGCTCTCTCTAAATCTACAGGTGGTATAAACATAGGTTTGCCTTTCTTGAGTCTATCTTCTAAGATAAGCTGAAGGGGCTGTATTATTTCACAGGTTCCTTCATTTCTCAGAAAACCATACCATTCTTCCCCCAATTTAGTTTCCATCAGTCTTGCCACTGTTCTGTATATAATTCATTTAAGTAGCTTGCAACCACAAATTATTAAATGGCTGGTTAAATGACATCAACATGTCAGCACCTGCCTTCTTTAGAATTTTGATTTTTATATTCTTCTTGAAATCTGATGGTATTCTGCCAGTGTCATATATCTTGCACCCCAGCTGGAACTTTTTTTTTTTTGTTCTCTCAAGAAACTTAATAATTCTGATGACAGGTTATGTTATCTACTGTAGATGCTTTGTTTCTGCTTAGATCTTTCAGCGCTCTGTCAAATTCTTCTTATTCATCCACATTCTCTTCCCTTTCCATGATATTAACTGTAAGTTTCTTTGCATTATATATATATTTTCCTTCCATCTTTCAACCTTCCCTTCTTTGCTTGGTTCTGTCCTACCACTTAAGCTCCTGATTGTCATACAGCTCTAAATAAAGGGATAACATTTTACAACTGAAACCTATCCAACACAGAGAATGTAGAGAAGCTGATGTACCTTCACTTGTGATACACATAATTTCAGAGATCAGGTGCCCATACAGTTCACAGGCCTGCTTATAGAGGCCATCTGGATTGGCCTCCTGGTGCACTGTGGTGAGCCGCCAAAGAAACAGTGTTATTTAAGCAATTTCCAATGACTGCTCTGCCTGTTCTGTAACCTACATTACTGTTGTCCAGTCAATGCATTCAGTGCAATGCATGACCTGTACTTCATTGTATCTTATGTATTTCTGTATAAAGTATTGTGTTCTATAAATCATGCTTTTTCTTGCTGTAACAAACTTGGTGACGAGCTAGGGTTATGTTTCCTCCACATGTTAGTGTCGGTGTTAAGTCTCCCAAGAAACCTCTTGAAGGAAGAAATACACCAATGTCTCATTGCCCAGCAGCTAGTTTCTGCTGAACAACAGCAGGCTCTCACCACTGTTCTCATTCATGTAGCATCTGCGTGTTTGTGGCAGGCTACTCTCCCATCAGTGCAACCATTGTCCTTTCTGACATATGATGAATTGGCTGAAGATTGGGACTACTATGAGACACGGTTATGCAAACATCTCCAGGTTTTTCACAGGGGTAATGCAAACCTGTGAAGGCCTTTCTTTCTTTCCTGGCTTTCACTGTGCATTTATCAGTTGTTGTGCCAACTTGTGCATTTGCAAGAACTGGTCAGCTTATCATTTGAGGAAATGTGCAAGGTTGTCTCAACCTATTACTGTGACAGAATGCATGTCATTGTAATGCATGAGGAATTTTACCATTGTCAGAAACACCCATACCAATCTTACAAAGCGTGGGTTGTTGTATTACATGGGTTGAGCTGTCACTGTAAATTTATCACTAGTACCCATCATGAATCCTATTCTGATCACATGGTGTGTGATATTATTCATCTGAAACTGGATAGGAAAGTCCATGAAAAAGCACTTCATTGTGAGAATTTGATGCTTACAGATGTACTCAGTATAGCACAGTCCTTTGAAGTGTTATGGGCCACAGGCAATCAAATTGTCCAACATCATTTTTTTCAGGTGCGGCTGGTGCCTGTCACATTGAATTACTCTGTCAAGGCTGAATTAGATCATTTGACAGTACTCAATCTCATTCTGCCTATTTCTTCCAGTGAATGGGCTACACCACTGGTCATCATTAAGAAGCTGATGGGTAAGCTTCACATCCGCAGTGACTTGATTGTTACAATTAATGCACAGTCCATGATAGATACATACCCTTTGCCATGCCCTGTTAAGTTTCTCGCAAAATTACCAGGCAACCATTAATTTTTCAAGACTGATTTGTCAGAAGTGTAGCTCCAGCTCCTCTTGGATGAGGCTATTAGTTGCCCCTCTCACTGTCAATATACCTTCCAGCCAAAACCAATATCAGCACTTGCCTTTTGATATCACTAGTGTGCCAGCAATTTTTCAGCATCTTTTAGAACAACTGACAGCCTCTATGCCTGGCTGCATCAATTAAATTGACAATATGATTGTTTTGGGTTCTTCAACCAAAGGCCACCTTAGCAATCTCTGATCATTGTTTTCTGTTTTGTAGTCTTCAGGTCTTAAGTGCAGCATTTCCAAATCTCAATTTTTTCAGCCATCAGTTGAGTACGTAGGTTTTGAGTTCCTCACACAGGGGTCAAGGCATTCTGTCACCATGTTGATGCAATTGCGACTTTGCTGTGGCCAGCCTCCGTTATGGACCTGCAGGTATTTCTCGATGAAGTTGCATGCTACCATAAGTTTTTACAGATCCTTCCACTATTGCTCAATCCCTTCATACACTTTTGAGTAAAAATGTGCCTTTATTGTGGTTCCCAACTTGTGACCAACCATTCACTTTTCTTAAATCTAAGCTTCAATCTGTCCCATGTCAGTGGTGTTAACATCTCGTGCTGGATACAGATGCTCTCAGCACAGTCTTAGTGCTGTGTTGATGTACAAATGCACAGTTGGGTCTGAACAACTGATTGCTTATATTTCTAAGATTTTAACTCCCACTCAGCATTGTGTATGCAATCAAGAAATTTCACATCTTCTTGTATCGTTCAATGTTCAATTTAATAATGGATCACAAGCCACTGGTTGCTCACTCTAACCCTTTGCCTTCTGTGCCTGACAAGGAGCAAATTGTTTGCAGTGGTGGGCTCTCTTCCTCTCCTGTTGTCATTATCAGATCCATTACCAGCCAATGGTGAAACACACCAATACAATGCCTTATCTCGCCTTCCGATCAGGCTAGACCTGGCATTAGATCAAGATGAGTTCCTTTCTTTCCATTTAGATATTGAGAACCTGTATGCGGCTGATGGCTTTCCTATTGGATTGAATTGTTTTGGGGGAAGAGACCAAACAGCAAGGTCATCGGTCTCATTGGATTAGGGAAGGAAGTCGGCCGTGCCCTTTCAAAGGAACCATCCCAGCATTTGCCTTGAGCGATTTAGGGAAATCACTGAAAACCTAAATCACGATGGCCGGACACAGGATTGAACTGTCGTCCTCCCGAATGCGAGTCCAGTGTGCTACCACTGCGCGACCTCACTCAGTGGCTTTCCTATCACTAGTCTCATTATAGCATCAGCTGTCAGCGCGGCTCCTGTACTTAGTTTGTTCCTCTCTTTTGTGCAGCACAGTTGGCTAGAAAACCCCCTAGGCTGTGCCTCGGATCCCTTGCATAATTATTTCTCCCTCCAGCACTGCCTTTCTGTGTCTGATGCTGCCTCGGATCCCTTGCATAATTATTTCTCCCTCCAGCACTGCCTTTCTGTGTCTGATGCTATTCTTTTGTTAGCTATGGAGGACACTGTCCCTGGCTCATTATTCCTGCTTCCTTATGCCATAATGTACTGTGGCTGGCTTCTGCATGTTGGTCGTTGGGGGACATCTTGCACCAAAAGTTTGGACCACAGGCATATATATTGGCTGGGTATAGATGGGAACATGATGTGGCTTATTGCTGCTTGCACTCACTGTGTTCAGCAACAGGTGGCCCTGTGGATGTCTTTTTCCCCCTGGTTGATGCCATAGTGTCTGTGGGAGTGCCTACATGTCAGTTTTGCTGGGCCCTACCTAAATCAGTATTGGCTCACTGTAGCAGACACCTATTCCAATTTTCCTATGTGGTGCATAGTCTGTTCACACCTGTGGCAGCCACTATTTGAGCCTTGTCTAAGATTTTTGCAATTGAGGGACTTCTGTATCCAATGGTTACCACTAACAGTCCCCAGTTTGTTTCTTGAGAATTAGGATCTTTTTGTCAGGCTAGTAGTGTTCACCATCTCACAGCTCCCCCGTTTCATCCACACTCTAATGGTTTGCATGTTTGAAACTCAGATGTAGAAGTGTGTATCCAGCAGGTCCCCTGAAGCTGCCTTAGACTTTTTTTTCCCACTGCATTGGGGGACAAGAGCCTGGCAGGGCTGCTGCATGGACACCAACCATGGACCCTCCTTTACCTGCTGCATCCAACGCCCTGTCTGCAGATGTTGCTGGCTCTGTGATGGTTCCAACTGGGGACCCCTGTCTGGGCTCATGGTTTTAGCAAAGACAACACTATGGGGAAGCCATCCCCAGGCCTGCCCTACAGCCTCTCACAATATGAGAGACAGCGCATCAACCTAGCCCCTCATCACTTCCACCCCTAGTTGTTGGTGCCTGCCCTCCATATGCTGCAGCAGCCACCATAGTTGGATGATGAATTGGATGTCAGTACCATGATTTGTGCTTGCCTTGTGAGATCAGTGCTTTTTTTCATGGTGCCAATACTTTTTTTGGTACCAACACTCTTTCGCACCAGTGCTTTTTTCATACCAGTGCTTATTTAGTATCATGCAATTTTTCTGTAGCATGTATTTTCTTGCACGTAGTGCTTTTATGTATGTATGTGGTTTTCCCTTCCCCTAGAAGAGAGGAGTGATTTACCTTCACTCATGATGCGCACAATTTCAGAGATTGCATGTCCAAACAGTTCACAGGCCCACTTAGAGGCCATCTGGGTCAGCCCCCTGGTGCGCTCTGGTGAGCCACCAAAGGAACAGTGTTATCTAAGCGATTGCCAACAAGTGCTTGGCCTATTCCGTAACCTGTGTTACTGTTGTCCAGTCAGTGTGTTCACTGTTAGCACAACCTGTACTTCATTGTATCTTTATGTATTGCTCTATAATGTACTGTGTTCATTAATAGCATTTGTTCTTGTTACAACAGAAGATACAATTTTTAAATGTGAATCACAAAATCTTCCTTGATACTGGTATAATGTGAAGGAATACATACAAATTAAAGGACCATGACCAGAAAAACAGAGAAATTACAACTCATATGAAGGCAGTCACTCAATAGTTATTCTTACCTTGCACCATTTGCAAATGGGACAGAGAAGAAGAGCAAATAGTAGTAGCACCAGAAGTACCATTCATCAGACTCCATTAGATGTCTTGTGGGGTACAGATGTAGTTGGAGAATTCACAGAGTAACATAAATTTAAAAATGGCTAATCTGTGTGATGTAAATTGTGCACTTCCTATTTGGGAGTTTTGTGGAATCTACTTAAAACTGTAATAGGATATTTTAAATTTAAGACATCCATCCCCCAATAAACTGTGCATAAAATATCTGTAACTTAAGTTATTTATATTTCTGTGTAGTCAGTCTGGTGTGTACTTTGGTGAACATGCATAATCTGTTTCAATTTAAGATGTCTGTGCTGCACCATTCTCCTCTAGTATTCATCCAGACAGTGGATGTACTCTAGATGTTATGTATTGTATGACTTACAGATCCAGGAACATTAATGACTGTAATCAGAAGAATGCAAAGTAGATAAATAAATTTCATGCAAGGAGGCAAAATACCATTTTTGACATAAGGCAGGGCCATGTTGAGTGATATACCTGTTTGCAGTGGAGGAGAGGTAGCATCTCACTGGCTGCCTTGGAACTTTTATTTAGAAAGTTTATCCAGCCATTTTCACAAATATTTAAGCATAATTCGTAACAAAAGAAATTTTATAGAACTCACACCAACAACTTTCTGATGATATTAACAAAATATTTTGCTCCATTTAAGAACCAGCCATACTTTTAGTTCTTGATACATGAAAGGTCCACAGGTGTTATCACTACAGCAAATTACTAGCCCCTTGGCATGTTATCACTTGTTGGAAACTTTGCTTCAGTATCTAGAAATGTTTACGATATATTTGGGCTATCTCCTCTTGCATCCTATATGGGGGAAAGAACTGGTGATAGAGACAGTAATATTTACTCCAAAGTTTCTATCTAATAACAAAGTATGAGTATATAATATCTTTGTGACTAATATTACAGAGTTTAATTTTTAGGAAAAAATATTCACTAAGGTCTCATGAACTGATGGTAGAATTTCTTTCTAACATTTGTGAAGCATTGTAAATAGTTACTGCTGAGTTTACAAGAGAAATTTCTCTTGGATGTAATTGACAGTCTATTTCATCCTAAAGATGTTGAATAACTATCAAGACCTTGGTTTTGATAAGGCCAATCTAGCAATTCCTGTAATTTAATCTAAATTTCAATGCATTGGTACTTATTCTATGTAAGAGAGCAATTTCAAGCCGAGATGGAAAAGCTCCAATTCTAAACTGCTCCTACAGTGTGGAAAACTTGCAGTTATCTCAAATGTCTTCATAAAGACCCATAATCAATATGACGTCTCACAAACCAGATTAAGAGGTAGTAATACTGTATCTCAATAAGGAACCTGAAATGCAGATTATCTGAGACTCAGGTTTAGAAAAACAGTTGAACACACACTTGATGAATGTGTGCCTTGTAGAGCAGTTCATGATAGCAGGAATCCTCCATAATGTACTGTCACTGTAAAGAAAGTCCTAAAGAAAAAGAAACTACCACATAATAGGTGTAAAACAAAGAATGGGACTATAGATAGGGAGATGCTGAATGAAACATGTTTGGCTGTCAAGAGAACAATGTGTGAAGCCTTCAATGACTACCATAGCAGAATATTGTCAAATGATGTTTCACAAACCCCCCCCCCCCCCAAAAAAAAAAAAAATTGTCATGTGTAAATGCTGTTAGAGGTATTAATGTCCAGACAGTCATGGATCAGACAATGACTGAAACTGAGAGCAGCAAAGCAAAAGTAGAAATGCTGAAATTTGTTTTCAAATGTTCCTTTACAAATGAAAATCCAGAGGTATTGGCTCAGTTTAACTCACAGGCCACTGCAAACGTGAATGATAAAGATATTAATGTCAATATTGTTGAGAAACAGCTGAAGAGTTGTCAAACATTCATTATAGATTAGATTTCGTTAGATCTTTATATGTCCAGGTAATCAGGTAGTACACAAATGGTACATTCTGATGAATGATAAGACACTGTATGACAAAATATAATATTACATAATTTAAATTTAGATTAATTACGCTATTTTTACATGAAACATGCATTATGTCATTCTATACAGAGCATATAAAGGTGGTAAGTAAAGTCCCATTACAGATATTGTGGACTTGTAGTGGGGACCAAGAGGGATAAGTTTAAGATAGGAACTCATGTACAGATACATAGCCATTTTCCCGCAATATATAAAATACAACACACATTAAAATCTCCCCATTTTTGATGCTACTGACTAGGGTATTACATACATCATTCACCAATCACCTGTTGTCCCATACCAGTTACAGGTTCATTTACATTCCATTCAACTGAGTTTGTGATCTGCCCACAGATTTGTACCTGATGTTCTACTTGTGATCTTTGTTCCTACTGTATTACTATTCAGTAGTAATCTTTAACTACAATACAGATGCAAGCTGTATGTACATTTCATTTTTCATGCGTTCCTGTTGACCACGGTTAACTAAACATTGTGGAATGCATTGACATGGTATTATTGTATGGTGAAGATCTGTGCAGTGGGAGTGTTGCTCATCATTTGTATGCAAAGCATTTTCCACACTACCAGATATCTTCGAACCTCATCTTTGCAATCGTGTACCAGCAGGCCCTGGAGACAGGTATGAGTGTTGGAATTTAAATAGTGGCAACTATTTGTACACACCCAATGCAAAAGAGTTACATGTCTGCACCTGTTACTGTCCTTCAGAGTAGTCACCAGCATTGTGTAGAACCTGTTGCCAGTGATGTGGAAGGCATAGTGTACCATTAGCAGAGCCTGTTTGATGATGGTGCGAATGGAGCAGTCTACTGCCTGTCGTATCTCTGGAACAGTTCTGAAGCGAATGCCATAAAGTGGTTCCTTCATCTTTGGAATCAAATCAAAGTCTCATGGACTTAACTCCAGAGAGTATGGTGGATGGTACAGTACTTCCCAGTCCCATTGAGCGAACAGAGCAGCAACAGCTTGTGCTGTATGCACCCATGCATTGTCATGCAAAATGATGGGTGGGTTGCACAGAAAGTGTCGCTGCTTATTTCGCAAAGCTAGTTGCAGGTGATGCTACAAAAATAAACAGTAATACTGTGCATTGACAGTCTGCTGTGGAGGAACATAATGCGTTAGGGTAACACCATCACAGTCGTACACGAGAATCACCATAACTTTCACCACACTGGGGCTGTGAGACACTTTCAACTTTCACAGTGACCCATAATGATGCCATTTGTTGGGTTGGTGTTTCAGTTTTGGCTCATACGATATGGCCCATGTCTTATCCAGTGTTACAATATGGCGTAAGAAAGCCTCTCCTTCATGCTCAAAACGCTCGAAGTGCATATGAGCAGCATCGTAACGCATCCATTTCTGCATTTCCGACAAGTCATGTGGAAGCCATCGTGATGCAATTTTTCGCATGCAAAGCACAGTCAGTCGTATGCGCTAATCCAGTTTTGTGGATGAGCTCACAAATTGTATGGTGTTGATCACTGTCCACTAATGTGGCAACAGCATGCCCTTCTTCTTCAGAGACACTAGGACGACCTGCCTGATGCATGTCTGTCACAGTTTTCCGACCTTCCTTGAAGGCTTTTACCCAACATGCCACTGTTCTGTACAGCAATGTCGATTCCCCACATGCCTCTTGAAGACCTTGATGACACTGTTGTGCACATTCAATCTTGATCCAACTCCATTGTTCCTGTTTCAAAAACATAGTGACACCGTTATGTTAGACCCCTCACTCACAAGTGACTGTGTTTCCCTCAATTGTGCACACACTGTTGACGTGGGATGGGCGAGTCCATTTGCTCGGAGGTAAGGTAGATATATCAACAACATGTGCTATCAGTGACAATAGTAAATTTCATTGCACAGTGTCTCCACAGCAGTGTTGCCACTATTTAAGTTCGAACCTATGTATATTCACCACCAGAATTGACTGTGGTGCTCCAAGGCAGCACCACAGATCTGAGTTTTAAAAGGATTTACTCCATGCAGTGGAAGTGGATGTGAAAATGAGCACCAGAAACAAAGCAGGTAGACTGAATGTGGATTACCAAACTGTCTGGTGTGTTCTGCACGAACAGCAGCTACACCCGTACCACCTCCAGAAAGTAAAGGCAATGCCACCACAGGATTTTGCATCATGAGCCCAGTTCTGCAGGTGCTTCTTGCACCAATGTGTGGATCAACCTGTCTTCCCACAGTGAATCCTTTTCATAGATAAAGTCAGTTTCACATGTGCAGGTGTTCTCATTTCCCACAGGAGTCATGTGTGGGCTAATGAAAACCAACATGCTGTACACAATCCTGGATTTCAGGCATGATACGGCCTGAATATTTGGGCAGGGATCCAAGATGGACAAGTGACTGGGCCATACCTTCTTCCACCATGTCTCATAGATATTGCATACTTGCATTTCCTTGATGATGTACTGCATGGCCTCTTGGAAGATGTGCCACTGCATGTGCATTAAAACATGTGGCGCACCACCTCATTTTTCATGTGCAGTCTAAGATCATCTGCACCAACAATTTGGGCAACTTTCAATAGGTCATAGTGGCAAGATTGCTTAGTCTGCACATTCTCTTGATTTGAACCTGCTAGACTACTACCTGAGGGATAACATGAAATCCTAAATTTATGAGACCCCTGTGGCACGACCTACTGGTATGCGTTATGGGTGCAGTGGATGCTGGAGGACCACAGACTGGTGATCTTGTGAACCAGAACATGGTGTGGAGGTTGCATACCTGTGCTGATGTTGGTGATCATCATGGCAAGCCCTGCTTGTAAGTGGACCCAGGCAACAAGCAGCGGCAGTCAGGGAGCAACATGTATTGTGATATTTTGTGTGTAGGAGGAAAATAGTACATTTCTGCTAAACTTAACTGCATAGGTCCCCACTAAAAGTCCTCAAAGTCTGTAAAGGGAAATTAGTTTTACCTTGAATTGTACAAGTAGAAAGAGAATGTGTTGTAAGTGAAAAGAGCAGATTGATATTTATATTACAGTAACATTTACAAAGTAGGTCATTAAGGCTAGTAACATTTATATAACACATCACAAAGATACAAATTTATAGTGTACACCCTGAAGGAACTTATGCAGGCTATTAAAAGCAGTGATAGGTCAAATATGCCTTGGCAGCTGACTTGAAATTTAACTTGTCATTTATTGATATAATATCTGACAGAAGCTAGTTGTAAGTAACTCTTCCATAATGCAAGGTTCCTTTCTTATTTTGGCTGGTTTTCGCTGGCTCTATACCAAAGTTTCCACTTTGCCTAGTTTTACAGAAATGAATATTTTCAGTTTCTTTGGAAGAGAGTGGGACTTTCTAGTGCATGTTTTTTCACAAAAACAGTTATCTCATATACATGGAACTGGAAAGATTTCTAGCTTCATCTTGGCCTAATCCTTTGTTTAGTCTAGAGAGCTTTTGCCTGAGGGAATATTTAGCCCAGAAAATAATTCCACATTTCAGTTGTGAATATATATAGGAAACGTATATAGTTTCTCTGCATCTTTTTAGTGTTCTCATTAAGTATCTAACAGTGCTTAGTTTCTTATAGAGTTTTTCTATATGTGTTCCCCATTTAAGATTATTTTGGAGCCATAAACCTAAAAACTTCAGCTTGTCTATACTCTGCAGGTTCTTATCAGATACCAGAATCTGAAGAATTTGCTCACATTTTTTCATACACATAAATTTAGTACCAACGTCTTAATTGGATTTTTAACCAACTTATTGTGATAGGAACAGTTTTCAATAGTGTCCAGTGTCTTTGTTGTAGACTTCTGAAGTATTTCCATTTTTTCCCATTAACTAGAATACTAGTGTCGTTAGTAAACTGAATGGTGTTCTCAGAGAATTTGGTCAGGTCATTCATTTAATATAGAAATAGAAGGGGTCCTAATACTGAGTACTGAGAATTGTTGCACTCCATATTTAATGGATTCATAGCTTGAATAATGTTGAGTTAATTTGTTGAAACTTTGATGTTGCATTTCAAGCACTTGCTTTTTTCTACTTAGGTATGACTTTATCCAGTTCTTGGATATTTCTCTAATCCCCATATTTTTAAGATTAAACAATAGTCCAGTGTGATATGCGATTTTGAAAGCTTTAGAGAGATCTAGACATATTCCAGTGACACTTTCACTCTTATCTAATTTCTGAAGTACTTCACTTAAAAGTTCAAAAATTGCTATGTATTTGATTGTTCTATAGACAGTACTGATATTACTGATATTAGACATTATTTTGAGCTTTTCCAAGAAATTTAATGATCTTTTTTGAAAAAAAATTTATGTAATTTTTGGGAATACAGATAGTAGAGAAATGGGCATGAAGTTGGCCACTTTGTCCTTTTTCCCATTTTTGCATACCTTTTTGAGCCTAGAGCTTTAGAGGTGTGATGGAAAAATTCCAGTGTGAAAATAACTGTTACAAAGGTGTGTTAATGCTTGAGAAATTAGATGTCCACATTTTTAATAAGACTGTCTAGGATGCTATCTAATCCAGTGGAGTGGTTCATTTTTGAAGTCCTGGTAACTGACCAGACTTCTTTCTGGGTGTTGGAAAGACAAAGAGAGAAGTATGACTTGTATTGGTATTTTCAGATGATAACAGACAATTTTAGTGCAACATCTGAGTTCAGTGACTAACTGCTTACTTATATTGCTAAAATAAGTGTTGAACACATTTATTACTTCTTCAGGACCAGTAATTTCTTTGCTATTAGTGTTCCATTTGATACTGCTGTTTTAGGTAGTACCAGTATGTATTTATATGCTTTAAATTAATATGTTGCCTTTGTTTCAGGTGTTCCTTCTAACATGACGTGGAAGTATAGAATAGTTACAGTGAAGGTCACAAGAAAAATTATTCACACAAACACAATGTGTGTGTGAATTGAGTTTGTGTGTGTGTGTGTGTGTGTGTGTGTGTGTGTGTGTGTGTGTGTGTGTGTGTGTGTGTATTGTTGATGAAGGCCTTAATGGCCAAAAGCTTTAATTGTGAGAACTCTTCTTCTCATAATATTGAGATAATACTGACATGTTCAAAATGCGAACATTAGTTCTGGTATCAACTACTTCTGTTGAGGAAAAGTAATGTGAGAGGAGGGTGTTCCTTTACAAAGTCTATACTGAAAGTAGTTGCCTGGAGGATACTACTATATGGAAGTGAAATATAGGTGATAAACAGTAGAAACAACAATAGAATAAAATTATTTTAAAGGTCGTATTATGAAAGAATGTTAAAGCTTATATGGGTAGATGAAAGAATTAATGATGAGATGCTGAAAAATTTGGAAGAAAAGGTCTTTATGGAGGAATTTCACTAAAAGAAGAGACAGGTTGACGTGACACATCTTGAGACATTGCCATTAATTTGGTAATAGAGGTAAGTGTGGTGGGTAAAAATTAATTGTTGTAGTCCTCTACATATTCACACTTCAAATGTTCACACTTTTCCCAACACTGATTGAATCTGAGGAGGCCTTGGTTGCAGAAATCTGCATTTTGTCTGCTCAGGACATTTTCCGTGTCAAAAATCACCTTGCCAACATGCTGAAAATGTCTGCCATGCAGTGGTTGCTTCTTCTGAAGAAAGAATAAGAATTCATTAGATGCTATCTCAGGAGAATTTGAGGGTGAGGCAAAATTTGATAGTCGAAAGAAGCAGTATATATGACAGTGGTGCAAATGCACCACATTGGACTGCTTCTGGTGACATTTTGTCTTAACAGCCTCTTTAACTTTATCAGAAGATTTTGGTAGTATTCTCCTGTGACAGTGTGACCCTTACAAGCATAACCTCATAAAAATCCCATAAACACTTAGCATCACCTAGG
This sequence comes from Schistocerca serialis cubense, assembly GCF_023864345.2. NCBI lineage: Eukaryota > Metazoa > Arthropoda > Insecta > Orthoptera > Acrididae > Schistocerca > Schistocerca serialis. The sequence continues at coordinate 338,839,025 of NC_064640.1, forward strand.
TGCTGTTTGGATCCTCGTCTTTTTCATCCATGGTGAATCTACTGTTTCTTCTGTCTGTGTTGCACTTTTATCTTAACTCCATACTACTTAAGTATCTTAAGAAATATTTTTGGATTGGTCTGATAGAGCAGCAACATTTCTGCTGCTATCATGGCTTGTCAGTCAACTTTTTTTTGAATCGGTAAGAACAGACACAGAGCCCAGCAAGTGGGGACATTTCTTATGTTCAAACTGTCATGTAAGATATCCAAAACTGATCCATGAATGATTTTCAGTTTTTCTACTATTGCCTCAGCTGCGATAGCTGGTCTTGAGTACAAGAGCCTCCTCTTCTTTTATGACTCCCAGTTCTTCACATAGAGACTTGTATGACACTTTTTGAGTTGGCATGACAAATACTTCCATCCATGGTCTAGTTGTTTTCAGTGAGTGCAACAGATATACTTGCCCACAGCATTCAGTGGCTTGTAGCAGATGAGAATGGTGTGTTTCAGGCTGGCAGGTAGTAGGAGGAAATTGTAGGTTTGGGTGCAGCTTTTTAAAGTAAGATCAGATTTTTATGAGATAAAAAATTCTTCGATTTTTATCATGTAAAGAATGAGGTTATTTTTTAAAAATTTAGCCCAAATCTACAATTTCCTCCCACTATCCAAATTTTCGTTTCTAACTCATTCTTTTCATATACAGATTATTTTATCATAAAATACATATAAAATTAAGAGAAAAGAAATGAGCTGAATGTTTTTTGTTACATTCCCTTTTTCAGAAAAAAATCGTGTTTAAGAAAACAAGAGAAACAGATAATCATTATATTTACATATGTTCTACACCTTTACATATTTCTTTGAATATTATGAACTGTTGTGTTTACATGTAGCTTTAATTTTATGGAAAAAGATACTTATATTACAACATCCATCTTTCTCATACTTGAGTACAAGAGCCTCCTCTTCTTTTATGACTCCCAGTTCTTCACATAGAGACTTGTATGACACTTTTTGAGTTGGCATGACAAATACTTCCATCCATGGTCTAGTTGTTTTCAGTGAGTGCAACAGATATACAGTCTTCAAGAAGGGTCGTCGAGCAGATGCACAAAACTATAGACCTATATCTCTGACGTCGATCTCTTGTAGAATTTTAGAACATGTTTTTTGCTCGAGTACCATGTCGTTTTTGGAAACCCAGAATCTACTACGTAGGAATCAACATGGATTCCGGAAACAGCGATCGTGTGAGACCCAACTCGCTTTATTTGTTCATGAGACCCAGAAAATGTTAGATACAGGCTCCCAGGTAGATGCTATTTTCCTTGACTTCCGGAAGGTGTTCGATACAGTTCCGCACTGTCGTCTGATAAACAAAGTAAGAGCCTACGGAATATCAGACCAGGTGTGTGGCTGGATTGAAGAGTTTTTAGCAAACAGAACACAGCATGTTGTTATCAATGGAGAGACGTCTACAGACGTTAAAGTAACCTCTGGCATGCCACAGGGGAGTGTTATGGGACCATTGCTTTTCACAATATATATAAATGACCTAGTAGATAGTGTCGAAAGTTCCATGCAGCTTTTCGTGGACGATGCTGTAGTATACAGAGAAGTTGCAGCATTAGAAAATTGTAGCGAAATGCAGGAAGATCTGCAGCGGATAGGCGCTTGGTGCAGGGAGTGGCAACTGACCCTTAACATAGACAAATGTAATGTATTGCGAATACATAGAAAGAAGGATCCTTTATTGTATGATTATATGATAGCAGAACAAACACTGGTAGCAGTTACTTCTGTAAAATATCTGGGAGTATGCATGTGGAACGATTTGAAGTGGAATGATCATATAAAATTAATTGTTGGTAAGGCGGGTACCAGGTTGAGATTCATTGGGAGAGTCCTTAGAAAATGTAGTCCATCAACAAAGGAGGTGGCTTACAAAACACTCGTTCGACCTATACTTGAGTATTGCTCATCAGTGTGGGATCCGTACCAGATCGGGTTGACGGAGGAGATAGAGAAGATCCAAAGAAGAGCGGCGCGTTTCGTCACAGGGTTATTTGGTAACAGTGATAGCATTACGGAGATGTTTAACAAACTCAAGTGGCAGACTCCGCAGGAGAGGCGCTCTGCATCGCGGTGTAGCTTGCTCGCCAGGTTTCGAGAGGGTGCGTTTCTGGATGAGGTATCAAATATATTGCTTCCCCCTACTTATATCTCCCGAGGAGATCACGAATGTAAAATTAGAGAGATCAGAGCGCGCACGGAGGCTTTCAGACAGTCGTTTTTCCCGCGAACCATATGCGACTGGAACAGGAAAGGGAGGTAATGACAGTGGCACGTAAAGTGCCCTCCGCCACACACCGTTGGGTGGCTTGCAGAGTATGAATGTAGATGTTGATGTAGATCTTTATGAAACTCTTGAATACTGTTTGAGGAAAAAATAAGTTTCTAACTAGGAACATACTCTGTTAATTTTTAGATGAAAATTAACTACTCAAAAGAGAGTTTTTTTTCAGCAAAACTCATGTCTTGTTTGGAGAAACCCTGGGCCACACTAGCCAGGATTTTTTTAAAAATGCTCACTGTTCTGCAGAAGTAACAAACATTTCATGATTCGGATCCACTCACCTGGTGCACTGAGCTGCCGATGCTAGGCGGTATACAGCATTTTAATTGTATATCTCATTCAGCGTGAGCCAGGTGCTTCACATTATCTCTTGACAGCTATTTAGTCTGTGCACTGCGAGCCACAGCGTTATCTTTATCTCATTTCCTTTGGAAACCATTGTTGCTGGCCTACCACTCATTCACACCTACTCAGTTGGTGACAGTATTCCAAATGAATCAATTTTCATTAAATTCTCAGCCAAATATTAACTGATTTTAAAAATTCAAAGTGCTACCATAATCTGCACAAAAAGAGCTATCCATGAAAATAATAAAGAATAAAATCAGATATATAAAATTTTCCAGTTAAAAATTTTCTATTAGTATTCTGTGTTGTGCATCATTTATTAAGTTCCTTTACCATACATAATTAAAAATGCTAGAGTATCTGCAAAAACTTTTTCTTTTAAAGTTTCAGCTAGTATCATTCTTGTTTTCTGACTTGTAGCAACATTTTTTCTGCTAGTCATATTAATCATATAAATTGGATAATTTGTTATGAAATTATATAGACTAACATCTACATCTGCTTTCAGCAGGGTAACTCTTTTAAAATCAAGAAATACATCACATGCTTTCAAAAAATTATTTCATTGTTTAATATTCTTCCATTTTTAAGGTACATATTCTGTAGCTTAACCAGACTGAATACTGAAGAGTTAAGCAACGAATTATTTTTTCGATTTGTTTGATAAGGAACGAATACAAAATATAGCATAACAAACTCTACTGAATTACACAATGAAGTGCCTAAGAAACTGGTATTGGTATGCGTATTCAAATGCAGATATGTATACAGGCAGAATACAGTGCTGTGGTCGCCAACACCTATAGAAGACAAGTGTCTGGCGCAGTTGTTAGATTAGTTGCTGCTGCTACAATGGCAGGTTATCAAGATTTTAGTGAGTCTGAATGTGGTATTACAGTCAGTGCACGAGCGATGGGACACAGCATCTCTCAGGTAGCGATGAAATGGGGATTTTCCCATGTGATCATTGCATGAGTGTACCTTGAATATCAGGAATGCGGTAAAATATCAAATCTCCAACATTGATGCAGCTGGGAAAAGATCCTGCAAGAACAGAACCAACAACGAATGAAGAGAATTATTCAACATGACAGAAGTGCAACTCTTCCACAAATTGCTTCAGATTACAATGCTGGGTCATCAACAAATGTCAGCGTCCAAACCATTTAATGAAACGTCATCGATATGGGCATTCGGAGCCGAAGGCCTATTTGTGTACCCTTGGTGACTGCACAACACAAAGCTTCATGCCTCGCCTGGGCCTATCAACTTCAACATTGGACTGTTGATGACTGGAAACATGTGCCTGGTCAGACAAGTCTCATTTCAAATTGTATCAAGTGGATGGACATATACGGGTATGGAGACAACTTCGTGAATCCAAGGACCCTGCGTATCAGCAGTGGACTGTTCAAGCTGGTGGACACACTGTTATGATGTGGAGTGTGTGCAGTTGGTGATATGGGACCCCTGATACGTCTAGGTAAGACTCTGACAGGTGACATGTCCATTAGCATCCTGTCTGATCATGTGCATTCTTTTATGTCCATTGCACATTCCGACGGACTTGGGCAATTCCAGCAGGACAATGCCACACACCGCACGTCCAGAATTGCTACAGAATGGCTCCAGAAACACTCTTCTGAGTTTAAACACTTCCGCTGGTCACCAAACTCCCCACACATGAACATTATTGAACATATATGGGATGCCTTGCAAAATGCTGTTCAGAAGAGACCTCCAACTCCTCATACTCTTAAGGATTTAAAGACAGCCCAGCAGGATTAATGGTGTCAGTTCCCTCCAGCACCACTTCAGACATTAGTAGAGTCCATGCCACATCGTGTTGCGGCACTTCTGTGTGCTCACAGGGGCCCTACACGATATTAGGTAGGTATACCAGTTTCTTTCATTCTAAATTCATAAAAAGGTGTAGGAACTTTTGGATTTTCAGTAAACTTTCTCACTGTTAAAGCTCAAACGTTTCTTGGGCTATTTCAGTTAAAGATAAAACTGGTAAAAATGTAGCTGATGCTTTTGAGGATATATTTGAACTGTGAACTGTGAATTTACCAACAGATAATGGTAAAGAATTCTACAATGAAGATTTTCAAGAATTTATGAAAAAATATAATACTAACCATAACTGAACTTTTACAGAATTAAAAGCTCCTGTAGTGAAAGATTTAACAAAACAGTGGAGGAAAAAATGTGAAAGAGATTTGGCATTCAAGGATATTATGAATTGATTGATTTAATTAAAAATCTAGTTGATTAATACAACAACACAAACGATTCAACAATAAAAACGAAAAATGGAAAATTATAATCTAACTGCCACCATATCTAATGAAAAAGCAAAATATAAACCAGGAGATAAAGTTAGAATTAGTAAACTTAAAGGAGTTTATTAAAAATACACAGCCAACTGGTCAATAGAAATTTTTGAAATTAAAGATATAATTCTTTCTAATTCATTTACATATAAATTGAAAGATATCAATGAAAATTTTTATGAGCAAGAACTACAAAAAAAATTCCAGATATATATTTAGATGAAAATGAATTGAGGAAGAAAGAAGATAATGATTATCTTAAATCATTAGGATTTTGTAATTTGCAAAACAGTTGGCTAAATGAAAATAAAATAGTTTTCCAAAAGATTTTGGCATGTCATAAAAGTTGTTGCTCAGTATATCCATTAGTTAACTAAAAGTAATTTCTGAAAAAGTAGTATTCTGATTCAATTCCTCTTTCATTTTATTGTGCAAGTATATTGAATTAGGAATCTACCCTATTCTTATTATTTTTCACAATTTAGATGTCTGCCTACAAGGACATATAATAATGTTTGAAGCTCCATTCTTTGGTATCTAATCACTTAGTAATCATACTCAGATTTATCATCAAATAATTTTAAAATAACAAACACAAATCTTAAATTAATATCTTCAGTTGGTGCAATTACATGCAGTTAAAATTTATTTATTCATCCTAGAGGCACTATCTCTTGTTTCTTTAAGTTTATCATTTCTTCTCTCCTTCTATTCATCACACACATAGCCAATTCTTTATCAATTTCTAAATCTTCAATTTGTTCTCGTAAATTTTGTTGTTGCTTGTTGCTTATATTGAGCATGTTTTCGATTTGAAGATAAAACTTCTTCAGTTACCCATTTAGTAAATTTTTCAGCAAAAGGCGTATTTGATCCAAATATTAACTTCTAGAGTCCAGATTCATTGATAAATATTGTTTGAGGATGTAAATTCTGAAAGGACCCCAATCATGGACTTTTTAAAAATCAGAAAAACACACCTCGTTTTTATCATATAAATGTGTTCATATAGCATTTTGAGGTTTCTCATATTCTAATAATTCAGTAATATCTTTAACTTGTAACCATGTATTATCATCATTATCAATGATCACAAGAATTTCTTTCTTATTATAAATAATCATGTTGTTACTGTGAAATAAATTTACAGAAGTGGATGTGCTTGGAATAGCCTCCATTAATGCAAAACAATTTTTATTAGTTTTTTTATTTTTATTAATATAAATTCTATGTATATGGATATAATTCATTATCGAAAATGTGATCTTGTTTGGAATTAATTACAATATTAATTACACCAAGTACATTATTAACTCTCTAGTACTGGGTCTGAAGTGCTGGAGAGTCTACAGTTTATTCTCTTTCTGCTTAATACTTGCTGTGGAACATCTGTTAACGCCTCCCTAACGATCTCAGGTGGTGTTCATGTGAATCAGTGTTGCATGCAAAACGCACCAAGATAGGTTTGTCATCCAACGGCTGCTATGGTAACCATGTCACTCCAGGTAACATTGTTGCATTCATTGTCTCCATATTACTGCAGTTTCTTAGAATATTTTAATATATTATTTTATGTTGCCATTCCGCAAACAGTAAATATTGTTTGAGAATGGAATAACTATTCTATAGTGTGCTCTAATATGGGTTGAAAATACATGTTACAAATATGTTCGGCAATATGAGAGATACAGTTGTAGATGAATCCCAAATTATTTCATTTCATGAAGTAATGGAACTCATGATAAAATTAAAGTAACAATGATTCTTTATGGCTTTTGTAGCTATCCATTGAAGATATATTTTCAGTTCTGGACTATTCTGATGCCAGTGACACAGAAGATTTGTACTCAGATGATGCTGATGATGACTCTGACGAAACAATTGTAGGAATGACAAGAGATTCGCCAGGATCTGAACAAGTATCCACTAATATTCCTCTTCTGCTGAAAATGACTTTGAAGGCTGTATAGATGAAGAGTCCATGCAGGGGGATGACAATGTTGCACAAAAGTTTGATCGACTACTGTTGAAGAAGGCAGATTTTGCTCCAGTCATTGAGCCATTTTTCATCTACTTCCTACTGGACTAGCGACTCCTCTGGAATTTTTCAGAACTCAGGTTGTGGACTACATACTTCACAACATGGTAGACAAAGCAAACTAGTACAGTGCAAAAAAGACCAGAAGAACAAGAAACGCAAGCAAGTCGGAACTGGAACAAACTTTAGGCATGTATCTGATAATGGGACTTGTTCAAATGCCTAGCAGTCGATGCTACTGGGAGACCCAAATGGCCCACCCATTGGTTTGTAACTTTAGATATGGCACGAAATACATTTGAAAAACTGTTGAGCGTCCTCCATTTCGAAAATAATTTACTAGTAACTGGTGAAACTAAAACTAATCATAAGGCATGAAAAATTTGACCATGGCTGAATCAACTCAGAAAACATTGTTTGAAAGAAGTTCCAGAATAACACCACAGTGTCGATGAAGTAATAACTGATTTTAAAGGAAAAGCACTATGAAACAATTATCCAGAAACACACTTATAAGGCGGGAATTCAAAATGTGGGGCTGGGCAGGAGCTTCTGGTTCCTTATATGGCTGACATTTATCAGCGTGTAGCAGGAAAAAATGTAAAAAGGGAGAGAAAAGCAGGAAAAGGGCTTGCATATGGGGTGGTCGTAAAATTAGCAGACACATTACTGATAAGTCTTTTGCAAGCATTGTACTTTTTTAGTACCTGTTGAATAGAGGTATCTATTCCATTGGAACAGTCAGAGTAAATAGGCTGAAAGATTGCGACCTCCCCAACAAAAAGGACATGAAGGCTGAAGGACAATGAGCAATAGCAAGTATAGTACACCACGCAAGGCGATTCATTGTAGTGAGATGGTATCACAACAAACTTGTTACTCTGCTGTCTTCTTTCGTTGGCACTGAGCCCCAGGATAAGGCAAATAGAAAGGAAAAATCACTGACGTGCGGGATTAGTCGAGCGGTCTCAGGCGCTGCAGTCATGGACCGTGCGGCCGGTCCCGGCAAAGGTTCGAGTCCTCCCTTAGGCATCGGTGTGTGTTGTCCTTAGGATAATTTAGGTTAAGTAGTGTGTAAACTTAGGGACTGATGACCTTAGCAGTTAAGTCCCATATGATCTCACACACATTTGAACTTTAAAAAAAAAACACTAAGAGAATATGTGCAAGTACAAAGACTAGGCCAGCCGGGATGGCCGAGCGGTTCTAGGTGCTACAGTCTGGAACCGTGTGACCACTACGGTCGCAGGTTCGAATCCTGCCTTGGGCATGGATGTTTGTGATGTCCTTAGGTTAGTTAGGTTTAAGTAGTTTTAAGTTCTAGGGGACTAATGACCTCAGAAGTTAAGGCCCATAATGCTCAGAGCCATTTGAACAATTTTGAGCCAAAGACCAAATGCTATCCCCGCTTACAGGACCTGTACGGATGGTATTGATCTAATGGAGTATCACTATGCACATAAAACCAAGTATGTGGTATTTATACATCTTGTAGCACACAGTTATAGTTTCAGGACTCAACAATTGCGTCAAATTCCATAAAGATTGCAAGTTTCTTCAAGAACGACATGTTCCACTGTGCAAATTCCAAGCAGAAATTGTGGGTGGAAGGGAAAGACAAATCAAATCGAGAATGCCCAAGTAAAGATTACATGCCAAAAAAAGAAAAGCTCTGTGACAACAATTCTGCCAGTTGTAGATTACCAAAACTACAACTACGATAATTGGCCTGTATGGAAGGAAACAAGAGGATGATGCAAGATACGTACCAAGATGGTATCATATGCATAGTGTGAAAAATGTGAAGTATTTTTGTGCTTAAATAAAGATAGAAATTGTTTTGCAAGGTTTTATACATAAAAACTGAGAAATTAAGCTGGCTAATAATTTCAGTTGCTTTTTTTCTATTTTATTGTGAAAACGAATTAACAGTTTTGCATGATGTACTCTTATGTGAATCAGCTGCTGTTTTATAGCTTATAACAACCCGGCTGTGGATAGGTGAGTTTTATGGTGACATGCTGCTGTATGATAATAATCAGTTATTTACTTAATACTGTGTGTAATAATTATAAGTAAATGCACATCAAAGCAATCTGGTATAGATATATTCAGTTTTCAAGACAGAATATTCCATAAAAATGAAAGTAAAAGGGATTTTGGAACTAGAGCCTTTAAATTAAATCATAATCTTAACGACATGTTCTGCCATTCAGTATTTTATGCTGTCTATTGCTGTGACAAATACATCACATTAAAATTTGGGGTGGAAAACTCAAAAGAGCTATAACTGCACATGAAATACTCAAAGAAGCAATAATAAGAGGTTTTGGTGAAATAAAATTTTTGGGAGTATGAGGAATGGTGTGGGGCATTATAGGGTTAAAGGAGATAAAGTATATATTGATATTAAAATAAAGTAATTACATCAGATCAAAATTATTTGAGAAACTTTAAATTACAGTTGATTGAAGCAGATGTATTTAGCACATTTAGTTTATTAGATCTATTTAATTAAGAGGAAGGTAATTGGACTTTAACTTTTATTGAGAAATGATCTAATTTTCAATCTGATGAAGATGCAGTAGTTCATTAACCAACTTTTGTTGTGTGTAGTAATCAAAACTATTGAAATAATAGTAACAGTAAACAATCCTCAAATTTTCTTTCATACTACGGTACAAGTTTATTGAATTAGTATCATAATTCAACCTTAATACTTCACTATTTGAACCTCTATTTAGAACAATAAGCAACTGTTTTTGGAAAATTTATTCTTTGTATCGTAATGACATATTATTCAACAAGAGCATCAAATAATTTCAAAAGAACAAACGTATGTCTCCAATTAATATCTTCATTTGGCACAAACGCATGTGGATGCATTTCTCCAATTATTTCATATTTCTCATAAGGCTACTCTACAAACACTTCCTCTCATCTTTTCAAGTCTTTATAACAAATTTGGAAATCTTTAATTCGTTCTTTTATGTTTCCAATTGTTGCTTGTAGTTTATTTGGCCATGTTTTTAATTGAAGGTAAAACTTCTTCAGTTACACAGTATTGTAACTATTCCATCTTTAGTTCATAAATGATTAATATAAACCTGATTAATTAATATATATTGTATTTGGTTGCATACTTGAAGAGGTGACAAAATCAGTCCCCCTATATCAATACATATTTTTCTGTTTTTCTCAAATATAATTTCTGATAGCACTTTGTGGGTTTTCATCTTGCAGTATTTCTGCAACATCCTTAGTTTTAAACCAGGGATTATTCCTTTTGTCAATTATCACAAGAACCTCTTTATATTTATAAACAATCCTTCTGGAATTTGGAAATAAATTAATCGAAGTGGATGTACTTCAGATTGCCTCCATTTTCCAGAAAACAATTTTTATTAGATTTTTCTTATTTTTATTAATCACAATATTATGTGGCTGAATATCTGAAGGGGTGGGTAAACCGCCCAATGCCATATTATTGCATATTTGTCTTAGATTTCATAATGGTTCATTAATACATGTAATGTGCATCTGCATGTTTGAAGAGGGTAGCGATTTGCTACTCGCTACATCTTTATAACCTTTTCTATATTTTTCTCTTATGTGATATAAAATTACTTCTGTAGTGTTTTTATGTTCTTAAATTACAGCAACATATTTAGCTTTAAACCAAGATTTATTCTCTTTATCAATTATAAGCAATTCTGTTGTTATTTTGAAGTGGATGTGGTTGGATTTGGTCCCATATATATATCGTTCAATAGGAATGAGAAAATTAACACTTTCATTATATATATATATATATATATATATATATATATATATATATATATATAAAAATGAGGAAATTAACACATTCATATTTTCTATCCATATGTTATCCTGATGACGATGGATCCATATTTAATGAATTAAATGATGAAAATGTGCATTATTTACACAATGTACATTGAGAAAAATTGTGTATCACTTATGTATACAATAGAAAATAGACAACTAACAACTAAAATGTGTATTCCACTCACTGATGACCTTAGATGTTAAGTCCCATAGTGCTCAGAGCCATTTTGTATTCCACTCTATTCCCAATATATTTATTTAGGAAAATTAAACATTGTTTTCAAAGTGTTTTTTCAAAACTCATTCTCTTTATTTTATTTGTATTAGGAAAATACTTTGTACTAAGTGTTTCAGGGTGATACATTTAAAAATATTCTTCTATCCCTTCTTTTCTTTCTTATTCAGTAAGAATGCCTATCTCAATTTTATTATGTAATATGTTGTTTGCTTTAATTGTGAGTTCTTGAGACATGAAAACAAGACAATTATATTCTGCAAATGTTAGAATATTTCATATAACTTAATTTTAGTTTCATCATTATTTACATTATGTTTGTGTAGTAATGAATTACTTTCTTAATCAACAAAAAATATCTAACTAATATTTTATATCAACAAATTTCATGTTGTATAGTTCTTTACCTTCTTCAGTCCTGAAGCACCTAAAAGCAGATTTAAGTCTGCATCAGTTACTTTGTAGATGATAAATTCTTTGGTGTACACATAATAAAGTTTATCATCTTGGTGCTCTGCTGTACTCTATGTAGCTAATCTACATTAGATTAACTTGATTGTTATTCCAACAACTTTAAAGAAATTAGTGGTGATCATGTAGATAATATCGTTCAATTCTGTTTCAGATACTTTGTATTTTATCTGTCTTAATTTTTTAATTTTAGCTTTCTCTCCTCCTAGGTGTATAACGAGCTGTTGTTTTTGTTCTTCTTCTATTTTTACTTTTTTTCTGGATCTACAGCATATTCTTCAACAGTTTTTGAGATTGCATGATTTTATAATCTGCTGTACATTTCAGATAATCAAAGAATGTGATTTCTATGAGTAGATAACATTTTCTTAATTTTTTACCTCAGTTTGTGTTAAGACACATAACTGTTTCTTTATAGTCACCATTTGTTAAAAAATCCATTTCTTTTGAACAAGATTATTTGGTTTTAAGTTTTTTATTTCATTTTGTGTATATTCATTTCATAAACTTAACATGGTTTTATTAATGTTCTAAATTCTTCAGAGGATAAGATATTATCCAGTGGAGTATGATATAGAAATATTAAAATATCGTTGGTTATTAATACGGTTTTCCTTTCCAATAGACCATTCCAAATAATTTTAAACCAAGTACCTAAATTTAGCTGATAGTTGTTCTGAATAAATTCAAATACATTAATTAAATACATTTCTGAATTCCAAACAGCATCAGATTCACTCAGAATTGGTTCCATTTAAGGAAAATAATTTTTATTAGGAAGAGATATTGTTTAATATATTCACTCTCTGAAGCTAATTCATTATTATATTTTATATCACTATATTTTAGATGATTTTTAAGGGTTTATCAAATTAAATTTAATTCATTTAATTTTTCAGTGGCTGAAGTCATAGTCTCTGAAATTTCAGACTTAATAAAACAAAATATTATTAGCAATCAATGCATTCTTTTGCCCCCAAATAGTAAACAGACAATTTTATATTTTTCTAATAAAAAATAAATCTTATAAATGGAGACTGCATGAGCTATAAAAGCTAGATTAAAAGCACTAGGATATACAGGATATTCTAAAATGAATAGACGGCAGCTTACTGATCTTTACTGTGATGGCTACACTGATGAAAATTATTTGAGAAATTATGCTGTACAAAAACTAAAATATAAAGCAAAAGAACTAGAAACAGATCGATATTCTAAACTGAGAAAACAACAACAATTAAAACAATAATATTAACAATAACAGTGATTAGAATAAACTAACCGCTCAGTAAGACTAACTTATTCAAAAGATTCATCTCATGTGAAATAATTTTAATATTGGGCAAGTATGTGAATTTCATTAACAAAATGAAAAATATGGAACTGTAGTAGTTGACAACATTAAAAAGAAAGATACATTTACTGAATTTGATTGGACACATATATCAACGAAACAAAAATTGTTTGAAGAATTTAGGAGTGAGTGTAAAGATTAATTAGAATGGAATAATATATCAAAGGAACAAAAATTATCTGAATTTTTTATAAGGGAATTTAAAGATCAACTAGACTGGACTAATATCTGAACATATCAAAAATTTTCTGAAGACTTTATAAAAGAATTTCATGATAATGTTCATTGGCAACATGTATCAAGATGTCGAAAACCGCCAGAAGATAATGTTTTCAGATGCCAGGTTGGCAAGAATTGTCTGAGAATTACAAGACAAATAGATATATATTTGAAAATATATATTTGGCATAAAGGAAATACATGTAAAACTACTACTGAAAACATTGGATTATTGGAAAAATTAACCCACAGAGTAAATGCTTGGAAACAATTTAAAACACAATAAAACATTTGTCCCTGAAAATTATACTTCGATACAAGCCTAGAGCAACCAGTCTCACTCACTGTTTATCAGTACAGGGTCATCTGCTAGAATTACATACCTGTCAACGCAAATTGCCATATACCTGAAATTCTGAGAGATCAGTTCCAAATGTATTGCTTGAATTACTGTTAACACATTAACAAGTAAACAGCAAAAATTAGAAGACAAAAAACACATGTGAGCAATAATAAGGTATGCATTGCCAAGTTTTGTCATACAAAGCAGAGAACTGTTAGGCAGGATTGGTATGTTACAAATATAAAAATCTTAGTTTCAGGTTTGTTCATACAGTCGAGTACATTGTAGTCAATAAATTATGTACTGCAAATAAAGTGACGCCAAAGTAGCTACAAGCCAGATTAAATAGCAAGTTTAGGAATGAAAAAAGTGCTAAAGTGTAAACAAAAATGTGAGGTTTCATTATGAGAAGTGAAATTAGAGAGTATTCATCAAAAGAGAAACATTAATTACGAGTTGTATAGCTTACATTTAGAGTCAGCAGAGCTTATAATTTCTTTAATGTTTAATTTTTTGTTTTGTGTTGGAAGGGACATTGTTCACAAAGTATCTAATGAGACAAGGCTAAGACATGATAGTAAAATTAACTTTAAAGTTGATGGGCCAATCTGTGGGTCTTAATACAAGTAGTGAATGGAAGTTTAGTTTTCATCTGAGAGTGGTAAATTTGACAAACATTAGCTTTAATGAACAGGAGAATGTAGTGTTAAGCAAAGGTCTGAAATATAATGTGAATACTAAGAATGATGGCAGGGCAATTAAAGATACTGTTGTGAATGCGAAGCACGCTACTGACACTATAAACTTCAAAGACTAAACAAAGTAGGACTTTATTAGCTGTGAACATAATTATTAATAGTGAATTTAATAGGTCTCCAATACTAATACTAATAATAATAATAATGAAAAAGTAATTGTGGGTAGGATTAATAACAAACTTAATGATGAAGACGCCATTATTACGAAGACAAACAAATGAAACTCAGTGGGGTTAGTGGCGATAGCTGAATATGACTAAGACCAACAAATGTTTCGATGAAAATAATATTAAAAGGATCTATAGGGGTCTAAATTCTGAAACACAGAAAGAAAACTGAATGAAAAGATGTAGAATGCTATTTTCATGTAGAAAAATACGGTAGCTTAAGATCATGAATCCTACATACCTACACTCAATGTATAGCTTAAGGTCCACAAGGAAAATGTGCCAATGAGACCAACTGTTCACGAGAGGTAGCCCTTTCAGTATAGTTTCCAGAAAACTCACATTGTTTTAAAGAAACATTTTCACCACATAATAAACTTATGCACTAGTATACCACTAACAGCCTCATTGAAATTATTAGAAATAACCTAAACGATCGGTACAGGCTTTCTATATACGAAATTGACGAGTTTCTTAGATCTCTTGTCGCTAATGTGAAGTATAAGTACCTTAAATATAATATTGAAGTCCTCCAAAACGACGGAATTAGCATGGAAAGTTCTGTTCCTGGCTTGCTGGCCAATATCTTTATTAACTACCTTATAAACAGGTTTTTCATTAAATAGGTGTGGCTGGTGCTTCTGCTTCTGGACTGAGAAGCAGTGATGTCAGAAATGGCAGTGGAGCGGCAGTAAGGGCTGATGATGATGCTGGCCGGTGCAGTTCTAACGTCGGTGGTGGTAGCAGCGGTCGCAGTGGAGGTAAAGTGCATGCTGAAGTAATGTCATCAGCAAATGAGGGGTCAGTTAAACCTGAGGATCCAGTGTGTGTAAATGGGAACCCGTATAGGGCCACCCAAGTAGTGGGGAAGGTGGGAAAGGTGCGGAAAAATTTGAAATTTGTGGTAAGGTCTTATGGGATCAAACTGCTGATGTCATTGGTCCCTAAGCTTAAGCACTACTTACCTAACTTAAACTAACTTACGCTAAGGACAACCCACACACCCATGCCCGAGGGAGGATTCGAACCTCCGACAGAGGGAGCTGCGCGGACCGTGACAAGACGCCTGAGACCACGTGGCTACAACGTACGGCAAAGGTGCGAAAAGTAGGAAGGGACAGTGAGCTGGGGGCAAAGGAGTAAGTGGAGGTTAGAGTGGAGTACAGGTGCGAGTAAATGACTGTGGACGTTGTAGTTGTGGCTTGATACTGCGTAGAATGTGGACAATAGCGACGGTGGTTAGCAGGTGATGAAACGGTGGTGACTAGCTGATGGAGAAGACTGGCAACAAAGGTGTGGGCAGGCGATCACTGGCGATAACCAATGGTGAGGACGAGGTCTGGCTGCAATAGTTATAACTGACAGCGAGGACTGGCAACAAAGGCAATGACTAACAGCGATGACTGTCAGCAAGGGCGATATCTGGCAGTGAAAGCGATGACGGACAGTGGTGACCAGCAGCAAAGGCAATGACAGACAGAAACGGTGATGACGTACATAACAACAGCTGGAAACTTTCGTTACCGAGATCCCAACCCTGAGAGCAGCCCAGGCAGTTGTTTGTGGGAGAAATATTCCTAACAAATGACCTGATCATCATACTGAACTGGAGCTGCTATATTGAACGATGTCATTGTGAGGTTTCAGTCATATCGATTTAAGAAACTTGTCATTCTCACGTGTTATCATGTTCTGCTTCCGCTGCGAATTGGTGTTCTGATGGCTGTGGGCATCGCATTTATACTTTATATCCATGCTGGTGCATAAGATGAAGATATACTATAATTTACTCATCCTGAAAATAGACTAGCTTCCCGTTCTGATCTATGATATTCAACTTGAGATGGTCTAATGTCCGAACGGGCGCTGGAAGGTAGATTGGATTGCTAGGTACCTCAACAATTTTGTGACCTAGATCTACCATACAACAAAAATCCGTTGATTATATGAATTAATCTATAATTAAGGTAGGAATTCTTTGTCATATTACACTCAGTAGGGTCATACTAACAGGTGGAATATCCAGTTGTTGATTCGCTTCATGAATTGACTATCGTGCTTAAAGTCTACTGTCTCTTCCATTGTTTGTATCTCGGTTTTAGGTGTATTAACGTTTGTACGTTACTTAGACCTTTGTAAAAATCGTTTTATGTAAGCATTCAAAGCTTCACTATCATATGAGCCAGTAGGTATTTCTACAAATATACCGCTTGCTAGATGTAGTTTATAGTTCACTTCAGTGATGGTAGGTATACTATTGTATGTTTTCCGACCAATCAATGCGATTATCCACTCTTCCTTGCTTTGATCTATTGGGGGAAAGTACTTCGCTCTTAATACTGATGAATATTCTTTCAAATCAAGAGTGTCTAACTGGTAGTATCGCCGTAAGTTTTTTTATTATTATTTTTTTATTAACAATGCCAGCCCTTTCCTGTGCGATTTTTAATATAATCCTTTACTGATAGCGATGGCCTACAATACCGTATTATGCCTAAGGATTTTTTCTTCTTCTTTTGTAGTGTACAATGAGCTGCATTCATAATTTGCTTGGAATTTATTTCAGCGTCAAATTTAAGTATGGCACGCATTGATTTATCAAGTACAGACGTTGCAATACATTGTCTTATGTCTATGTCCTTTCTTCCACATATTTGCTTGATTTTTTTAGCTAATATTTGATCTCCAAAGTGACTGTATTTGCAACATAAGAAATATCATGCTCCCTGCAAGCGTAGTCTAGTATATTAATTCCTTTATTGCCACAAGCTAAATGAATTTTAAGCATCATTCCTGCTCCACGGTAGTTGTATCCAGGGATACGCAGTTCAGCTAATAACTTCACGACCTCCACGTCTGACTCGCTTCCTAATGCTCATCTCATGCAGAAGCATGGTCAGACGTTTGCGTATTCTGTTTACATAACAAACCTTTCACATTCATCCAGCTGTTGTGCTCTAATGAAAAGCCAGGCCACTTGACTTAAGCTTGCTCCCTTGACATTTTATGACACGCTCTATAAGAAACACGTGTGGTTAAGAGCTTTTCTGTAATTCCTCTGTGTAAAATCATATGAAAATTCCTTCATCTTAGGTGTCCTTTAAGATGTAAGTTCAGGGGTTTGTGCATTCCACTTTGCAAATAGTGAATACCTCCTTTGACCAGTTCGGCAGGTAAGACTTCTCAAACGTAGTTTTGCATTTCGAAATAAATACCACCTCACTTACATTTAGTATCTGCTTGCATGGATTCACCATCATAAAACTATTGTGTGCTGTATTTAGAAGTCCATTGTCACATACACCAGTAGATCTCATTTTAATCGCATCATGTCTAGTTCGATTATACTGCTCATTTATTTGTGGTAAAACGTCGTCATATGTATGACTCGCAAAGATTAAATCTCATCCACACTCAGTTTTTTATCATCCTGTTCAAATGTTACGAAATACGTGCTTTCATGTGCGAGAATGTTGAATAGTGCTTCATTCCGTGTCGTTCCATTACCTATTTGAAATGTCTATTGTAAAATACATATCAACAGTCTGTTTGAAGGTTGTCAGAACACTGACTCATCACCATCTCCAACAGATATTCAGACACTTGCACAACTTCCTTCATCGGCTGGGGCCAGGCGAATTTGAAATATGTATCATGACCATTAAAATATTTTAAGCATTTATTGAAATGTGAATACCGTCTCATATCTACGAGATTGGCCTGCCATAAATCATCTAAATCTCATATATGATGCAGCTAAGCAGGAATGTTTTGTGTGCATGTTTGTGAAGCTCATGAATAACTGTCTCCATAATTACTCGATGATATGTCATTCCTGAAGCTCTAAAATGACTGATATGATTTGATCCACGTGAGCTGTATTCCCTGCTACGGCCAGTGCTGTGAACACTCATACCTGTTCTATGATTTAGTTTAGATCATTGTATTATATATATTCTAGAGGTAGAGTGTTCAGTCTTTCATGATACGCATTCATCCCTTTGCCCGTGCCGTATGTACCTTTTAAAGCAGGTTTAATAAAATTATTGTATTTCTTACTTTTAGAGCGGTTTGTTCGTCCATTTGGGGTTGCCGTTCCTTTGTACGTTTGTTATACATAATATTTAGGGCTTGAAAGTTTGAAAATATTAACTTTAATAAACCTGGTGTTCCCTCAGATTTCTTATTCCCGACCTGTACCGCATCCCTGATTAAACTTACAGGGTGCCTGCCCGGCATATATGGCTCATCGTTGCTGACACCGTATATGGCGGCGTCTAACTCAATACCACTACTACCGTTAATGTAATCGGTAGTAGTGTTCACTTCTTATTTATCCTCGTCTTCTTCTGTCTCCACCTGCAGTTTCTCAGAACCTTTTCAGATTTTCAGTTACTTGTTTAAACATTTCTGAGAGACGCTGATCTCACTGCAGCTGTCCTAATTTTAGCAGTCGTAATTTCCGTCGAATAGCTTTCTCCTCTTCTGTAACTTTACGATTGTTCGTTGACATGCTATTGTATACTAGACTAATTCTGAGATAGCATACAACTTAAATATACTCTGGGATTACTTCATTTCTATTTCCCTGGTAAAACTAAACGTATCCCTTAGTATTTGGTTGATTTCTTCAATTCTGTCATTCAACATCGAACGGTGAATAGGTACTGCCTTGGGAAGGCTTCCCAGTTCCGTTAATTTTGCGTTGATTGCGTTAATTTTTCTATCAGCGGATAGATGTATGTTTGGTCTGTGCTTCGCACGAGTGTCTGCGACATGTACAAATTTGTCCGTAGTCTACAGCAAACTGATATAGTTGCGTATTAATACACTACTTTTTAAGCAGAAATTCCTCGGAGTTTCGTCTGTATGAGAGGTGGAAAACCTTTTTGCAGGTAGGCCAAATTTGGGAAAGGGGATTTCCCCATGGGCCACAACACTAATTTTTATTTCGTTAACCAAAACAAGTAATAAATATCAAAAAAATTTCAATAAAGTAAAAAAAACCTGAGAAAAAAATTATTTATTAGATAATTTAATGAAACACAATGTTAGTGGTACGCCTGGCTTTATTTAGATGAGCTAAGTGAATCAATGTTGATGAGGATTGAAGTTTTAGGTACAAGCAGTGTTTTCCAGATTAACATCTACAGCTACATCTACATACATAGTCCGCAATCCACCATACGGTGCGTGGTGGAGGGTACCTCATACCACAACTAGCATCTTCTCTCCCTGTTCCACTCCCAAACAGAATGAGGGAAAAATGACTGCCTATAAGCCTCTGTACGAGCCCTAATCTCTCTTATCTTACCTTTGTGACCTTTCCGCGAAATGTAAGTTGGTGGCAGTAAAATTGTACTGCAGTCAGCCTCAAATGCTGGTTCTCTAAATTTCCTCAGTAGCGATTCACGAAAAGAACGCCTCCTTTCCTCTAGAGAAGGCTCGTCCAAACTGTGCCCCTGGGGCGTTAGCGCCCGCGATCGCCCGCGGCCAGCGCCCCAGGCGAATTCGTATGTTGTCGCAGTGGCCGAGCCGTGTCGCTTAGCTGGCCGTGCAGACCGCCCGCCGAGCCTCGCTATGCCGCTGTACGCAAATATTGCAATAGATAAAAATTTATTTTGCGACCACACATCGCTGTCCTTTTCAGCGGAACTGGGGAAAACTCATCTAAAACCAATCTTTTTTGTTAGTTTTTTAGTTGAGTTTCAATGAATGAAACAATTAATTGTTAAAGTGATAAAAGTGTTTTAAAAACAGGACTGTAATTGTATGTTCTTTTTTGGCGTGGTACGAGCAGGAAACAGGTGGGCAAAGTTTGTGCGCAAGTTACAAATGATCGCTGAGAATTGGGAAAGCAGGGAAACCCTTTGCTGCTGGGTTCAAATGGCTCTGAGCACTATGGGACTCAACGTCTGAGGTTATTAGTCCCCTAGAACTTAGAGCTAGTTAAACCTAACTAACCTAAGGACATCACACACATCCATGCCCGAGGCAGGATTCGAACCTGCGATCGTAGCGGTCTCGCGGTTCCAGACTGCTGCGCCTACAACCGCACGGCCACTTCGGTCGGCTTTGCTGCTGGGAATCTCATCAAGGATTGCCTGGTCGACTCGGCGGTTTGTATTTGTCCACCAGACCTCACGGAAAAATTTGAAAAAATAGCTCTTTCGCCTCAAACTGTTGCTGACAGAGTCGAAGATATGGTCTCAGATAGAAATCAGCAATTAATGGAGAGAGCGGCAAACTTCATTTTACTTTCTATCGCTCTTGACGAGTCCGCGGACGTTGCGGACATATCTCAGCTCGTCATATTCATTCGAGGTGTCGACGACAATCTGCGTGTCACCGAAGAATTTCTCGACCTTATACCATTAAAAGACACAACCACGGGTTTGGATATTTTTCTAGCCGTGGAAAACGTGTTAGAGTCAATGGGTTTAAAATGGGAACGCCTGACCAGTGTAAACAAGAGATGGAGCCCCTGCGCTACGAGGGATACGCACTGGATTTCTGAGTTACGTGAGGTGAAAAATGGCTGAAGTCGGCTGTTCCTTATTCGCGACAGTCCATTGTCTGATACACCAGGAGGCACTTTGCGCGAAGATTGTCAACACAAAAAATGTTATGGACACAGTTCTTCGAACGGTTAATTGCCTACGCTCGCATGGACTCACACATCGCCAATTTAAAGAATTTCTGTCTGATATCGAAGCAGAATACCCGGACATGCCCTACCCCACGGAAGTATGATGGCTGAGCAGAGAAAAGGTGCTTCATCGATTTTTCTCCTTGAGGGGCGAAATAAATACCTTTTTGGAAATGAAAGGACGTCCAGAAGAATTACTTTGTGATCCTAAGTGGGTGGCGAATTTGGCTTTTCTGAGTGACCTTACTGGTCATTTAAATACCTTGAACATTTCACTCCAACGCGAAAATCATTGTGTCGTTGATTTAGTGCAGACGATTTCAAAAAAAAAAAAAAAAAAAAAAAAAAAAACCCTACTTTGTGGGAAAAACAGTTACGTGAGAAGAATTGTGGACACTTTCCTGCACTAGACAGCGTTAAAGAAGATGTGGAGTTTTCAGATTATGTTGCAATCATTTGCGAATTACAAGAACGGTTTGAAAACAGATTTTTGGAGATAATTGAGCTTCAATCGGCCTTAGATATATTTGTTCGCCCGCATTCCCTTCGGCATAGGACGTCTCACAAGTGCTTCAACTAGAGCTGATTGACCTGTAGTGCGATGTCCGCCTGAAAGACCGCTTTCTCATGTGTAAAACTTTGGATGACTTTTACAGCTGTCTTCCACGAGAGAAATATCCTCTTTTGCACAAGCACGCGCCCCAAGTTCTCTCAATGCTTGGTTCCACGCATATCTGTGAGCGCTTTTTCTCTCTTTTAAAGCTTGCTAAAACTAAGAACCGTTCATTGCTTGGCGACAAAAATCTGACTAATTCTTTGAGGTTATCAGTCTCAGGGAATATTGTACCTAACACTGACAAAACCGTTTCCTCGAAAAAGAAAAAAGTGTAAAATATTAATTGTCTTTTTTAACGATGTTGACTGTAAAAATTTTTTAATAAGTTTTCAAACTTCGTCGGTTAAAATTATTACGTACAAAACAGCAAAATAGGGACCCGATTTCTACACTCTGAAAAGGGATGCAAAGAGATGTAGCCCAAAGTATAACAAAAAATATTTACTTGTAACTGCTAACAGTAAGAATGAGACTCTATATCCCTTACATAAAGTTGTTTCTAAAATAGAATATTTATGACTCTAGTTCATTTAAGAAACTGATATATTTTTCAGAAGACGCCTATTGTACATGTGACGAGTGTGCATGTGCAGTACTAGTAGAATGAACCTGTGGGTCAGAAAACAACTAAGATGTTCTTCGATTCTGCCGCAATTCTTGGATGAGCCTGCTCTAGAGACTCTCACCCGAGTTCCTGAGGCACTTCCGTAACACTCGCGTGATGATCAAACCTACCAGTAACAAATCTAGCAGCCCGCCTCTGAATTGCTTCTATATCTTCCCTCAATCCGACCTGATAGGGATCCCAAACGCTCGAGCAGTACTCAAGAATAGGTCGTATTAGTGTTTTATAAGCGGTCTCCTTTACAGATGAACCTCATCTTCCCAAAATTCTACCAATGAATCGAAGACGAGTATCCGCCTTCCCCACAACTGCAATTACATGCTTGTCCCACTTCATATCGCTCTGCAATGTTACGCCCAAATATTTAATCGACGTGACTGTGTCAAGCGCTACACTACTAATGGAGTATTCAAACATTACAGGATTCTTTTTCCTATTTATCTGCATTAATTTACATTTATCTATATTTAGAGTTAGCTGCCATTCTTTACACCAATCACAAATCCTGTCCAAGTCATCTTGTATTCTCCTACAGTCAGTCAATGACGACACCTTTCCGTACACCGCAGCATCATCAGCAAACAGCCGCACATTGCTATCCACCATATCCAAAAGATCATTTATGTAGATAGAAAACAACAGCGGACCTACCACACTTCCCTGGGGCACTCCAGATGGTACTCTCACCTCCGATGAACACTCACCATCGAGGACAACGTACTGGGTTCTATTACCTAAGCAGTCTTCGAGACACTCACATACTTGGGAACTAATCCCATATGCTCGTACCTTAGTTAGGAGTCTGCAGTGGGGCACCGAGTCAAACGCTTTCCGGAAGTCAAGGAATATGGCATCCGTCTGATACCCTTCATCCACGGTTCGCAAGATATCATGTGAAAAAAGGGCGAGTTGCGTTTCGCAGGAGCGATGCTTTCTAAAGCCGTGCTGATGCAAGGACAGCAACTTCTATGTCTCAAGGAAATTCATTATATTCGAACTCAGAATATGTTCGAGAATCCTGGAACAAACCGATGTTAAGGATATTGGTCTGTAATTTTGAGGATCCGTCCTCAGTATTTCATGTACTCATTTTTTGTCTGACGTAATTTATCCGACTAAAAAGCTGTTCACATTTGTTTCCAGATAATGAAATCATCAATAAAGCAGGAAAGAAGCAGGAAATTTCTTCTTGGCCAAACATGTTTTATAGAATTCTTTCAAATCACCCTGGTTAAATTTATCCTTTAACTGCGCGTCACATTACATTTTACAGTATTCCGTTTGTAAATGTTAGTAAATGCAGAAAAAAGTACATATGTTTCTTAAAATCTTGAAATCAGTTTTAGAATTCGAATTTCAAGCCAGGTTACACAGAAGAGTATTCAATAGCGACCACCTGTGTGACGTCCGATTGCTTTGACAGTGAAGGAAAATGAGTTACGTTTTTTGTTCGTAATTCTTGTCCCCAAAGCCAAAGATTCATTTGTATTGCGGAAATTATATCAGACATGACACTGATCAGTTTTTCTTTTCCTTGTAGTCCAGTATTAACGTGATTTAGGTGGCTGTTTATATCGACCAAGAACGCAACGACGAAACGCCACTCATTATCTTTAAACTCTGGGATACTCTTTGACTTGCTACAAGGAATGAGTGTATTTCTTGCTTCAAATCACTCTAACTTATTCAATATTTTGGCACGGGCCAGCCGTCTTACTTCTGTATAAAATGTGACACTATCATGCTCCGAATCCAAAGACTTGAGAAACTCGTGGAACTGATCGTTATTCAATCATTTCAACTTAATAACGCTAACTATCTTGACGACTGCCTTCATGATATGGTCCATTTTGAGGGACCTGGTACATAAATTCTTTTGGTGGATAATGCATCGAAAATTTAGTATCGATGTATTGCCAACTCTTCGAGTATTTGTGTAATCAGTTGAACTAAACCTTCATGTTTCCCAACCATTGCTGGAGTACCATCAATTTTTAGCTTCGATAGGCTGTTCAGTTTTAACGAAAAGCCATTTAATGTCGATGCACCTGCTTCCAACAGATCTCATGACTTCGTGGTATCCTTAAGTGGATGCAGTGCTGCTAATTTTCTGTTTTATTAAAATATCCATCAATATCCCTGATATAAATCCCCATTTTGGCTTTACCCGCCATATCTGTGCATTCGTCAGATGCAAGAGAGTTCAGATGCACTATTTTTTTAAGAAAAAGTTATCTTCAACTTGTTTTCGATTCTCATCCACACGTCTAGTAAAAGTTTGACAAGACAGGCTTATTTTTGAGAACTCCTTTTCTTTGCTGAACACACAATTTTAATGACGCTCTCCAAGCATCCTATAACCATTTCGCCATCTGAATATGGCTTTCTTTTTTTGCCTCTTATCATACGTACTGCATCATTCGCTTTTACATAGCATGTTAACTCTTAATTCCCTCTTGTAAATATCGTATCTGTTGTTGAGTAGAAAGTTTTCTTCTTAAGTCGTTTATCTCGTCTCGTCGGAATTATCCTTAGTACCTATCAAATAAAATTGCATGTTTAGTCTCGTAATGCCGTTTGATGTTACACTCTTTTGAAACCAAGACAGATTCATTGCATATAAAGCATATGGGTTGTGTTTTAAATTGCACAAAAAATAGTTTGTAGTTCATTTGTCTCGATATCTTCTCAACTCTTCTGTAACTTCCCTCTTCAGTCCAATGTCTTTATTAGTTGACCCTATTCTAAGTTTTCGTCTTGAAACGTTGCAGATACCTTCTTTTTTACCGTGAGTCCGAAACAAAGACATAAAAAAATGGAAAACTATTTTAGAATGTGCAAATGAAACCCTTTCATACGATGTTTCACTTGATCGAGCAACCTTACTTAAAATTTCGCCCCCTATTTTGGCTTCTTTGGCTATGAATGTTTTTGAAAACTTGTAAATTTCAAGTCGATAGCATTATTAGTCGCTGAATGCAAGAAAAAGAGAGAGAGAGAGAGAAAGAGAGATGGACGAAGTTACTAGGATTCATTTTCTACCAGTCGAAGGCAGAACCCTTAAACATCACTAGTGAAATATATTTTTAAAATTGAGTACTAATTTACTTTGTACTAAAAAATTTAAAAGTAGGTACTCAGACAAAAACCAACGCTATTGTCAGTTAGTACACCAGCACACCATACTTGAATACACAAAATAAAGGCAAGCCTACTGAAGTTAATCAAACGTCACAGATTAATTGAAAAAATGAATGCTAGCTTTACTGATAGTAGGTCTATTACAATCTAATGCGCATCACGTATACATGTAAAGTGACGTACGTTTTAGACCGATAGCCTTGCGGGTTTGTACTACAATGGACTACGGAATATATTGGCTGTGTCTGAA
This sequence comes from Schistocerca serialis cubense, assembly GCF_023864345.2. Taxonomy (NCBI): domain Eukaryota; kingdom Metazoa; phylum Arthropoda; class Insecta; order Orthoptera; family Acrididae; genus Schistocerca; species Schistocerca serialis. Next base: position 338,864,764 of record NC_064640.1, read on the forward strand.
GCTTGTCTCACTTGCGCAGTATGACAGACGTACCTGTTTCACAGTTTACGCTCTTACTGTTTGTTGGCTGAGAGGCTGTATATCTACACGAGAGATTTACAAAATAAACTCAGAATTTTGACTTATTTTCAAAAACGATTATACAATAAAATCTAACGATAGTTGTGTTAATGAGCTGAGATATTCATATTATAATGGGATATGATACGAACGACGCTTGATGGAATGCTCTTTTGCGGGTCGCATGCAGCTCACGGGCCGCGGGTGCTACCCCTGGTCTATGTCAACCGCCATACAATTTCCTCGTTTTATCAATAACGGGAAAGCCATACTGCCTATGATTCCACCAATCCTCGCATATGCTAACAAATTAATTGCACATCATCTCGGTTCCTACATGCACTTTCTCGACATATTTTAGGCCCGTATTGTCCTGTTTGATTGTGACAATAAGGTTTGCATTATCCCTTCTGGTATTCTGGGGAAGACATTGAGATTACAGGAAAGCTGACGCCGAAAAGCGTTGAAGTCAGCGAGTTCTTTGCTAGAACTCGTAGTGATACTTACATTCATACCGTTACCTGAATCTGCATGTTTGTCAAACACGAGTTGATAACGTTCATGCTGAAACTCTTCGTCTTGCTGTACCTGCTACTGCCATGACTGGTGCTAATTCTGCAGAGGCTCTTGTGGATCTTCCTGTTCCTGTAGCGGAAAATTCTTATTATTATTTGCTGCTGATGCTGCTGCCGCTATTGCTGGAGATCTCTGCCGTCCTCATACTCCATTTGGTGATGCTGTTCAGGACGACGACACCGCCAACTATGATTATGCATGAATAAGAGCAAGCACCCATGGTTGTTGTACCGCTCTCTTATATACGTGCTCGTTCTGTAATGAAATACGAGTAGAACGGCTAGTGTTTCGATCTTTCCAGAGACTTCTGTAGGATAAACTTCTGATATCTCCAGAGAAGGCATTAATTGCAGCCACTACGATTTATCCAGTGACGATTGAGAGATGACGCTATTTTCAGTTAAATACCTCACGCTCTCTAATTGATGGTACTAATATTATAAACTAAAAAGCTTTAAATGTGCTTCGGTGGGACTGCTTAAACTCTCTCTCGGACAAGAAGGTAAGAAACAAACAACCTCTCTATCGTTGCTCACTCGTAATTGATCGCAATTGTGTCTCTGACTTAGCAAATCCGCCACAGAAGCCCGAGCATCCCTAACCTTTGGAGTGTACCTGTAACTGCAGTATCTTTTTGTGTAATTGCTAATAGAATGACAAGAGATCAAATTTCAGGTGGATGCTAGAGCACTGGTCTCACTTATAAAGCTTCCTGCTTTCCATGGCTTAGGTTCTTCGCAGTTGTTACCCTCAGCAATAAACACTGAGGTAGTCGCTTGAGCGGTCAGACCACATATATGTATTGTGAGGGTCTAGTATCCATCGTCCTTTTAGCACCACGACGAGGCCCCTGGGCAGTCTACATGATTTTTACACCGTAAGTTGTCTGTGCACTATCCAGTTCATTTTATTTTAGGGGTTGGGGGGAGGTGGCGCAGTGTTAAGATACAGGGCTAGTATTCAGAAGGACGTGGCTCAAACAAATTCCTGCCCTGCCATCAAGTTTTAGGTTTACTGTGAGTTCTCTAAACCGCTTTATGTGAGTACTGCGAGGCTCTTATGAAACATCAAGACCGTTTTCCTTCCCATCTTTTCGCAACCTAAGCTTGTGCTCAGACCGTAATGGTCTCGTCGATGAGACGTTATATCCTAATCTTTTTGTTCATAATAGAGTACACCGGTAGTAAATACGTGCGGTAGATGTAAAGTATAGGAGAACATGATGACTAATTGTCTAACGTGATGAGAGCCTTCCCACCAACGTCAGTCCTCTAAAACAACCCGACATAAGAAACAGTGTGAGCAAGAACGGGACTCGAACCACGAACTTTGCCTTAGACAGGCAATGCTCTTGCAGAGAGATATATCCAGGCTAGGTCTGTGGCTAAGCCATTTCTTTTCTTTCGAGAGTGCTCATCCCGCAAGGTGTGCAGCAAAATGTTTGTGAAATTTGGACGTAGAAGAGAGGTACTGGCGGAAGTAAAGTTGAGAGGTCGGGTCGTGAGTCGTGCCTAACGGCTCAGTTGGTAAGAGTTTTGCCAGTGAAAAGCAAGTTTTTTTGTTCGAATCCTAGTCTGGTACACAGTATTAAACTACGAGGAAATTTCAAAACTGAGCACACTCCGCTACAGAGTGAAACGAGAACTCTTGTAAAAGTACCATGGGTTTTTTAGGAACTGCCTGAGAAACTGGAGTAAGATGGACTCGACAGCGAATACACTGTCTGATCAACAGTATCGAGACACCTGTTGTTGGCTACCCCCCTCGCCTTTATGACGGCATGAACTCTTCCGAGGCACTATCACTGAGGTGTCTGAATGTCTGTGGAGGAATGGCAGACATTCTTCCTCAAGAGCCGAAACCAGAGAAGGTAGTGATCTTGGACGCTGCGGCCTGGTGCGAATTCGACGTTCTAACACATGCCAGAGGTGTTTCGTTGAGTTCAGATCGGGACTCTCGTTAGGTCAGTCCATGTCAGAAATGTTATTGGCCATAAACCTTTGCCTCACAGATGCTGTTGTATGACATGCTGATACAATCATCGTCTCCAATCTGTACCTCTACTGTACGCAGTGTACAATGCTGTAAAGTGTGTTCGTATCCTACCGCATTTGGCATTTCTTAAGCGCAATAAGAGGGCCATATCCTGACAACGAAAACCACCACCATAATGTAACACAACTCCTCTTTACTTCCCTGTTGGCACTACACATGGTGGCATCTAATGTTCCACAGGCATTGACCAAAATCTAATCCTTACTTCATATTGCCACAGGGTATGTCGTGATTCATCACTCATAATCACTCGTACCTAGTCATCCACTGTACAATGGTGTCGCTCTTTACACCACCTCAAGCGTCACTTAGGATTGATTACAGAGATGTTTGGCTTATGAGAAACTGCAGCACCATTGTTCCCCATTCTTTTTAACTCTCCACACACAGTCATTGTGCTAGCTGGACTACTGGTAGCAGTTTGGAGCTCAAAAGTGAGTCCTTCCACTGCTTTCCTGTGATTTTTTACAACCACCACCCGCAGTACGCGATGGTCCTATCCGTTAATGCATGAGGTCTGCCTTGTCTTGATGGCTGTGGTTATACTTTCACGTTTTCATTCAGAATCACGTTACCGACACTACAGCTGGGCAGCTTTAGAGGGGTTGAAATGTCCCTGATGGATTTGTTACTCATCTGACTTCCAATGACTCGTCCACATTCTAAGTCACTGAACTCTCATAACCGACCCATTCTGCTGTTACTGTTTCTCTACTGAGAATAAAATACTCCCCGTCTCCTTTTACACTAGCGGGTCGGCCTCTCGTGACATCTAATGGTCAATTCCGCATTACATAGGGGTGTCCGCATGCGTTTGATCAGACAGTGTAAATCCAACCAGCTCGAATCCTGGCTCCGCATTTGGTCTACGGATGCTCTGGCGGCGGCGCCTTCGTGTGGTTTTTGTGAACACGGGTCAGTGGTTTTTACTGATGGTAAGTAGCTTAAGCAATTAGTTAGAACGATTCCTTTTTTTTGTCATTGGTTTCAACAGCCCACTGACTGAAAACATTTTTGGTCTCGGTGCATTCACTCTTTTTCATAAAGCCATTCATGAAGTGGTCCATATTTTAAAGTACGATAATGGCACGGTAACATGTGAAAGACACTGAGGAGCCAAAGAAACTGGCATACCTGCCTAATATCGTTTGGGGTTCCGCAAGCACCCAGCAGTTCCGCGGCACGATGTGGCATGGACTCGACTAATGGCTGAAGTAGTGCTGGAGGGAATTGACACCATGAATCCTGCAGGGCTGTCCATAAATCCGTCTCTCCTGAACAGCACGTTGCAAGGCATTCTAGATATGCTCAATAATGTTCATGTCTGGGGAGTCTGGCGGCCAGTGGAAGTGCTTAAACTCAGAAGAGTGTTCCTGGGGTCACTCTGTAACAATTCTGGACGGCTGGGGTATCGCATTGTCCTGCTGGAATTGCCCAAGTCCGTCGGAATGTACAATGGACATGAATGGATGCAGGTGATCAGACAGGGTGCTTACGTACGTGTCACCTGCCAGAGTCGTATCTAGGAGTATCACGGGTCCCATGTCACTCCAATTGCCCATGCTCCACACCATCACAGAGCCTCCATCATCTTGAACAGTCCCCTGCTGACATGCACGGTCCATGGATTCATGAGGCTGTCTCCATACCAGTACACGTCCATCCGCTCAATAAAATTTGAAACGAGACTCGTTCGGCCACATAACGTGTTTCCAGTCATCAACAGTCCATTACTAGTGTTGACGGGCTCAGGCGAGGTGTAAAGCTTTGTGTCGTGCAGTCATGAAGGGTACACGAGTGGGCGTTCGGCTCCGAAAACCCATATCAATGATGTTGCGTCGAATCTTTCTCACGCTGACACTTATTGATGGCCCAGCATTGAAATCTGCAGCAATTTGCGGAGGGGTTGAACTTCCGTCACACTGAACGATTCTCTTCAGTAGTCGTTGGTCTGGTTCTTGCAGGATCTTTTTCCGGCAACAGCGTTGTCGGAGATCGATATTTTAGCAGATTCCTGATATTCACGGCACACTCGTGAAATGGTCGTACTGGAAAATCCCCACTTCATCGCTACGTCGGAGATGCTGTGTCCCATCGCTCATGCGCTGACTACAACACCACGTTCAAACTCACTGAAATCTTGATAACCTGCCATTGTAGCAGCAGTAACCGATCTAACAACTGCTCCAGACACTTGTCTTTTATAGGTGTTGCCGACCGCAGTACCATATTCTGCCTGTTTACATGTCTCTGTAGAATATGCTCGTCTATATCAATTTCTGTGGCACTTCAGTGTAAATGTTGCAGTGTGATGCATGTTCGAACAGTGAAATGAATTCTGAAATGCCAATGCAGTTCCTCAACTCTCAGTTATGACACATTGAGCAGTAGCGAAATCATGTGTTGTGAACAGAGTTGCAGAACTACGGTAGACTATCATAAGTAAGGGTAGAATACCATAGTTTTCCTAATAGTCAGTAAAGAATGTAACTGCGTTACTTGTATGTTCGTGTGTTGCATATTTATGGGGCGTTACGTCTTTTTGAGTGATTTTTGTTCCACATGTGATCAGTGACTTACTGTATTGTGCTAGAAAATGACTGCGGCGAATTATATAAAAACTGAGTAAGGATATACAAAGTGCCATGTAACCTACCAAACATTTTTGTTCTACATAGTTATCTTCTTGTCTGTTGCTTTATAGCCAAATCCAAATTGTCAATATTTAATTCAGCTTTTATATGAAAATTGTTAATTTGTAACGTGAAATAGACGGATGTCGTAATAAAAAATTAAAAAATACAGATTTTTACAGATAGCACTAGAAAAAGCAATTTCATCAAGAGAAGGTAAAATAAAAAAATCAAAACGAAAACATATTAAGCATCGCTTCAATACTTCGTCGAGCTTATATAAAACATGTTTCTGTTATTCATGAACACCTTTGCACCTATCAGTAACGTCATTAAACTCTTGCCTTTGATCATGATGAAGAACTATTGATTACAAAATAACAACAATAATTATACAGATTTCTTTATATTCGTGCATGTACATTGCATTTGCATCAAAAGTATCTGATTTAGTGACATAAAAGAGCAGAAGTTACTTTATCAACTAATTTTTGTACTTATAAAATGCGTTTTATATTTTGTAGGGATATAAAATACACATTGGACTAACACTCGACGATGTGCAAAACATACAAACAAAAAACAAAAAGAAGTCGTCGGCTCCCAGTTTCCCTCTCATACACTCATTTATGTTTCTTACCTTCCCAATGCTGCCGATACTACCTTTTACTACGTCATTTATGTACTGTATCAAAGCTACCGAAGTGGTCCCTCTTCTGTGAGTTACCGTATTAGGAGATCACTCACAGATACGACAGGAATGTGCCGCCGTTGAGCCATTTAAATGCAGCAAAAACGAAGTGGAATGCTGGGCGCCGTTGGCTGTGCAATAACCGGATTATCTCGCCTCTGGCATGCGGGCTTACAAGAGAAGCAGCTGCAGATGCGCTGCACTGCATTCTCCGCATGTATCAGGCCATGGCAGCAGTCTGAGCAATGCCCACGATGTATCCAGTAAGTCCAAGAGGTAGCTTCCAAGTTAGAAAAAAAAAAGTTCTAACAAGGGTCTTACTTCTGTTCTACGCTGTCCATTATCTATACTACTTTATAAAAACAAGTCTTTGTTTAATGTTATTACCATAAATCTCGAAGAGTTCTTGACGGTTTCCTTCCAATTTTTGCATGACACTCCAATAAATCTTTGGACGGTCATAGGTAATACATTTTTAATACGTATTGTATATAAATATGTGTTTATACTACATGAAGAGGAAAGGTTATTAGAAAAATCTTGAAAAAATCCCGACCACTTTACTTCAAAGTTTTACACATTACTCTAATAAAGGTTTTTCACAGGTACAGGCTACACACACACAATATACTACTGTGTAGAGACTTTTTTAACGTCGTTACCAAAAATCTCGAAAAATTCTTGACCGCTTTACTTCAAATATTTACACGATGTTCTAATGAACGTTCAGAAGGGCATAAGCTGTATGTTTTTCTTTAGTAAATGTGATATATAAATGTATATTGCTAGTGTATAAAGTGGAAAAAGTTGTAAGAAAATATTTCGAAAAGTTCTTGGCTATTTATTTGAAATTTTTATCGTCGGAATCTTTGTAATCCCACCCCTTTGCAGGTTAAAACTAGGCGAAATTCTGTCATTGAGGCTGCTATCCTCGCAGATCCGGTAGCAGGAGAGGTTTTTGATACCCTGTATAACAATAAATAAGGTTCAAAATCAGAGACAGAGGGGTAAGAGAAGATGGGCGGAAAGGGGGAGGGAGGAAATTGATATAGAGAGGGGGAAGGAGTAGATGACGAGAGAGAGGTGGTAGGAGGTGCTGGAAAGAGGTAGGAGAATGAGAAGATGGACAGAGTGAGGAGAAAGGAGGTGATGGACAGAGAAAGGGGACAGAGGAGATGAAAAAAGAGAGGGGGGGATAGGAAATGGACAGGGAGAGGAGGAGGAGATTGCTATTAGGTTATATATCCAATTCCCATACATATTTAGCAATTTCGAAGCATTTGCAAGATCGCTAGTACACCAGAATGTAACAATCCAGGCGGCCATTTTCCAAGTACTGGGGAGATTCTCTGCCAAGATTCTGATTTCACTGGTATGCATTCTTTCCAACCAGTAATAGACGCCCTTACTGAATCTTCTAGCTCTCTGTTTGCTCTTTACGTCACCCATCGCCCTTTTGTCTCGTTATTACAGCCAGCTTGACTCATGTAGTTACTACTTACATCCTTAATCCCGTGGACAATAGTACACACTTAGATCTATTTATGTTTATTTTTTTGGCACTTAATCGAGTCCTCAATGTTAGATACCCCGTGAATATGCATTCTTAGTTGTCATTTCGTCCAGGGTTATTGGTCCACGGTTTAATATGGTGTCTGAAGTATAGTCAGGTTTGGATAGTAAAGAAAATATTTACGAAATATTTCTTTATTCTTAATTTTCAGCACACAGAAAACACAGAGCTATCTGAAGTGATGCTCAGCTGTAAGTGTCACTCTCGCTACTCTGCCTCACTGTTTCCGACTTCACCTGAGGCAGATTCTATGGAACGGTGGTTTGCGATGTCATTATTACGGCGTCGATCGAGCCATACATCATATTACAAAACGTCTTTTGAATCAAATTAACTATTCTTTAATTTAAATTTAAGCAGACGGCTGGTTTTATGGGACGTTCAGTGCATCAAAATAAAAATCGGCTACTGTCATAGTTCGTTAGTTCTGTTCGCAAGCAAATTACACTGACGGAAAGTAATCGCTATACCAAGTGAAGTTGTGCGACAAAACCGAAAATTGGCAGGCGTATTTCTACGTTTTAAAAGTGATGTCTCTTCAAATTTCGCGCCTGACGTATAAGAGTGGCGATAGTAGCGCCACTATGAGGATGTAACTAAGGTTTGATTTAAATACATGCTTGAACGGCCGTGAGCATTAGTTACCTTTGACATTCAAATTGGTGAGTTGATGTTAGTCAAGCATGCATTTAAGGCAACAAAGGCGCCATTATCGACACCACACTGAGTCTGAACGAGGTTATGTAACAGGGCTATGAGAATCTGAATGTTCCTGCTGCAATATTGCAGAAAGACTTGGCAGGAATGTAGCCACTGTACATGATTGCTGGCAGCGGGGGTCATGAGAACGTACGGCCGCAAGAATACCGGCTCCGGGCGGTCACTTGGCACTACCAATAGAGAAGAGCATCGTGTTCGGCGTATGGCTCTGGCGCATCGTACTGCATCTGCAGCAGCAAGCTGAGCAGCAGTTGCCCGTAAAAGGAAAACGTGGTGCCGAAGCCTTTAACCTGAACTATGGAGTAATGGAAGAAAGTCATTTACTCCGATGAGAAGTGCGTCACACTGTTTCCAACTTGTGGGCGATTTTACGTTGCAAGAGTGAAATGTGGCAGGGGTTCGGTTATGATTTGGGCAGCCATGTAATGGTATTCCAGGGGCTCCATGGTTACTCTGCAACGCTGCATTACTGCCAAGGATTATGTGACCATTTTGGATGATTAGGTGCATCCCATGGTACAATGTTTGTTGCACAATGGTGATGCTGTGTTCCAAGACGATAGGGCTCCCGTTCACACAGCTCTCATCGTCCAGGGCTGGTTTTGTGAGCACGAAGATGATTTAGCGCATCTCTTCTGGCCACCAGTCACCATACCTCAATATTATTGAGCCTTTGTGGTCTACTTTGCAGAGGAGGGTGCGTGATCGCTATTCACTTCCAGCATCGTTAACTGAACTTGCCCCTATTTTGCAGGGAAAAATATAAGATGGTTCAAATGGCTCTGAGCACTATGGGACTTAACATCTATGGTCATCAGTCCCCTAGAACTTAGAACTACTTAAACCTAACTAACCTAAGGACATCACACAACACCCAGCCATCACGAGGCAGTGAAAATCCCTGACCCAGCCGGGAATCGAACCCGGGAACCCGGGCGCGGGAAGCGAGAACGCTACCGCACGACCACGAGCTGCGGGCTAAAATATAAGATTCACTTCAGAGCTATACCGGACCCGTATTTATCGATTCCGAGATAACTGCAAGCTGTTCTGAATGCTAACGGTTTTCCTACACCGCATTAGAAATGGTAACGTGTGGCTTTTGGTGTTTCTATATTTTTGTCCACCCCTTGTATATTTTCCTTCACGAAGGCTGTGGAAATTACTTCTAGGAAAGTATTACATGAAAACAGAATGCTGTCACAGGATTCTGTCGAGTGCGGCCTATCTCTTTTACATTACGAGCAGCTGTCAAACCGAATTACATAAATTACAAAGTCAAGATACAGTAGAACCAGTGACAACCAAGACATTGTCGATACCGCTAGTGATGATATGAAAATCAAAAGCTCACTCTAATTGTGGAAGAATTGCAAATCAGTCATAAATTCTCAGTTACTAATTGACACAGAGCCTATTCCACGCCTGGAAGAACATCTTATCAAGTTTGAAGGCTGAGAATATTTCTTAAAATAACTTTGGCTGACGTTTACTTACAGTTGCTTTTAAATTAAGCTCCTCAGCAATTCTTCCTCTGATTTATATAGCTAAAATCTGTTGTCACTTGCCGTCGCTAACTCCATCACTACACATCAAAGATTACTAAAGCAACAAAATCCTGCGTCTGTAAAGTAAGTGGATGATATAATGGTCACAGGTGCACCCTATCTGGAACATCTGCAAATGTGGTATACATTATTTACAGTTACTAACTGAAGCACTAAATTGCTCATCGATCAGGTTAAATTGGTTCAAAATCTTTTGAACTATTTAGGGTATATTTTCAGTATGGATAGTTCTGTATACACTGGTTTGCTTCCTGTGTACCAATATGCTGAACTTTTATTAATTCATAGCTAAAAACACAGAACAATATTAAAGTTCACAAAACCTGAACTTGTGGAGTCGGTGTGAGTGGGAAGACTTGATCGTGGAAGAATAACACTGAACCAGAAAGTCGGCAAGTCCTTTTGAAGTCAATTATTAATCCGTATAGCAATCCACAGTCTAATCCAGTACCGAGCAGCCAGGTCCACTACTGCATCACGAGGAGTATGTCGAACAGCCTTCACTGGTGAATGATCTGTCTGTTGCTCTCCCAGCCACTCTTTATAAAGGAGTTCTGGCCTCTAGGTAGCGGAACGAGGTGAGGTACCAAAAGTGCCGCCTATCCTGACTTGCCGTACCCTGCAACCAATTGGATTTCATATCATCGATATCTTCTGTGGAAGATCACTCTCATTGTCCCAGCGAGATACAAGAACCGCCTTCCCAGAGTCGGTCAGTACGGCAAAAAATGTCTAGGATGGTGATGGACACGACGAACTGGACAAGGGTTAGTGCAGATGGATATTTCGGCATACGTTTCCTCCAGAGGAGGGTGCGTCTCTTCGTCCATTGCTAGCATCGGAGGTGCCTTGTTCATCTCCGTCGTTCATTTCCACCTCCAGAAGTGGTGGGATTGCCATAAAGTCGGACACCTGAGTGGTTCAAGAAGTGGTCAATCCAGCGAACGCCATACCATCGCGTACATCAATGGTGTCATTCTCGTAGGTGGCCGACAGGAATGGTGGGATGGGAAGGTCACTGGGAATGCTACTGGGCTGTGTTTGGTAGTAGAGGAGACAGCTGCTCCTGGGTCAGAGCTGATTTGCGTGCCGCACTAGGCACGCCCCATTTGCTTCTACGTCGAATAGCATGTGGCCCTGTATGTAGAAGCCGTCCTGGGACTAAGCCATATGCGTGGGCACAGACGGTGGTGCCCACTGCTTATTGGGGGCGGCTGCGGATGTCAGGTGTAGTGGTGTCTATCGTATGAGGTCCAGCAGCTTGCGTCGCCAATGATCATGCAAGATTTCAGCTGGTGATCGGCCCTGGACTGGGTCCTTCCCGTAAGCTGATAAAAAGACGTACAGCGCGATTTCCTTATTGTAACAATAACAGCTTTCGCTATTTACGTTTTGAATGTGTACACGAAGCGCTCAACTTCGCCGTTATAGGCGTGATGAAAAGGGGTAGAAAACATGTGTTGGATGCCGTTGGTTCTGCAAAAGTCCAGTAATTGAACGGACTGAAATTGCGGTCTGTTGTCCAAGACCAAGACGTGAGGAGCGCCCTCTACGGCGAATTTCCTTTTTATATCACGGATAGTGGTGGCTAAGGATGCTGTACTTGAACAAGCTACATAGGGAAATTTGAAGATAATACCGACGACCGCTAGCCACATTTCACCGAGAAAGGGACCAGCAAAGTCGTTGTAGACGCGCACTGATGGTTGCTGCAGAGTCAGCCAGGGTGAAAGGTGCTAGGTAGTGACACAAGTGGCACAACTATGAACAATATGTCGTATGTCCCAGGACACACACGTGCAGTAGACATGCTGCCTGGCGAGCATCCTGGTGTGCGTGATTCCCCAGTGGTCCTCATGCAGAAGCAGCATGACGTGGGGACGGAGTCACATAGCAACGATGATCCAACACTCATCCTCAGCCATGAATGGAGAAGGCCACCTCTGATGGCTGTAGAGAGTGCAGGATTAGAATCTCGGCAATGATTTTGGTGGTTAGGTGTTTGGACCAGCCGTTGGTGTTTAAGGATTGGATTCTTTGCTGTGGCGTGAATAATCTCTTGTGCACTGATGGAGAATCCGTCAAGAACATCCTGTATCTCTTCATCAATAGCAGAACACTTTTGTTCCTGTTTGTTGAAATGTGAATCAGGATCCATGGGGAGCTGACAGGGGGAATCCACATTGCCATGCTGAGAGGTGGATCTATAGTGGATTTGGCATTGCAACTTGCTTAGGAATAGGGTACATTTTTTTTAAATTTGTGAGCTGTTTTCTGCAGTGTATGGCTGTGAGGGCTGAAGAGAGCGACCAGAGGTTTATAGCCAGTAATCAGGAGGAATTTCACACCGTAGAGGAAATTATAGAAATTTTAAATACCAAAAATGATTGATACTTCTTCTTTTTCTTCTTGGCTACGGCTGAGTTGAGCGGAATTTAATGTTTTTGTGGTATATAAAATGGGATGTTATGTACCATCAGGATTTTTATGTGAGAACACTTACCAGTGCCATGTTGGGAGGTATCGGTGGCCAGGACCAATGGTTTACTATCGGTGACCATGGATAGGTGTGGCGAAGACTATGCTTTAAGCAATCAAAAACCTGTTGGAAAGCAGAGATCCACTGAAATTTGACGTCTTTTTTTCCTGGAAGGTTCAGAGGTTTGGATAATTTTGATGCTTGGGGAATAAATTTATCCTAATAATTGAGCCGGCCGAAGTGGCCGTGCGGTTAAAGGCGCTGCAGTCTGGAACCGCAAGACCGCGACGGTCGCAGGTTCGAATCCTGCCTCGGGCATGGATGTTTGTGATGTCCTTAGGTTAGTTAGGTTTAACTAGTTCTAAGTTCTAGGGGACTAATGACCTCAGCAGTTGAGTCCCATAGTGCTCAGAGCCATTTGAACCTAATAATTGACTTTGCCTAGGAAGAACTGTGTTTCTTTAAGGTTAGTTAACACTGGGAGACTGATGATGGCTTTGAGTTTTTTATTCTTCTGACATTTTAAGGATGTGTCCCAGGTAATCGATCTCTGGTTTCCTGAACTTTTGAGTTTTTTATTCTTCTGACATTTTAAGGATGTGTCCCAGGTAATCGATCTCTGGTTTCCTGAACTTACATTTCTTTAAGTTACAGTGCAGAGCAATACACTGTCAGGTTTTGAAAACAAGGAAAAGATTACGTAGATGTTCTTCTCCCATTTTGTCAGTAACGGGTATGTAATCCTGGTAGTTACCACAGTACAGGACATCATGGATAATCTGTTTGAAATAAAAGTGAAAGACTGCAGAGGCACTAGCAATGCCGAAAGGGAGGCAATCCTAGCGATAGAGGCTGAAGGGTGGGTTGATGACAATGAAGTGCTAGGAAGACTCGTCCAATGGTATATGGAGATATACCTCTGCTAGATCAGTTTTGAAAAAATATTTTTCTCCTAATAGCTCTGATGTAAGTTCCTAGGAGTGTGGAATGGTGCAAGACCCGACAACTGATTGATCATTGACATTTGTTTTAAAATCTCCGCAGACACGAATTCTGCCATCAAACTTCCCGAGAAAAACCAACGGAGTAGCCTATAGACTTGTAGTAATGGGCATCAATGTGCGAAACACATCGAGAAGATCCGTTTCGGCTTTGAAGGTGTTGGGAAGTGTGATTGTAGTTCGACGGGTGCAAAACAAACGTGGAGTGGCCGATGGTTTCGGTTCAATGCGCACCACGTAATCAGTGGCAGAACCGAGCCTGCGGTCGAAGAGAGAAAAGAACTCTTTACATAACCTGTCAACATTATCGAAAGGCACCACAGGGTGATTCATATTAACTGAATTGTCAAGCTAGAAACCATATGAATGAAAAGGATTGAGACCAAAAACATTTTGTCCACAGCCTGAAGCAAAGATGTAAAATGTAAGTTTTCTATCGACTTATGTCGATGTGCTGTCAGCTGTACTTCATTGGATTCTGATGGTGTCGAAATAGTTGAGGTGATCCATCTGAGTGCAGGTGTCCTCGTTTATGACTGATACGGAAGCTCGTGTGTCCGCTTGAAACAAAACCTGATGACCGAAAATGACGAAGATGAACCACATTTTCTGCGGTTGAACTGTAAAACGATCTAACCGAGGAAAGATTACGTGAACTTGGTTATGCCCGCCCTGTTTCATAGGAGGAAATTTGCTGCAGCCACAGATGGTAGTGACGTAGCAGAACTTATGACATTCCGAGCAGTGTGTGTGTTTATAAGAACACTGCTGTCAGAGGTACGTGCGACAACCCTGTGGGCACCCGGGCAGGGGACAACCGCAGGGGCTGTCTGAATCTAAACTGCACGCAAAAGACTGGTGTTCCGAATATGCTCTACGGGTTGCAAAACGGCAAGCTTGGTTAGTGCAGTCGCTACTAAGACATATGTGATTCGAATCCCGGTTTATTTTAACGACACAGTACTGTCATTATTAGAAGTTTAGCAGTCTGAGTCCCAGTTCCGCAGTTTTCTGTGAGAACGGGATGTGCTTTCGATAGAAGACATATTATTCCTCGAACGAGAATTGTGCCTGTTTGAGAGCCTTTTCTGTAGTTGGTCTATCCAACTTTAGTGCTTGTAAACGCACGTTCTGGTCTAGAGCAAACCGAAAGATTACGTCTCATACAACAAAATCTGGGTACATTCTCTTAGGTTTTCTCGGCGTGATTGGTTAATATTTGTGGAAAACTTTTTGCAACAATGGAAACAGCAATTCCGCTGTATATCCGGAATCACACCATTAGAATCTGCATACTTCCATCTCGAGTTAGTACACGTGTCACGCTGAAAGCACACGTATGACGGGAAAGACCTTGACGTTCAGCTGTGTGTGATTTTTTCTGGAAAGTACAAAGCTTCTCAGTATACTAAAGGCTTCAGTTTGAGAAGCAAATTCAACGATTTAGTATTAGTAAACAGAAGACATGTGCGTTGCAACGCCGTATCAGAAATCTTGCATGCCTGGACGCGTGGGGAAAGGTGCCGGTTATAGTCGTCCCATTCCTCAGCATCTGCCTGAAAATGTAGAAACGGCGACGGCTGTTATACCACCTCCACTGCAAGAGTTGCTGCGTCAGCTTGACTTGCGACTAGATATAAATTACACGTTCATCTATTTGGTTCAATGGGACAGGTAACATTAATTTCTTTAGTTGGTTGGATTCCCATTTGGTTGATTAAAAAAGTCAACAGTTACAACTTTATGTCTTATTTCTTATTTTACGTAATTATTAAAACCATAGCAAACCTATGTATCAACATGCAAACAGTGAGGACCTTTCTAGACTTCCTATTAGCCCCGACCAGGCATTCGACATCCAGACACATCAGCAACACGCAACGCTGTCTTTTTTCTGTAATGCCACATCGTATAGCAAAAGCAATCAACGAAGACGACACTCTTCAAAACATTGAACGTGATGTCAAATGCTCCGCCTCCCATCCGCCACCTGCCGAAAAAATATATGCCTGCATTATAACGCTCGACAGAGTTCTATTGTTGCGAACCGAAGATAGTGAACACTGGACGTCATTCTGAACAATATGAGACCCCTGGTAATCAACCCTGCACGTATCGTCCTCTAGAGAATGAGGTGCGTAAAGGTGCTACCACGGCATCACAACTAGTGTTCAGCTATGAGGAAATTAGCAGAAAAATGCACCTGCTGCACACAGCTATCACTGGTATCGTCTCCAAACACAATTAGCACAAAAATTACACCCTATGCCTCCCAGTCATTGTGTTACAACACTTTAGGCATATAATTCTTCTTTTTTTTTTCTCGGTGTTCCAGATGCGACCCTCCTCCTTCCCCCTCACACCCATTGCCGCCAACCCCCCCCCCCCCCCCCACCTCGTGACGGAATATGTGAAGCTTTTACCCCAGCAGTCTGCGTATACTGTTGTGCCAAGCGCAAGTGTGAGAACTTTTTCGAAATGTTTTCGAATCGTGTATCTGAGGTGAGACGTGGATACTAACCCAGTACTCCCATAGTCGGATGTGGGAAACCGCCTACAACCCACATCAGGCTCGCCAGCACACCGGCCCCCGTCGTTAATCGCTGAGCGGATTCGATCCGGGACCAGCCCGCCTCCCCAAATCCCGGAAACGCACGCTGTTATCGGGGCGGGTTTTGGGCAGATAATTATCTTGGCAAGTTCATAACTTTCAGATAATGCATCGTCCAGTATTTCCTCATGACTAACAGGTAGATGAGATACAGCTAATGGTTACACCAAACACTTCATCTTATCACACACATTTTCATTGATACGAGCCGTGTGATAATGATGGCCATTGACGTCATCCATTTTCTTTGTTGTGTAGAAGCTACTTTTTGCGATACAGTTTCTGTCCCCGAATTCCTTCCTTAACACCTGCGACACTAGGCCGACACTAGTCTGCACGTGTACGTAGAATCCAATAAATTTTGAATATGTTTAGTATTCGGAGGCCTGTTTGATTTTCAGTACTCATGCGAGTTGAGTTCTATCTTAAGTTATTTGTGTAATCAGTCTCTAATCGGCGGAACATTACCAGACTGGCTAAAATATGCTGAAGTTAAGCCTCTTTACAAGAAGGTGTATAACGAGACGGCATCAAACTATCAACCAGTTTCACATTTGCCGGCTTTCTCAAAAATATTTGAAAAGGTTGTGTACAAGCGTCTCCTTAAGCATCCAACTGCACATAATATATTGACCAAGTTACCGTTGGAGTTTCTTAAGGGTTCTGATATAGAGAAAGCTACTTACATTCACAGTGAGAATGTACTTAATTCATTACATAATAAATTAGAGGCTACTGGCATTTTCTGTGCCCTGTCAAAATTCCTTTGACTGTGTGAATCGCAGCACTCTCTTACGTAAATTACAATATTATGGTGTCACTGGCAATGCTGCGAAATGGTTTGAGTCTTATCTAACTAACAGGAAGTGAAGGGTGTCGTTGCGAAATACCTGTGCAGTAGTCAGTCAGTCTTCATCTGATTGGGAATTAATTACATGTGATGCTCCTCAAGGTTCTATCTTGGTTCATTAACTTTTTCGTGTGTACCTTAATGACCTCTCGTCCGTTACATTGCCAGATGCTAAGTTTGTTTTGCTTGTAGATGATACAAAGATTGCTATAAGTAGCAAGTTAAGTAAAGATTTAGAAATAGCTGGTAATCATATTTTTACTGACATTAATAAATGGTTTAAAGCCAATTCACTGTCATTAATATTTGAAAAGACTCACTATATGCAGTTCAGAACCTGTAAGATATTTCCTTACAAGAACATCACGTAGAAACCTGTTCAAGGTACTCTGTATTCTAACCACTGCTTCTCATTACATTTACGCGTTAATTAAATTTGTTGCCAGTAGTATATCTCTATTTCCAACCAATAGCTCAATACATACTATCAATACCAGGAATAAGAACAATCTACATAAAGACCTAAGATCACTTATCTTGGTCCATTAAAAACTTGGTTTCAAATAAAGCACGGTTTAAACATAGTTTGAAATATTTTTTGATAGGCAACTGCTTCTACTCTATAGATGAATGTCTTGACAGGGACTGTTAGACAAGCCTAAGTAAAAATGTTTGTTAGTTTTCAGTTTTGACAGCACTTGATCACAACAATCAAGATAAGTATTTTGTGTATGATAAATTTATTAAAATTGGATAACTATGTATCATTCTGACAATGTATTAATTCTGTAAATATTAGCAGTTCCAGTTTACTGTAATGTGTTCACCTATTTTGAGAGTTTCCTGATAACTGATCAGGGAAGTAAGTATTATATTCAAATGTTTTATTTTTTATATTATACTTTCTGACATGCTCCACACCCACGAGAATCATCTTATTTTTGGGTCTATGGAACGAAAACTGAATCTAATCTAATCTAATCAGTTTTATGAATTTCATACCAACAAATACGTTCACATTCTAGTATAATTCTACTGCCTCCCATAACCTTTGAGCAGAGACACCCTAATCTAAATAGACTGCTCTGAAAAACTTTAGGGACGAAATAGATGAAGTACCACGACATACTAACTACTCCGTGGAAATGAAGTCTCCCAGGCGGGCACTGAAAACTGGACGTCACATGGTGTGAGGCCAGCGTGACTATAGCGCCAAACGATGCTGACCCCGTAACACAAGGCAGTCGAAGCAACGGGAAAAGACAGTGTGTGTCAATCGGCGAACAGTCACGGCGCACTATAGTGGTGTTCTTCATTACGAAATGCAACGGAGGCAACTTCATAGGGGGAAGAATCATTAGAAAACGAAGAAAGACGACAGCTGCCCGAAGGAGAGGAGGTGGTCGGCCGCGAACAGCTACAGCGGCAGATGATTGCTAAACTGTGCAACGGGCAAGCTAGTGCAATTGCAGCCGCATTTGACAGGATTGCAATACACGCAGTCTCACTCTCCACAGTGGAACGGTGACTGGTCTTTTTGCTCGACGACCAGTACGTTGTGTTCCACTGACAACTCCACATCGACGGCAACTTTTGCGATGGTGCCAAGAAGAGTGGAGTCATGTGCTCTTCTCGGATGAGAGCAGATTCAGTCTTAGTAATAATTCTGGTCATTCTCTCCAGTGGCGAGAGGTGGGAACATGTAATGCACCTAGGAACATTGTCAAACGTAATCGTTTAGTTTAGATTCTCCAGTCATTATCATGTGGGAGGGTATAAAGCTGCGTGGGCGTACTGACAGTCAAATCTTCGGAAGCAGTACATTCGCTGGTGAACATTATTGTGGCGCTGTGCTCCTTCGCCGTGTGCGTCTTTTCGGTGGTGCATTCGGATGTTTACAGTTGATAATGCCCAACAGCATCGAACAGCGCAGGTGGAGGAACTCTTGGAATGAGAGGATATACGGCAAATCGACTGGCGTGCCTGTTCCCCCGATTTAAATACCATAGAAACCTGTCTGATGCGTTGGAGAGAGGTATTGCAGCATGTCCACATTCACCAACGACCATACAGCAGTCGTCAACTGCCGTGGTGGAGGAATGGAATGCTCTGCCAAAGGAACTCACTAACAACCTTGTGGCCAGAATGGGTACAGATTACAGACTATGCATTGCTGTCCGTGGTGATAACGCATTCTATTAAGAACTATATCCAGCCACTTGTTATATACAGGAGACCGTCGCAAATCGAGGTGTAATCATTGTCTTAGAATAAAAGTGTCATTACTGTTCGTCTCATTGCTTATTTCTTTCAGTTACCTTCTGTACTGAACTGTAGCAGTTTACGTATGGTTCAAATCTCATCGAGATATGTTATTTGGCAGTGACACATTTCGCAAAAGTTACTTGCGTCTTATATGTTTTGCACACCAACGTATAAACTTCTCAAGCCAGCTTATGGTGTATGGTGGAGGGTACATGGTGCACTACTGCCACTGTCCCGATAACTTACTCTCACCCAATTTCCCAAAAACTCTTCCTGTTCCATACTCGAAAGTTCCGTGGAAAAAATGACTGTTGGTAAGACTCCGAGTGTGCTTTAATTTCTCTAAGTTTATCATCGTGGTGGTCATTTAGACACACTGAAAGCCGTCACTTGCTTTAATCATAAATATATGTCTGAGTAAAGTTAAATGTTATTATCTTTACATACAGAAAACTATTATCTTGGCAATAACCTTCAAATCGTTTGCTACATCCTTAACTTTTATATATGAATTAGTGAATTTTCTCACGGCACTTTTGTTACCCTAAGAATGTAATCACTTTCAGAACTCAAATTTATAATCAAATTTAATAAGACTGAGCCTTAAATTGCTGGTGTACACATGTAATGTCACAATAGACATTGAATAGCAGCTGGAGTCAAAATGATAAAAGTGGCGTATTTAACTTTACAAAACAATGGCAAGTTTTATTAAACATTTAGTAACTACAGCTTTCTGTAGAACCAGCTAATAAATCTTGCACAAAACTGGCAAACACAAATCAGCTAAGTAATGGTGTTTGATAGGCAAAGCATACATTGGGTTTCAAATGGAATCAACTGCAATCAGGTATACCACAAACAATGGTTCGCCTGAGAACAGGGAGCTGCGAATATCATTTAACAACCAACCGCCGGTGCAGCATTATTTTACCGCTTCAGCTTGATTCGGCGCGCTGTGGGCGAGGAGCGGTGCGCTGCGGGAGCTGTATGTTCTGACGTGTCCACAAAGTATGCGCACTACGCTGCTTGGCGTTCTGATTATCAGAACGTGGAAAACTTCCCTATCAGAGGCATAAAATCCTGGCAGATCTCAGTGTGAAGTGCACCCGTTCGCTGGTCGGAGCAGACCAAATTGACTCACTGGCACAATGGTGTGTGCCGGCATTGTCAAACCACAGACGGCTAACTCGGGACCAATAAGTTCTCCTTCATGACACATGATACATCCGAGATGATATGCAATTACACTGTCGTTACAGTTGGAAATTGCCACTGGCTCTTAGTCCACCACAAGATACAGACCACAAATCTCACCCACTAGAGAAAGACGTGACGTTCTCCACCAGAGGAGGACCAGAAGACCAAGAAACCAAAGAATCACAAACACTTTCCAACAAGCCTCGGTACGGGAGCCGAATTAGCAAAAACGAAACCGTCTCCACATTGCACTGACCAATCGAACTATCGTCTATTCATTGAATCTTCCCTCTTTACTCGTTCTGTTGGTCTGGTAGCCAATCCAGACACAGCACCAGGGTTCCCACACTGGGGCAGCAAGCCTCTACTTTGCACATCCTGAGAGGAGCCAATCGGCGACTCCAAATCTCACTTGTTTCAAAAAAGAAAATTTTTGATTAAGGAGGGGTCGCTTTCACAATAAACATAACCATGTTTTACCAAAAACCATCTACCTAGATGGGACCACAGTCCCTCATTTACGAAGTGATCTCATCTTTTCCGGCCGATCACTTCCAATTTCTGGAAGAACAGACTGTTGTCCAATACAGCTTTAAGCTGCCCTTGGCCACCGGCGACAAGACTTCAGAATCTTGCCCTTGTCTGTGGTGGCGTTCAGACACTTCTGGCGAAAACTATGGCACCTCTGGTGCCTTTAGCGTCGCCTCGGATCCCTCATGTCGCAGCCTTACCTGACGGTAGAGTTGTGCTCTACCAAAACTACGGATTTGTAGTTTTGGTACACTACATAAATGACTTAGTAAACAATAAGATTGCGAGTATTATCCGTAACACTGATAGGGAAAGAAACATAAAGGAATGTGTAAGCGAGAAACTGGAAGCCGACGATTTCTCTTCGTTTTTTTGTCTGGTTGTTTTGCACATAATTAGAACCGTACATCACTCAGTGTTAGTCTATTGTGTATTTTATATCGTTACAGAATATAAATTGCATTTTATAAGTAATGAAAAGTAGTTGATCGCCTAACTTCTACCCTATTATGCAACTAAAGCGATTGCTTTCGATGCAAATACAATTTACATGCACAAACATAAAAAATACATGTAATTATTGGCGTTATTTTGTACTCAGCAAAACGTTTTTCATCATCAGCAAAAGTAAGAGTTTCCTATTATTGTAGATAAATGCGAAAGTTGTTCATAAATAACAGAAACATATTTCATATAAGTTCGACGAAATATTGAAGCAATATTTGATATATTTTGTTTAGTGTTTTTTTCTTTTTATTCCTTTTTCGTGAGCAAATTGCGTTTTGTAGCGCTATTGTTTCCTTTATTTTTACTACAACATCCCTCTGTTTGACGTTACAAATCATCAACTATCGCCTTAAACCTGAATTAAATATTCACAAATTCAGTTTTGCTATAAGTATATCCTCACTCAGTTTGTACGCAGTTTACTGCTTGCACTTTTTAGGGGAATCTATGAAGACAAGATCACATACGTTAAGAAAGTGAGATAACGCCCGATAGGTATGCAACATACCCAATGTAATGATAACGTGGGTACGATCTTAACTGACCAAAGGTGCTAGGAAAACTTCCGCAGTTCGTGCTTACTTATGATAATCTACTGCAGCCTACGGTAGTTTTACAACTCTGCATGATGGTGAACGACGAACAGTGGCGGGGTCGTTAATCTCCGAGCGAAAGGCGGGAGTGTGTACTTGCCACAACGCTGTCACTTACGCCACAAAAACAGATTTTAGGTCTTGCACGTTGTTGAGATTACATTTAGTCATGTGGGACACATTGTATGTTAGGACTGGGCCGATCTTCCTGAAAGTTTTGTGGAACCAAAGAGGGTTGGTAGTTTGGCCACAGAAAGTTCCAACGTTAGGGGGATGAAGGAACACCGCAGGGAATTAGCAGACAGATTGGGACGTTTGTAGAGTTTATCGCCCGAGAAGAGGAACAGGCTCTGGAGGCGGCTACTGAACACACTGAGTGCAACCCGTTACAAATCCTGGCTCATGTAGGCTACAGTAGACTATCATAAGTAAGCGTGAACTGCGTGTAGTTTATGTAGTAGCTTTGGTCAGTTAAGGTCGTACCCACGTTACCATTACATTGAGTGTGTTGCATACGTGCCTACAGTCAAATGCCATCCTTCGTTTGATTCCCGTAGGCGGCTGGCTGGATTGGTGCCGACAATGAAGCTGAGCTAATGTTTCGTAGCATCGTTCCCATAAAAGTTCGCTGTCCTTTGGTCTGTCGTTGGGTGGAGGACTTAAAACATGAGGCTCGTACGGTTCTGTAACTATCCTGACTGCGGAATTTTCAACCTTTGCTAGTTTGTAACGAATAGCAAAATACACCTTAATAGATCAGGCTGTGAAATTCCCTCCACAGATGCAATAAAGAATTGCATACTGGTTTTGAAAATGGGAAAATGCCATTTTCATTAATTAGAGTATTTCTCATTTCAGATCAGAGTTAGAAACTCTTAATATTGTATTCGTTAACTGAAAGCACGTTCATGGTATGGTTCCAGAACTAGTCTCGATTGTAATTTTTTGCACAGCAGGTTATTAATTAAGTGTAAGGACAAAATTTTGTTAGAATCAGCTGGGACGACGCTAAGTGGAAAACCTCCGTCGGGTACGCAACGGTGGTGTAACCACTGTCAGCACTTTGAAAAGCTGAAGTGCAAACAGACAGGGAGCGAACTGCCTCATAGTGTGATTGGGAGGGCACCAGTAACCCCTGATTCAGCACTTAGACAACGGTGAAGAGCAGACAAAACGCTTTTCTGTAAAGAGGCTACATGTAGTATCTCCATCTAGGGAAGAGACAAGAATGCCTTTCAGGCCGCAAACACTGGATAAAGAAACTCTCTGAAGCCCTGAAGTTAAACATTACGCCAGCCGAGAGTGCCGACAGGCTCAGAAAACGAGAGTATATTTGCTCACCTTTACGGGGGGAATCACGACATCCACTGCTATAAACCCTCGATTTCCTTCCACTCGTTCTGAGAGCTAGGCCATTCCATCTACACCACGGATCCGATGGAACGTTACCTCTACTAGATGCAGGATGCCCTGCTGAATAAAACGAAGTACCTACAGCTGCCACCTTATTTGAGTTCACTGCTACGAGTCGAGAGGCGTTTGATTGTGGAGGTAACTTGGGCTCTGTGAGCTGCACTCCTGCCGGTCACAACGGTGACTGAAGATGAGGGCCGGGCTGATCTTCTGTGAATGAAGAACCGATCTGCCCGTCTGCCAGCTGCTCAACTTGGGTGCAGTGCGCCTGTTCAAAAATGTTCAAATGTGTGTGAAATCTTATGGGACTTAGCTGCTAAGGTCATCAGTCCCTAAGCTTACACACTACTTAACCTAAATTATCCTAAGGACAAACAGACACACACCCATGCCCGAGGGAGGACTCGAAACTCCGCCGGGACCAGCCGCTCAGACCATGACTGCAGCGCCTTAGACCGCTCGGCTAATCCCTCGCGGCTGCAGAGCGCCTGTGCCGCC
This sequence comes from Schistocerca serialis cubense, assembly GCF_023864345.2. Classification (NCBI taxonomy): domain Eukaryota; kingdom Metazoa; phylum Arthropoda; class Insecta; order Orthoptera; family Acrididae; genus Schistocerca; species Schistocerca serialis. The sequence goes on from NC_064640.1 coordinate 338,888,588, forward strand.
ACTCCTGCACAGTACGAGTACCGCCTTACCCACTGTATGCCGGGAGTGCCTCTCAGGATTTCCTTCGTGTCGGTGTTGGGTCTTCTGCCTTCACGCCATCTTGACAACTGACAACACAGGCATGCACATTTCTGTGGTCGAGCCTAAGCACAGTTTCACTCAACGAGAGCGCCGACACACATCCACCGGCACGCCGGGTTACAGCTGGGCCCCAGACCTCTCTACGACGGGGCCGCAGCACTGACCCCCTACAACGCCAGAGCCTGCACCTGTAAATTCCTCGTCGGAAGCTGAAGTGCTACTTTTCACCTTTGTGTATCATGTTCTCAGCAATGCCGCTGCTAGGCAGCGCCAGGAAGAAACCAGACTGAGTGTAAAACCCTTGCTAATAAGTGAGTGTTAACTGAATGATGTCTCATTAGCACCCCTGTGTTCCACAGAACTCCACTACCGCACTTCTGCTCCTCTATCCTACAGTCACGTGGGAGGCCGCATCCAGCAGGTTCCTACAAATTGGTAATAACGTATAGAAAGTTGGAAGAAGCTGGAAGTGGATAGCAACAGAAATTTTTAGCCCTGAATGGGTGGTAAACCTCAAAAATAGAGTTTAAAACTGTAAAAAAAATTGATAACATCTAATGATGTTAGTACAGATTGGACATATGAAATAAACTATGTAAAGAGTTAAAGGTGGATCAAGCATAATCATTTGGTGCTCCAGCCTCAAGAGATGAGGTACCAAAATATCTATAGAACAATAAATATATAAATGTATTGAGAAGTGAGTATAAGTGCTCCAAGATTTTCGAAGAAAGAAGAAATGTTATAGTTTAATATTTTTTAGGCCATGAGGTTAATAGAGATGGAGTAATTGTTCAGTTAGAGTACGCGCTGTAAGAGAATACGCCATGAGCTCTTTGAAGTATTCTTGGTGATTGGAACGGGTTTCAACAAAGATTCTACTGAATACAAGTCCATTATACTAGACACCGAGACAGTATTGTAATATGTACAAGTAAATGCATTATTCTTATAGTTTATTCTGTACAATGAAACAATGACGGAAAAAAATCCAGCCCCAATGAATAGTTTACGTAGAGTAATGAAATTTCGGGAATTCATTTGTCTAGGTTTTATACTGAAGTGATTAACATCGCAAGATCACAGGTTAATGAAAGTGCGAGAAAAGTCTTTGGAAATGTGAAATGCTGGTACATTAAAAACCTCCAGATGTTGAATGCAAGCATTCAAACGTGCATGCACTGTGTTGTACAGATACCGGAAGTCAGTTTGTTGGATGGAGTTCCATGCCTGCTGCGGTAGGTTGGTCAATACAGGAACGGTTAATGCTGTTCGTGGATGATGCTAGAGTTGTCGTTCGATGATGTCCCATATGTGCTCCGCTGAAGACAGATTTGATAGTCAAGCAGGTCAAGGCAACATGTCGACACTCTGTAGAGCAAGATGGGTTACAACAGCGGTATGTGGGCGAGCATTATCCTGTTGGAAAACACCCCCTGGAATTCTGTTCATGAATGGCAGCATAACACGTCGAATCATCAGATTAACGTACAAATTTGCATTCAGTCTGCGTGGGATAACCACGAGAGTGTTTCTGCTTTCATACCAAATCACATGCCAGATTAGGGCTCCAGGTGTAGACCTGGTGTGTCTAGCATGCAGACAGGTTGGTTGCAGGCCTTTGAGTGGCCCTCTAACCAGCGTACGTCTATCACTGGCAACGAGACAGAACCAGTTTCATCAAAAAACGCAACAGGCCTCCACCCTGCCCTCAAATGGACTCTCGCTTGACACCACTGAAATCGCAAATGGCGGTGGTTTAGGGACAGTGGAATGCACGCTACAGGGCGTCTGGCTCGGAGGTGTCCTTCAAGTAACCGATTTGTGACAGATCGTTGTGTCGCTGTGTTGCTCCTATTACTGCTGCAGATGCAGTACCATGCACCAGAGTCACACGCAGAACACGGTGGTCTTCCCTCTCGGTAGTCCCACATGGCCGTCCGGAGCCAGTCTTCTTGTGACCCTACATTCTCATAACCACTGATGCCGGCAGCCATGTACGGTGGATACATTCCTGCCAAGTCTTCTGCAGTATCACAGAAGGCACGTCCAGCTTCTCGAAGCTGTATTACACGATCTCGTTCAATCTCAGTGAGCTGTTGATAATGGCGTCTTTGTCGCTTTAAGGGGAGCCGGAACGACGAAAATGACAAAACTAAAGTTTTTTGGTTTTTTCGTTATAAAATTATTTGGAGTTTTCTGAATAAAACAAATCAAGTTTCACCCTTCTAAGTGAATTCTAAATGTGGTTTTTATCGCTGCAAAGTTGACGCGCCGCGTAAACGGTTGTAGCGACTTGGTGTGTCATCTCTGACGGCGCCGCTCGCTGGCTGCAAGCAGGGTATATTTGCGGGATTAGACAGTGTTTTGTTTTCCAACGTTGTATTGCTTTATTTCTGTGACAAGCGAATGTTCATATCGGTAAACATAAAATCTATACCGTGTGTGAGTTTTCTTTGTGTTGTTTAGCTGTTCAATTTTGCGTATTTGACGAATTTTGCACGTGCCTGTTTTACGTCTTTGGTTTGTGGATATCAATATGCCCCGTTTCAGCAGTCGAGTGTTTAAGAAAAGGCACAGTGAGTGGAAGAAGAAATCTTTTGTTGTTTCGAATGGAGATGCTGCTCATACTGCTTCACCGACTACTCCAAATGAATGTGATAGAACTTCTTCCAGCAAGAAACTTTGTGACAGCAAAGAAAAATTTGAAAACTATGAAAGTGACAGTAATGATGTGAATGAAATAATTAACATTTACTTGATGTCTAATATTCTGAAACATAACGTATTATGCCAAGTTTGCAAAGAAAGAGGACTGGAATTGAAAATAACTTCACACATTGGTTTGGCATGTAAAATGTTATTGAAGGGTAAAAAATGTGCTGCAGAAGTTTCGTTTCTTAATTGTAACAGTATTCCTCGTAGTGGTGATAGTGGAAAGAATGTGTATGATACAAGTGTTAGGCTAGCCGCTAGTGTATGGCTTGCGCTGCATTGACAAGGGCAGTGCTGCAGGGACAATGCTATGTGGAATTATGAACTTGCCAAATGGAGTTGTGACAGCTACCAGTGGAGACAGTTGCAAAGTAATTGATGTTGCTATTTTCTCAAAACATTGTAGATGTAAGGGCAATACCAAGGACGAACATAGTGAAAGTTATGAAGCAAATTTTCACAGCACGAGTGGAGTGATGGAAGTAGAGGGGGTGAAAGCAATTTTTTCCAGATCGCACGAGTGGTATACTGTACGATACACTAACTATCTAGGAGATGGTGATTCTAAGGGATATAGAGCTGTAGAGGAACTCAAACCTTATGGCAATGAAATTCACATTAAAAGACAGTAGTGCATTGGACATGTGCAGAAGCACATGGGGGCCCACTTGCGCAAACTAAAGCAGACATTAGGATCCCAGAAGCTTAGCGATGGTAAGACCCTTGGAGGAAGACGAAGATTGACATATGAAGCAATTGATAGATTGCAGAGGTATTATGGGTGTGCAATTAGGCAAAATACAAGAATCATTGAGCATATGAGGAGAGCAGTATGAGCATTATTTTTTCATACTGCATCAACAAATGAGCACCCACAACATGCACTGTGCCCCACAGGTGATGACTCATGGTGTAATTCCCAATCAGGAAAAGGCTATACCCATAAAAACACATTACCAAATGCTGTAATTGATGTAATTAACCCCATATTCAGAGATTTATCACAGCCAAGTTTATTGGAAAAGTGTTTACATGGAAAAACACAAAATCAAAATCAAAGTGTAAATAATTTAATTTAGATTAGGATTCCCAAAAGAGTGTTTGTACAGATAAAAACATTGCATTTTGGAGTGTATGATGCAGTGGCAACATACAATGAAGGAAACATTATCAAATGTGATGTGCTGAAACGTTTAGGTTTCCAACCAGGACACAACACCATTTCCACAATGCGCGTAATTGATGAAGAAAGACTAAGAGGTGCAGGAAGAAGAGACAAAAGCCTACAACATGCAGCAAAAGGGAAGAAAAGACCAGTGAAAAGGAAACTAACACCGAAAAAAGAAGAGGATGCTGATAATCCATCATATGGGGCAGGAATGTATTAAAAAACTCTGGAAGCCATTTCCTATAACTTTAAAATTTCCATCTTTGAGGAACATTTTCTCAAAAACTGCTAACAGTATATCAATGAAATTTATACATAATATTGTTTACTTCTTTTCCTTCATTTTTATAACAAATTGTAAAAAAATATTGTATAATTTAAGAGTTATAGAAGAAAAAGTACAAAATTTTGGAGAAAAAAATAAGCATCTCTTTGGAAAACTTGTTAAACAAATACCAATATATATTTCTTAACATGGCATTATAACTTTGTAGAGAAATATTCCCTGAATATGTAGTCCAAATTTCAGACCAATATATTTAATGGTTTTAGAAAAAATGTTCCTTCCATTTGCTAAAATTAACATGGAGGAGATGGATTGTTCTGGCTCCCCTTAAAGGCATTCTTGACTAACAGTATCAACTCCCATGACTAATCTCAAACGTAACTAACGCTCATGACCGGTAGAACATGTATTGAAAGGAAACCGGTTTGCATCCTCATAGAGGAGCGAAAGTTGAATAAACGTCATCTTTCAGATGCAGAAACACAGCTACCAACTTTCGTTCACGTCGTATAACTCCTTGTTGGTGCTGCGATTTTTTCTGTCGGTGTATAAAACTGAGGTACTCAACAATTTAATTCTGTATAATAATATGGTACTAGAGAGAGCTGTAATGGGTAAAAACTATTAGAGATGGGCAGAGATTAGAATACATCCAACAAATGATTGTGGACGAGGGGTGCAAGTGCTGCACTGAGATGGAGAGACGGGCACAAGAGTGGAATTTGTGGTCGGCCGCATGAAACCAGTCACAATACTGATGAGCCAAACAAAAATATGTATGAAATGAAGATATAGGATATGAGCCTGACATGCTTTTGTAGTGGTCACCACAATACTTCTAAGTATAAATGGGGTCTAATTTGTTGAACTCGGCGACTAGATCAATTTATGTGTTGTCCTAACTCTATAATAGTTTATCTTCGTCGGCACTCAAGAAATATTACATGTAATATGTCATTCAGCAACGACCATTAATGCATATTCCTGGAATCGATAGACCACTTTTATTTAATCCTCATGACATGAGATTTTTTTTAAGTATAATTGTTTCCTGGGATCCAGCTATAAATTTTATAACATAAAAACTAAATCCTCTCTGTATGCGGAAATGCCAAAACAGACATGGAATTGATCACAAAAATTATAAGAAAGCTGAAGTGAGAAGAAACAATAGAATCTGAAAATTATCCGGAAAACAAAAACCACATATATTTTTGCACGTTAAAGGGACAAGAAGATAACATACAGTGAGCCAATAAGAGAAACTGTCTATAACATCTACCAAACTTGCGATGCTAATTTAAGTAACTTAGAGTAGCATGGAGAGCTGCATCAAACCAGTCTCTGCACTGAAGACCACAACAACAACAACGATTATAACATTCACAAAAATGTATGTAAGTGAAAACACAGAGCAAATTGTACACATTTTTAAAGACATGAAAACACCTACGGCTAGTTTCCTATTCTGCAAACCACTGTGAAGTGTGTAGCAAAGGATACTTCCTATTGTATCAGTTATTAGTGCTTCTTCCTCTTCCATTCACGAATGAAATGCGAGAAGAAAAACTGTTTAAAATCCATTGTGTGCTCTCTAATTAATCTTGTCTTCTGGATCCCTGCAGGAGCCATATGAAGGAGGTTGCAGTATATTCGTTGATTTGTAGTTTAAAGCTGGTAGTAGAAACTTTGTAAGTAGGCTTTCTCCGGATAGTTTGTCTGCCAGTTCAGTTCAGTTTTGTTTTGTGAGCATATCTTCCACGGGTTACACAAACATGTGGCAATTCGTGCTGTCTTTCTCTGTATATATTCAATATCCCTTGTTAGTCTGTTTGAAACGGGTCCCACACACTTGAGCAGTATTCTAGGATGTGTCTCACGACATTTTATGAGCAGTCTACTTTGTAGACAAATTGCATTCGCTTAGTGTTCTGTCTGTCACCTTATTTACCTACTACTTAGTCGAAGCGATCATTCCTGTTCATATTCCTACAATTTGTTACACGCAGTTATTTGTAGGAGGAAACCGTCTCCAATTGTGAGTTATTGATACTTCAGTCTTCATAAATTACGTTTTCATTTTGTGAAGTGCAAAATTGTGCATTTCTGAGCACGTTCCCAATCTTAGTACCACTTTGAAATCTTAAGAAGATCAGATTGAATATTTGTACAGCTTCTACCAGACAGTATTTCGTAATAAGTAACCGCAGCATCCGCGAAAATTCTGAGGTTACTATTAATACTGACTGCAGGATTATTAATATATAACATGAACAGCAAGCGCCTCACCGCACTGGGGCACATTACTTCTACGTTTGTCAATGATTCTCCATCCAAGATAACATGCTGCATCCGCCCTGCCCTGTAAGCTTCAATACGCCACTTGATACTCCACGCGATTGTACTTTCGACGATAAGTGTGGATATGGTACTGAGTCAAGTGCTTTTCGGAAATCATGAAATACTGCATCTACTTGACTGAATTGATCCATGGCTTTCAGAACGTCATGTGAGAAAAATGCCAGTTGGGTTTCATACGACCGACGTTTTTGGAATCCATGTTTGTTGGCTTTTGGAGGTCCTTCTGTTCGAGATATCTCATTATGTTTCAGGTCTGAATATCCAGAATGAGAATTTCACTCTGCAGCGGAGTGTGCGCTGATATGAAACTTCCTGGCAGATTAAAACTGTGTGCCCGACCGAGACTCGAACTCGGGACCTTTGCCTTTCGCGGGCAAGTGCTCTACCATCACAGTCACAGTCACAGATAAGGCAAGTTGTTGAGGATAGTGTTCAGTTCGAGGAAAGAGTAAATTATGAATTAGACAAAGTTTACGAACAGATTCAGAATGTAGAAAAAATGCTGTGAAGATAGTCACATTGTCTTAGAAAGTAAAATTAAGGAAGGAAATGATGTGTGTACGAAGATTGGTGGGCAAATTTCTAGTAAAATTACTAATACTGAAACTAACATTAGTCAGTACTGAGGTAAATGAGCAGCTATGTTACCATGAAGGTAAACTAAGAATGGTTGAACAGAAAGCTGATAACAATAATGTGTGTGTAATGTCTAATGGTGCTGTGGAATCTACTGAAATTACCTATTTGACGCATGGCCAATTTTTGAAATTTAACCCCAATAAGAATGTTCATCCAAAAGAGTTTTTGAGTGATTTCAAAGATGTGTTGCATAAAGTGTGGAACGATAAGCAAAAGATTGGTTTCATTACGTCAAATTTAATGGAGGAAGCTAGAATATGGGGGAATTTAGCTACTGATAAGTATGACAGTTTAAGGGATTTCGAACAGGCTTTTTTCGAAGAATCCTTGGAAATGAGAAAGCTGATGGAAGTTTTAAACAAGTTTTGGTCGGGGGAAAAGTATGAGCCAAAGAAAGACTGCATCCAAAGGTTTTTACAATGTCATATTTAAATGCAAAAGTAGAAATAGAGCAGATCATTATGGCCATAGTGAATAAGTTGCCGTTATATTGGCGGAATAATATCATTTCGGCTCATCGAGTTGAGATTGATAGGTTTATCCATTATTTAGAAAGAGTAGATAACATTTTGAAAGAGAAGGAAAATAATAGGAGAGAATATAGGCCTCCCGCAAGCCCCAATGACAATAGGACGGAAGTCAATGTAAATAGAATAGGCGTACAAAGAGATAATGGTTACTGGGGTAGGTAGAGAGGAAGAGCAGGTACTGCTAGAAGAAGGTTCAACGACAGAGTACAGTATTTTGATTGCAATCAGCTGCGAGTCGATGACGTAATGGATGAGCGTCACCTATCAGGTAATAGAAACGTCAGAGGCAACGACATCGCATGGCAGGGAAACGCGTAGCGGTCTGTGATGACGCTAGCGTTTGCAGACTGCACCGTATAGACAAACGCTAGCAGCGCCCTTTGTAAAGAAGGCACTTGCTAAACAATGTATTGAATGTAATGTTAATGAAATCAGAAGGGCAGACCCGAGGGACACTGAGAAGCAGTTTATTTCTTTAGAAAAGGAAGTAGCGTTTCGTGGAAAGGAAAGTTCTAGTAAAGATCGCAGGAACCATGCTAAGAAGGAACTTAATAAAGAAAGTAAAGACTCAAGTCATGAGGTGGGAGTGAATCAGCACCACGAAACCAATGTGAGACTACATGTAGACGGTGGAAGTGACACTATGGGAATACAGGAGGATGTTGTAAATAGACTGAATCAAGTAATTTCGGAGAGTGAGGATGAAGGGACGGAAGAGGAAGAAGAAGCAAATGATTTAGATAGTTCCGACGACACCTTGGATAGGGTTGCAGAAACAAAGATTATTCTGGAGGGTGAGAAGTTAGAGAAATGTTTTGATTTGTCTATGGTGGAACGCATAGTAAAAGCCGCCACTAATAATGAAGTGAAAGGGGAGGCAGTTCAGTTAAATGTATTTTCCACACAAGGGGTAGGTTTTGACAGACGCGAAGTAGTGCAAGATTTGTTGGAAGAACCTAAGTCTGTAATTAGAAGTGAATACGTGGGACAACCTATAGTAGTAACTGTATTTGAAGAAAAGGTTCCTTGCTTGATAGATACCGGATAAGAAATTTCGCAGTGTCACAGAATTTTATGAATGCTCTTCCAAAAATTAAACAAATAGTGATAATGCCTGTGAGTGAGTGAAAAATTGTGGTAGCCACGGGTAAAAGCAAGAAAGTAGTAAAGCAAGAAATATTGTTACCAATCACTATAGGTGGGATACAGATAGGATTGAATTTTTTGATTGTCAATGGACTCAGTGTGCAAATGTTAGTAGATGCCATCTTCTTGAATAAATACCAAGGGTGGGTTAATTTTGGAACCAATGATGCAATGATTAGGGTAAATGGAAAACTGGTAACTATACCGTTCATAGGTAAAAGACATAGTGTGAATAATGAAGTAAGTGATACTCCGATCCGATACTGTACGACCGCTGAGGTGATTGAAGGTTATAATGAATACTGCGAAAGCAAGGAAGTAGATCCTTCTTAGCTAGACAATGTCAGAATCAGGATCAACGAAGAATTAGAGGAACTAACTGATCTGACGAATGCACAAAAACAAGATCTGAGGCAAATTTTAAATAGGCATTGCGAAGTATTTTCGTATCAGCCCGGATTAGTTCGGAACTATGAGTGCTATTTAACTGTGAAAGAAGATGCACATTTTTTTCCGAAAAAGCTTCACTGTTTCAGAAGTGCATAAGGAAGCTGTTCGCGATTTGATACAGAACATGCTTGAATGGGGGATAATTGAAAAAGTAATTAGTGTCTACAATAACCCCGAGGGCATGCGGCTTTACTGTATGATTAAATGATGATGGCGTCCTCTTGGGTAAAATAGTCCCCCATTCGGATCTCAGGGTGGGGACTACTCAAGAGGACATCGTTATCAGGAGAAAGATAACTGGTATTCTACGGATCGGAGCGTGGAATGTCAGATCCCTTAATCGGGCAGGTAGGTTAGAAAATTTAAAAAGGGAAATGGATAGGATGAAGTTAGATATAGTGGGAATTAGTGAAGTTCCGTGGCAGGAGGAGCAAGACTTCAGGTCAGGTGAATACAGGGTTATAAATACAAAATCAAATAGGGGTAATGCAGGAGTAAGTTTAATAATGAATAAAAAAAATAGGAGTGCGGGTAAGCTACTACAAACAGCATAGTGAAAGCATTATTGTGGCCAATATAGACACGAAGCCCACGTCTACTGCAGTAGTACAAGTTTATATGCCAACTAGCTCTTCAGATGATGAAGAAGTTGATGAAATGTATGACATGATAAAAGAAATTATTCAGGTAGTGAAGGGAGATGAAAATTTAATAGTCATGGGTGACTGGAATTCGACAGTAGGAAAAGGAAAAGAAGGAAACATAGTAAGTGAATATGGATTGGGGCTAAGAAATGCAAGAGGAAGCCGTCTGGTAGAATTTTGCACAGAGCATAACTTAATCATAGCTAACACTTGGTTCAAGAATCATAAAAGAAGGTTGTATACATGGAAGAATCCTGGAGATTCTAAAAGGTATCAGCGTCCGGCCATCCTGATTTAGGTTTTCCATGATTTCCCTAAATCGCTTCAGGCAAATGCCGGGATGGTTCCTTAGAAAGGGCACGGCCGATTTCCTTCCCCATCCTTCCCTAATCCGACCTTGTGCTCCGTCTCTAATGATACTAAAAGGTTTCAGATAGATTATATAATGGTAAGACAGAGATTTAGGAACCAGATTTTAAATTGTAAGACATTTCCAGGGGCAGATGTGGACTCTGACCACAATCTATTGGTTATGAACTGTAAAGTAAAACTGAAGAAACTGCAAAAACGTGGGAATTTAATGAGGTGGGACCAGGATAAACTGAAAGAACCAGAGGTTGTACAGAGTTTCAGGGAGAGAGTAAGGGAACAATTGATAGGGATGGGGGAAAGAAATACAGTAGAAGAAAAATGGGTAGCTTTGAGGAATGAATTGTGAAGGCAGCAGAGGATCGAGTAGGTAAAAAGACGAGGGCTAGTAGAAATCCTTGGGTAACAGAAGAGATACTGAATTTAATTGATGAAAGGGGAAAATAAAAAAATGCAGCAAGTGAAGCAGGCAAAAAGGAATACAAACGTCTCAAAAATGAGATCGACAGGAAGTGCAGAATGGCTAAGCAGGGATGGCTAGAGGACAAATGTAAGGATGTAGAGGCTTATCTCATGAGGGGTAAGATAGATACTGCCTACAGGAAAATTAAAGAGACCTTTGGAGAAAAGAGAACCACTTGCATGAATATCAAGAGCTCAGATGGAAACCCAGTTCTAAGTAAAGAAGGGAAAGCAGAAAGGTGGAAGGAGTGTATAGAGGGTCTATACAGGGGTGATGTTCTTGAAGACAACATTATGGAAATGGAAGAGGAGCTAGAAGATCAAATAGGAGATACGATGCTGCGTGAAGAGTTTGACAGAGCACTGAAAGACCTCAGTCGAAACAAGGCCCCGGGAGTAGACAACATTCTATTAGAACTGCTGACAGCCTTGGGAGAGCCAGTCCTGACAAAACTCTACCATCTGGTGAGCAAGATGTATGAGGCAGGCGAAATTCCCTCAGACTTCAAGAAGAATATAATAATTCCAATCCCAAAGAAAGCAGGTGTTGACAGATGTGAAAATTATCGAACTATCAGTTTAATAAGTCACAGTTGCAAAATACTAACGCGAATTCTTTACAGACGAATGGAAAAACTAGTAGAAGCCGAGCTCGGGGAAAATCAGTTTGGATTCCGTAGAAACACTGGAACACGTGAGGCAATACTGACCCTACGACTTATCTTAGAAGAAAGATTAAGGAAAGGCAAACCTACGTTTCTAGCATTTGTAGACTTAGAGGAACCTTTTGACAATGTTGACTGGAATACTCTCTTTCAAATTCTGAAGGCGGCAGGGGTAAAATACAGGGAGCGAAAGGCTATTTACAATTTGTACAGAAACCAGATGGCAGTTATAAGAGTTGAGGGACATGAAAGTGAAGCAGTGTAGGGAAGGGAGTGAGACAGGGTTGTAGTCCCTACCCGATGCTATTCAATCTGCATATTGAGCAAGCAGTAAAGGAAACGAAAGAAAAGTTCGGAGTAGGTATTAAAATCCGTGGAGAAGAAATAAAAACTTTGAGGTTCGCCGATGACATTGTAATTCTGTCAGAGACAGAAAAGGACTTGGAAGAGCAGTTGAACGGAATGGACTGTGTCTTGAAAGGAGCGTATTAGATGAACATCAATAAAAGCAAAACAAGGATAATGGAATGTAGTCGAATTAAGTCGGGTGATGCTGAGGGAATTAGATTAGGAAATGAGACACTTAAAGTAGAAAAGGAGTTTTGCTATTTGGGGAGCAAAATAACTGATGATGGTCGAAGTAGAGAGGATATAAAATGTAGACTGGCAATGGCAAGCAAAGCGTTTCTGAAGAAGAGAAATTTGTTAACATCGGTATTGATTTAAGTGTCAGGAAGTCGTTTCTGAAAGTATTTGTATGGAGTGTAGCCATGTATGGAAGTGAAACATGGACGATAAATAGTTTAGACAAGAAGAGAATAGAAGCTTTCAAAATGTGGTGCTACAGAAGAATGCTGAATATTAGACGGGTAGATCACATAACTAATGAGGAGGTATTGAATAGAATTGGGGAGAAGAGGAGTTTGTGGCACAACTTGACTAGAAGAAGGGATCGGTTGGTAGGACATGTTCTGAGGCATCAAGGGATCACCAATTTAGTACTGGAGGGCAGCGTGGAGGGTAAAAATCGTAGAGCGAGACTAAGAGATGAATACACTAAGCAGATTCAGAAGGATGTAGGCTGCAGTAGGTACTGGGAGATGAAGAGGCTTGCACAGGATAGAGTAGCATGGAGAGCTGCATCAAACCAGTCTCAGGACTGAAGACCAAAACAACAACAACAATAACCCATTGGTTGTAGTAGGCTTACCCAAGAAGGTTGGCTCAATTAGGCTAGTTTTGGATGCCAGGGCATTAAATAAAATTATCTTACCGGAAAATGATAGACCTGAAGACATAAAAGAATTGTTACAAAAATTTAAAGATGCAATTTTTTTTACGTTTGTGGATGTAACTTGTGGTTACTGGAATTTACCTTTGGCTAAAGAATCCAGAAAGTACACAGCATTCGTGTCTGAAGGACGATGCTACCAGTATAAGGTAGTGCCCTTTGGGTTGAACATCAGTTTGTGTGCTTTTGTTAGGGCAATGTCTCAGGTCTTAGGTGATCAGTTATTAAGGCGGATAACTGTTCACGTTGATGATGTATTAGTTTCTACTCCCACTTGGGAAGGGCATTGCATATTGTTAGACAAGCTATTAGAGGCAATTAAAATGGGGGGAATGAAACTGAAATTAGACAGAACCGAATTTGTGAAGAAAGAAATTAAATTTTTGGGACATGTTGTGAGTGTTGAAGGAATTACTCCCGATCCAGAAAAGATAGAAGACATTAAAGATTATGCAGTCCCAACTACACGTAAAGAGCTAAAGGGTGTGTTTTGCCTTTTCGTATTTTACCGAAAATTTATACGGGGTCAGTTATTTAATGAACCTTGCTTAAGGGAACCTTTGAAGAAGAACATGCCTTATAAGTGGACCCAGGAATGTCAAACAGCTTTCGAAAAACTTTAAGAAGCACTGGTGAACAGTCACATTTTGAACCATCCTGACTTTTCAAAACCTTTTTGTTTAGGATCAGATGCTTGTTGTTACGGACTGGGGGTGGAATTGTTCCAAATCTAAACGGTTGGTGAAGAATCAGTCCACAAAACGATCTCCTCTGCAAGTCGGTCGTTGCAACAAGCAGAGAAAAATTATACCATTTCCGAATTGGAAGCATTAGCCGTTATTTTCGGAAATCAGAAATTTGAGCAATACCTTTTAGGACATAAAGTTATGATTTTTACGGACCATAATGCTCTAACATATTTAGATACTTGTCAGCTTAAGCATGGCAGACTGAGGAGGTGGTCTATGTACTTACATCAATTTAACTATGAGATGAAGTATATAAAGGGTTCTGAAAACATCGTGGCAGATGCATTATGTAGAAGAGTAATGGAAAAGGAGCAGGGGGTGGATCCATTAAGAAACAGGAGTTGTGATGAAATTTTGCTGGCGGTTATTCAACTGCAAGAAGAGGGAGTGATTAAGCATATCTGCAAGAATCATAAACGGAAGCAAAACCAGGATGATAATTTGAAATTAGTAAAAAGCAGGATACGTCACCCCGACTTTCCAAAATCAGCCGAATATTACTAGGTGCACAAAGATGTACTTTTCAGAAGGAGAAGGATCACTGATGAGAACTGGCGCATTTGCTTCCCTGAACAACATGTGGATTTGTTAATTGATTTTATACACGGGAAGTGTGGGCATAACGGAGCCCATGAATGTATTGCTAAATTGAACGAAGTGGTGATTTTTGATAACATGTGGCGTCGAGTGCAAAAGAGGCTAGAATACTGTGACCGATGTCAAAAGGTAAGAGCAAACAACAGAACTGTGCAGGGAGAGATGTACTCTGTGGAACCAAAAACCGAATGAGATATAGTAGCAGTGGATCTTTTTGGCCCTTTTTTGCCAGTCTCAAGAGGAGGTTGTGAGTAAATGTTCGTACAGGTAGATGGTTTTGCTAAGTATGTGAAATTTTATCCGATTAAAAAGGCCAATGCTAAGGTAATAGTGAGTAAATTGGAAAAGGACTATTTTGTAAACATTGGTGTTCCAAAAGCAATTTTGTCAGGTATTGGGCCTCAATTTATTTCTAAGCGTTTTGAGGAATGTTTAAAGAAGAAAAATGTGGAACGCATTAAAATTTCGGCCTATTTTCCACAGGGTAACATGTGTGAAAGAATCATGAAAGAACTTAATCGTCTCTGTAGAACATACTGTCATAAGAAACACTCTGCCTGGGCTAGCTACTTGGAATATTTTGAGGAGGTAATTAACAATTTGAAACACCAGTAACAATTTGCACCAGTAGAATTAATGGGGGTAATTAAACCTAATAATCTCCTTTTTGATTTAGTGGAATTTCCTAATCTCACAGAAGTAGCGATGGAAGAAAAGGAGAAGATAACACGTGCCAATATTACAAGAAAGGCTTTGGAAAGGAAAAGAAGGCATGATGCGAGGGCGAGTCCTACGAGGTTTCAGATTGGTGACCTGGTGCTGGTGAAAACTAAAGAAAAGTGTTAAAAACTTACGTCTGAAACTAAAAAATTTACAGATGAATATGTGGGACCTTTTAGGATTATACCCAAACCCCATGCTAATGCCTACTGATTAGAATATGTTAAGTCACATAGGTTATTTGGCTTGAGAAATATAATTGATTTAAAGAAATTCATACTGAAGGAACCATTAAATAGCAGTAACTAAGAAACCTCAACGGACATGCATTCTTTGCATTGTCAGGTGGTTGATGATCACCAGGCGTCCCGAGTTGTTGACAATACTACTTCTCTTTCTTTTCGTGTTGTCAACTTTCCTCTTCATTATTCAGAACTTTTTGCTGTTGTCTTTCCTACTTCCCTGTTATTGTATATAGTGAACATAATGATAGAATAGAGTTTGTAGAGTGGGTTTAGTAGAGGCAAAAGGAAGACATTTTTTGAGAGCGGTTGGAGTAAATAACGTGACTAAGAAGTGACTAATCGAGAGAGAAAGGAATAAAAGAATACTTTAAGGTGACTATAAGTAATGTGAAGAGTTGTCAGAAGCTTTTGTGGCTATAAAGATGTTGTGAGAGATAGATATATCTATTATATGTGTCAAATATTTGTTTTTCCATGTATGTTACATGTAACCAAATTCTGTAAGAGAGTGGCTTGTTCAAATGAGTAAAAAAGAATTTCTGTATTTGACGTCTGTTGAAAGCCACAGTGGGTGGCTTATTTCAGTAGTGTAATTTTATTGAATATAGGGCATGAGATGTATTTGGGAGCCACACAAGGGGGCATGAGTCAGGTGTAGTAATTCTCTATAAGGACTTTAAGTATTTACTGTCTATATAATATGTAATTTGAATAATGAGATGATGAAGGAAGAGCCACAGTAACTGACTGGTCCTAGAGGTGTTTTGAGAGCCACAGGAGTTGGCTGGAGTTAGTTTCAATCATGTGTAACGAAGAGTCACACTAATTGACTAGGAGGTTCAGTACTTTTCTATAAGGATCTTTTGTATTTTTCTGGAATAGTGTGTACAAGATGCACAGAGACATAGAGGTGGCATGAGTTATGTTCAATATCTTCTATGAAAACTTTTGATATTCACTGCCAATAATAAAGTATATTCCTTATATAATGTATGTCTAATGTGTTTTGATAGAGCCACAGAATCTGGCAAGGATAATTTGTAGAAAATGTATAAGGACTTCCTATAGAATAGGTATTCTTTGTACATAGTAGTCGATAAGATGTGCCTCTGAGCTATTGAAGTGGACATGAGTAAATTTCAGTGATTTTATGAAATTGTTTTCTCTTTTGTTCGATGTATATAGGAGGTGTGTATATAGGGGGTTTGTAACGTCGTGAGTCAAACCACAATAGTATTTTATTGCAGTGAGCTACCTTACAGCACAGGTGACAGCCGCTTGTATCGTTCGTATCTCGTCGTGATTCACTCGCACCTGTCGCTAGCACGACCGTGGGAAGCGCTACTTGTGTCAGTTACAGCGACAGAATATTCAAGCCCTTAATAATCTAAATAAACGATACTAAATATTATTCAATTTTGATAAAACTTAATATGTAGCCTTTTGTTATTAAAAAGAAGCTGGTTGCAAAATCTCAGCTTTCTGGCTGGGGTATTTTCAAAATTAGAGAAAATTACCTAAAATACCAGAAACTGACACTAGTAAGATTAAAGTCAGTGCGGATGCATAACAGTTTGTCTTCTACTATCATTTGTAATCATTACTGAAGTTTACAAAATGTTAGGTCAGTATGTTTGAATTTTTACACGTAAATAACGTTCACTACTTTTCGTTTTCATAACAGAGAATTCAGTAAGAATTAATATTCATTTAATAACTATTTTTTGTCGTGTAAATGAACGAAAGCTGTGATTCCCCTTACTTGCTGATGACGTATGTCCAAGTGTGCTTGTTTTTGTAAGAAGGCAGCCACAATAGTTATTTGTAGAGTAATATTTTTCTAAAGTTTTCGTTTGGTTTGGTTTGGTGGAACATTTTATTAATATTTGCAGCATAAAATGAAGTAAATGCATCTGTGAATGTTGATTGGAGTAAAACAGTTTAGGTGCAAATATGATCTTGAAAGATTGATCTGATCGGCTGTTCATTTGATCAACCAATTAAAGTGAAGTCTTTCTCGCGCTCTATCAAGTAGTACGTGAGCTGTCAGCAACAGCATTGAGGCAGTCGTAGTCTCGCTGTCGGACGCGCAGGTCATGTTGAATGTGTCCGAAAAAGTTACATGTAAAATGAAGAAGGTACTGTTATTTCGAGTTCGGTTTATATCACCATGAAAGCAGATGCATTTACAGACAGATTGTGAACATTTGAGCTTTGTGAAAGAATTAGTCGGAGAGATAAACGCGTGTGAATCTCGGCCTTTGTGAAGAATTCTGCATGGCATATTTCGTTATCGTTTACGGAATAGTCGGAGAGAAACATTTTTTAAAGAAACCCACTGAAAAGGACCGCATGTAAAACTCATTTTGTAGCTGAGTGTAAACTGTAAAAGTCGCGTAACAATTCGGGTTGAACTTTGGTACATATCTGGCTGTCTTGCGTGTATACTATTGTAGATGGTATGAGCTGTGAGATGAGGACTGTGGTATTAGCTGTTAGTTCTAAATGCTGGCTGATGGCACCTAAGCAAAATATAGAACTGTTTGCCGGATTTTGACATTTTTCTAAGAGATAAACAATCGCTCTCCACCCGAAAATTTTTATAAGGTATTTACATGACATTTCGCTACAGAGTTAATGCGGACTGTGCTAACGTAAGTACTGACGATGTTTTTCTGCAACACTGGTTTTAACATCGTCAGAACAGTATTTACGTCACAGAGAAGCGGGTTGATGACCAGAGAGGTAGGTGGAACTTTTGTGGTTGACAGTACGACGAAAGAAGCAGTAAGCAGTTACGCGAATTTTAACCAAGCAATTCCGCACGTTGTGTTGCTGCACTTCTGCGTGCTAGCGGGGCCCTACACGATATTAGGTAGGTGCACCAGTTTCTTTGGCTCTGCAGTGGATATCTACATCAATACAAAATAGCTTTTGTCTAAATTGTTTTGTGCAAATTATTTCTTAAAAAAGGAGATAATTAAAAATGGGTGGTCAATACTAGAACTACCGAAAGGCCAATAAATTTACTAGATATTTTCAAGGTAGTATTTATCTCAAATGTGAATGGTTAGCTGGCAGCGGTGACCAAAATACGGGGTTTTGCTTTTTTTTTTTTTTTTTTTTTTTTTTTGGAATGGATAGAAATGCTAGTGGGGAAAACTGGGAACATTAGTTTAGGAAAGTTAATGAAGTCAGTTATCGAGCATGGACAGTCTTTTAATCGTCTAAGATCGTCTCTAGCTATAGCTGCTTTTAGGGAAAATTGAATAGCAACTGCGTTTGAGGACCAGCTTCAAAACAAAATATCTCTACGCAAACAAAATGGAAAGCGCAACAGGGAAATCCTTAAGAGGCATATTAATGCAGTGTGTTTTCTGGGAAAATAAGAGTTGGCCTTTCGATGACACCATGAAACAACAGATTCTATTAATCACAGAAATTATGTGGAATACTTGAAGTAAAGTGCAGAGTATCATCGTTTTTTGACAGAGCACATAGAGACCTCTATTGCGTTTGAAGAAATTTCTGATAGGATTCAACATTATCTAATGCAAGCCATAGGTTCGACCGTTTTATCTGCAATAAAGCAGGAAATTGTAGATGTTCGTTTAGGAGCCATCATAGTTGACGAAATCTCAGATGTGGCAAATAAAGCACAATTTTCTGTTGCCCTGCGTTATGTACATGAAGGAAAGATAAATAGTAGGTTCTTGGGGTTATGTGATGTAAATAGTGACACACATGTCCAGGCTGTTGCATAAGTATCCGGCACTTCGTATCAAAATTCGGATGTAACGAAAAACTAATTGCACAAACGTCTGACTGGACAGTGACTATTGTGGGTAATCTGAATGAGGCCCAAGAATCAATCAAAGTCAGTTATCGTGCAGCCATATTTTTCACATGTACTAAACTTCATTTTGTCTCAAAACACCTGCCAAACACTGGAGTCTAAAATACTTGCTAACTCGGTTGAAGGACTTGCGGTTTTTTCGGTATCTTCTGAAGGTATTGTTCTTCTCTTGAACAGATTCGACAAAAAATTTACCTTCATTGATAAGCTGTACAACGTCCTCCAGACCCAAGGAAGTGATATTTCGTACTGTGAATATAAAATCCAAGAAACTCGCCGCATATCAACTACACTCTTAGACAAGGGACACGACGCACGACGAAGGATTCATGAAAATTGGCTAAAAATCGATATTCATACAGGTTTTGACACCAAATGTACAACTGTGAACTTTAGAGGCTAATGGATGAATGTGTGAAGCTGCCCTTGTACTCCATTGGACGGTACCTACGCCTCGCAGACAGATGCGTGAACAGCACATGCAGAAGTCACCATTTGAGAGAAGTCGTGTAGCTGGGCTCGAATATGCTGGTTGGAGTTATCGGCAAATCGCTCGACATTTGAATAGGAGCGATGCCACTATTCGACTTGTTGGTAGTAACGGATGAACCACGACCGAACACAGCATCAAGAACGAAGCAGTCAACTAGAGACGACTTAACGTGAGGATCAGAGAAGAGCTCAGAGCCCCAGGTTCATCATTATCATTGATCCGACGTGCAAATGGTACTTAAGTGAGCACAAGGACCATTAACAGGCGGCTCACGGAAAGGAGGCTGAGCTCATGGCACCGTTTGCACTTTCTACCATTGACCTCTGTACACCTGCAAGCCCGTTTGCAGTGGTGTCGGCCATGGTCGGCCTGTAATCTCATTGAAGAATGTCTTCAATGATGAGTCCCACTTCGAACTGAGCCCTGATGACCAGCGAAGACGTGTATGCAGATGTCCCAGTCAGCAGTGGGATACCGACCAAAATGCCACAAGATGGCCACCGAATGATATCATAGGTATTTTCTTCGTCCGCTAAAAGAACTTATTTAAGATGAAATAGTGTCAAGTTTAAATTTTCTTTGTTTTGTATACTTGCTGTAGTGTCCGTTCTTGTCGCACAACTGAATATTAGCGTCCCAGCAAAGCTTGTTCTTGAAAAAACTTGTTCTTTAGCTGAAGTCCCGATAATCTCGACATAACCCCAAACTTTGCATGACATAAACACAAAAGATTCTATTCAAGTTTTCTTGAGAGTGCAAAATTCGTTTAAAAAAGACAGCAACTAGTTTCATCAGTGTCTATCGTCGTAATAAAGGTGTAATTAAACGTATTTAACTAACACATTTCGTATTGTTTACTAGTTAGATAGACGCGATCTAGGCCTAAATTTTCCGAGTTATGAACGTTTAAAAACGTGACCAAACACTCCTGATAACGTAAATTCTCTAAAAGCAAAGTAATTACAAATTCATTCTTCTGTCATTGTGTCTCTAAATAATTACGAAAACAACAACCACCGCACATAAGACCTTTGTATCGTTTTTTGCTTACACACAGCCAATATCGCATCCTTGACAAATTTAAAACATTCTTTAAACTTAATTATTGTTTAGAAACTTACCATGAGTGAGAAATGTGGGAGCTGTTATAGGGTAGTGAGTAGAGGGATTTGTTGCCAATCTTGTACGAAATACTTTCACTGGGGGTGGGGGGGGGGGGGGAGGGAGGGGATGCAGTGGGGAGAGTGTTGGGAGAACAGAAGAGGCTCTCTCCTGGAACTGCAGAATATGCAGAAGGAACAGTTTGATTGGGGAACAGGAAAGGAAAATCTGTGCCCTTCAGGCACTGTTAGAGGAAGCAAGGAAGGAACTGATAAGGATCAAGGGATATAGGGGGGAGGAGGGTGGCTGGGAACTGGCAGTTGGTAGGAGGATAGGAGGAAAGGGAACGCGATCTGACAGTTTTATCATCAACACCAAAAACAGGTATCTACCACTGCCAGAGTTAAGTGGAGCAGAGCCTCACGTCCATCAAGGAGCAGGAAATGTACAGCACACTTCAACCAAGGCCAAGAAGCCTAGGAATGTGCAAAGTGTTAGGAAGAAGAAAGTGCTGCCACTAGGTAGTATTCATGGGCGAGTGTAGGCCCTAAGTTACAGGAAAGTTTGGGGGCAGCGTACCAGGCCACCAGTATCTTCACGACAAATGCAGGGCTAAGTCATGTGAAGGAGGACCTAGAGTCTTTATGTAAGGACTTTACAAAAGAGGGCCATGTAATGATAATGGGTGGGGTAGGAAACAGTTTGGACAGGGAGGGGGCATATGACATAGGTGGTGACCTGGACAAGATAGCTTCCCTGACTCATGGCACCAATGTACACTTGGTTGAGCTGTTCCAGTGTCATGATCGACCACACCTTGATGGAGCTGTGAGGCGAATCAGTGTGGGGTTAGGGATGGCTCTATGAACAGCTTACTTTGCTCATGTTTCTCTGGTGCCCGTCGGGACTATCAACAGATGGGGTTTCACTAGGCATGGCCTACACCTAAACAGGACTGGGAAGGGAAGATTGGTACAGCTGATTCATGAAAGTATGGGGGGGGGGGGTGGATCTCGGTCCACGCATGATCAAATAACTGTTGTCTTAGGTAGGAAAAGTAGATCTTTTTTAGGATAAATCCAGACAACAGGTTCCCCTGCCTAAAGAGTATCTCAAGCAGTTTAAAAAATACTGAAACAATCACATCAAATACCACTCATACCAGATGTCACAAAGAAAAACAAACCATTGGAAAGAGTAATGTGGGGCATTTCACACACTTAACAATCGTCCATCAAAACATGCAATCAATGAAAAATAAAATACAACTATTAGAAGTTGAGCTCCAATCTTTGAACTGCCCAGTAGTTTGTATTACTGAGCACTGGCGTAGAGGCACAGAAACCAAACATCTAGTATTATCACTGTATGATAGGGCAAACTCTTACTGCAGGACTACTTCAAGGGGTGGAGGATCATACATTTATATCAGATAAGGAACACAGTTCAAATTAAGACATGACCTCAGTAAAGTAAGTGAAGACAAACACTTTGAAATATCAGCTATTGAATTAACAGGGATTGATATCACCAAGAAATTAATCATTATGTATGTGTATAGATCTCCCAGTGGCAGTGTGGAAACTTTATTCAATAAATTAACAGAAGTCCTAGATAAAGTCTCAAGTACAAAGGTAAACATAATTCTGTGTGGGGACATTAACATCAACACTAATATCAGAAATGAATCCAGCAGCACCTTCATAAACATCCTTCAAAGTTTTAGCATGTCCCTGTTGGTCAATAGTGCAACAAGGGTTACTACAATGACTGCTTCAGTAATTGACCATGTGGCCACAAATATGGACAGGGAAAAATGTGATGTACCTGTAAAAGATCTCAGGCTATCAGACCATCTCCATCAAATAACAACAGTAAAATCAGGCATCAAATCATTCCCTAAACTACAAGCCTACAAACGACATATATCAGAAATCAAATTAAAGATTTTTCAAATGGACTAGAAAAACAAAGCTGGGATGAAGTGAATAAGGAAACCAATGTGAATATGAAATTCTCTAAGTTCTCCACATTGCTTAAATTGAACTCTGAAAAGGCTTCAAATGGTTCAAATGGCTTTGAGCACTATGGGACTTAACGTCTGGGGTTATGAGTCCCCTAGAATTAGAACTACTTAAACCTAACTAACCTAAGGACATCACACACATCCATGCCCGAGGCAGGATTCGAACCTGCGACTGTAGCAGTTGCGCAGTTCCGGACTGAAGCACCTAGAATCGCTCGGCCACCGCGGCTGGCGGTTTGAAAAGGGATTTCCAAAAGTATGCAAGTCTGTATCAACATCTCACAAAAACAGATCGTTAACAGCAGGTATTAAGAAGTCCTCCCAAACACTTAAACATCTCAGTTCCATGAAAAAGAATCGCAGTGATCCAGAATTCTTAAATTTCTATCATAGATACAAAAAGATCTATAGGAAGGTGCTGATTGCTGTAAAAAATTTATTTAATGACAAAATGATATATAATGCGGAGAATAAAAGCAAAGCAGTCTGGGATGTTATCAAAAAGGAAATGGGGAGAGACAAACAAATGCAGAGTAACATACTACTAAGGATAAGGTAATAAAATGATCTACAACACTTAGCAAACTATGTAAACGAGCATTTTTCAACTATTGAAGAGACATTACACCAAAAATTCCCCTAAACAAATATAATACCTGTAAAAAATGTTGCACTAAATACAATGATGTTACTTCCAACGACACAGAATGAAGTCAATAAAACTGTTCAAAAATTAAAAAATAAAAAGTCAGTAGGCTTAGATGAAGTACCAATTTGTGTACTGAAACAATGCATCGGGATTTTACAAGGCCCCTTAACAAATGTAATAAATGAATCCTTCACATCAGGGACATTTCCAGAGCAGCTAAAACAGGCAAGAGTTGTACCTTTGCTTAAGAAAGGTAATGCAGAAGACGTAGAAAATTACCGCCCCATTTCCCTGCCATCAGCATTCTCAAAAATAATAGAAGCAATTATCAAAGACAGATTAATGAATTATCTGAATAAATACAATCTTTTAAGTGAATCAGAGTTTGGTTTTCGAAGTGGCAAAAATACAGAGTCAGCATAGTAGAATTCACAAAAGTTGTACTTGATGCTCTTGATAAAGATGAGTGTGCCACAGGCATATTTTTATATCTTTCTACGGCGTTTGATACAGTTGACCACAAGATTCTATTAAATAAATTAGAAGCATTAGGAATAAGAGGGGTAGCTAATGACTGGTTTCGATCATATCTAGCAGTTAGGGTGCAAAAAGTAGAGATTACACATACTTCAAATAGATCTAAATATTTAGTAAAACGCTTATCAGAAGCAAAATACATTAATATACGGGTTCTGCAAGGTAGCATATTAGGACCAATACTATTCCTGATATACATCAATGACTTTCCCAGTAGTGTTACTCATCGGGAAAAAATTCTCTTCTCTGATGCCAGAAATATTATAGCTGCTGAGAAAACAAGAGAACTTCTTGCCAAGAAAGCAAATGAAACTCTCAAGGAAGTTTACAATTGGTCAATAAGCAATAAAGTGACACTGAACATAAAGAAAACTAATGCCATGAATTTCAGTTTAAGAGGAAAAATGACAATGTTAAATTAAATGTAGATGGCACCTCTATAGACTGTGTAACAAATACAAAATTTCTAGGAATCTACATCTACATCTACATGACTACTCTGCAATTCACATTTAAGTGCTTGGCAGAGGGTTCATCGAACCACAATCATACTATCTCTCTACCATTCCACTCCCGAACAGCGCGCGGGAAAAACGAACACCTAAACCTTTCTGTTCGAGCTCTGATTTCTCTTATTTTATTTTGATTATCATTCCTACATATGTAGGCTGGGCTCAACAAAATATTTTCGCATTCGGAAGAGAAAGTTGGTGACTGAAATTTCGTAAATATATCTCGCCGCGACGAAAAACGTCTTTGCTTTAATGACTTTAATGACTTCCATCCACACTCGCGTATCATATCTGCCATACTCTCTCCCCTATTACCTGATAATACAAAACGAGCTGCCCTTTTCTGCACCCTTTCGATGTCCTCCGTCAATCCCACCTGGTAAGGATCCCACACCGTGCAGCTGATGATGATGATGATGATGATGTTTGGTTTGTAGGGCGCTCAACGGCGCGGTTATCAGCGCCCGTACAATTTCCCAACCTTTGCTCAGCCCAATTTCGCCACTTTCCTGGATGATGATGAAATGATGAGGACAACACAAACACCCAGTCATCTCAAGGCAGGTGAAAATACCTGACCCCGCCGGGAATCGAACCCGGGACCCCGTGCTCGGGAAGCGAGAACGCAACCGCGAGACCACGAGCGGCGGACCACCGTGCAGCAATATTCTAACAGAGGACGAACGAGTGTAGTGTAAGCTGTCTCTTTAGTGGACTTGTTGCATCTTCTAAGTGTCCTGCCAATGAAATGCAACCTTTGGCTCGCTTTCCCCACAATATTATCTATGTGGTCTTTCCAACTGAAGTTGTTCGTAATTTTAACACCCAGGTACTTAGTTGAATTGACAGCCTTGAGAATTGTGCTATTTATCGAGTAATCGAATTCCAACGGATTTCTTTTGGTGCTCATGTGGATCACCTCACACTTCTCGTTATTTAGCGTCAACTGCCACCTGCCACACCATACAGCAATCTTTTCTAAATCGCTTTGCAACTGATACTGGTCTTGGGATAACCTTACTGGACGGTAAATTACAGCATCATCTGCGAACAACCTAAGAGAACTGCTCAGATTGTCACCCTGGTCATTTATATAAATGGAACAGCAGAGGTCCCAGGACGCTTCCCTGGGGAACACCTGATATCACTTCAATTTTACTCGATGATTTTCCATCTATTACTATACGAACTGCGACCTTCCTGACAAGAAATCACGAATCCAGTCGCACAACTGAGACGATACCCCATAGGCCCTCAGCTTGATTAGAAGTCGCTTGTGAGGAACGGTGTTAAAAGCTTTCCGGAAATCCAGAAACACGGAATCAACCTGAGATCCCCTGTCGATAGTGGCCATTACTTCATGCGAATAAAGAGCTAGCTGCGTTGCACAAGAACGATGTTTTCTGAAACCATACTGGTTATGTATCAATAGATCGTTCCCTTCGAGGTGATTCATAATGTTTGAATACAGTATATGCTCCAAAACCCTACTGCAAACCGACGTCAATGATATAGGTCTGTAGTTCGATGGATTACTCCTACTACCCTTCTTAAACACTGGTGCGACCTGCGCAATTTTCCAATCTGTAGGTACAGATCTATCGGTGAGCGAGCGGTTGTATATGATTGCTAAGTAGAGAGCTATTGTATCAGCGTAATCTGAAAGGAACCTAATCGGTATACAATCTCGACCTGAAGACTTGCCCGTATCAAGCGTTTTGAGTTGCTTCGCAACCCCTAAGGTATCTACTTCTAAGAAACTCATGCTAGCAGCTGTTCGTGTTTCAAGTTCTGGAATATTCCATTCGTCTTCCCTGGTGAAGGAATTTCGGAAAACTGCGTTCAATAACTCCGCTTTAGCGGCACAGTCGTCGGTAACAGTACCATCGGCACTGCGCAGCGAAGGTATTCACTGCGTCTTGCCGCTTGTGTACTTTACATACGACCAGAATTTCTTGGGATTTTCTACCAAATTTCGAGACAATGTTTCGTTGTGGAACCTATTAAAGGCATCTCGCATTGAAGTCCGTGCTAAATTTCGCGCGTCTAAATTTTAGCCAATCTTCGGGATTTCTTCTGAACTTCGCATGCTTTTTCCGTTGCCTCTGCAACAGCGTTCGGACCTGTTTTGTGTACCATGGGGGATCAGTTCCATCTCTTACCAGTTTATGAGGTATGAATCTCTCAATTGCTGTTGCTACTATATCTTTGAATTTGAGCCACATCTCGTCTACATTTGCATAGTCAGTTCGGAAGGAATGTAGATTGTCTCTCAGGAAGGCTTCTAGTGACACTTTATCCGCTTTTTTAAATAAAATTAGTTTGCCTTTGTTCCTGGTGGATTTGGAAGAAATGGTATTGAGCCTAGCTACAACGACCTTGTGATCACTAATCCCTGTATCAGTCATGATGCTCTCTATTAGCTCTGGATTGTTTGTGGCTAAGCGGTCAAGTGTGTTTTCGCAACCATTTACAATTCGCGTGGATTCGTGGACTAACTGCTCGAAATAATTTTCGGAGAAAGCATTTAGGACAATCTCGGAAGTGTTTTCTGCCTACCACCGGTTTTGAACAAGTATTTTTGCCAATATATCGAGGGAAGGTTGAAGTCCTCACCAACTATAACCGTATGAGTGGGGTATTTATTTGTTACAAGACTCAGATTTTCTCTGAACTGTTCAGCAACTATATCATCGGAGTCTGGGGGTCGGTAGAAGAGCCAATTATTAACTTATTTCGGCTGTTAAGTATAACGTCCACCCAAACCAATTCGCACGGAGTATCTACTTCGACTTCACTACAAGATAAACCACTACTGACAGACACAAACACTCCACCACCAATTCTGCCTAATCTATCTTTCCTGAACACCGTCTGAGACTTCGTAAAAATTTCTGCAAAACTTATTTCAGGCTTTAGCCAGCTTTCTGTACCTATAACGATTTCAGCTTCTGTGCTTTCTATTAGCGCTTGAAGCTCAGGGACTTTGCCAGCACAACTACAACAATTTATAACTACAATTCCGACTGTTCCTTGATCAAAGCACGTCCTGTATTTGCCATGCACCCTTTGAGATTGCAGCCCACCCCGTACTTTCCCGAGGCCTTCTAACCTAAAAAACCGCCCAGTCCACGCCACACAGCCTGCGCTATCCGTGTAGCCGCGAATGAATATTGATTCTCCGTTGAAGTGGTGTGAACACACAGAGGTGCTTGGAAACATGTCATCAGCATGTGATGCACTTAGAATCCTATCATCAGTGTGTATTATGCAGTGTCTGTTAGTTACATATTATTCATATGTACACTCAATTCTTAGCTATGGCATTCGTTTTTGGGGAACAAACGAGCAAAATATGAACACAATTTTCCAACTCCAGAAAAGAGCCATAAGAACAATAATCAAAAATACAAGTCAAGCTCATTGTAAAGATCTGTTCAATACACTGGGGATTTTAACTGCTCCATGTGAATACATTTACCAGTCAGTTGTACACATTAAAAATAACATTCGTAATTACTGCACAAACAGTTATGTCCATGACCATGCAACAAAAGATAGACTCAACTTACATTTACCAAGAAAAAATAAACATAAAACTCAAAACGGCACATTTTTCCAAGGAATAAAACTGTACAATAAATTACCAAAAGAGATTAAAGAAATTGCAGAAATAGACTTATTTAAAAAGGCAGCTAAGAAGTACCTGTTGTGCAATACATTTTATACATTGAAGGATTACTTAGGTAAAACAGAGTAGGGGTTTGATAAAAAGTGTTATACAAATAAATAATAAAAATAATGATTATAAAACATTCAACATTCCACACAAAACCTTCAATTTATGTTTTTCCCTTCTTTTTTCTCTTTTGGAAACACTCTCCCTTCAAGCTATACATGATAGCACAGTACTAACACCTCTTCCTCTTTCTGAGCTCAACATCTCACTCATTATGGAGGGATGCTGACTCAGTTTTTCAGGATGGCAAATGGGAATTTGCGGTACAGAAAATGGTCCAGAGATCACTAGTGTGTGTGTTTGTGTGTGTAGTGAGTGAAGTGCTATGAAACAATGTGTGTGTAGTGTGTGCACTGACTGGTAGTGAGATACGAGTGAACAGTGTTGCATTACACTATTTAATAATTTATTTGTAAAAAAAGTATTGTATACGAGGAGTAAAATATAATGATTGTCTCTAACTAGAAGTCTGTAAATATATGTGTAAACGAATTAGCTTATTTTAAATTGGTCTAAACTTGTAAATACTTTGACATGTCCTATATCCTTGTAAAAAGAGATCTGCAGATGAATAAAGCTACTACTACTACTACTACTACTACTACAACCGGACTGTCGCCTGCCATATAGAGATGGGTAGTTCGCGAACTAACAGGTCCAAAGGAACGGTTCACCAAGATGAACGAAAGGACCGAGGAACGAATTCCAAGGAACGATTGGTTCATAGTTCACTTAGGTCGCGGCGGTCTACTTATAGTTCCTGGGAACGAAGAACGATCGGTTCATAGTTCACTTCGGTCGCGGCGGTCTACTTATAGTTCCCGGGAATGAGGAACGATCGGGCCATTGTTCACTAGTTCACTTAGGTCGCGGCGGTCAATTCAGCAGTTCTCGTTCCAGCCTCGGTCGCGTGCTCGTCTCAGTCTGGGTCTCCCTCGGCAGCAGTCGTCGTTCTTCGCATGACCACCTGTCTCAGTTCCACTGCCGACTGCTCCTACTTAGTTCAGTATCCAGTTGTTCGTTACATTCACTGGGCTCGCCTATTTTACATGTGTTCCAAACTGCTCTTGCGCTTGGTTCTGGCTATTCAGCGTCACGACCGGTAATCAAAAAGTATTTTATAGTTCTACATCTACATCTACATTGATACTCCGCAAGCCACCAAACGGTGTGTGGCGGAGGGCACTTTACGTGCCACTGTCATTACCTCCCTTTCCTGTTCCAGTCGCGTATGGTTCGCGGGAAGAACGACTGTCTGAAAGCCTCCGTGCGCGCTCTAATCTCTCTAATTTTACATTCGTGATCTCCTCGGGATGTATAAGTAGGGGGAAGCAATATATTCGATACCTCATCCAGAAACGCACCCTCTCGAAACCTGGCGAGCAAGCTACACCGCGATGCAGAGCGCCTCTCTTGCAGAGTCTGCCACTTGAGTTTATTAAACATCTCCGTAACGCTATCACGGTTACCAAATAACCCGGTGACGAAACGCGCCGCTCTTCTTTGGATCTTCTCTATCTCCTCCGTCAACCCGACCTGGTACGGATCCCACACTGATGAGCAATCTCAAGTATAGGTCGAACGAGTGTTTTGTAAGCCACCTCCTTTGTTGATGGACTACATTTTCTAAGCACTCTCCCAATGAATCTCAACCTGGTACCCGCCTTACCAACAATTAATTTTATATGATCATTCCACTTCAAATCGTTCCGTACGCACACTCCCAGATATTTTACAGAAGTAACTGCTACCAGTGTTTGTCCCGCTATCATATAATCATACAATAAAGGATCCTTCTTTCTATGTATTCGCAATACATTACATTTGTCTATGTTAAGGGTCAGTTGCCACTCCCTGCACCAAGTGCCTATCCGCTGCAGATCTTCCTGTATTTCGCTACAATTTTCTAATGCAGCAACTTCTCTGTATACTACAGCATCATCCGCGAAAAGCCGCATGGAACTTCCGACACTATCTACTAGGTCAATTATATATATTGTGAAAAGCAATGGTCCCATAACACTCCCCTGTGGCACGCCAGAGGTTACTGTAACGTCTGTAGACGTCTCTCCATTGATAACAACATGCTGTGTTCTGTTTGCTAAAAACTCTTCAATCCAGCCACACAGCTGGTCTGATATTCCGTAGGCTCTTACTTTGTTTATCAGGCGACAGTGCGGAACTGTATCGAACGCCTTCCGGAAGTCAAGAAAAATAGCATCTACCTGGGAGCCTGTATCTAATATTTTCTGGGTCTCATGAACAAATAAGGCGAGTTGGGTCTCACACGATCGCTGTTTCCGGAATCCATGTTGATTCCTACATAGTAGATTCTGGGTTTCCAGAAATGACATGATACGCGAGCAAAAAACATGTTCTAAAATTCTACAAGAGATCGACGTAAGAGATATAGGTCTATAGTTTTCCGCATCTGCTCGACGACCCTTCTTGAAGACTGGGACTATCTGTGCTCTTTTCCAATCATTTGGAACCCTCCGTTCCTCTAGAGACTTGCGGTACACGGCTGTTAGAAGGGGGGCAAGTTCTTTCGCGTACTCTGTGTAGAATCGAATTGGTATCCCGTCAGGTCCAGTGGACTTTCCTCTATTGAGTGATTCCAGTTGCTTTTCTATTCCTTGGACACTTATTTCGATGTCAGCCATTTTTTCGTTTGTGCGAGGATTTAGAGAAGGAACTTACGTAAATTACATAAAAATTACGTTGTATGTAATAGGTACGTCTTTTCAGGTACCAAAAGGGCATATCAGCTCACTTTATTATATCGATTAACAGCAGAAGTTAAGTCCCACAGTGCTCAGAGCCATTTGAACAGCAGAAGACATACTTATAACAAGGCAAGTTTTTTTTTGTTATTCATATATTTTTTGGTTTCGTCGACTTGATTTAGCAGCTAACTTTCAATAATTTGTTTAATTTTTAGTGTAAGAAAATTAATATAAAACGATTTTCGTGTATCTTTCATATACAAAACATTACATTTAGGAAGGTTCTAATTATCTTTAAGTTTGGTTGTTTCCAATTTGCATTACTTGCTAGTTTGATTTCTTGAAAAAAAAAGAAAAGTGGGTTGTGGGCCAATTTGACTCAGTAGGAAAAGCGCTGCCTCTCCATTTGAAAAGACATAGATTGTTATAAAATCGTATTTACTTATTATCTCAAAAACATTTGTTCAGAAGGAGCTTTCAAACCAAAAACTTTGTCACTGTGAACTTAATTATTATTATTATTATTATTATTGCTGCATTAACTTTAATAATACAACATAAAAACCTAATTTTTACTAAGCGTGTGAGGCAAGTATGAGTAAACCACATTTTATTTTATGCTTCCATAAAGTCTCTATTTCCCCTACGAACTCAGAGACAAGGTGAAGTATATATAGGGTGTAAATGATTATTGCTTACAACGTAGCATAGCTATGTAGTGGAAGTCGAAACGAAGAATTTTATATAAGACACTTGTGGTCTATTAAGTTGGTTGGTTGGTTGGTTTGTGGGACTGAAAGGACCAGACTGCTACGGTCATTGGTCCCTTTTTCCAAATCCTAAAAACACCCACAGAGAATAAAAACGATTAACAGAATAGAGCACAGACGACACAGAACAAGAGAAACGTAGATAAAGACCAGGCAAAACGAACTAAAATCACACAGAGTGGTTGGCCGACCATAGGAACAAAAAAAGGAAAAGCCAACTACTGAGAACACATTAAAAACTGAGTTTAAAACCGTAGGCCAAAGGCCAGAATCAACACAAAACAATAAAATAAAACACAGACACTCAGATTAAATGATAAAAACCCCCTGCCCAAATAAAACGTAAAACTAGGCCAGCCATAGCAGGGTCATCAGATAAAAGGGCAGGGAGCGTGTCAGGCAGTGTGAACGTCTGCCTGAGCACAGCTAAAAGCGGACACTCCAATAAAATGTGCACCACAGATAAAACGGAGCCGCACAGAGGTGGGTCCTCACGGCGCAATAAATGGCCGTGTGTCAGCCGAGTGGCCCAATGCGCAGCCGGCAGAGGACAACAGACTCCGGGCGGGAGACCCAAATGGACGACCGCCACACAGTCGTCGTCGCCTTGATACGACAGAGTTTGTTTGGTATGGGCAGGTTGCGCCATTCAGCGTCCCATAAACCGAAAATTGTGCGGCGTAATAGTGCCTGCAAATCAGTCGCCGGGAGGCCAATCTCCAGAGGTGGTTGACTGATGGCCTCTTTCGCCAGGCGGTCAGCATTCTCATTGCCGGGTATCTCAACATGGCCTGGGGTCCAAACAAAGACCACAGAGCGGCCGCAACGGTCAAGAGTATACAGGGACTCCTGGATGGCCATCACCAGACGAGAACGAGGGAAAAACTGGTCGAGAGCTCGTAAACCACTCAGGGAATCGCTACAGATCACGACGGACTCACCTGAGCAGGAGCGGATATACTCTAGGGTACGAAAGATGGCGACCAGCTCAGCAGTGTAAACGCTGCAGCCAGCCGGCAATGAACATTGTTTGGAATGGTCCCCTAGAGTAAAAGCACAACCGACACGACCAGCAACCATAGAGCCATCAGTGTACGCAATGCCAGAGCCCTGATACATTGCAAGGAGGGAAAGGAAGCGGTGGCGGAAGGCCTCTGGAGGGACTGAGTCCTTCAGGACCTGTGCCAATTCCAGCTGAAGGCGAGGGCGAGGCACACACCATGGGGGTGTACGTAGAGGTGCCCGGAAAGGAGGCGGAAGAGGTAAAGCCCCAAGCCCGGAGAGAAGCTCTAGGACGCGGACCGCGATCGTACAACCTGACCGGGGCCGACGTTCTGGCAGATGGACGACCGATCGCGGGAACAGGAGACGATAGTTTGGATGCCCGGGCAAGCTAAAAACATGGGCAGCATAAGCGGCCAATAAATTTTGGCGCCTGAACCACAATGGAGTGACACCTGTCTCCGCAAGTATGCTGTCCACTGGGCTGGTCTGGAAAGCACCAGTGGCAATCCGTATGCCACTGTGTAGGATTGGGTCCAGTACCCGCAGCGCAGATGGGGATGCTGAGCCATAAGCCAGGCTCCCATAATCCAGACAAGACTGGATTAACGCCTGGTAGAGCCGTAACAGGGTAGATCGGTCGGCGCCCCAGCGGGTGTGGCTCAAGCATCTCAGAGCATTTAGATGCCGCCAACAAGCCTGTTTAAGCTGCCGAATGTGAGGCAGCCAAGTCAGCCGGGCATCAAAAACTACTCCCAAAAATCTGTGGGTCTCCACCACAGCAAGGAGTTCGTCGGCAAGATAAAGCCGCGGCTCAGGATGGACTGTTCGGCGCTGGCAGAAATGCATAACGCGGGTCTTGGCAGCCGAAAACTGATAACCATGCGCTACAGCCCAAGACTGCACCTTGCGGATAGCGCCCTGTAGCTGACGTTCAACAGCTGCAATGCCAGTAGAGCTGTAGTAAAGGCAGAAGTCGTCAGCATACAGGGAAGCGGAGACAGAATTTCCCACGGCCGCAGCGAGCCCGTTAATGGCTATTAAAAACAGGCAGACACTTAAAACAGATCCCTGTGGCACACCGTTCTCCTGGACGTGGGAGGAACTATATGAGGCCGCGACTTGCATGCGGAAGGTACGATACAACAGAAAATTGCGGATAAAAATCGGCAGAGGACCCCGAAGACCCCATCCATGAAGTGTAGAAAGGATGTGATGACGCCATGTCGTATCGTACACCTTCCACATGTCGAAAAAGACAGCGACCAGGTGCTGACGGCGGGCAAAGGCAGTACGGATGGCCGACTCCAGGCTCACCAGATTGCCGGTGGTGGAGCGGCCTTTACGGAACCCACCCTGAGACGGAGCCAGAAGGCCCCGAGACTCCAGTACCCAATTCAAGCGCCGGCTCACCATCTGTTCAAGCAACTTGCAAAGAACATTGGTGAGGCTAGTGGGACGGTAGCTGTCCACCTCCAGAGGGTTCTTTCCAGGTTTCAAAACGGGGATGACAATGCTTTCCCGCCATTGCGCCGGAAACTCCCCCTCGTCACAAAGACGGTTGTAAAGGTCGAGGAGACGTCGCTGGCAGTCCACTGAAAGGTGTTTCAGCATCTGACAGTGGATGCCATCTGGCCCAGGAGCGGTATCAAGGCAAGCGGCTAGGGTACTGCGAAAATCCCACTCACTAAATGGAGCATTATAAGATTCTGGGTGGTGGGTGTGCAACGAAAGGCTCCGACATTCCATCCGCTCTTTAATGGAGCGGAAGGCCAGTGGGTAATTGGAAGAAGCGGAACTAAGAGCAAAATGCTCTGCCAAGCTGTTGGCAATTTCGTCGGAGACTGTACAAACTGCGCCATTCAGTGAGAGCGCAGGGACGCTGACAGGGGTCCGATAGCCATAGAGGCTTCGGATCTTGGCCCAGACCTGCGATGGAGAGACATGGAGGCCAATGGTGGACACATACCGCTCCCAGCACTCCTGCTTGCTTTGGCAGATAAGGCGGAGGGCCCGCGCACGCAGATGTTTGAAGGTAATGAGGTGTTCAATGCAGGGATGTCGCTTGTGACGCTGTAGCGCCCGCCGGCGATCTTTAATCGCTGCAGCGATCTCAGGCGACCACCAAGGCACAGTCCGCCGCCGAGGGGACCCAGAGGAACGGGGAATGGCAGATTCGGCGGCAGTAACGCTGCCGGTGGTGACCGATTGAACCACCGCATCATTTTCATCATTGGAGAGAGGCTCAATAGCGGCAGTGGAGGAGAACAAGTCCCAGTCAGCCTTATTCATAGCCCACCTGCTAGGGCGCCCACAAGAGTGACGCTATGGTAGTGACAGAAAGATCGGAAAGTGGTCACTACCACACAGGTCGTCATGCACACTCCATTGGACAGACGGTAAGAGGCTAGGGCTACAGATCGAAAGGTCAATGGCGGAGTATGTGCCATGCGCCACACTGAAGTGTGTGAAGGCACCATCATTTAAAATCGAGGGATCAAGCTGCGACAATAAATGCTCAACGGTAGCGCCTCGACCTGTTGCCACGGACCTACCCCACAGAGGGTTATGGGCGTTGAAGTCGCCCAGTAGCAAGAAAGGTGGCGGAAATTGGGCTATCAGCGCAGCCAGGACATGCTGGGAGACATCACCATCCGGTGGAAGGTAAAGACTGCTGACGGTAACAGCCTGTGGCGTCCACACTCGAACAGCGACAGCCTCTAAGGGTGTTTGGAGAGGGACAGACTCGCTGTGCAGAGTGTGAAGGACATAGAGGCAGACGCCACCAGACACCCTTTCATAAGTAGCCCGGTTCTTATAATAACCCCAATAGCCATGGAGGGCGGAAATTCGCATTGCTGGAAACCAAGTTTCCTGAAGAGCAATGCAGAAGAAAGGGTGAAGGCTGATAAGTTGTCGCTCAGCTAGATGGTGGAAGAAACCGCCGCAGTTCCACTGAAGGATGGTATTGGCCATGTCTGAGAAAGGCGTGACGGGACTTGGAAGGCAGATTACGCCGCTGGGTCACCTGCTGCCTCCAATTGAGCACCAGTGCTCTGAGGGACCGGCGAGACCGAGGTCCTCAGTGGACGCCAGAATCTCCACCTCGTCCTCAGACGCAGAGCTTGTAGGAAGCGGTGGGATGGGTGCCACCGCAACGTCGTTAGCCTTGGGGACTTTCTTCTTCTTCTGTTTCTCTCGCTGTGCCTTCGGTGGTTCAGGCTGGGAGGGCTTCACTGGGTCAGTCTCAGGGACAGACGATGACCGTGAGGCCCTACGACCAGGGACCGGTGGTTGTTTGAGCCACTTGCGATTGTCTGCTTTTGTACCGGTCGGAACTTGAGAAGGGAGGTCCCCAAGGGACCCCTTCCTGACGAGAGGAGCTGAAGAAGACTTACACTTCTGTGGCTGGGAAGGGGGAACTGATGTCCCCGAGTGTTGGGGGGGGGGGGTGTTGCTCTTGAAGTAGATGGAGCAGGAGCAACAGGTTGTGAAGTGTCCCCCACAAGCAAGGGGGCTGGTGGATTCTGACCGATCTTAGAGCCGATTCGGGACGATGGGAGAACCGTCGTGGCAGCAGCGGCGTAAGTTGACGTCATTGCCACAGGATGGAGCCACTCATATTTCCGTCTAGCCTCGGGGTAGGTCAGGGGTTCCAAGGTCTTATATTCCATTATCTTCCTTTCTTTCTGGAATATCCTACAGTCCGGTGAGCAGGGGGAATGCTGTTCTCCACAGTTAACACAGAAAGGAGGCGGAGCACATGGAGTATTGGGATGCGAAGGACGTCCACAATCCCGACACGTGATGCTGGAAGTGCAGCGAGATGACATGTGTCTGAACTTCCAGCATTTAAAACACCGCATCGGAGGAGGGATATATGGCTTGACATCACAACAGTAAATCATCATCCTAACCTTTTCGTGTAAGGCATCACCCTCAAAGGCCAAGATGAAGACACCGGTGGCTACCTGATTGTCCCTCGGACCCCGATGGACGCGCCGGACGAAGTGAACACCTCGTCGTTCATCGTTCATGGCGCGTAGTTCATCGTCGGACTACAGAAGAAGATCCCTGTGGAATATAATACCCTGGACCCTGTTGAGACTCTTATGGGGCGTGATGCTAACTGAAACATCCCCCAACTTGTCACAAGCGAGCAACCTCTGCGACTGGGCAGAGGAAGCTGTTTTGATGAGAACTGACCCAGAGCGCATTTTGGACAAGCCCTCCACCTCCCCGAACTTGTCCTCTAAATGCTCCACAAAAAACTGAGGCTTGGTTGGCATAAAAGATTCACCAACAACCCGCGTACAGACAAGGTACTGAGGTGAATAATCTCCACCGCTGTCTTTAGCCATACATACCTCCCATGGAGTGGCTAGGGAGGGAAATGACCTTTGATTGTATTGCTTGCCATTGAGGTTAGACCTCGATCGCTTAGAGACTGCTGGTGGAGGCCCACCAGCGAGAGATGAGGTACCACGCTTCATTGCGGGTCATCCGCCCTGATGCCACCCACTCCGACCAGGGGCTCTCCCCACGGGCGCCACCCAGCCGCAGCAAAGACCACCTGGCAGGATGGCCTTTGCCGGGAGTCCCAATGCCCCAGAGGGATAGGCATCTACTCCTCGGCATACGTGGGGAGGCAGCAGCTCAGACATCAGCAGTGCGATCCCTGTGTAGTCAGGGGGCTACCACCAAGAAGGTACATGGCGACCACACCACAACCGACTGGCTACCGTGCTGGATGTCGGGTGTCAAATATCCATATGTGTCATGAATGCGAAGATGGAAGTGCATAATGGAGGGCATGTATGCCACCCGGAACACACTGCAGCTGACGTGGCCGGATGCTCGGTGTAAGGCCAACTCCATGACAAAATCGGTTGTGCCAGATCTGAGGGTAAGATGGATATAGAATGCACCACGTAAGGCGTCCTTCCCCAAATGGTGCGAACTAACAGAAAATTTTGAAATCTAGTGGTCAAACCCCTTAGGTGACCATCACATTAAGGCCAAAAAGTTTGAGACTCCTTTTAGTCGCCTCTTACGACAGGCAGGAATACCGCGGGCCTATTCTAACCCCCGAACCCGCAGGGGGTTATTAAGTTGGGAAACAGTCACCAACAGCTTTACACGACTACATGAGCTATAGCCCAAGTGCGTCGCGAGAGATTTTCATGTTCTCTTCTCCAGCTCTCTACACATCGTCATCGATTGTTTCGCAATTGTTGCTTGCATTAGTTTGTTATTTCTTCACTGCCTAATTATTACGTGTTTGTCTGTTTGTTGTATCTGCTCGTAACGGGCAACACATCGTCCGTAATTGACGAGCAGTCTCTACTCGGGGCAGGTTTTCCGTGCGCCACCCTGTATTATTTCCCTGCGATCAGCCACACAAGGCTACGCTTGGCTAAATGAGAGATTCTGCAAAATAACAGAAATTACTTCTAAAAGTGTGTAAGAATTCTGTAATGAATAAAAACTCTATACTCCAGAGAGGGGCAAGTGCCCACTCTTGGTGCCCTCCATCCTTCAGTCACTTACACTAGTAGTTTTCAGTTTTTCATAAGAACCATATACCAAGGAAAAATGAACGGTGAACGAGTAAAAATGAACGGTTCCCAAAAAAGAACGATCAGCAGTGAACTAGTTCCCAAGGATGAACGAGTTTACCAATCTCTACTGCCATAAGGCCCAACAACCAGGAGTGATGGTCTTGGGTGCCACTTCATTTCACAGCAGGACGCTTTTGGTTGTCATCCACGGCACTCTTGCAGCACAGGGGTGTACATCGGCGATATTCTACAGCCTGTTTTGTTACTCTTTATGACAAGCCATCCTGGACTTATATTTCAGAAAGGTAATACCTGTCCGCACATTGCTAGAGTTCCTGCTGCTGGTCTTCATGCTTGCCAAACTCTACCTTGGCCAGCAAGGTCGCCGGATCTCTCCCCAATCGAAAACGTGTGGAGCATTATGGTTATGGCCCTCCAAACGATTTCGCGATTTTGACGGTCTAATGCACCAGTTGGACAGAATTTGTCACGATATCCGTCGGGATGACATCCAACAATTCTCTTGATCAATGCCAACGGAATAACTGTTTGCATAAGAGCCAGAGGTGGACCAATGCGTTATTCACTAGCTCAATTTGTGAAGCTCTTTCTCTTGAATAAATCATCCAATTTTTCTGAAACTGTAATCAGTTGTTTGACTGTAGATGCACGTCACCTGTCCTTTTTTTTTTCTTAGATTGAATAGACACATCTGTCACGCAGTGTCTGATAACATTGATACCCACCTGGGTTTAAGATTTCAAGATCATTCTAAACTGAAATTTTTAAATTTACTATCACATGAAAACTATGGACAATACTGTAACTAGTTCCTCGAAAGCAGCTTCCAGAGTCCCTTAGATGCCAATGGAAAGTTCTTCGATGCTATTTGATTGAAAAATAAGATGGCTATAGTGTCCATTACTGAAGAATTTAGAAACAAAACCATGAGTGAAGTTGCAAAACTGCTGTGCGCTAACACAGGTCCAAACAAAAGCTTTCAGCAGTTTAATATGTTAGTGTCACTGTTATATACGTTTCCTGAGAGTTCATCTTTAGTAAAAGAGTCATTTTCAGCTGCGAAGAGAATCAAAAGCTACTCTCGAAATTCTACTGGAGAAGAGAGAGTCTCATCTTTCAACTGAAACTGGTGTACTAGGAGGACTAAGAAAGAAGGAAAGAACATTTCTTTGAGGAGGTTTGCTTCCCAGGAGAGAAGAACAGAATTTCATTCCGTTGATTTTGCAGAGGTGCTCTAGGTAGAGATTAAAGCCAGACACTAGTTATTTTCTATAAAAGTATGCTTATCGTAATTTAAATTGACATTAAGTCTAACTACACTGATGAAAAAAATGCAACACCAAGAAGGAGTTGTGCGACAGAAACGAAAGTTGATAGGCGTATTTCTACACGTGAAAGATGATGTCTATTCAAATGTCACTCCAGTCATATAGCAGTTGCATCAGTAGAACCACTATGAGGATGCAAATCACGTTTGCTTTAAATACACTTTGTAACGGTCGCGAGTGTCAGTTACCTATGGGATCAGATGTGGTGAGTTGTTGTTAGTCAGGAATGCCTTTAAGGCGACGAAGCCGCCATTATCAACACCTCACTGAGTTTGAACGAGGTCGTGTAATAGGGCTACGAGAAACTGGATGTTCCTTCTGGGATATTGTAGAAAGACTTCCCAGGAATGTAGCCATTTTACGTGATTGCTGACACCGGTGGCCACGAGAATATATTGTCACAAGAAGACCTGGCTCCAGACTGCCATATGGCACTACCAAGAGGGAAGACCACTGTGTTCGGCATATGGCTCTATGGCTCTGGCTCATTGTATTGCATCTACAGCAGCAAGTTCAGTAGCAGTTGGCACCACAATTACACAACGAACTGTTACAATTTATCTCAACGGAAGGGGGGGGGGGTCACTGATGGCAACTGCAGTGGGACATTAAGCAGAATCAGCGGCGACGACCGAAAATGTGTACTGAACCGGGATTCGAACCCGGTACACATTTTCGATCGTCGCCGCAGATTCCGCTTAATGTCTCGCTGCATCTGATAGCAGTGACCCCTCCCGCCCCTTCCATTGACATACAGTGTTTCACAGCTGCGGGATCTGTGTGATGTCTCTTCTTTCGAAGGAACAGACACCTCGCCTTCATAGAGCTGTTACAAATCTGTTATGTGAAGGCCAGCCGCAAGTCAGACACCCTGTAGCATACATTCCACTGACTCCAAACCACCGCCATTA
This sequence comes from Schistocerca serialis cubense, assembly GCF_023864345.2. Taxonomy (NCBI): domain Eukaryota; kingdom Metazoa; phylum Arthropoda; class Insecta; order Orthoptera; family Acrididae; genus Schistocerca; species Schistocerca serialis. The sequence goes on from NC_064640.1 coordinate 338,928,938, forward strand.
GCGACTTTAGTGGTGTCAAGCGACAGTTCATTGGAGGGCTGGGTGTTTTGTGATGTAACATGGTTCTGCCTTGGTGTCAGTGGTGGCTGTGTGTTGATAGATGAGCCTGCAACCAACCTGTCTGCCTACTAGACATTGCACCTACACCTGGAGCAATGGTCTGTGGTGCAATTTCGTATGACAGCAGGAGACTCTCATGGTTATCCCAGGCTCTGAAGCAAATTTGGTGATTCCATCTATTGTGCTGCCATTCACTAACAGCATTCCAGAGGGTGTTTTCCAATAGGATAACACTCAGTCATATACCATTGTTGTAAGCGAACAAGCTCCACAAAGTATCGACATGTTGCCTTGACCTGCTCAATTACCAGATCTGTCTCCAATCCAGCAGATATGGGATATCATTGGACGACTACTTCAGTGTCACAGACAAACACCATCAACCGCCCCTGTGTTGACTGACCAAATCAAATGGCGTGGAACTCCATCCCACAAACTGCCGTCTGCTACCTGTGCAACACAATTCATGCACATTTGCTTGCGTGCATTCAACATTCTGGCAGTTACACTGGTTATTAATCTTAATCACTTATATATATTACCTAGACAAATGTATTAGCGAAATTCCATTCTCAACATTAATTATTTTTTGTTGTCACCATTATTTCGGTCAGCATATTTCAGTATCTATTCTTTCAGTTTAAACTGTTACCAGATGTAATTTAAATTTTTAATATTCATTCTTTTAATTTAAAATATTGCCTTTAGTGAGTGTTATGGAGATTAGCTTAGCCCCTGATTTACTATTGTTTACTTCAAATTGTAATAGTAGCAAAATTAACTAATTAATAATATAACTATGAAACAAATGGGGGTTATAATGTCTATGAAACAGCCTTACTTCTTTAGTGCTATCCGACTTTGACTCTGTTTAACTGCGTGAATAATACCCCCATTACTGTTTGTATCAATTTTGAATAATAATTTCTGTCAATAAAGCTCTTATCCTCAATAAGTGGTTTGCTACCTGCAGAAATGATAGCAAACTTAATTATGGTATGTAACGAAATCACAAATTAATTATTAAAAACAGGATGAGCAATGTTACTAATCTAAGACATTACAACACCAATCAAATTAACTTCTTAAACTAACTACCCTATCATTGGCACAATGGAAACTCTATTCCTTACCATGCCCCTTTCGCTAACTTACGTTGGTTGATACTGGCCACACAAGCTGTTGTTCTACTGAAGCTCCATCTAGATGGACACAGAATCAGAGAGCTCAAGCAAAGAGCTAGTGGAACATATACTCATTTACAATTATAGGGCCCTACTTTGCCAGCTGTTTGCGCTAATATCACCGTAATTCAGTGTGAAGATCACGACGGTCGTCCCAGCCACCGGTGTGATGTCTTTACCCTGTGAAATCTGGACTTCATCTAAAAACGTGGACGTGATTTCCGTCCAAAAAACTCCTGACCGTATGTTGCTCAGCTGCAGAGTCCATCACGAGTCGATACATAATCCCCTTGCACAAATGCCAGGAGTAATTGACAGAATCAAGTGCGTGGCAGCATTCGAATGCTACAAGTGAGCACAAATATGTTTTCTCTTCTCAGAGCAACAGATGATACTGCTTTTGTGGATATGTGTGCACCAACTCTGAACTATTGGAGAGGGATCACTGGTCGCAATGCCAGCAATATCTCCAAACCTATTTCTAACCCTCCACTCGCCGACCAGCACCACGCCAGACGGCCGAGTCCTCTCTCTTGTTGCCGCCAAACTTTCCACTTCCTCTCATATGTATTGGCGCAATGGCGACAAGCAGTCTCTCTCTCTGTCTAGCATGTACGCTCTCTCTCTCTCTCTCTCTTTCCTTCCACCTGTGTGGTCTCAAGCTCCCCCTACGGGCACTGGTGACACTCTGCCGCCAAAGTAGCTGTCGTGTGAAGCTCCAGTCAGCCGCCGGCCACCTCGCCAGCCAGCTCTTTCCTGTGTCCGTCCGAATCACCTTCCCAGTGATAATATGCGTAGTTCTCAAAATCTTACATACCAGTACGAACCTTGGTTTTGCTGTTAGTATTATTCTGCCTAACTTCTATACCTGTCCACGTGGTATTTGTCATTTACTTTCTGAATCAATCTCATGTAAGGTGCTGAAATCTGCCACCTTCATAACATACCTCTTAGAAAACAAATTCCAACTTGTACCTTTCGAATAGTATATACCGACCAAGCTCGAAATTTCCTTTTTTTACTCACCTCCGTTGTGCCAATCTGCCACATTCATCCAGATTTGCATGGAGACTACCTCAAAAAGATTGTACATTAAAAAATTTAAACTGTGGTCATCAATTACTTGTCTACTGGTCACCTCTTGATAGAACTTCTTGTTCTGTGACTCATTATGGATACATGTCTATCCAGATACCCAGTGAGCAATAAAGTGTAAAAAATATTTAAAACAGATCAGACTAACAGTAAACAGTGTAGCTGTCTGTCTGTACTGCAATGGTAGTCCCCCACCCACTTTTTTGAGGCCACATTCATCTCTCACATACTTCAGTTATCCTTCCCACACATTCATTTATCTTAACCCAGGAACTTAATTATGCATGACTAATTATTACCTGTGGCCATCCACCATTAATTTTTTTATTTTCATATGAAATGTGACTCAAAATTTAAATGTGCAAAATTATTAATCTTAAATAAAATGCAAAGATGAGGCATGACCCATTACTAGTATTACAATTTCGTTTATCTACTGTTTCTTTAAAGATTATTTTGATACGAAAATAATGGCAAAACGAGAGAAGCAGCAGTATCATCACTTATCTCTATGTTCAATTCTTGTGACCCACACATTTACTGTTAATTTCAAAGACATGGAACCTTACAAGTGAACTAGCAGTATCACTTGAGTTAACTTAAAACAATGATTCTAAGGTGATCTACAAACGCTTCTGCAGTTGTATTAAGTTGTCAAACAAGCAACATCACAAACTTGTCAATTTTAACAACTTTACATGGCATTTTCTTACATGATGTGCATTTAAGTTTATTGAATGATTGAAAAGGTCTAATTTCGATTGAAGCAGCACCAGCAAACATCATAAAAACAGAGCATATACGCACTACAAGTGTTATCCACAAGAAAATGTACTCTTTCTGGCCAACATTTAACTCTAACATCTGTATCAAAACATTAAAATAAAAAAATAGTTCACAAGAGCTGAACAGAACATAAAACAGAAATATAAGGAAACATCAAAATACAGACAACAGGCTGCACAACATTTGAAATTATGAAACATGTAAAACAAAACATGTAAAACAAAACAAAAATCTGTGATGAGACATTAAGAAATTATGTGAAAATGTTACCATGTAAAACAAAATATGTTTGACAAGACATTACAAATACTAACTTGTGTGATAACGTGAATGAAATTGTACAAAAATTAAGGCTTGAATCCATTCTGAAAGAAGTTAAATGGCAATTTCTACCTTAAAAATCTTTGCTAAAATTGGACTTCCCAAATGTAAATGACTTTTCTCCAAAACATGTATAAAAACATTATGGCAACACATCTGGAAATAACCTCCCAAAATGTCAAAACTGATAGTGAAATTCTCCAATGGAAACATGTGCCCAAACTTTATAACAGAGTAATGGCAACTAGTGCCCAAAATAAAACAAACTTGTGGAAACATATCATTAGAATTGTAAACTTACATATGGAAATTACCCCGTAACATCAAAATTAATCATGAAATTCTGCACTGGCAACTTGTGTCCAAACTTTGTGGAAGCTTGACTGATAAGTTTGCAGGTAATCGTATACTGGACTGACATTTGGTCCTACAAACTCGAAAGAGAAATGTATAGTTGTGAGAGGAGCTCACTAATGAGGTCTTTTAGTCATTCAGGGGAGTTCACTGGTACTGTCTGTAGTGGGTTTGTGTCGTGACTGAACCGCCGTCTCTATTGCCCATGTAAAATACCGTGAGCCGCCACCCTGTGCCAGTTGTTTGGCACTGTTGAAGATCTGAGCCACCCAGCTGAGCTGTGCGCCATGTGAAAAGCTCTCGCTTTGAATGCAGCTACCTCTACTAAGCTAAGGGGAATCCTCAAAGCACCCACTGTTCTTTCCACTACGGTTTTACTGTACAAACTACCACAGAAATCTAAGTTTTCAGCTCCAATACATTCACGTATGTGAAGGGGTTGAATTAAGTATGAATGACAAATAAATTTATAAAAGTGACTTGAGAATCTGTAAGTTAAAAACCAAATTGATTAACTTTGTAAAAAATGTCTTGAAAATAGATTTTTCTACTAACAAATTTTACGTGTTATCTTACCCCTTAAGAAAGTATATTTAGTAAAAGTATGAAACAAAACAAGGTGAGGATCCTCCATTCTGTCGCATTCATACATACATGTTAATGTGTTAGTGTTAAATAACATGCAAGTCATGCACACAAACAACTATTTAGTCCTGTTCTAAGAAAAATGTAATCTTCCTTTGAGAACACTCTTGCTGTCGAATGTACAGCTACTCCACTGGTCAGAATAGTTCTCTCCACTGCTTTCTCTGCTTACACAAACTGCACTGTTATGTAGTTTTTCTCCTTGAAATGAATTTTTTAAACATTAGTTGTCGAATTGGTGATGGACTACATACATACAGAAATGTCCCCGAAACTTCTAATTATCCCGACGAACAGTGCACCTGATTATATAGTTTTGCCATTCACGAGCTAGTATACCTCTTCTGTCTGATGTCCTGTGCCCTTGCATTCTTCTGTCGCTTGCGCACAATGCGTCAAGCCCTCCTCCACACATTCTTACAACTTAGTGGTTGTCTTTACTGGATCTTGGCATTGAGACAAACCGTAACTTCGCTCATGCTTTTGCAAAGAGCCCATCTACTTCTGTTGAGCTACCTTACACCAGGTCTTGGCAGTGAAGGTACCATTTGTAATAATAAATAAATGTCTGCCAATGACACCATCGCCACGTGTAACATACAGGGGTTATAATGTCTATGAAACATCCTTACTTCTTTAGTGCTATCAGATTTTGGCTCTGTTTAACTGCGTGAATAATACCCCCATTACTGTTTGTATCAATTTTGAATAACAATTTCTGTTAATAAAACTCTTATTCTCAATAGGTGGTTTGCTACCTACCGAAATGATAATAAATTTAATTATGGTATGTAACGAAATCACAAATTCATTAATTAAAAACAGGATGAGCAATGTTACTAACCTAAAACATTACAACGCCAATCAAATTAACTTCTTAAACTAACTACCCTACCATTGGCACAACTCTATTCCTTATCGCGCCCATTTCCCTAACTTACATTGTTTGATACTGGTCACACAAGTCGTTTTTCATCTGAAATGGAAATGAAATGAAGTCTCACGCTTCTTTACAGAGCGTAGGGGAACGATGCGGGAGACCCGCACCACCTTACTAGGCAAGGTCCTAATGGAGGTGGTTTGCCGTTGCCTTCCTCCGACCGTAATGGGGATGAATGATGATGATGAAAACGACACAACAACACCCAATCATCTCGAGGCAGGAAAAATCCCTGATCCCGTCGGGAAGCGAACTCGGGACCCCGTGCTCGGGAAGCGAGAACGCTACCGCGAGACCACGAGGGCAGACTTTTCATCAGAAGCTCCACCTAAATGGACACAGAATCAGAGAGCTCAAGCAAAGAGTTAGTGGAACACGCACTCATTTACAATTACAGGGACCTACTTTGCCAGCTGTTTGCGCTAATATCACCGTAATTCAGTGTGAGTATCACAACGGTCGTCCCAGTCACCGGCGTGACTTTATCTAAAAACGTGGACGTGATTTCCACCCAAAAAACTCCTGACAGTAAGTTGCTCAACTGCAGAGTTCGTCACGAGTCGATACACAATCTACTTGCATAAATACCAGGAGTAATTGGTAGACTCAAGTGCGCGGCAGCAAGGGAACACTTAATGTTGCATTCGAACGCTACAAGTGAGCACAAATACGTTTTCTCTTCTCAGAGCAACAGATGATACTGCTTTTGTGGATATGTATGCACTAACTCTGAACAGTTGGAGAGGGATCACGAGTCGCAATGCCAGCAATATCTCCAAACCTAGCTATGTTTAGCCCTCCACTCGTCGACCAGACTCTCCTTGTCTGCCCAGCACCGCACCAGATACCGGAGTCCTCAGTACCTCTTATTGCCGCCAAACTTTCTAGCTCCTCTCACATGTATCCCTGCACATTTTCTACCAATCAGGACTCTGAAATTTCGCGCAGTTCTCCCAGCTTTCACAGGCCGTATTTGTGTCCCGTTACAACCGTTGTATTGCCGTAACGGCGAGAAGCAGTCTCTCTCTCTGTCTCGCATGTACGCTCTCTCTCTCTCTCTCTCTCTCTCATTCCACCTGTGTGGTCTCAGGCTCGCCCGGCGCCCCCTACAGTCACTGGTGACACTCTGCCGCCAAAGCAGGTACTGTGTGAAGCTCTGGCCAGCCACCGGCCACCTCGCTTGTTCCACAGCTCAAAACAGTTCTTTCCTGTGTCCATCCAAACCATGTCCCCAATGATAATATGCAAAGTTCTCAAAATCTTATGTACCAGTATGAACCTTGGGTTTGCTATTAGTATTATTTCTGCCTAATGGCTCTACCTGTCCACGTGGTATTTGTCATTTACTTCCTGAATCAATCTCATGTAAGGTGCTGAAATCTGCCACCTTACAATTATAATTATATTATAATTAATAATATAACTATAATATTCAGTGCTTCAGTTGTCTGAATTGTCACGGCACACCACTGTGAGTATTTTGATAAATACAGGTTTCATTAATTATCGTTACGTATTATTCGCAACATACTTTTTAAAGACTTAAGGATGTGTAAGGAGGATCGTGAACTTGAAAATATGAATACGACATTATTTTATTGCGAAAAGTCACATTTACTACGGATACTTAAAAATTTTGGTGTATGTTTAAGCAAAAAATTCAAATCAGTTACCGAATCTGGTATAAGAAATCAGTAAAAATTAACCTTCTGTTCGAAATTTTTAAATGTAAAGTACGTGACCAGATTACAGTATTTTAAAAGGATAGGTATGATTCACTCAAACTAAGTTGACACTCAGAGAAATGGCTGATGGGAGCGACCGCAAAAAGGCATTTCCCATTGACACGGTCGCTCCCATCTGCCACAGCACCGAGTGTTAACTTAGTTCGTGCGAATGGTTAAGTAGGCTCTCCCTCAACCTGGTATTGCGAAGGTTAATTGAGACTTTTCTCATGGATGTACAATATGTTAAAAGACGTTTGAATTACTTTCATTGATGAAATAATAACGAACTTGTCATGATAAATGTTTAACACAATGAAGTGTACTTGATAATTATTTGGCTGTTGTAGCCATGCATCATCAAGCAGAAATTAGTTTACAGCACTTATTTATATTGATCAGATTGCTGCACTGGCGATACTTAGAGGTCGGGTTTGAAGTGGATTGGTTCCATCCACCAACGCTTTTTATCTCCCGCCAAGGCTCACAAGAAAGAGCAAGGAGGTTAAGCATTTGGCATGTCTTGCAATATCTTTGCCGATAAGCAGTGTTGCATGAGGTGTGTTTTACAATAGAGAGAGCGAATGATTGAGTGTTACGTTTGTGTATTGCGTTATTTAAGTCTGAAAATTTTCATATAAACAGATGTTGTGAGGCTAACTTTCAATCATGCTCGCCACGATACTGTTTGATAAGGTTAGCTGGAAGTGTCAAAACGAACTGTCAATGTGTTCTCAAGAGCAGCAGTTGCGGCCGAAGCCGCTCGTGTACAAAAAAAGTCTCAAGTATCACCATTGGTCGAAAGAATAACGTCTTCAGAATATGAAATAAACCAAAGGGCATATATTTTGCAAATATTGTAAGTATTTTTCCTTGACCGCTAAACAGTTGATGATTTTTTATTAAATTCAAAGGTAGTTGTCAGAAGTCATAACGTAAACAGGCAGTTTAGTGACAAAAATGAAAGTTGTGTAAGTCCACCCTCCTCCTCATTTAGGATTTGCTTGAATGTATGAGAACGACATTATTGCAAAAATTGGATTATGATGTTTTGTTTTGGACCCGGAGCAATTGGTAATGTGTTTAGTATGCCAACACTTTGACAATTTTTTAAAACATATCTGTAAAACTTGTTGTACATTAACTCATTTTATGTTCTATGATACCATATGTGCATCTGCATATCAGCCAAAGTGCGAAGGAAATCGTGCAATACGATATTTTAATGAAAATCACAATTTGCGTTACTGGTCTCGGGAGCTCACTCAATAGATGCAGTATTATTTGTCATTATTTTGGTTGGAAAGATTTTAATATATTGTATACCATTGATGGTTTTAGATTACTTGATAATATTGAAGCATCTTATTATTATGTAATGCTGTTTTGACATCTAAGTGAGTAACACATAAAATTTATAGAAGGAAGTGTTGAGAATTAACATGTATTAGAAATATTATGGTTATGAAACCAAGGCATGGAGCATGGCATAGTTCTCAACATGGATTTATGCTTTTAGCAGTAGAAAAGTCTTACTCATGAACAACTAATTAAAGCAGTGGAGTAAATAACATATTTTAATGTTTCATGTGGGGTATGGATTCTTATAGTGTTGAATCTGAAGTAAAATATATGCTGTTGTGTGATAGTTTGCTTGGTTCAGTAATTTAAACAGCAGTGATACATACATTGGGTTCAATTATGAGATAATAACATAATAATACTTGTAACAACCAAATGCTGCTGTTATTTTTACTGATAACAATAAAAATGGGATTTCTTGCAATTATGTATAATGATGATATAATTATACCGATTGAGTCAAAGACTTGAGTTTTTGTGGTAATATTTTGTTAGCTGATTTGAGGGTAGCTGAATATTAAATTTGTAACTTTCAAACAGGTACATAGATCAAATGAGGACCTCATGATGATCTTTCAGACTTTGTTTTATTTTGTAGAGTGCAGGCACCTTATTTACTTCTACTTAGCATTGAAAGGGGATTTTAAGAAAAAGAGACATCTCATATCTACCAGCAGTAGTTTCCAGACACATTACTGTGTCAGTACCACATCTCTTCTTTGATGCATGACACTATTATAGTGGTGGGCATGTCAGTAGTTCGGATGACTGATGAAGTGGAACAGTTGTCAGTCACCAGTCTGCTGGGCATTTACCACATTCAGTTGTATTAATCTCACTTATGTATGCCTGACTATCTGTGTTAACATGTGTTGATACGTGTAGGTATTATGCGAAAACAAATTGTCAACTTGTAACACTCCTAGCTCCTTTTGTGTGCTACAAGACATGAACGGTCAGCCCACCATTTGTGTACTATCAGGGGCATGGACAGTCAACCCACCAAGCCAAACTTATGCAGGGAGTCTTCCTGATCAACCCTTGTATAAAACAAACATATGGTCATTAGAAGGTCAACATTATATCAACGTTGGCATCTTGTTGTTATGAGAGATTTAAGCTGCTTGGAAAATATTTTTCCTCCACAAAATCAGAAATTGTTGGAAATATTATTAGCTTTATTGAAAACTAAAAATGTTGCAAAATTTAACCTATAGACTAACACCATTCAAACAGCAAAATTACTGCACAGAACATTCAGCTTCTGTAAGGATGTTGTGTCATGCTGCGACATTATTAACCTAGACATGAGAGTCACAGGAAGATTATGCAGATACTGGTGTCACAGAAATAAAAAATAAAAAAAAAATGATAAAAGTAAAAGGTACATTGGAGAAAAGAGTAGTACTCATTTAAACATTCAGCTCACATGCTTTGCCAGAGTCCAGATGGGCTTACACTCCAACACTTTTTATGTCAAAGCCTGTGATATGTTTCAGATGTCAGAGATAAAGACAGATTATTGTTGCATGTAAATGTGGTTGGACCTGCAATAGGTGTGGACCAGCAGCACACAAAACAGAGTAATCCTCTAAATTTCTAGTCTCTGTCTTCCTTAGCCTTCATTGCGTTATACAGAACCTTCTGTATTTATGATTTGGCAGAATTATTTTACTGTAACTTTATGGTGAGATGGCCATCTGTCACAACAGTCATTGGTTAACTTAAGGGATGGAAGTCGTGTACGCCATCTACCTGTGAGTTATGTAAACATTTGTTATGTGTGTTAATATATAGTATTCCCTGAGTTAGAGCTTTGGTACTAGCCCAGCATTTGTCTACATGAGAGGGAATGCTACCTATGAACAACATGCTGGCTCCCGGTGTTGAGACTCACTCTCTCTCCTGCCTGTCTTGCGAGCTAGTGTGCTGTGTGCTAATCTTTACAGACTGACCAACAATATTTATTTACACTGACATCCATTAATTGCAAGGTAGATAACCCTATATTGAACAGAGTATGTTTTTGGGAGCAGAAAATTCAGGGACTGAAGTAATCAGGCAGGTTCTTTCTGGCAAAGAATTGTTCGAATAAAATTAACTTAGACTTCTTTCACACAGTACTAAAGAAACAGAAGGAAATCAAATGCAGCCAATTAAAAGGCTCAATATTACTGAATGTAGCTTGTACTACAGTAAAAGCAACTATTTAAATGTTGATGCGTACAACAGTGGATTGAAATATAGTTGCATCTATCCGCATGAGCTCAGGGAAGCATATGAGATTGCCACTTACTTAGTGTAATGTTGCTCTGTAGTCAGAGACAGTCAGTTTAAAGCCTGAAGGATCTGTTGTGAACCTAGCAGCCTCTTTGGCTCAGTGGATCTGTGATTAACTGAAGACAGTAGAAAATAGTCAAGGCAATAGTTTAATTTCTATAAATTATTCCACTCTGCCCACCGTAGGTAGCTTGGGCAAAGGCACCCAGTTGTGTGGTGAAAGGGGTTATGCGCTCCGCATCTCCCACTCCCCCCCCCCCCCCCCCCCCGGGCTCTTAGAGGAAAGAAAAAAATAGTGTAATCATAGGGGAAAGAAAAAATAGTGTAATCACATGTTTTTCTTTCAAGAAAATGGTTTAAAAGTCAGTATTATGTAGGTTTTTAATGGGGTTGGAACTGAAACTTTTTTATGCATACTTACAAGTCGCCATTCATCTTCCAAAATATTCACAATACTCCATAACCTACCCCCTCCCGCAACCCCACCTCCGTCTAGTCCCCCCACCTCCCCCTACCAACTGTCATATGGGTGCCCTTGGTCTGGGGTGACTCAGTTTAACATTGCATGTAGCTCAGATGAATAATTAATGGGACCTATATTATGCAGTATATACTCATATTTTGCTTTAAAAATAATTGAACTGTATAAAATGTCAACCGCTCTTTTCTGCTGATAGAATGTTATGTTTTCCAAAAGTGTGTTCCTGCTCTTATGCATGTAATGTTCTCAGAAACATGTAAAAACAATAGTATTATGGAAATTAACCTGTAGCCATCTAAATTGTGTATCTCTCATTTTATGGTATGATGTGGTTTCACTAAGGAGTAGTTTTTAATCTGCCTGGCATCTACCAAATCTGAGGGGGAAAGACTACAGGTGACAGTGCATCACTAACATGTGGTGTGCTGCTCTTCATATGCATACTTGATATTTCATTCCATCCATTTTAGTCCCAACTTTTGAAATATTTAATAATAATTCTATAAAAAATTTCTGGTTTGTAAATGGCATTATGTTGTAAAATGATTTACTAAAGTGTCAGGTACTGCTGGAAGTGGCCTTGATCGGGACAGATAATACTACTGGGGCAGTACAACTTGAGCCTTAATACACATTTTCACTCCTGCCCATCTATAACCATAAAAGGAATGTAAATAAATTTTATCATATCATATGATTGATTGTTGGGGATTAAGAGAAACACCTATAAATTGATTTAATAATATTTTGTTTCTAGTCTGTTTCCTGTAGCTGCATGTGATATAACTATCCCAAGACAACTCCTTGTAAATATTCTGCATAATAGCCTGTAAAGATAATAACCCTAAGTATGCACCCTGTGTGTGTGTGTGTGTGTGTGTGTGTGTGTGTGTGTGTGTGTGTGTGTGTGTGTGTGTGTGTTCAAAGTGTTGATTGTTGAGTGGAAATGGAAATGAAGTCCTATGCTTCTTGACAGCGCATAGGGGAACGATGGGGGAGACCCGCATCGCCGTACTAGGCAAGGTTGTAATGGAGGTGGTTTGCTGTTGCCTTCCTCAAGCCATAATGCAGATGAATGATGATGATGAAGACAACACAACTACTCCCAGTCACCTCGGGGCAGGTGAAAATCCCTGACCCCGCCGGTAATTGAACTGGGGAACCCTTGCTTAGGAAGCGAGAACGCTACCATGAGACCACGAGCTGCGGATGACCGTTGAATAGCATCACCTATTGCACCCCCCCCCCCCCCACCCCCCACCCCCCCGCCATGAACCATAGACCTTGCCATTGGTGGGGAGGCTTGCGTGCCTCAATGATACAGATAGCCGTACCATAGGTGCAACCACAACGGAGGGGTATCTGTTGAGAGGCCAGACAAACGTGTGGTTCCTGAAGAGCGGCAGCAGCCTTTTCAGTAGTTGCAGGGGCAACAGTCTGGATGATTGACTGATCTGGCCTTCTAACACTAACCAAAACGGCCTTACTGTGCTGGAACTGCGAACGGCTGAAAGCAAGGGGAAACTACAGCCATAATTTTTCCGAGGGCATGCAGCTTTACTGTATGGTTAAATGATGATGGTGTCCTCTTGGGTAAAATATTCCGGAGGTAAAATAGTCCCCCATTCGGATCTCCGGGCGGGGACTACTCAGGAGGACGTCGTTATCAGGAGAAAGAAAACTGGCGTTCTACGGATCGGATAGTGGAATGTCAGATCCCTTAATCGGGCAAGTAGGTTAGAAAGTTTAAAAAGGGAAATGGATAGGTTAAAGTTAGATATAGTGGGAATCAGTGAAGTTCGGTGGCAGGAGGAACAAGACTTCTGACCAGGTGAATACAGGATTATAAATACAAAATCAAATAGGGGTAATGCAGGAGTAAGTTTAATAATGAATAAAAAGATAGGAGTGCAGGTAAGCTACTGCAAACAGCATAGTGAATGTATTATAGTGGCCAAGATAGTCACGAAGCCCATGCCTACTACAGTAGTACAAGTTTATGTGCCAACTAGCTCTGCAGATGACGAAGAAATTGAAGAAATGTATGATGAGATAAAAGAAATTATTCAGGTAGTGAAGGGAGACGAAAATTTAATGGTCATGGGTGACTGGAATTCGAGAGTAGGAAAAGGGAGAGAAGGAAACATAGTAGGTGAATATGGATTGGGGGTAAGAAATGAAAGAGGAAGCCGTATGGTAGAATTTTGCACAGAGCATAACTTAATCATAGCTAACACTTGGTTCAAGAATTATAAAAGAAGGTTGTATACATGGAAGAATCCTGGAGATACTGAAAGGTATCAGCGTCCGGCCATCCTGATTTAGGTTTTCCGTGATTTCCCTAAATTGCTTCAGGCAAATGCCGGGATGGTTCCTTAGAAAGGGCACGGCCGATTTCCTTCCCCATCCTTCCCTAATCTGACCTTGTGCTCCATCCCTAATGAGTCTAAAATGTTTCAGATAGATTATATAATGGTAAGACAGAGATTTAGGAACCAGGTTTTAAATTGAAAGACATTTCCGGGGGCAGATGTGGACTCTGACCACAATCTATTGGTTATGAACTGTAGATTAAAACTGAAGAAATTACAAAAAGGTGGGAATTTAAGGAGATGGGGCCTGGATAAACTGACCAAACCAAAGGTTGTACAGAGTTTCAGGGAGAGCATAAGGGAACAATTGACAGGAATGGGGGAAAGAAATACAGTAGAAGAAGAATGGGTAGCTCTGAGGGATGAAGTAGTGAAGGCAGCAGAGGATCAAGTAGGTAAAAAGACGAGGGCTAGTAAAAATCCTTGGGTAACAGAAGAAATATTGAATTTAATTGATGAAAGGAGAAAATATAAAAATGCAGTAAATGAAGCAGGCAAAAAGAAATACAAACGTCTCAAAAATGAGATCGACAGGAAGTGCAAAACTGCTAAGCAGGCATGGCTAGAAGACAAATGTAAGGATGTAGAGGCTTATCTCACTAGGGGTAAGATAGATACTGCCTACAGGAAAATTAAAGATACCTTTGGAGAAAAGAGAACCACTTGTATGAATATCATGAGCTCAGATGGAAACCCAGTTCTAAGCAAAGAAGGGAAAGCAGAAAGATAGAAGGAGTATATAGAGGGTCTATACAAGGGCGATGTACTTGACGACAATATTATGGAAATGGAAGAGGATGTAGATGAAGATGAAATGGGAGATATGATACTGCGTGAAGAGTTTGACAGAGCACTGAAAGACCTCAGTCGAAGCAAGGCACCGGGAGTAGACAACATTCCATTAGAACCACTGACGGCCTTTAGAGAGCCAGTCCTGACAAAACTCTACCATCTGGTGAGCAAGATGTATGTGACAGGCGAAATACCCTCAGACTTCAAGAAGAATATAATAATTCCAATCCCAAAGAAAGCAGGTGTTGACAGATGTGAAAATTATCGAACTATCAGTTTAATAAGTCACAGCTGCAAAATACTAACGCGAATTCTTTACAGACGAATGGAAAAACTAGTAGAAGCCGAGCTCGGGGAAAATCAGTTTGGATTCCGTAGAAATGTTGGAACACGTGAGGCAATACTGATCCTACGACTTATCTTAGAAGAAAGATTAAGGAAAGGCAAACCTACGTTTCTAGCATTTGTAGACTTAGAGGAACCTTTTGACAATGTTGACTGGAATACTCTCTTTCAAATTCTGAAGGCGGCAGGGGTAAAATACGGGGAGCGAAAGGCTATTTACAATTTGTACAGAAAGCAGATGGCAGTTATAAGAGTTGAGGGACATGAAAGTGAAGCAGTGTTGGGAAGGGAGTGAGACAGGGTTGTAGTCCCTACCCGATGCTATTCAATCTGCATATTGAGCAAGCAGTAAAGGAAACGAAAGAAAAGTTCGGAGTAGGTATTAAAATCCGTGGAGAAGAAATAAAAACTTTGAGGTTCGCCGATGACATTGTAATTCTGTCAGAGACAGAAAAGGACTTGGAAGAGCAGTTGAACGGAATGGACTGTGTCTTGAAAGGAGCGTATTAGATGAACATCAATAAAAGCAAAACAAGGATAATGGAATGTAGTCGAATTAAGTCGGGTGATGCTGAGGGAATTAGATTAGGAAATGAGGCACTTAAAGTAGTAAAGGAGTTTTGCTATTTGGGGAGCAAAATAACTGATGATGGTCGAAGTAGAGAGGATATAAAATGTAGACTGGCAATGGCAAGCAAAGCGTTTCTGAAGAAGAGAAATTTGTTAACATCGGATTTGATTTAAGTGTCAGGAAGTCGTTTCTGAAAGTATTTGTATGGAGTGTAGCCATGTATGGAAGTGAAACATGGACGATAAATAGTTTAGACAAGAAGAGAATAGAAGCTTTCAAAATGTGGTGCTACAGAAGAATGCTGAATATTAGACGGGTAGATCACATAACTAATGAGGAGGTATTGAATAGAATTGGGGAGAAGAGGAGTTTGTGGCACAACTTGACTAGAAGAAGGGATCGGTTGGTAGGACATGTTCTGAGGCATCAAGGGATCACAAATTTAGCATCGGAGGGCAGTGTGGAGGGTAAAAATCGTAGAGGGAGACCAAGAGATGAATACACTAAGCAGTTTCAGAAGGATATAGGTTGCAGTAGGTACTGGGAGATGAAGAGGCTTGCATAGGATAGAGTAGCATGGAGAGCTGCATCAAACCAGTCTCAGGACTGAAGACCACAACAACAACAACATTGCACTAGATTAAACAGCATCATATTTTTACAATAAAAGACACATTGTGTTACAGAAAGAGTTTATCTCAAATTGTAAGCAGTAATTTAGAGTAAAAATCTAATGCTGAATCAGATGTTGTAACATTGGCTGTTGGCTGAGGACAAGTTTTATTAATGTCTTGTTTCATATAATTTATTGTTTGTGTTGATGTGACAGTCTGCCTACAAATAATTACTAAGTAAGAGATACTATACTTATATTAGCTTTACTTTTCCATTGTTCCAGGTATTTTAAGAAATATTTCGAACACAAGACATAAAAGATGCATCCAGAGTGTAAAAAGTTAGGTCTTCCACTTGATGAGGATCACAGTCATTGTCAGACCTGCATTAAAGTTAAAGAATGCAAAGCAAAAGGACTGAGAACTGAGAAATGTGGTATTATTGACTGCCCAAATGATTGTGGATTTATGTTCCACAAATGCAAAACGTCAGAACATTTACTATTGTGTCTGAATTTAAGAGTTCCTTGCATTAATTCTGGAAATGGGTGCCCATTTACCATGCCTCGCAAAGAGAGGGGAAAACACTTGGAGACTTGTCCTGCCAGTGTCGTCGTGTGTACAGTGGAATGGAACCGTTGGCCAACATGCAAGATGAAAGGACCACATTTGCCTCGACAATCACATAAATCAGGACAACTAGGTAAAGTAGTTTTCCATTATTTTTATGTCTTATGTACTGTGAAAACTACATGTTTTATGTGAAATGGTTATACTTATGAGTGATGATGTTAATTATAACTTCACCCTTATGAAAAATATTCACATGTTTAGTGCATATCTGACACTATTAACCCAAAAGTCCAGCAGTTAATATTGATAAATTCGCCTTTGTGTCAACTACGGTCTAGCAGAGAGGTTTATTTCTTCTTGCGTGGAAGAAAGAGATGTATAATTTTTACATGAAAAATGACTTAGATAACCTCTCTCACATGAATTCCTTTACTTTTTCATTAGGTTATCCTAAGCAAGTGTTCTATTAGTTAAATATAAACTTAGACTAATTTACTGTGTGCTTCTGTTGGGAATTTATCGTTGGTCTTAGCCAGTCAGATGATAGGATACAGTACCAGTTAGAATTGCTTGATCATATAATATTCATTGTCACAAATATTCGGCTATTTTTTCCAGAATATGTCATGATTTCAGAGGTGTTCGTTAGATTGGGACCTGATAGTTCTGCTTAGACAAAATACCAGGTAACTTCATTTATACAGCAAAGGAAATTACGAACTACCATTGCCATTGGCTACCCACATACAACTCAATATTCACCGAGTTCACTTTGTCTGATTCATCGTCAGTTACCAACTGCAGCGAACGTTCGAGCACTTTGGCTCACCATAAATGTACTTTTACCTAAATTTGCTGTTGAGTTTAGTATGTACAGTAAGAAGCCATTTTCTGCTGTCATGTTGCATACTAATCTTGAAACTTAAGAAATGATTATTATGTATATAATGTAGGCATCAAAGCAACAACTCACCAAATAGGGAAGTGTTGGGTCATAGACAGGCACACAAAAAGGAATGAAAACTTCACTAGCTTCTGGACAAATGATTTTTTGAGCTAGATTTCACATGCATATGCATGTAGACACCCATACAGCTACATTGTGCCAACTGACTACACAATCCTTGGACAGCATTTAGGCAGATAGAGTAGGATGAGTGATTGTGCTGTGTGGAGTGGGTGAGGGGAGAAAAGAGCCATGAAGAGGGAGGGAGCGCTGGGGTAGTGCGACTGATTGCTTGGAGAGAGGTGGCAGGTGTGCACGATAGGACTGTCAGAGGAAGAGGTAGCAGGTGCACGAATGAGGAATGTGACACATGGGCACTGGAGTGAGCGAGTTCATGCAGTGCACAATGATGGTAACAGAGGGGGGTGTTCTGGGACTGGGTGACAGAACAGAAGAAAGGGAGACTTGGTTAGGGTTTGGGTGCAGAAGGTCAGTGGAGATTGAGGCCTTAATATCCGCTGAACCCCTGCACCCACACCCTCTACCCACCAGTAAAAGGGAGCAAGGAAGATTTGGTTTAACATCCCATTGACATTGAGGTCATTAGATATGGAGAACTAGTTTGGATTGTGTCAAGGATGGGGAAGAAAACTGGCCATGCCCTTTCAAAGGAAACACCCCGACATTTGCCTGGAGCAATTTAGGGATATCACAGAAAACCTAAATCTGGATGGCTGGATGCGGGTTTGAACCGTTGTCCTCCTGAATATGAGTCCAGTGTGCTAACCACTGCGCCACCTCACGTAGTCTATCCAACAGCTGCCCTTTCTTTGTCCTTATACCCTCTCCCAATCCAGACCCCCATGTCACAGTCATTGTGCATAAACTCATTGGTGGCGGTGCCCCTGTGTCACATTTTGTCCCATGAACTTCCTACCTCTCCTTCCTGCATTTCTATCTCACACCCCTGCTGCCTCCCTCCAAGATGTCAACCAATCTCTCCCAAATCTTCGCCCCTTTTCTCCCCTCACCCACACCACTTGACACAACCCCTCACCCAGTTCACCTGCCTAACTGCAATATGAGTGTTGTGTTTTCAGGCGGCACAGTGTTGCTGTACATACACTCCTGGAAATTGAAATAAGAACACCGTGAATTCATTGTCCCAGGAAGGGGAAACTTTATTGACACATTCCTGGGGTCAGATACATCACATGATCACACTGACAGAACCACAGGCACATAGACACAGGCAACAGAGCATGCACAATGTCGGCACTAGTACAGTGTATATCCACCTTTCGCAGCAATGCAGGCTGCTATTCTCCCATGGAGACGATCGTAGAGATGCTGGATGTAGTCCTGTGGAACGGCTTGCCATGCCATTTCCACCTGGCACCTCAGTTGGACCAGCGTTCGTGCTGGACGTGCAGACCACGTGAGACGACGCTTCATCCAGTCCCAAACATGCTCAATGGGGGACAGATCCGGAGATCTTGCTGGCCAGGATAGTTGACTTACACCTTCTAGAGCACGTTGGGTGGCACGGGATACATGCGGACGTGCATTGTCCTGTTGGAACAGCACGTTCCCTTGCCGGTCTAGGAATGGTAGAACGATGGGTTCGATGACGGTTTGGATGTACCGTGCACTATTCAGTGTCCCCTCGACGATCACCAGTGGTGTACGGCCAGTGTAGGAGATCGCTCCCCACACCATGATGCCGGGTGTTGGCCCTGTGTGCCTCGGTCGTATGCAGTCCTGATTGTGGCGCTCACCTGCACGGCGCCAAACACGCATACGACCATCATTGGCACCAAGGCAGAAGTGACTCTCATCGCTGAAGACGACACGTCTCCATTCGTCCCTCCATTCACGCCTGCCGCGACACCACTGGAGGCGGGCTGCACGATGTTGGGGCGTGAGCAGAAGACGGCCTAACGGTGTGCGGAACCGTAGCCCAGCTTCATGGAGACGGTTGCGAATGGTCCTCGCCGATACCCCAGGAGCAACAGTGTCCCTAATTTGCTGGGAAGTGGCGGTGCGGTGCCCTACGGCACTGCGTAGGATCCTACGGTCTTGGCGTGCATCCGTGCGTCGCTGCGGTCCGGTCCCAGGTCGACGGGCACGTGCACCTTCCGCCGACCACTGGCGACAACATCGATGTACTGTGGAGACCTCACGCCCCACGTGTTGAGCAATTCGGCGGTACGTCCACCCGGCCTCCCGCATGCCCACTATACGCCCTCGCTCAAAGTCCGTCAACTGCACATACGGTTCACGTCCACGCTGTCGCGGCATGCTACCAGTGTTAAAGACTGCGATGGAGCCCCCGTATGCCACGGCAAACTGGCTGACACTGACGGCGGCGGTGCACAAATGCTGCGCAGCTAGCGCCATTCGACGGCCAACACCGCGGTTCCTGGTGTGTCCGCTGTGCCGTGCGTGTGATCATTGCTTGTACAGCCCTCTCGCAGTGTCCGGAGCAAGTACGGTGGGTCTGACACACCGATGTCAATGTGTTCTTTTTTCCATTTCCAGGAGTGTATATGAGTGTGCTAATGTGTTCATCCAAAAGCTATCAAAGTTGTAATGTTTTTTGTGGTCCTGTCAGCACCTCAATTCTTTCAATATTGGTGAGTTTTTATCTTCACTCCTAAATTATTTATGTTCTGCCAAAATTTTCCACACCATAGAAATTATTATTACTACTTTTGATTGCCAGTATCTCTGAGGAATTAGAAACTTGCTTGATAGCAGCTGTTACAACTGTCAAAAATATCCATCTCCTATCACTGTAATGTACCAACAAAAAATAATACACTGGGTAGCAAATTCTAAGTTCTTGGCTTTGTGTGTTGATAATAACTGAAACTGGAAAAAAAATTGTAGCAGACTTGCTAAAATTTTCAGGTTGAACTGCTTTCGCCATAAGAATATTTAACAACTTTGGGAATATTCGAAAAGGGTAACTTAACATATTTTAATTCTCTGATGTCTGACAGGATAATATTGTCAGGTAACCCTTCATGTAGGCAAAAAATATTTATTGCACGGAACAATGTTATTAAAACTGTGTGGGTTCTTGTAAGCATCTGTTAAACACTTGGGAATATTAAACACAGCCTCACAGTAGATTTATTCATTCATTCATGAACTTTGTTCTCAAAAATCATCTGTAATTTGAGAGTAATGCAGATTTTGACAAATACAATTGTAGAGGGAAAATTTATCTGCACTTTCTGCTAGTGAATTTAACTTTGGCACAGAAAGCAGTGAAATTCACAGCTATAAAACTCTTTATTAGTCTAACCATGGAAATAGAATGTCTGGCAGACAGAAGAAGTTTTTCTAAATGAATATTAAGGTGGTTTTGCATGACAGCCCCTTCTTTACCATGGAGGAATATTTGAATAGACGTAAGTAGTCAATCACAAACCAATAAATGGCCAACATGTAGCCCATATATAGAACAGCATTTAAACAAAATTCAGAGAGTATTGCACTTGGGAGTAGAAACAATAGATACATAGGTAACTGCTAAAGAATTTAAATGTAATATTTTTCCCAATAAGATAATTTGACAGAAAATAGAGGGAATAAAAAATAAGATAAAGAAAACAGTGGAAATGCACGCTGTGGCTGGGGGGAGGGGGGGGGGGGGGGGAGGGAGGATGCAAGAAACAGGAAATAATTGAAAAAGAATGTGAGAAAGATGCACAGATGCATCTGAAAGGTTGCCAATAAAAATACGTTGGCGAGAAAAGGTATAATTTGTATAGCTGCGAAACTTTGGGAGTCAAAAGAAAGAGCAGACTAATCTAGCTGAATCAGATGAAGAAAGAACCATACAGGTTTTTGACCTCATATTGTAGTATGTATGTTATGCAAAAATTGCATGTTGCTAGAAATGATAATTAATGCATCTCAAACAGTGTCTGCATATTACCTGTTGGTGACACATGAAGATTTGTGTGCACTGCCACTCAAACCTAGTTTTCCCGTTTTTCACAAGTGCTCACCTTAACTACTTCAGCTATCCTTGCATGCTTTCAGGACTGACCCAAACTTCCATATGTCATACTTTTTATGACCCTATCGTTCACAACTTTACTTGGATTCCTATCACAGGGTTTCAAGGAAACAAATGTATTCAACATTAGTACTGAAATTGTCATTTTGCCTATTGAGCACATCATATGGAAGCTGGTGTTAGTGCTGGAAGTGTGCTTGGATAGACAAAGTGGTTGAGGTGATTGCTCACAGCAAGCAGGAAATCCGGGTTTGAGTCCTGGTCTGCCACAAACTTTAATGTGTCACCAGTAGGTAGTATCTTCATCAGGCCCGGATCTAGGGGGGGGGGGGGGGGGTTTCAAACCGGGTATCTTTCTCAGGTGGCAATTTCAGAGGGTGCCAAATTCATATTCTTGAAGAAAAAAAACCTTGTTTCACAAAGCACCTAGCATTTAGTGCCCATTGGTCTATCGATTATTCATATGATTTTGAAACACATCCCTATTGATTTTTGAACACATTCTAAGTTGATTTCTGAACGAATTATGAGTTGATTTTTGAATGTGTGCATAGTGCACGTGAAGTCTTGGGCAGGGGAATCCCCATTGAATCAAGAAATAAACAAACTTTCCCACAGACAAAATGGGATGGGGCTATAGGAGCTGAGCCAGGTGAATACCAATTGCTGTTTGTTTATGTAGTTGACTGGGTGTGCGAATGATAAGCATTGTTGTAATTATTAGCAAAATCCATAGGTTCAGACCACCAGAATGAAAATAAATGATTAACAGTAATAACAGGTAAGAAAGATTACATGTTATCTCCTTGGCTTATCCAAGAAAATGAAATTTTGGTAGAAAATTCTTGACAGATTGCTACACTACTAAGGGCAAGTTTTACAGTCCCTGGTTAGCAGCCACTTAAGTTCTATTCTCAGAATAGTGTGGAAAATGCATTGTACAAACACATAATAACACCTAACTGGAGAATAAACATGGGATAACTGAACTGGTAATTCCGGCAGTGTTAGAGAAGTTAACCAGAGAATAAGTTTTGGCAATGGCAGAAGTAGTTACAGAATTAGTGATGACAAAATTGTTTGTTAGAATGAGGAATGAGAAGAAATGGGGACATCACACAAATTATATAGAACAACATGCTGGCTCCAGATTTATACAAAAATTTCGTTCCACTGGTACTTTTCAGTTTCATGCTTGAGGAACTGGAGTGTATGAATGAAATGTGAAACTGTTCCTTACATAAAACCTTTTGCTTTCAATAGGCATAATAGACATTTGATATTGGTATTTCATGTGTTATATTCTGTTGTGTTATTTACATAAAGAAAGTAGATAAAAATGACCATTTGTGCCAAAACAGTCTCACTTATTTGGCATGTGTTACAGTTGCTACAATATTAGAAAGCCTATTTTGTTTTATCTCGCAGACAATGACAAAATAGATGTGATCAAATCGAGAAACCACAACACTCTTGGGTACTATTCGTATTGACAGCATTTTCAGTGTTAGATGATGACATTTTGGTTTTTCTTATAGTAAAACGTTTGATGAACTTTGATGAGGTAATTGATTCTTTTGCAGAAAGGAAAGCATGATGTAAAGTTGTAGCAAGATTAGAGAGAAAAAAAATGCTGGGACCTAAGGATTGAAGAAATGTGTACTGTCTTGCTTGTCTCTTGTCTTTACAGGTTTTATGTTTCCTATATTTAATTTTAAATCACACAAAAGAGAAAATTATTAGGTAATAGGCGATAAAGAGTGCAAATTTTCTGAAGAGTTGTTATTCTCACGGCCACAAACAATCCCACCTTGTATTAATTGTCAATTTTTTTAGGGAGGGTAGGATGTCAAACCGACCAACTGAAAGTAGGAAAGGCACCACAGTGCATTTCAATTTCCACTGCCCTGAATAGATGTTTAATGGCTTCCATTACAAAATATAAATGTATGAATTCCACAGAGTGAAATACAGTGATGTGCGATAGAAGAATGCTGTGTGAAGATGTGTGGAACTGCTCTTTGCCACACTTAAGACCTAATAACACATCCTACATTTCCTCGAACATATATGTTTTGTACATCAAACTCTTCAGAAAGATATGCACTAGAAGATAAACATATATTTGAAAAATTGAATTTTGACGTCCTATCTCAAACACTGGTGTGTGGGAGGGGAGTATAGAAGGGGGCTAATGTCAAAAAGATTCTGCAATTGTGAAAAAAACTTCATAAATTAACTACTGCTGCAAGACCATCACCAATGTCTGTTTCTTCACACACTATTAAAAATCATACTGTATTTGGGCCAATGAATTGTCACCCAGTTCCTCACTTCCTTTTTCTACTAATACATGTTTTTGACAGTTGGGTTGTGGGTTATGTAGCTGTTATTGAATGTAAATAATTCATTTTCCTCATGAACTTCCTGACCACCCTTCCTATAATCAGTAGTGCTCAAAATATATGCACCTGTAATTGGGTTTATAATAGCTCCATTCTATTCACACTTCTATTTTCTGGTGCACCACTGCTGTTGTTACTGCAAATATCTCCACAACCTACCTTCTTATGTGCACACAGCTGTATCAGTGTCGTTGCTGCCAATTGCCCTGTCATCTTCTTCTGTGTCAATTTCACCATTAATGCTGTACTATTATCATAATGATTCTGACATGAATCCTCCACAATGACTGCTTTCTCAGCAATGGAGAGTGCATGCTTTTGAAATTTTCTAGTGGATTAAAACTGTGTGCTGGATTGAGACTCGAACCCAGTACCTTGCCTGTTGTGAACAGTGCTCTTCTCAACTGAGCTGTCAGAGCATAGCTCACAACCTCTCCTAGCTACTTCACTTCTGCCAGTGCATCTCTCCTACATTTCAAACTTGGTAGAGGCTCTCCTGCACACTTTGCTGGACTATCACTCATGGAAGAAAGGATATTGATGAGAAATGGCGTACACACAGTATAGGATCTTGTTTCCGAAATTAAAATTTCTCTCTGCAGTGTAGTGCGCACAGCTCTGAAACTTCTTGACATACTAAAACTCTCTACTGGAGCGCCATTTGAACCCATAAGGGTGATTGCCAGAAATACCTCACTATATCAGTCAGTAAGAGCACTCCCATCACAAGGTGACATTCCGGGTCTCTGTTTGACACAATTTTAATCTGCAATTACTACTGTTGGCTTGTAAGTTGTTGATAATTTGTGCTACCATTGTGTAAGTAGTACATTCCACTAAAATATAATCTTTTTCTTATTGATAATTATGACTGCAACATAAAACCCACTTCACTTTACCTACTGTGCAAAACATTGCCTCATCCAGTCTGAATGTTACATTCCTCTTTTGTAAATAGTCTTTAACTGTAGCCAATATCTGCTTCAGTGTATTTAAATTTTAGGATTAAAGAGGTAATTAAATAATTCAGTGCCCATGTGTGGTTATAATAGCATCAATTTTAAATGTTTCAAATATTTTCATGTTGCTTTTAACAAAAATTTACAACTTTCTTTGAAAACCGATTTATTTCCTCTTTCCAAAAATTACAATGTAAGTGGAGTAATTGAGATGTTATGGTGTGTAAGAGATGGTGGGTACATGAAGAGTTGTGCACAGATGCAAAGAAAGCTGGAATACTTTGCAGTAATATGAGCATGTTCTTTGCCTCACTTCCAAACCATAAGATTTAACTGCTGGCTACTCAGAAAACTGGGAATCCTAGAACCTGTTCCATGTGCAAACACTGTTTTACGTATGCAGCTTTTGTGAAAAATTTATGTATGCTGAGAACTAGCAATATCACTTGTTAATGTAATTAAAATGGAAGTGGTAGCTTTATGTGACTGAAACGCTAAACAGCCTTACTATGTGTAAACTAGTGTGAAAGTCAATACCAACTGTTCTGTATGCAGCCAGAAGTGCACATTCCAGAATGACACAATTTTTTGGTTTGTCACTGTCCTTGCTATTCCAAATTGTGCTAATACCCACCTTCTTATGTGCACACAACTGAATTTGGTGGGTGGTTTAGGGTTAAAAAATCTTTTGAGCCATTCCTCAGTTCTGATAGTTCATTTTGTTGTTGTAATCACAAGTGTTTGTCCCAGGCTGCAATAATAATGCATTTGACACACACCCATTATTGCCACCAGCAGGCACAATAGTCACTTGCTTTTGCTAGAACTTTGGTGGTGAGGTTTGTATCATACTTCCAGTTAGACTGAGCATTATGCCTTGGACCAGGGCATTATGCCCATAGAACAAACATCAGCAGTAACTCTTGTTATGAAGTTTATAATCTTGCCTACATATAAAAATTCCTGTGATAGTGAATGGTTCACACAGTATTACACCTTTTCTTTGTGTAATTCTTCAATTTCCTTAAATAATTTCCAAATATCTGCTTTCTTCTTTCATCATAATTCACTGTTCATTTTATGAAAACCGTTTTTGTCATTCAGGCTGCTGCCACTTAATGGAATTTTTGTGTGTGTGTGTGTGTGTGTGTGTGTGTGTGTGTGTGTGTGTGTGTGAGTGAGTGAGTGATTTGAGCTCCTTCTATCACTGTTTCTTATTCAGTTTTTAAATGATGTAGCTTCCTTGTCACCCCAATGGCACCTAAAATGAGTTCAAGATTTTTACACATACAGCCATAGTGTCTGCCACATATAGTTAAAAGTTTCTAAAATTGGTAGGCTTTTTTTGATTATCATCTTTCTTAATGAACTTAAATAAATTGTATTTTCATGGCTACGACTATGCATAATTTTCCTAGCACTTGTTATTCTACAAATGAAGTCAATCAGCATATGTGATGAATACAGAGAGATTATAAGTCAGAGCCTGTTTATTACACTGCCATGCTCATGTTGATGTATGACTTTTGTTGAAACTCACTGACTTTGTATGAATTGTAGGGTAGAAAGAGTCTTTTGATGTCACAGGCTGTGACTAAACTTTGAGAAAGACCATAGAAGATTGAGGTAACAATGATGCAAATATCTTGAAGAAAATGAATTTCTTGTCTGGATAATGAGCATTAGTTGATATGAGAGAAAAGTATTACTGCATCCTGGTGGCAATTCATAATGTATGTACTTAACATTTGCGGCCTGAAGTGTAAATTTGTTGCTAAGATGTTAACAGGATATGGAAGGAATAGGCAAAAGGGATAAGACATTTTCTAAGTGGATCTGAATAGTGTTGGATCCATATGCCATGGAGATCCAGGTACAGAATAGAATTTTAATTTGGAAGTACTGTGAACTGATAAGTTGAGATAGTATTTGATGCTGGTGCATTTCATGCATAGCAAAATTTCTGTATGGTCTCTAGTTAGCTATCTTGGGGAAGGTTCAGTGACTTTCAGAACTGTTTGGTTTTCATTTGCATAAAGATGTGAAACTACTGTTGTGGATTATCTGACAATGTGATTAACTGACAGTTGACATAACTGGAATTGCAGAAGTGTTAGTTTCAAGACATTTATTTTATTTATTTTCTGGCATTTTTCAGATGCCGATTTAGCCCAAAGTGATGAGCGAGCCTTAGTAAAGTCATTTGAAAATCCCATGTGGAAAAGACAGTACCGACACTGTTGTAATAATTTCTTCCCAGCAATTCCTGTATCAAAGGAGAAGGATGGTATTGAGCTCGTTTTCAATGACACACAAGATGGACTTTCTTCACAGGAGAGCTCTCCAGGTATAATTTAATTTGATGCAGCAGTACTACTGCCTTTATGTTATTATTATTATCTATATTTATTATTTGCCGTCATATGTGAAGTTTGCCGGCTGGTGGCTGTAGCAAACTTTGCAAACTACTTCAGAAAAAAAGAAAGGGATATTATGGCCTCAGAGTACAGTCTCTGTTGTTACCTAAGTTGCAGCAAAATGTAACAGTCTTTTATTGTTTGCAGTAGATTGTCTTTGAAACATGCACCTTTTCAAGAATTCACTGTATGTTACTGGGTACTTTTATGAGGGTTGTGTCCATGAGCCCTCCACAAACTTTAACATTTTTTTAATTTCTAAGCATGCATTGTTTCTTGTCTGTATGAATAAATTATTCTGTGTGGAACAACATTTTAATTATTGGTATAATTATTTAGAAATAGTGTAATTGCTGACTTTTTTTTCCAGCTGTTCCTGTATCGAAACAAATTGATTGCAATGAAGGAACTTTTGTTGAGGCTTTAGATGGTTCATCTTCTCCAGAAAAATCTATAGGTAATACTGGGTATTCTAGCTTTTTGTAGCATTTCCAATAAGTGAAACTGTAGGGTAAGAAGTATTGAACCATAAAATTAGATGTTAATTAAACAATTCATTTGGGTAATGAATGATACATTTTGCCAATACTAAATTTTTATTTATCCCCCTAATCTTAATTTATGATTATGAAATTGTTGAATGATGAAACTGTGTTTCTTATTTATTGCTCTGTATTTATGTCTCATCAGAAAAATAAATAATCAGGATCATAGACCAACAACCCACTTCTGTCAAATTCTATTGCAAGTTGTAAGTTATTCACTGATTATCAGCACAGGATGAGACTTGATGGGGCATTTTCGTTATTTTTTATTTGCACTGGTGTTTGCAGTCAGAATGAGGTTTTGATCATGTGATTGTATGACATCTACATTTCTTTGATCTTGTTTCACATAATAAAGTGGTCTCACGCCATGGTATTCAGCTTGTTGGAAACCTAAAAATATACAGAGGAACTTTTACACTGAAAAATTGAAACTCTGTGACAGTCCTTTGAATTGAGACCTTTACCTTTCATGAGCAATTCTGCAATGCCCACTTCCTTCTCTCTCTCTCTCTCTCTCTCTCTCTCTCTCTCTCTCTCTCTCTGTCCTTTTGTACTTTTAGTTGTGAACTTGTTCCACATTACAGAAAGTTAGGTGGGATCTACCAAAAAGATGACTAAGAGTGGATGAATTTAAGTGATCAGTAGTCATATTAATTCCTTTTTTAGATAAAATAGTCATATCAGCAAACAAGTAAAAAAGTAGACCTCTAGTAGCAAAAGTAGGAACTTTTCTATCCCATTTTGCATTTGTAGAACACTTGCACTGGTGATAACACAGAGACCAGTGGAACAAAACTGGAGGTTCCTGAGGTTGATGATGGCAGAGTTCACGAAGTGAATGGCTAACAAAACAAGTTCAAACTGTTAGCAAAGTCATCTTAAGCGTATAAAAACAGTCCAGGGAGCAATCTGAATCACAAACATAGTACAGACAAGGTCAAAACTGTACGGATCAATGATGCACACTGAAAGCTTCAATGATTAGTGAGAGACTAACTGCCAAGTGTGGGACATGGTATTTACCAGTACTCTTTCATCGGAGGATGGGCCCATGTGATATGTCTGTGGCTGCAGCAGTGCCTCTTGTGGGGCCAAGCTGCAACTGCAGTATGCAGTCTCAGTATCTCTGACCTGTCTTCCAGATTAATTCTTGGGCTGAGCAGGGAATCTGGTTCACTGTTGGATACTAAAGGAACTATGCTACACAGATAGTTTTTTTTTCATTGTCAGTGGGGTATTTGTGGTAGAGGAAATGGGAGAGTTTATTGGTATAAGTGTTAAGGGATTTGGTGGTGTAACAAATCTGCTTTTGGCAGATGCTTTAGCTGTGGGGAAGGGTCTGTTTGTTGTAGTTGGCGAGTGGCAGTTATCGGAGTTTGGATATTGTTGTGTGTTTCTTGGTTGATTTATTGTGGCCAGATGTTTGGATACTGGGTTTAATGAGATAGAGTGTTGGAGTTGGAGGCGAACTGGATGAACATATTTTGAGCTGAGATGAGGAGTTGAAAAAACTGACTTTTTTTTTAACCATGAATCCAGATCATAAAGGTATTGATGAACCTATACCAAGACAGTGGATGGTGTTTGAGAGTTAAGGAATAACTATTCCATGCAATCCCTGAGAAATAACTGTCTCGAGGATTCCATTTGTAGATGTGATGCAAAAACCATAGGTGAGAATAAAGTTGGCTAGTGTGACAAGGAACAAGGTTTTGAGAAGACGTGTGTGTGTGTGTGTGTGTGTGTGTGTGTGTGTGTGTGTGTGTGTGTGATGGATTCAGGTAGTATATTTTATATGGTCTGCAAGACTGGGTGATTTGTTGGAGGTACTGCTATCAGATTGGTGATACATTTTGTTGGCACTTTGATACCTGCCAGAATAGTTGTCTTAAGGTATTTTAGGTTTTTTGTGTGTGTGTGTGTGGGGGGGGGGGGGGGGGGCAAGAGGGGGAGGATGTCTTCTTTCTGCTGCTGCTTCTCATCTCTGGCTCCCTTCCCCTCCCAGCAGCAAAATTACTATTCTAACTTCATCTGTGTTTCTATATCTGTATTGAACCGAGTGGCATAGAATCACCTCCCTTGTTACCTAGTGCCACCAATATCTATTGGATTACTCTGCCAATCCTAAGTTTATCAAGTTGAGTCCTCTAATCAGGTCATCCCTTGTCATTTTTTTTTTCTCCATGCCACCCAGAGTAGCATTTTGACGTCACCCCATCTGACCTTAATGTTTGCTACTTTCATATTGAACCCAATAACATTCAGAGACTACTGTCAGTAACTCTAGATTACTTTTCCTGCAACTGATCCTATTGTAAAACCTGCATCTTTCATCATGTGCAAGCCTTAGTCCATATAAAACAAACCCTGAAGCAACAGTATCTCCACATTGACAGCTTCCACTCATTCCACATCAAATTCTCCCTTTTCTACAGTCTCTTGTCATGAAAAACATACCAACACTGAATCCCACAACATATGCATCAACAATCTCTTCCATTATCTCCTCTCCCTCAACTTCACTGCAGACCATGTTCACAAACAGACAGCTTGCAGACAGTCTCCTCCTCTCGTCCCTTCACAAATACACCTCCCATTTCTTAAAAACTCTGAAAACCCACTCCCCTCTATGTTATCATCCAGGCCATTGCTCCAAGTCCATGACTCAAGTCAAGCCTTGGCATGAGATTTTGTGCCACAGATACTTTCCCACAACACCCACTATTGCCTACTCTCAGATTATTTCCTGTACACCAAGATTCCTATACCTGCAGTCATTCCCACTGTAAGATCTGCTCCATGTACACACCTACTGCCATTGTGCTAGCACTGTCACTGCTAAATTTTACATCACCAAACACAGAGAAACATATCAATCCCTGCATACCATTTACTTAGAAACATTTGTTCACTGCATAGCTTTTTGGAACAGGTGACCAGTACTAAACTGGTTGGGCATATGAATGGACACAGAATAGTGTCTGTCTTGGAGACACAGAGTACCTGGTTGCTGAGCTTGCTCCATAGCATGGCTTAAAGGGATTGAAAGCCTCCTACACAACATGGGCTATTGGGATCCTCCCCAGTACTAGTTTTCCTTAACTCCAGAGATGAGAACTAGTTCTCCATCATATTCTTCTTTGGGTTTTCCCCATTTCCTCCTAGTTTTTAATTCCACTATTAATTCCACTTCTCATTCCTCTTTTTCTTAATCCGTGTTCACTTCTGACTCCAACGTGTTCTCCTCTTCAGACTGAAGCTGACACATTGATTATCATTGTACTAATATTTGTCCAGCTGTTTTGCCTCGGATGCCGCCTCATTCTTCTTTCTCCTCACAACACGTAATTCCCTATCAACCTGCGTTTTGAATGAGTTCCCTCATTTCCAATGTATCCCTCTTTCTTTTGTGAGGAAGAAACTAGCAATTCTAGGAAATGTAAGTAACAGTTTTTTTTTTCTAAATATCACTTCACGACACTCAGTTACTAGTTCTTCTTTGATGCGATCTTCAGTCTGAAGACTGGCTTGATGCTGCTGTCTATTTTAGTCTATCCTGTGCAAGCCTTTCATCTCTGTATAACTATTTCAACCTATATCCATTTAAACCTGGTTACTATCATCAAGCCAATTTTGACCGCCGCACTTCCTTCCATTACCAAATTGATGATTCCTTGATGCCTCTGGGTATGTGCTATCAACTGATCCCTTCTTTTAGTCAAGTGGTGCCATAGATATCTCTTTTCCTCAGTTGTATTCAGTATCTGCTCATTAGTTATCCTTTCCACCCATATGAACTACAGCATTACATCGCAAAGGTGTCTAGTCTACCCTTTTCTTGCTTGAACTGTTTATCATTCATGTTTCACTTCCATTCAAGGCTATACTACAGACAAATACCTTCAGAAATGTCTTTGTAGTATTTAAATTTATATTTCATATCAACAAATTTATCTTCTTTAAAAGTGCTTTTCTTGCTATCACCAGTCTGCATTTTATATACTCTCTAGTTCTCCCATCATCACTTATTTTGCTGGCCAAATAAAAGAACTCATGCACTACTTTTAGTGTCTCATTTCTCAATCTAATTCCCTCAGACTACATTTCAGTATCCTTCTTTTACTTTTGTTGGTGTTCAATTTATAATATCTTCTCAAGGCATTATCCATACAATTCAGATGTTCTTTCAAGTCATTTGCCATCTCTTGCAGAATTGCAATGTCATTGGCAAATCTCAGGGCTTTAACTTCTTCTCCCTTCTCTTTATATCTGGAGTCTGGTTTGTATACGAGTTGTAGATAATCTTTTGTTCCGTGCATTTTATCCCTGCTCCCATTAAAATTTCAAATAGTATGTCCTAATCAGCATTGTCAAAAGCTTTCTGTAAATCTACAAATGATGTAAACACATGTTTGCCTTTCTTCAGTCTATCTTCTGTGATAAATTGGAGGATCAGTGCTATCTCACATGGTTCTACATTTCTCCAGAATCCAAACTTACCTTCCTCGAGGTTCGCTATCAGTGTTTCAATCTTTCTGTAAATGTTTTGCAATGATTTGTTATTAAACTGATAGTTCAGTAATATTCACTTCTGTCAGTGCCTGCTTTCTTTGGGTTGGAATTAGTACATTCTTCTTGAAATCTGTCTCACATATCTTGCACACCAGGTGAAATAGTTTTGTCATGGCTGGCTCTCCCAAGAGTTGCAATAAAACTGAAGGAATGTCCTTTACTTAGGGATCTTGTTTCGACCTGGATCTTTCAGTGTTATGTCAGATTCTTCTCACAATGTCATTTCTCCCATGTTGTCTTCATGTACTTCCTCTTCCCCATCTATAAAATTGTCTTCAAGTTCGTTTCCTTCATATAGCCCTTCAGTGTATTCCTACCAACTATTGGCTTTCCGTTCTTTGCTTAGTGCTGGTTTACCATCTGGTCTCTTGATATTTATGCAGCTGCTTCTCTTTACTGCAAAGGTATATCTTAATTCTAATTCTGCTACGGGTGACATCTATCTTTTCACTAGTCATACATGTTTCTACAGCTTTACATTCCTCCTTTAGCCATTCCTACTTTACCACTTTGCACTTTCTGTCTGTCACATTTTTTGGACATCTGTACTCCCATTAACTTGCTTCATTTGCATCATTTTTATATTTTCTCCTTTGTCAGTTAATTTTAATGTCTCGTGCATTATCCAAGGATTTCTACTGGGCTGAGTCTTTTTGCCTATTTAGTCTTCTCTGGGAATTGCACATAACTAATGTGCAAATATTTCATATTGTATTACAGTGTTATCATTGCCTTTTTTTCCGCCTTCAGTCTCTTATTTGCTGAGAAGTTGTTACTGCTATGATGGTCACTTCCAGGTGATGATAACTGATTACAAAGATCGTTTTTTGTGGGGAAGAAAAGCTCTGTATTCACATCTTATTCTTAAATCTGTTGGTGCCTTTTGATTCACTGTTCCCAAGTACAATATACTTATTTACATCAAAATTGTCTATTGTCTTTTCCATTGTGCTGTTAGAATATATTCTGCTATACATCTTATTTGTTGAATATGGATTGTTCCATGCGATTGCTTTAAGGTTCTCAGTTTTTTGTGTGCCTGTCCTCTGTGCTGTGGCCCTGAACATATCATATTTGTGTTTGGCTGGTGCAATGATTTGGGTATTGTGATGCTGGTGTTCTTTGATTTCTTTTAGATATGAAAGCTATGTTATTACTGTTAATTCAGATTATGAGGTCTAATGATCTTCAATAAATTCATGATATGTGATAAAATATACAGTTTTATTCTTTATTTTATTCAAGTAACACCTTAATCGTTTCAGTATAATCTGCAGTGGCAAACGATTAGGTAGCTTTCACCAAAAAACATTAGAAAAAGGTACCATAAACCACTGACATTGCCCACTTTAAAGAATTTCCTGTTTCTCTCAGAATTTGTGTGTAATGATGTTAATGGGAAAACAATTTTCAATGATGCTTAGTTACACTGATCAGCCAGAACATTACAACCACCAACCTACTATCAATAGAAAGCTGTCCAGGTGATAGCAGCTTCACCTGGTGAGGAATGACTGTTAGAGGCACACATGGTGCATGTAGGACCAGTGTGTGTGCTGTTCATGTGTAGAAAGGGAGAGGTGCATGATCCATTTGTGTTTGACTGAAGGCAGATTATAATGGTCTGTACAACTGATCAACACTCACCTTAATTACAATTTGTTCACTAACAGAATAAGACAGGTGTTAGTTCAGAGCGTTTCAGAAACTGCTTGACTCATCGGGTGTTTGAGGTGAGTGTCTTCAATGCGTGGTGAACCCAAGGTAAAACCATGTCCAGACATTGTGGATTTGGGTGGCTACCCCTCATTACAGATGTCAGATGTTGTAGGTAAAACAGGGCAGATGGTGATCTGTGGTGGAACTAACATCAGACTTTGATGCTGGGCAGAGTACAAGCATGTGAAAGCACAGTGCACCAAACACTCCTAATTATGGGTCTCCGCAGCTGACACCCATGCATGTGCCATTGTTAACACCATGACATCAACAACTATGACTGAAATGGACAAGTGACCATTGGTACTAAATGTTGGTGCAAAGGTGGAGCATTGCATGGTCTGATGAATATCCATACCTTCATTGTGTTGATGGGAGGGGTGCGAATGTATTACCTTCCAGGGGAACAGCTCCCTGACTCCTGTACTGTGGGATGGAAACAAGCTGGAAGTGGCTCCATTATGCTCTAGGGAACATTCAAGTGGGCACCCAAGTGTCCAGTGGAGCTCGTGCAAGACACCATGATGACCAAGGAGTACCATACACTGGTTTCAGACCACGTACACCCGTTCATGACAGTCATGTTTCCCAACGGCAGTGGCATTTTTCAACAAGATAATGTGCCATGTCACAAGGCTAGGAGTGCGATGGAGTGGTTCGAGGAACACAGTAGTGAGTTCCAATTGATGTACTGGCCCCCCAACTCGCCAGACCTGAACCTGATTGAACACATCTGGTATGTGATTGAACATGGTGAAAGAGCTCATCGACGCCCCCCCCCCCCCCCCCCCACCCCAACTCCCTAGAATTTACGAGTATTAGGTGACTTGTGTGTGCAGATGTGGTGCCAACTCCCTCAAGTGACCTATGAAGGCCTTATTGCTTCCTTGCCAAGATGAATCACCACTCTTATCCATGCCAACCAAAGGCAGACAACCAGCTTTTAGGTAGGTGGTATAAGGTACTGTATATGATATGGCTCTCACAAATTAGGTGAAATTTTGATCCTCAGATTTTTTGCAGTCAGGTCTTACTGTCATTTCAAACCTTGAAGGAATTTGTGGCAGATAAGAAAATTATCTGTAGACTAGATGGATTTTGTTGCTTGGAAGT
The DNA here is from genome assembly GCF_023864345.2 of Schistocerca serialis cubense. Classification (NCBI taxonomy): domain Eukaryota; kingdom Metazoa; phylum Arthropoda; class Insecta; order Orthoptera; family Acrididae; genus Schistocerca; species Schistocerca serialis. The sequence goes on from NC_064640.1 coordinate 338,964,149, forward strand.
GGTGATGTACTGGATCACTGAAGACCATCATTGCCTCTGTTGTGGAAATGTGTGCTCTGAACTAACACCAGTTTTATTTTGTGAGTGAATAAATTGTAATTAAGGCGAGTGTTGATCAGTTGTACAGTGTCGTTGTTGTCCTTTTTCTAGTAGAAAATACATTCCTGGAAATGGAAAAAAGAACACATTGACACCGGTGTGTCAGACCCACCATACTTGCTCCGGACACTGCGAGAGGGCTGTACAAGCAATGATCACACGCACGGCACAGCGGACACACCAGGAACTGCGGTGTTGGCCGTCGAATGGCGCTAGCTGCGCAGCATTTGTGCACCGCCGCCGTCAGTGTCAGCCAGTTTGCCTTGGCATACGGAGCTCCATCGCAGTCTTTAACACTGGTAGCATGCCGCGACAGCGTGGACGTGAACCGTATGTGCAGTTGACGGACTTTGAGCGAGGGCGTATAGTGGGCATGCGGGAGGCCGGGTGGACGTACTGCCGAATTGCTCAACACGTGGGGCGTGAGGTCTCCACAGTACATCGATGATGTCGCCAGTGGTCGGCGGAAGGTGCACGTGCCCGTCGACCTGGGACCGGACCGCAGCGACGCACGGATGCACGCCAAGACCGTAGGATCCTATGCAGTACCGTAGGGGACCGCACCGCCACTTCCCAGCAAATTAGGGACACTGTTGCTCCTGGGGTATCGGCGAGGACCATTCGCAACCGTCTCCATGAAGCTGGGCTACGGTCCCGCACACCGTTAGGCCGTCTTCTGCTCACGCCCCAACATCGTGCAGCCCGCCTCCAGTGGTGTCGCGACAGGCGTGAATGGAGGGACGAATGGAGACGTGTCGTCTTCAGCGATGAGAGTCACTTCTGCCTTGGTGCCAATGATGGTCGTATGCGTGTTTGGCGCCGTGCAGGTGAGCGCCACAATCAGGACTGCATACGACCGAGGCACACAGGGCCAACACCCGGCATCATGGTGTGGGGAGCGATCTCCTACACTGGCCGTACACCACTGGTGATCGTCGAGGGAACACTGAATAGTGCACGGTACATCCGAACCGTCATCGAACCCATCGTTCTACCATTCCTAGACTGGCAAGGGAACTTGCTGTTCCAACAGGACAATGCACATCCGCATGTATCCCGTGCCACCCAACGTGCTCTAGAAAGTGTAAGTCAACTACCCTGGCCAGCAAGATCTCCGGATCTGTCCCCCATTGAGCATGTTTGGGACTGGATGAAGCGTCGTCTCACGCGGTCTGCACGTCCAGCACGAACGCTGGTCCAACTGAGGCGCCAGGTGGAAATGGCATGGCAAGCCGTTCCACAGGACTACATCCAGCATCTCTACGATCGTCTCCATGGGAGAATAGCAGCCTGCATTGCTGCGAAAGGTGGATATACACTGTACTAGTGCCGACATTGTGCATGCTCTGTTGCCTGTGTCTATGTGCCTGTGGTTCTGTCAGTGTGATCATGTGATGTATCTGACCCCAGGAATGTGTCAATAAAGTTTCCCCTTCCTGGGACAATGAATTCACGGTGTTCTTATTTCAATTTCCAGGAGTGTATTATTTGCTGGTTTGAATAAGCATTTTCTAACTGAACATTTTTGAATGAGGGATGTATGTATTATTTTCTGGTGAAATCAGCTTCTGATATTGCTTACATCATGGGGACCAAGATTTGCTTGTTTTGAATTTATCTCAAAAAATTCACTGAGAAATTAGGAACCAACACTACATGGTCAGGAGATTATTAATTATCTGCTGTCCTCAGAGGTAACAGAAACAGTGTTTGGATATGCTTAAGTATTGAAAATTCCATGAACATCCAATGGCACTATAAATTCAGTTTGGATGTATGATGTTCACAAACAACGCTTATTGTGGACTTTGAGATATATAGCACACAAAGAAAAACTACAAAAGTTTTGAAACTTAGTGCAGATTACAACTGTGTGCCAGACTGAGACTCGAACTTGGGACCTTTGCCTTTCATGGGCAAGTGCTCTACCATCTGAGCTACCCAAGCACGACTCATGCTCTGTCCTCACAGCTTTTTTGTCTTAATACAGTGATGAAATATTTGAATTAAAATGTGAGAGGTCTTACATCTACAAGATTCATTGTTGGATAATAAATTTTGGATGTTGGTGAACCATGAAGCACATAGTATTGTAAAATTGGAGAAATGTGGGCTTGCATATCTACAGATGGAATAGGACTAATAACTAATGTCTTGCACACTTGCAAACTAATACCACTGTTTTGTACTTGCATAGTGACAAGCCTTAGTCAGAATACAAGTAGCAATGAGGAGGAATAAGCATCACTAATCTCTATGTTGAAGTGTTGTGTAAGAGTCTAGAAGATAAAAAAAGCAATGAAGTAGTGACCTACAGATACATATATCTGTTGATGGGAAATTCTCTAGTGGAGTTACAGTGTTGTGCAATTCATTTTAACATTAACACCACATAGCTGTGGAAATATGCCAATAGAGTTATGTTTATACTGTTGGCCACAAGTTAAAATTTTGGTGTTTCAATCTAATGTGTATTCTCCTTAAAAATTATTGTTTGTTTTACAGTTCATTTGATGGCCACAACCACCTTAATAATTTGAATTGATTTGAATGGGTTACGCATAATCTTTAAAAGTGTGTTACCTAGTCAGGGTTAAAATGCAGTGAATTGTAAGATAAATGTTGAACATTTGTTGTATCCACACCCATGCACATGTGCCTCCCCCCCCCCTGCCCCCCCCCCCCCTCCCCCCAACACACCCACATATGCTGCTGTTTCACTTCCTCTGCCTTCTTCATTGCTTGTTAGTACCTTGTGCTATTGGCAGCTTGTCATCTTCCTTTCTTTCAGTGGTCTGCAACATAATATCATATATCTTGTACAATCTCTCCAAATTCATACTGTGTAACTTCCTTGAGTAGTTAGTGGAAATAACCAGTTTCATATTTCTCATTTATTATTTTTGCTGGAATTCATTTCAAAGTTAAGGTGAATCACGGTTTCTTCATTATGCCATTCATACCACCATATAGTTACCCCTCTTCTGTATGAGCACAGTTTCAAAAGCTACTATCATACCAATGAGTTACGTGTAATTTCTGTCGCAGTCTCCCAGTTCTATCAGACAATATTTTTATTTCATACAACACTATTTTTGCTATTGTTTATTTTTTTTAGGTCAGCTGAACACCAGCAGCAGCGATGATGTTACTGAATTTGAGTCTGATCAAGAGCAATGCAGTTCTTCCACAAACAAAAGAGTCTATAATTTTGTGTCAAATGAGACACCAGTTTCCAGTACATCATTGTCAAATAATATTGAGGCAGAAGCTGTGGAGCAGCACAGTAATGCAAATGAAAATGGTATTGATACTTTTTCAGAGATTTCTTCAGTTGTTCTGCCTTTGTCGTTTTCATTAAGTCTTACCATTGATAGACTCCCAAGAAGTCAGAGCAAACCAATGGACATATACACATTCTTATGTGCTCAGGAGTTCAGACGAGATGATTATGGTTGGCACTATAAGAATGTACACTGCGATATTCAAGGTGGATTGGATGGATGGGTGGAATATCGTTGCCCATTAGCACAGTATGGCTGCACATACAGTATTAAAAGATTGCACCCATGTAAGTTGGGAGCATCTGTGATTCACAGTGAAGAGCTTGAAAGTTTTGGATTCAAGGAGACTGCTAACAGCATTGAAGAATCACATTCAGATTCTGACCAACAGCAGCTGCATTTGGCTGAACTGCCATTTGAGTTACTGAGTCAAATATGCTTATACTTGGACTCATTCAGGTAAAACATAGTTTTGTCTTACCAATAATTATAAACAGCGCTTACATATATCACACCTGATATGCTATGCATAGAAGGAACTTCCATATAGCACTTCATTGTGCTAGAAGTTTGTCCTAATGTAGTATTTTTATATATATATATATATATATATATATATATATATATATATATATATATATATATATATATATATATATTTTTGTAGTTTATCTGTTTCAGATCCCTATTCAGTTTTATTTTATTGATATTTATATGATATCAGTAAAGATGTATTGTTGAGTTCTTTAGACTGCATTAGATAGATACATAATTGTGTTTCTAAACCAGTGTTGTTATAGAAAAGAGAGAGAATCACTTCAGAGACTTTAATTTTTGAAGAGTGTCTTATTATGTATCTGTGAATAGATCTCTGAATCAAGCTTCAGTTTTCTGCTTTGGAATCTGCCACTTTCAAAGCAATGAAAATTTATTTATATAGTGAAGTGTTTACACTTGTTTCAATGTGATTATTCTTTGCAAACTAAAAAAAAATTGAAATGTAAGAACTTGGAAGGAAGAGAAGGTAGCTTTAAAATAATGTTATTAAAGGTTAACAGATTTTTAAACAGAATATCAACCAGCACATACCATCCATGATTTTAAAATGCGAAGTGTGGTACTATTTGAAGTTTGTTGTAAGAATGTTTAGCTGTTGCAACACAACTGGATGGAAAAATAAATTTGTAATGCATACAGTCATGTGAATAACTTTATTATTTCACGAAAGTGGAAATAAATATTCTGACTATAAATTGTGGATGGGAAAGCTGTAACTTGTGGGGTGGGGGGAAGAAAGTTAAGTATAGGTGATGGCAACATTATGGTATTCGGGAACTCAAGCTTTCCAAGTAAAGGTAGAATAAAATAAGGAATACAGGTATGATGGTCAGCACTAAAAGAAACTTATATTATTGTAAAATTTGGACCGTAAGATCTTGGCCCATACTGTGGTTGCCAAAAAGTTGTATCTGCAATACTAATTTAATAAAAATACACATTGTACTTTAATTTTAGAATGGTTAGACTGTTAGGGTTAGATAATGGTGAAGGCTTCAATTAACTCATTGAGTGTGATGCCAGACTTTTTACTATAAGCCAATTAAAACTTGGTACAGTGTGCATATAATTCAGAAAGAGGGCTAATAAGAATGTGATACAGAAATATGGCTTGTCAAGCAATGACATATTAATGTTGGTGACTGCATATACTGGACCATTGCACAAGAGGTAAACAACATGGCAAAATCTTTCCAGTTGAGTGACAGGTTGAATACGATAAGTATTTATCAACTTCTGGGTAGTTAGACACTAGACGTATGTGTTGTATGTAATTAAGTTCTGATCTAATGTGGGATGAGGCTTGAGGAAAACAAAGGATTAGTATCTCTCAAAATGGAGAATGACACACTAGCCAGAGTACATAATCCCAGTCTGGTGCAGACAACTCACTCGTGGCAACCATTGTGGCCCATGTGGGACTGTTTCCTCATGTCTCAGGTGGTCAGGATGTGATGGCCACTGTCACTGACATTTGGTGATTATCATCTCATAGTAGCAGTCACCAGTGCTCCAGTCCTCCTCCAAGACTCCAGTGGAACAGAACTGTGTGTGCCAAATGTCGTTCTACCAGGCTCCAACCGAACTGAACTGTCTTCCAAATTGTTCTCCAGCCCATCTTTTTTCCATGGCTTACATTTATGGGTTCATCAGTTGTACATTTGCCATCTGGTGGAGTGTGGTGTTACATATTTGTGGCTTGCTCTCCTTGCCACTTTGTGCATTCATCAAACAAATAAACACAGAAACATACTGTGATTGGATTTTCTATGTTAGGCTGCCGCATGCTTCTGGCCGTAGGAAAGTCTGTTCTTCCACAGCAAGGTTCCAGTCAATTCATGTTTTTGTGTGGTTCGAAACTTCTGCAGTCATTCTCCAGGAAAGTCCATTTCCAATGTCTGAAAGGATGGGTGAAGCTTTGGGTATTCTAGGACATCTACCAACAAACATTCAATGAGAATTTTTCAGAAATACCCCTTCTTGTAGCGGCAGTCTGCCATAATTTCCCACAAACTACATCTACATCTACATCTACATTGATACTCCGCAAGCCACCCAACGGTGTGTGGCGGAGGGCACTTTACATGCCACTGTCATTACCTCCCTTTCCTGTTCCAGTCGCGTATGGTTCGCGGGAAGAACGACTGTCTGAAAGCCTCCGTGCGCGCTCTAATCTCTCTAATTTTACATTCGTGATCTCCTCGGGAGGTATAAGTAGGGGGAAGCAATATATTCGATACCTCATCCAGAAACGCACCCTCTCGAAACCTGGCGAGCAAGCTACACCGCGATGCAGAGCGCCTCTCTTGCAAAGTCTGCCACTTGAGTTTATTAAACATCTTCGTAACGCTATCACGGTTACCAAATAACCCTGTGGCGAAACGCGCCGCTCTTCTTTGGATCATCTCTATCTCCTCCGTCAGACCGATCTGGTACGGATCCCACACTGATGAGCAATACTCAAGTATAGGTCTAACGAGTGTTTTGTAAGCCACCTCCTTTGTTGATGGACTACATTTTCTAAGGACTCTCCCAATGAATCTCAACCTGGTACCCGCCTTACCAACAATTAATTTTATATGATCATTCCACTTCAAATCATTCCGCACGCATACTCCCAGATATTTTACAGAAGTAACTGCTACTAGTGTTTGTTCCGCTATCATATAATCATACAATAAAGGATCCTTCTTTCTATGTATTCGCAATACATTACATTTGTCTATGTTAAGGGTCAGTTGCCACTCCCTGCACCAAGTGCCTATCCGCTGCAGATCTTCCTGCATTTCGCTACAATTTTCTAATGCTGCAACTTCTCTGTATACTACAGCATCATCCGCAAAAAGCCACATGGAACTTCCGACACTATCTACTAGGTCATTTATATATATTGTGAAAAGCAATGGTCCCATAACACTCCCTTGTGGCATGCCAGAGGTTACTTTAATGTCTGTAGACGTCTCTCCATTGATAACAACATGCTGTGTTCTGTTTGCTAAAAACTCTTCAATCCAGCCACACAGCTGGTCTGATATTCCGTAGGCTCTTACTTTGTTTATCAGGCGACAGTGCGGAACTGTATCGAACGCCTTCCGGAAGTCAAGGAAAATAGCATCTACCTGGGAGCCTGTATCTAATATTTTCTGGGTCTCATGAACAAATAAAGCGAGTTGGGTCTCACACGATCGCTGTTTCCGGAATCCATGTTGATTCCTACATAGTAGATTCTGGGTTTCCAGAAATGACATGATACTCGAGCAAAAAACATGTTCTAAAATTCTACAAGAGATCGACGTAAGAGATATAGGTCTATAGTTTTGCGCATCTGCTCGACGACCCTTCTTGAAGACTGGGACTATCTGTGCTCTTTTCCAATCATTTGGAACCCTCCGTTCCTCTAGAGACTTGCGGTACATGGCTGTTAGAAGGGGGGCAAGTTCTTTCGCGTACTCTGTGTAGAATCGAATTGGTATCCCGTCAGGTCCAGTGGACTTTCCTCTATTGAGTGATTCCAGTTGCTTTTCTATTCCTTGGACACTTATTTCGATGTCAGCCATTTTTTCGTTTGTGCGAGGATTTAGAGAAGGAACTGCAGTGCGGTCTTCCTCTGTGAAACAGCTTTGGAAAAAGGTGTTTAGTATTTCAGCTTTACGCGTGTCATCCTCTGTTTCAATGCCATCATCATCCCGTAGTGTCTGGATATGCTGTTTCGAGCCACTTACTGATTTAACGTAAGACCAGAACTTCCTAGGATTTTCTGTCAAGTCGGTACATAGAATTTTACTTTCGAATTCAATGAACGCTTCACGCATAGCCCTCCTTACGCTAAGGTTGACATCGTTTAGCTTCTGTTTGTCTGAGAGGTTTTGGCTGCGTTTAAACTTGGAGTGGAGCTCTCTTTGCTTTCGCAGTAGTTTCCTAACTTTGTTGTTGTACCACGGTGGGTTTTTCCCGTCCCTCACAGTTTTACTCGGCACGTACCTGTCTAAAACGCATTTTACGATTGCCTTGAACTTTTTCCATAAACACTCAACATTGTCAGTGTCGGAACAGAAATTTTCATTTTGATCTGTTAGGTAGTCTGAAATCTGCCTTCTATTACTCTTGCTAAACAGATAAACCTTCCTCCCTTTTTTTATATTCCTATTAACTTCCATATTCAGGGATGCTACAACGGCCTTATGATCACTGATTCCCTGTTCTGTACATACAGAGTCGAAAAGTTCGGGTCTGTTTGTTATCAGTAGGTCCAAGATGTTATCTCCACGAGTCGGTTCTCTGTTTAATTGCTCGAGGTAATTTTCGGATAGTGCACTCAGTATAATGTCACTCGATGCTCTGTCCCTACCACCCGTCCTAAACATCTGAGTGTCCCAGTCTATATCTGGTAAATTGAAATCTCCACCTAAGACTATAACATGCTGAGAAAATTTATGTGAAATGTATTCCAAATTTTCTCTCAGTTGTTCTGCCACTAATGCTGCTGAGTCGGGAGGTCGGTAAAAGGAGCCAATTATTAACCTAGTTCGGTTGTTTAGTGTAACCTCCACCCATAATAATTCACAGGAACTATCCACTTCTACTTCACTACAGGATAAACTACTACTAACAGCGACGAACACTCCACCACCGGTTGCATGCAATCTATCCTTTCTAAACACCGTCTGTACCTTTGTAAAAATTTCGGCAGAATTTATCTCTGGCTTAAGCCAGCTTTCTGTACCTATAACAATTTCAGCTTCGGTGCTTTCTATCAGCGCTTGAAGTTCCGGTACTTTACCAACGCAGCTTCGACAGTTGACAATTACAATACCGATTGCTGCTTGGTCCCCGCATGTCCTGACTTTGCCCCGCACCCGTTGAGGCTGTTGCCCTTTCTGTACTTGCCCAAGGCCATCTAACCTAAAAAACCGCCCAGCCCACGCCACACAACCCCTGCTACCCGTGTAGCCGCTTGTTGCGTGTAGTGGACTCCTGACCTATCCAGCGGAACCCGAAACCCCACCACCCTATGGTGCAAGTCGAGGAATCTGCAGCCCACACGGTCGCAGAACCGTCTCAGCCTCTGATTCAGACCCTCCACTCGGCTCTGTACCAAAGGTCTGCAGTCAGTCCTGTCGACGATGCTGCAGATGGTGAGCTCTGCTTTCATCCCGCTAGCGAGACTGGCAGTCTTCACCAAATCAGATAGCCGCCGGAAGCCAGAGAGGATTTCCTCCGATCCATAGCGACACACATCATTGGTGCCGACATCAGCGACCACCTGCAGATGGGTGCACCCTGTACCCTTCATGGCATCCGGAAGGACCCTTTCCACATCTGGAATGACTCCCCCCGGTATGCACACGGAGTGCACATTGGTTTTCTTCCCCTCTCTTGCTGCCATTTCCCTAAGGGGCCCCATTATGCACCTGACGTTGGAGCTCCCAACTACCAGTAAGCCCACCCTCTGCAACTGCCTGGATCTTGCAGACTGAGGGGCAACCTCTGGAACAGGACAAGCAGCCATGTCAGGCCGAAGATCAGTATCAGCCTGAGACAGAGCCCGAAACCGGTTCATCAGACAAACTGGAGAGGCTTTCCGTTCAGCCCTTCGGAATGTCTTTCGCCCCCTGCCACACCTTGAAACGACCTCCCACTCTACCACAGGTGAGGGATCAGCCTCAATGCGGGCAGTATCCCGGGCAACCACAGTCGTAGTCCGATCAGGGGATGCGTGGGACGAGCTGGCCGTCCCCGACAAACCTCCATCCGGACCCCCACAGTGATGCCCATTGGCAACAGCCTCAAGCTGTGTGACCGAAGCCAACACTGCCTGAAGCTGGGAGCGAAGGGATGCCAACTCAGCCTGCATCCGAACACAGCAGTTGCAGTCCCTATCCATGCTAAAAACTGTTTTGCAAAGAACGTCTGAACTAATCTACAGAGAGCACAAACAAATCGACAAAATTTAAACGGTTATTAAAATACAAGATTGCCTAGTAAATGCAGTAATGCTGCTACTTGCGCACTGCTGGCACTGCTCGGCGGCGGAAGGAGACTAAGCGAAATTACACTATTCAGGTACTAAAACGCGATGCTACACTCTCAAATACTATAATACGCCCGAAATTTATGAATTAAACAATGCAAGTACAAAAACACGCAAAGAAATTAAGAATTAAACTATGTAACAAATGAGTGAGCTAGGAGTATAAGACTTGCTGCTCAGCTGCTTATCCAACGGCGGCAGGGAGCACACTGACTGACCAACCGACACTGGCCGTTCAAAACAAAAACAGTAGACAAACGACTACGCGAATTTACACTATTCAGGTACTAAAACGCGATGCTACAACTCTCAAATACTATAATATGCCCGAAATTTATGAATTAAACAATGCAAGTACCAAAAACACGCAAAGAAATTAAGAATTAAACTATGTAACAAACGAGTGAGCTAGGAGTATACGACTTGCTGCTCAGCTGCTTATCCAACGGCGGCAGGGAGCACTAGTTTCTCATAATAATGTAATTAAAAATCTGCTGCACTTGTAGCTAATGTATCCTTTTATTCCGCAACTAATTTTGGAGGCTTTATTGCTCGATCATCAGGTGCCAGCCATTGTGAGCAAGAAGTGGAGGAAGTAGTACAAAATGATGTAAAGCTACGATTAATGGCACCAATCACATGAATTATTAAGTCATGGGTGTACAGTGGGCAGGTTTTCAGTTGTACACCAATTTATACAAAATGCCTACACATGCACATAGAATTGCTTGCACACCAAATCACCTCCCTCCTATTTTTGCCACCACATAAGCACATTTCTCTAGTGAGGGCACAGAATTTCTTCATGTGCTAATGTGATCAAAAAAGTAGTCACAATAGTAGTCACAATAATCATTCTTCCCTTAGAGAGAGAGAGAGAGAGAGAGAGAGAGAGAGAGAGAGAGAGAGAGAGCAAACCCTACTACTTCTTGGGTTACGTGTCTCATATATCTTTGACACAGTGTAATTTCTTGCATTCATCCAGAAGATCTTCTGACATTAGGAATCGTTTTCCTTTAACTACCTTTTAACTTATCATTTAAAAGCTCCACAGTGGGTAGGTGCTTTAACACAGTAGAGACCTGATACAAAATGAAGATAGGGCTTAATCACAAGGTATGGAAAATTGATGAGTGTGATTACTTAAGTACAATTGTAGGTATTACTTTCAAGTTGAGACTGTAAATTATAGATGGGGCTCACATATCAGGACTGGTCACTTTATTTTTCATCTGCCTCTGTACTCTGCAAGCCACTTTATGATGGATGATTGAGAGTAATTCATGTACCACTGTCACTTTTCCCCTTTGCTGTTCCAGCCTTGAATGGTCTGTAGGAAGAATGGTTGTTGGTAAGCGTCTGGAATTGGATGAGCATTTCTATGACACCTTTTCACTTAAGAAATGAACCTCTAGTGAGAAACGCTACTCTTCATAGGTTTTACTTGTGTTTCCTTTATCTATCCTGTCTGGTAGGAGTTCAGACTGACATGCAGCATTCAAGCATTGGTTGAATGAGGTTTTTACAATCTACCTCCTCCATGGGTGGACTGCACTTCTGGAGGAATCTCAGTCTGGCATCTGCCTTACTTGTGATTAATTTCATGTCATTGTTGCACTTTACATAACTCTCTATGCATACTGAAATATTTAATAGATGTCACTGCTTCCAGTGAGTGTTCCCAATTGTGTAATTGTACAGTAGTAGACCTTTCTACTTATTTATGCTAATTACATTATGTTTATTTATTCAGTATCAACTGCCAATCCCTGCACTAAGCACTGACCCCCTGCAGTTCTTCCTGCATTTCACTACCATTTCCTAGCATTAAACTTCTCAGTTTGCAACAGTGTTTGCAAAAAGCCTCATCAAACTCCTGGTGTTATCCACAAAAAGCACTCCGTCTTCAGGCCATGAGTGGCCTACCGGGACCATCCGACCGCCGTGTCATCCTCAGAGGAGGATGCGGATAGGAGGGGGTGGGATCAGCACACCACTCTCCCGATCGTTATGGTGGTATTTTTGACCAAAGCCGCTACTATTTGGTCGAGTAGCTCCTCAATTGGCATCATGAGGCTTAGTGCACCCCAAAAAAATGGCAACAGTGCATGGCGGCTGTATGGTCACCCATCCAAGTGCAGGCCATGCCAAACAGCGCTTAACTTCGGTGATCTCACAGGAACCAGTGTATCCACTGTGGCAAGGCCGTTGCCTGGTGTTATCCACAAGGTCATTCTAATATATTGTGAAAAGTAATGGTCCTGTAACACTCCCTTAGGGTATGCTTGAAGTTACTTTTATGTGTGAAAAGATCTGCTTATTAAGAGTAATGTGCTGTGTTCTGTTTGGTAAGAACTCTTCAATTTAATTACACACCTGGTCTGATGTTCCATATACTAGTATTTTGTTCATTAGGCAGCAGTGTGGAACTGTACTGAATATTTTCTGGAAGTCAAGGAACACAGCATCAAACTCAGCATTGAAATCTACTGACTTTTTGGTCTTGTGGATGAACGTAGTAAGCTGGGTTCCACACGATAATTGTTTTCAGTTCCATGTTAATTCCTACAGAAGAGATTTTTGATCTCTAGAAATGTCATAGTACATTAGTTTAAAACATGCTCGGAAATTCTACAGCTATAGACGTTAGTGATGTAGGCCTATACTTTGGTGTGTCTGTTTAAAGACCTTTCTTGAAAATAGGAATGACTTGTGCTTTTTTCCAATCACTAGAAATGTGTTTCTCTTTGGGTGATTTATGGTACACTGCTGCTAGAAGAGGAGCAAGTTCTTTTGCTTACTCTACATAGTGTTGTGGAGGTATCTCATCAGGTCTAGTCACCTTTCTTCTGTTGAGCAATTTCAGTCAGTTCTCTATCCCTTGGTCACTTGTTTTGACAAATGCTATTTTGACAATGGTGCAATGATTTAAAGAAGGAGCTGCAATACAATCTTCATCAGTGTAACTGATTTGGAGAAAGGAATTTAGTATTTCAACATTCTTTCTGTCATCCTCCATTCCAGTACCATTATCGTCACAGAGTCTCTGGACATATGGCTTTGATCTATTTACTGACATAGCATAAGACCAAAACTTGGTAGGATTTTCTGTCAGATTGGTTGATAGAATTTTGTTTTTGAGTAAGTTGTACACTGCATGCACGGCTCTCCATTTACTACTTTTGGCTTTGTGCAGTTTCTGTTTGTCCATGAGGCTTTGGCTATGTTTAAATCACCAATGAAGCTCTCTTTGCTTGCAGATCAGCTTTCCAACATGATTGTTTAATCACAGTGGGATCTTTTCCATCCCTCATGACTTTGGACTGCAGATATCAGTCCAAGGAATATTGTACAGTATTCTTGAACTTCGTCCATTGATGCTCAAAATTATCAGTGCTGGAACTGATATGTTCATGTTGACTGCTGAGATAATCTGAAATCTGTTTCTTGTCACACTTGCTAAGCCACTATATCTTTCTACCTTTTTTTTCATTTCTATTTAAATCAGTATTCAGTGGTGTTGTAATGATCTTATGGCCACGGATTCCCTTTTCTATGTTATGTTGTTGTTGTGGTCTTCAGTCCTGAGACTGGTTTGATGCAGCTCTCCATGCTACTCTATCCTGTGCAAGCTTTTTCATCTCCCAGTACCTACTGCAACCTACATCCTTCTGAATCTGCTTAGTGTATTCATCTCTTGGTCTCCCTCTACGATTTTTACCCTCCACGCTGCCCTCCAATACTAAATTGGTGATCCCTTGATGCCTCAGAACATGTCCTACCAACTGATCCCTTCTTCTGGTCAAGTTGTGCCACAAACTTCTCTTCTCCCCAATCCTATTCAATACTTCCTCATTAGTTATGTGATCTACCCATCTAATCTTCTTTCTATGTTAACTGAATTGAAAATTTTGGTAGTGTTGCTAACCAGGAGATCTAAGATATTAGCTTTTTGAATCACTCCTGTGATTAACTGCTCAAGGTAATTTTAGGATAAGGCATTTAGAAAAATTTTATATGATGTATGCCATCAGATAGTCTTTCAGAATATTTCTAAATTTTAAATTTCTTGGGTGTCCACCTGGTTCGCATTGTAAGTTCTTTACATTATTTTGGCAGAAAGACTTTCAGCCATCTTCAGATGATTCCTGATGACTGCTGCTCTGCCCATGTCTGTGTCCTGTATATGTTGGCTATTACTCCCTCCATCACTTTGCTCCTATTGTTATATGTGCAGCTGCTGCAATGAGTGCTGATGGTGGGAGTACTGGTGCCCACCTGTGAAATGGTGAATTGTGGTCCAGTGTACACAGTATTGTCGTAGGGTGTGGACCTCACTGTGTGGGAATACTTTGCTTTTTGTAGACACAGTACAGGGTTCCACACCTGATCCTGTTGTAGGCCATTATTTTTGTTAATTAGATTGTCTTGGACCCTAATTTCAGTGGACATTTTGATGATACACTCACAGAAGGAGGAAGATTGCCTATCTTAGTTTTGTTATAGCCTGTAGTATGGCCAGTTTTATATTGCAGTCAGCCATGTCTGATTTGGTAGTCTGGTGTAATTCAGTGTGATGTCTGTGTTCATGGCACCTCCCTACTAATTTGCAAACACTTTCCCCAACGTATGCCTTGTTGCGTAGGCAGCAGATTTGGTAGACCCATGTCTTATGGAGGCTTAGATCATCCTTTACCGAACTTACTATTGTCAAGGATAGGGGGTGGGCGAAATACATATTTTACATTTTGTCATTCGAAGATTCTGCTTGCTTTTGTGTAGGTGTTACCAACAAACTGGATGCATGCTACTGATTTGCATTCCTCATTTTCATTGCATGGTTGTATACCTATTACTTTCCTGAACACACTCCTTATCTGCTTATTACTGTACACATTCCTTTGGAATGTTGTCTTCAGTAGCTTTGGTTCAGTTGGAAGGCTGTCTTTGTGGCTGGTACATCACACCATGTGAACAAATGTGTGTAAGAGGCCGTCATGCTGGGAGTTGTGGTGACTGCTGGAGAGATGCAGGTACAGATTCATTTGTGTAAACTTTCTTTGCTCACTGTGTCCAATTTGCCATCTTGTTTCTCTTCCACCAGAATGTCAAGAAACAGGAGGGAGCCAACACTGTCCTGTTCCACCTCCATGGTGAACTGAATGTTGATGTGAAACAAGTTGAGGTGGTGGAGAAATTAGCCAAATTTGCCCCATCGAAGCAACCAAACAACAAACATGTCATCCACATAATGGTAGAAGTAGGTTGGTTTTAGTTGGGCTTACTCGAGGACCTTCTCCCCGAAATCTATGAAAAAATTCACCACAACCAGCCACAGAGGATACCTCATGGTGATGATTTCCATCTGTTCATAATAATTTCTGTTGAACTGAAAGTAAGTTGAGATGAGCACAAACTCAAAGTGTCTCATTCATATTGGTGTTGAATTTCCTGCTTACAATTCCATGGAGTCCTTTAGGGGTAGGCTGTTGAAGGGGGACACTATGTCAAAACTCGCCAACAGGTCACTGTCATCAAGAAAAATTTCTTGTAGATGTAGTACAAAATGAATGGAATTTCTGATGTGATGATGGCATTTTCCGATAAATGGTCTCAGGAGAACAGTCAGGTGTTCAGCCAATCCATATGTAGTTGCTTCTATATTGTTTCTTATCAGTTGCAGTGGGATTGCCTCATTGTGAATTTTTGACAGTCCGTACAGTGTTGGTGAAGCAGCAGCTTGTGGCCAAAGTTTCTTGACTGTTTTCACATTGAAGGTATTGCAAGGAACTGCAGTAATTTTTCTCTTGAAACAACTTCTCAAATTGCCTTACATTTTCCTTCACAATGCATCACCTAGAAGTTCATAAATTTTGTGTAACACATAAGTTCCCTTTGTCGGCTGTCATGATGACCAATTCTGGGCAGTCATGTAACTCACAGAAGGCTGCTCTTTCTCCATTGAAATGTTTCTCTTCAGTGGTGTGGCCATTCAGGTGGTTTGTATCACATTGTTTATAATTTCCACAATTGGTAGCGATGTTGGAGTTGGGGCAAAGTTCAGTCCTTTCTCAGGCATCAGCATTGCTGCTGATCGTTGGATGTCCTCTCTGTAAGGCTGATCATAATTCACTTAGGTGGTTCTCGAATGGTACTTGTCATCCACAAAGAGGGCATCCCAGTGCAGCCTGCAGTTAGCAGTAGCACAGCAACAACATATGTATTGGCCCAAACACCTGATAGGTCTCCTGAGTCCATCTGTGGGAAAATGACAACATCACATCCAAAATTCTATTCATTTTGTGCAAAATGTACAAGAATTTTTTTCTCAGTAATAGTGACTTGTTGATGAGTTTTGACATAGTGTCCCTCTTCACAAGACTAAAGCACTCCATGAAACTAATAAGCAAGAAATTTGAGACCAATCTGAGGAGACTCTGTTCATCTAAACTTATTTTCTGTTCAATGGAAATTATTATGAACAGAAACACCCCATATGGTGTCCCCTGTCACTGGTTGAGGCGAACTTGTTCATAGAAGATTTTGAGAAGAAGGCCGTGGAGCAAGTCCAATGAAAACCAACATGTTTCGACCAGTACATGAATGACACATTTTTCATTTGCCTACATGGATGGGACAGCTTTGATAAATTTCTCCATCACCTCAACTTGCTTCACCCCAGCATACAGATAGTTTACCATGGAAGCAGAACAGGATGGTGTCAATGTGCTGCTATTTCTTGACCTTCTGAACCAGAAACCAGGAGGCAAATTAGGACACAGTGTGTACAGAAAGCCCACACACACTGATCTGTATCTGCATGCTTCCAGCAGTCACCACAACTTCCAGCGTGAAGATTTCGTATACACACTTGTTCACAGGGTGTGATCCATCTGCCACAAAGATAGTGTTTCACTGAGCTGAGACAATATTCTGTAGAAATGTGTACAGCATTAAGGAGATATGGCATGCATTCAGACAGTTAATACATAGACAACAGCAGAAAGATAAAGAGGACTGCAAATCACTAGCATGTGTCCTATTTGTTGGAAATACCTCCAGAAAAGTAAGCAGAATCTTGTAGTAACACAGTGTCAAATGTGTATTTCAGTCCACCCCCTAACTTTGACATTGGTAGGTTCAGTAATGGATGACCTAAGCCTCCTCAAGCCAGGGTCTGGCAAATCCACAGCCATTGTGACAAGATATACAATAGGAAAAGCATTTGCTAATTAGAAGAGAGGTGCTATGAATATATACACCACACTGAGTCATGCCAGACTGTCAAATCACTCATGGCTGACTGTAGTATAAAACTGGTCATACTATAGACTACAACAAAACCAAGATACCTGAGCAACGTCCTTCCTTCTGGGACTGCAAGATCAAAGGAGCCATTTGAAGTTAGGGTCTAGGGTGAGATGATCTAATTAAGAAAGACAGCATCCTACAACTGAGTCAGGGGTGTAACCCTGTACTGTGTCAAAGAAGAGCAAATCATTGACATACAGTGAGGTGCGCAACCCACAACAGTACTGTGGACATTGGAAACCACAGTTAGAAGCTGGGGGTCACCACCACCACCACCACCCACTGGGTCAGTTGCACAGGTAGTGATAGGAGCAGAACAGATTTGTGGAGGTGATAATGGTCAACATATATAGGACACTGACATGGGCAGAGTATCAGTCATTATGAATTAACTGAAGACTGCACTGATTGTATTTGCCAAAATATTGTGGAGAACTTACGTGACCCAGACGGACACACAGGAAGTCTACAGATATCATACAATTCCCTCTCCTTACTACATGCCATAATCACTTGAGTCTCCCAATCTATAGTTGGTGGTAAGTTGAAATCTTCTGCTGGTATTATAATTTGAGTTGAATTTCCCATAAAACATCGATTTGGACTGCTATCATAAATGTATGTAATTTTTGTATTATTATCTTGACCACAAATTGTTTTGAACAGAATTACCGATTTTAGCTAGACAGTAGACATCTTCAGAATCTACAATAGAAGTAAAAGAAAAAGAAAAACATTTCTATCTACTACAGTATGGGATTAAAAACAAATGGCAGGAAATATAATATAAACATGATATATTTCTCATTCTGGTGAACAGCAGCGAGTTGTAACCATGTAAAAATAAGTTGAGTCTAAACTGCCTTGCATGCATCAGCTGGATATAGATAGGGTGCAAAGCTATCCTAGAGGTTGTACATGCACACATAGCATACAGATAATTACACAGAGTAATTAAGAAAAGATTTATTTAAAAGTAAATTTCTTTAAAATATTCTCATTTGTATTTAAATGAGCAAAAAGTATTTTTAACCATCTGAAAAATGTATTTGTCTTCTGACTGTTTAAAGCTGGTCAGAATTTAACAAAACTTAAAAAAAATCAATATTGGTAACAGAGATTAGTCTGAAATTGAATACATTTTGATGGCACTGTGGTAGTATTATAAAGGAAGAAGATAGAATAGACTTCGAGAACGTGTATATTGGTCAGTCTGTCATATGCCAATTTTTGTCCAACAGCTTGTGCAATCTCTCAAAGACCTGTCGTCGCCTGAGAAGTGTATGTTTCTCTCGTCTGAAAGAAAGAGGCATAATTTTGCAGCAGTGGAACAAAATTTTAGTCAATGGAAGAGTTTCTTGGGTGACCAGCAAAGTGGTAATAATTCAGTTATATATAGTTTGAGACCTAATTTAACATATAATATTAAAATGAAGTTTTTGTTGAAAATACCAGTTCTTCTGTATGTCCCACATGATTTATTTCCAGCAGAAGTTCACACTCTTAATATTTACAGTAGTTAAACATTCTTGAGTTTCTGTAGTGTTAGTGCCAGTGGTGATGCACTACTTTAAGACTGTTCTCATTTATTGTTGGAATATTGTATGTGATGTAATTTCATAACCATAGGTAATTATAGAAATGATTGTTGCATATGGATGAAGATAATTCAGCAATAATTATTTGCATTTGGCCACTATAATAGTACTGATAAAATTTATCCTTGCATTTCAAGAGTGAATTCTGTCATCATCAGGTTGCTGACACTCAGTTTGTGGCATTCAATTAAATAAAATAAAAAAAAAAACACTTTGGACTGTGGATATTCATTTTATACAAAATCTTCCACAAACTGTCAACAGCCTTATGAAGAGAATATTGTCTCTTGAAATACATAGTTTAATTATATTGAAGAACAACATTTTCCCACCAGACTGTGTATTATTTTTTTTTATTTTTCACACTACCGGTTTTGAGCATAGTCCATTCTCAAGCACATCACCAGTAATATATGTGATTAAGTCATTGTAATTAATTTAAAAATCACATGCCCTACATAATTGTGGAGAGCACAGTCATTAAACATCCTCATCTTGCAACATTTCCTGCGAAGCACGCTGTATACACCCATGCAGAAGAAAATTATAAATGCTATTAAAGTGGTTAAATGTAAATAATTGTTACCCATAAATTACAGGAACCACTACCTCCCATCTGAAAAATGGATAATATGAAACTGAACATAATTAATATGCAGTGGACACCTCTGACTGTTGTACATATGCATGAAATTTCAGAATACACTCAGTGTCTTGTGTCATTTGTCACACAATGAGCCATTTAACTCCATTACCAGTGAAGAAGCAGAAAGTTTGTCCAATTCTCTGCTCACTATCCACGTGACAATCAGAACTGAGAATGAGTTGCGTGAAAGATAGTGGTCTCATTGAGGGAAATGTCTGCACTGCAGGAAGCACTTAATCACTGTGAAATTCTGCAAATAGATGAGCAGGTTATTGCAGTGTGTAATACAATGTACACATATTAGAAAGAGGTGATATTCACATTCTGCTCTAGCCTTAATGATTAAAGTTTTTTGTGCATTCCTTAAATGATTTCAGACAAATAAAAATAGTAATGAAGTCCTGTGCACACACTCCTAGAATGAATTACTATAAAGATTTATGTGCACAAGAAGGGAAGGAAGGACAGTTAGTGTGTTGTTCCAGTGAGGCAGCAGTCATTGGAGGGGTACAACCAGCCTACATTGCACAATTATGTGGGAGGGAGTTGGAAGGAATCAGCAGTGGACACTTTGAAGAAACCATCATGGCATTCACTACAGTGATATATGAAAATTACGAAAAACTTAGTTTATATAGATTGGGCAGGAATGTGAATATGTCTCCTTCAGGATACGAGTACATCGTGTTGTATGCTGCACCACCACTTTCACTAATTCCGCAGGAATTTTACATGACGTCCTTATTCACATAAACACTGTTGCAATTTAGCCATTTAAAGGAACTGTAGGGCGAGTGGAATGTGACTTGTGGGTACGAAAGTAAGGGATGACTTGTCTGCTAAATTCCAGTCATTAATCCATATCACAAGGTTGCAACAAGTTTCTTGATTTGATTACATTACGTTAATACTTGTTTCACAGATCATGAATATGACATTTCGTAATGACAGGGAAAATGTCAGTTTAACATAAGCCTTCTTTACATGATTTTCTTTTCACTTACTCATTCATATATAAGAATTCATGTATTGAGTGGAAGGAGTTGTAATTCAGAAATTCTTTTAATTAGCTTTTAAATGCAGCTAGGCTATCTGTGAAACATTTAATGCTATTTGGCAAATGACCAAACATTTTTGTGGCAGCATAATTCACCCCTTTCTGTGCCAAAGTCAGGATTAACCCAGAATAGTGAAGGTCATCCTTTCTTCTAGTGTTGTAGCTATGCACTTTACTATTATTTTTGAAATGGGATGGGTTATTAATGGTAAGGTCTTATGGGACCAAACTGCTGAGGTCATCGGTTGATGGGCTATTAACGAATTTCATAAACGAATATATGTATTGTGCACATACTGTGAATATCACGAGTTCCTTAAATAAATGTCTGCAAGGTGATCTTGGGTGGTCTCCAGCTATTATTCTGATTACACAATTTTGTGTGATGAATAATTTTTCTCTTAATGATGAATTACCCCAAAATATGATGCCATATGAAAACAGTGAATGAAAATAGGCATAGGAGGCTAATTTACTGACATGTTCATCACCAAAATTTGCCATAATCCTAATGGCATAAGTGAGTGAAACTGTTAGTGTTTCTTCCAATTCAATTTCTCATCAGTGCACACACCCAGAAATTTTGAATGTTCTGCCTTAGCGGCAGACTTCTATTCAAAGTCTATTTTTTATCAATGGTGTTATGCTGTGTACTCTACAGAATTGTATATACTGTGTTTTCTCAAAATTTATTGAGAGCCCATTTGCAGAGTGCTGCTTAATAATTTTCTGAAAGACATTATTTACAATTTCCTGAGCTAATTCTTCTTTATTGGGTGTGAGTACTATACTTGGATCATCAGCAAGAAGAACTAGCTTTGCATCTTCATGAATATAGAGTGGCAAGTCATTAATGTATTTTAAAAACAATAAGGGACCCAAGAAAAAATCCTGTGGGACACCATTCTTGATACCTCCCCAGTTTGACTACTCTTCTGATTATTGCAGACTATCTGTATCGTTAATTTCAACCTACTGCATTCTTCCAGTTAAATATGAACCATTCATGCACTGCCCCACTCATACCCCAATACGTATGCTTATCTAGAATAATTTCATGATTCACAAGCCAAAAGCATTTGAGAGATCACAAAATATCCCAATGGGTGACGTTCGATAATTCAGAGCATTTAACATTTGATCAGTGAAAGTATATATAACATTTTCTGTTGAAAAGCCTTTGTCTTAAAATCTTCAACTGCTAAGATCAGTACCCCATAACCTGATTATTAGTAACCTTTCATAATGGTCTTATCTACTAACGAAATTTCGGCACTACACTGCTACTTATGTATAGTATTGTTGGGAAAATTACTGTGGAAAACAAATCAAGTGAGGACTTGGAGATGTGCTCTTCCCTTCATCTTTGTCAGAGAATACTCAAGTCTACATTAAAGTCCTCATACATACCCCTCCCCCTTAAAAAAGAAAAGTTAGTGTACTTTCAAAATTTCTGAAGTTAAAACAGCAAATGCTATTACTAAACTTTTTATTTAGCTAACTTCACACTAAAATATCTCTTCACAGCAATAATTTTAAAAAGTTCAGCCTGTTTGAGAGGATTGTTTTCTCCAGAATAAATTAGGGTTCTCTCATACGCAGAGTGTACTGGAAAAAGAGATAAAGAGAATATATCTGTATCTAAAATTACCAAGTATGCAGCAACCAGTCGCAAAATCATGTTTTATTTATTCACTTTTGCAAATCGATTTCAACTGATTAATAGCCGTCATTGGTGCTATCAACCAATATGTGCTCTGAGTAGTAATACTGTCTTAAGCAGAGGTTAAACATCAAATGATGGCTGTTAATCAGTTGAAATCGATTTGCAAAAGTGAATAAATAAAACATGATTTTGCGACTGGTTGCTGCATATTTGATAATTTTATGGTTTATGGTCACTGCTCGACTTGGGAATCACATGGAGCCCACCATTCATATCTGTATCTGTTCCCATAGAATATGATGTTCTCTGAAGTACACGCTATCTGATTCAGAATCCATTTTCAGTTCATTGACTTCTGCCTGAAGTCCCATTCTGTTTGTATGAAACACACGTAATGTTGTGCAGCTTGCTTTCTCTGTATTCACAAAGACCTTTGTCAGTAAGGATTAGTTTTTGTGTACTAGTACTTTTTGGTTATGATCTTTCTCATTAGCCTTGTTTTCCACAGTCATGTCAGACATTGATGCTTTTGTGACATCCAGCACTCACGTAATCTTGATAAACATGTTGCAGGCATCTACTGGGCTTAATTGCCCTTGTCAAAAAGTTGGAGGTCATTTGTCATTTCAGTTTGCTTCACCAGCTGCCATCCAGTTAAAAGATAGCTTTGTGTACAAGTATGCTAACATCTTCCACTGCCGTAAGAAATGAGCACTGAAATGCACTTGTTAAGATTTCCCAAAAGTTTTTAACAACATAGTTGTATGGAGATAAACAGCGATTAATTTACTTATAATCAGTTATTCAAAATCACAGTCACAATCACATTATTTATTTTGCCGCCAACTGGTTTCAACCCACAATGGGGTCATCTTCAGGGCAATTTACATTGTTTGGTCACTCGCTGGAGTCATCACCCTGCCTGTGCACAGTTGGTAACTTCCCAAAAGTGTTTTGTTCTGGAAGAGTTTATTATATTGATGACATATCTGTACTTGTTATCTAATGTGTTGACATAAAATTGTGATGATAAAGTTTCTAAGGAGGCTTGGTGGAAAGTTTATTATGGTTACAATATTTTTCAGTGAAGATACATATTTAGAACACATCAGCTTTACTCACGGCTAGATAAGATTACATTCTGGGCATGCACATCATATGACATTTGCATGTACATGGATACACTTTAAAGAAAACATAAGGATACACTTTAAAGAAAACAGAAAACACATATAGGATGCATCCCCCCTCCCCTCCTCCCCCCCCCCCTCTCTCTCTCTCTCTCTCTCTCTCTCTCTCTCTCTCTCTCTCTCTCTCTCTCTCTCTATCTCTATCTCTATCTCTATCTCTATCTCTATTCGTTTAGCCAATTCCGACCCTCCATGATCTTGCTTCCTCTCACAGACTTTCCATGTTGAAATCCATTACTTATGTGATGTTGTCTGTCCATCTCATCCTTTGCCCCCTCTTCTCTTTGTGCCTTCAGTATGCCCCAGCATTAACTTCTTTTGCAGTGGATCATGTCTTTTCATAATGTGCCCAAGCTAAGTGAGTTTTTGTTTCAGAATCAGACCTTCCAAAGAGCACTTTGGTTTTATTTGCTGTAATACTGACCTATTCATTCTCTTTGAAGTCCATGGAATGTTAAGGAGCTTCCTCAAACAGCACAATTCAGAGGTGTTTATTCTACACCATTCAGCCTTCCTTATGGTCCAGGTCTCACATCCATACATCACACAACTGAAAAGACCAAAACAAATATTATATAGATCTTTGTTGTTAAATTTATTTCTCTACTCCTCAAAACATTGACAAGGTTGGACATTGCCTCTCTGCCAAGTAAGAAACGTCTCTTGGTTTCGTGGCTGCATCACCATCAGCAGCAATCTGGGAGCAGAGATAATTGAACATAGAAACTACCTCCATTGTTTCTCTTTGTATTTGCCATGAAGTGATATGTGTAGTTGCCATAACTTTCATTTTTGTGATATTTGACATTAGACCAGACTTTGTATTCTCATCTTTCACCTTCAGTAAGAGGATTTTTAACAGTTCTTCATTTTCTGCCATTAGTATGGCATCATCTGCTTATGTAAGGTTCTATTTATCCCAGCTATTTTAATTCTGATTTCTTCTTCATCTAACCTGACATTCCTCATAATGTGCTCCACATACTGCAGTCTTGCTGTACTCCTTTTTGAATCTTGACCCTTTTAGTTGCCCCATATATGGTTCTCACCATGGTTTCTTGGTCAGAGTATAAATGCCACTTGAGGTAAATGAGGTGATCTGGTACTCCCATGTTTTTTAGTACTTCCCATAATTTGTTGTGGTCAACATAGTCAGAGACTTTAACATAATCAATAAAGCAGAGATACACACCTTTCTGGAATTATCTTGCCTTCTCCATAATCCATTGTATGTTAGCAATTGGATCTCTGGACCCTCCTCCTTTACAAAATCCAGCTTGTTCTTCAGGTAGTTCTCAGTCTATATACTGGCGAAGTCTATTTTGTAAGATTTTAAGCATGACTTCGCTAGCATGGGAGAGGAGTGCAATTGTTCAGTGATTTGAACATTCTTTAGAAATTCCCTTATTTGGAATCAGGATGAATACTGAGATTTTCCAGTCTTTTGGCCACTGTTGGGTTCTGCATATTTTCTGACATATTGAATGCAACACTTTCACTGCATTCTTTCCAATGAGTGTGAACACTTCTGCAGGAATTCCAAGTACACTAGCCTTGTTTTTAACAGTACTTCATAGGGCCCATTTGACTTGACCTCAATCTCTAAAACACCTTGCTCTGCTTCTAAAATCACATTGACTCCATCATCATCATCTAATTCTTTCTTATATAGATCTTCTACATATTATGCCCTTCTTTCTTTAATGTCCTCTGCTTCTGTTAGATCTTTACTATTTCTGTCTTTAATCATTCCAATTTTTGCCTGGCATTTTCCTTTGATGTCTTTCAAACAGTGGAAAATCCAGGATGGAATGTAACAGCATTATGAAAAGGTAAGTTGATACTCACCATATAGCGGCGATGCTGAGTCACAGGTAGGCCCAACAAAAAGACTGTCACAAATGAGATGGTCTTTTTGTTGTACCTATCTGCAACTCAGCATCTCCACCTTTGATGTCTTTAGTTTTCTTGTAAAGATCCCTTGTCTTCCTCATTCTCCTACCCTCTTCAACCTCTTAGCACTATTCATTTAAGAAAATATTCTTCTCTTTTCTGGCTAATTTCTGAAACTTTGTATTTAATTTAAAAATTACTGATCCATCCATTTCGATTTTTGCTTTTTTTCTTTTATCTGCAATTTGCAATGCCTCATCCAGTAACCATCTGGCATTCTTGATATTCTTTATGTTTGGAATGTATTTTTCTGTTGTGTCTTCTAACTCTAATACATTAAATGTGTTTTTGACTTCTACTGGATAATCAGAAGGTATGCTATTAAGGTTGTATCTTTAAGATGGAATAGCTCTGGCTACTTTTGTCAGTTTCAACCAGAATTCTGCAATTAAGAGCTCATGATCTGATCCAAAATTAGCTCCAGATCCAGTTGTAGTTGACTAGACAGCACTCTTCCACCTCTGATTACGAAGTATGCAATCAGCTTCATTCTGTTGTTGCCTGTCTGGCAAAGTGTAGGTGTATAGTGTTGTTTGGGTAACTGGAAGAGGAAGAATGAAATGTCAGTGGACACCACTGTGATAATGGACACAAATACTCAAACTGACATGGACTCAGAGCTTAGTGGATTGCTGAGACAGTATCTGTGTGAATCAGATTATTCACTGAACATTAGATTGAATATACAGAACACATTATCTGTAACTGAATGACTATAAATTAAAACACTATGTTTTGTATGGCAAATATGGTAAAAAATATTAATGATAGTCCAAAGATAGAGATAGCAATGCTAAAAGACTAAACTAAAGAGAGGAAGGAAAAGAACCCCTACGTGTGATAACTAGTGATAAATATCAGTGAAATGTTATCTAAAACTTTAATTCTGTGTTAAGTGACAAACAGGTGGAGAAAATTTTGTACAATGATGTCGTAAGAAACTTCATTCCCACTGCTGTTAAATGAATGAATAAAGTATTTTCTGCCATCTGAAAAGTGTGAGAAATTCTTTGAAGATTGGCCAAGGGGTCTTATCATTCCATTGTTCAGATATGGAAACAGGAAAAACTTCTGAATTTCAAAGCCATTTTACTTCTGTCACTCACTTTTAAATTATTAGGAGAAAACTGACAAACCTCATGCTAAGGTCTCTGCCTGTAACTAGAGGAATCTTAGTTCAGGTCATACTCTGGGTTTCTCGTCTTACGTGTTTTTTAAATCACTCCAGAGTTCAGAGAAAGTGATTTCAGGTAAGTCTTGGCCATCAATAGGTCTTAAACTCTAATGAAAAGTTGCTATAAAAATTTTGTCTTTTGTAAAATGTAATTATTTATGTGAATATTAATTCTGTTTTTTCATAATGACACTCATTAGTATAAAGTCAAATAAAACTTAAAATTTTAGTCAGTCTCATTCAAAGTGGATTTGAGCACCGATAAACTTTCAAAAACTTGTCATTATGGAGTTTTTGCATTGATTTGGTACAAATTAGGTACTGTTAACTTTATACTTCCAGCTATTTACAGAAATGGCAGTTGTCAGTGAAACTACATGTTACACTAAATGGTACTAGACATAAATGTTGTTTGTTGTAGTTTTGGCCTTTTATACCATTTTTATGTGTGTTTTGTAAATTGTGGTGAGTTACAGTTCATACGTGTAAATGGTTCGATGAATGAACCAATATATGTTTTCAAAATGCATGTAAATGTGCATGAAGAGTTGTGTCAAAGCCTCATGTAATGCTGAACACACAAATGTGAAGCAGATTTGCCTGTTGCAGCCAGTAAAATGTAGTAAGGGTGAAGAATTGTCACAGTGTAATGGAGCAATGCATAAACATACTTTTATTAAAATTGCAGAAATGGCATGCAATGTTGGTGCAAATGCATGAAACAGAAGCCAACATCAGAATTCATGTTTGTCTGCTCTGAATGTTTTCAGGGCAGAAAGGAAATTGTTGGCATGCTTCACATTTTAGTCAGTTGTCAAGAAGAGAAACGACAATATGATTTATGTGTTAACAGATGCTGGCACAAAATTAGTGACTGTCAATAAGACTGAAATGACAAACTGTGGATTAATGAGGACATTGTTATCAGCATCATTCAGAGATTTGAGTAAGTGGAATAGCTGTTCCAAATTCATGTGACACAAATACACTCCTGTAGATTTATTGACATGTGTGCCAGAAATCCATTTTTGCCTCAAGCCATGATCACTGGTGTAGTGTAGAGTGCCAGCGAGGTTCACAACTGTCTGCATCACAATTTGACAGATGTTGACAGAGTTTGACACCAATGCTTTGACTGATTCCAAATGATGCCTTCACTGACAGTTTTTAACAGCAATGGAGATTACTCTGTATGCAAAAATGTATATTTTTCATATCTTCTATGTTTTTTGTTTTCGATATTTTTCACTGAATGTTTTAAGTGCACCTTACAAGTAGTCTGTTGTGAATTGTAAACATTGGGATGCGTAACCTGCTTTTCTATTTACTGAAGTAAGTGAGGTGTTAGTATTCCTTGTTCAAGTTTAATGTTAAAACTATTGCTACTGATGAGAGTTGGGAAGTAAAGAAGTAAATTACAAGTAGAGAACAATGTGAATAATATTGAAATGTAAAAATGTTTGAGGGTTTTATCAATAGGACCAAACTTAGAACTTCTATTACTTTCTTCCAAACTTCTATCCCCCTCTCACCCTCCACCCCTGCCCCCCTCACCCCTCTCTGAGAGAGAGAGAGAGAGAGAGAGAGAGAGAGAGAGAGAAAGTGTTCACTACACTGCAATAACTGTATTGTGACCAAGTGATAAACCTATATAACAGACAGAAAAGTAACAAAAATAAATAAAAGTTTTTGTTCCACATCTTTATGCCCATATTGTCTTTAGGTTGGAAACATGCCACATTAACACTTTGACTGCCATCCACATAAATCTTGCCACTTCTTAGAATGCTGACCATTTTTGTGGTTCTTTAATATTTTTTATTAAGAAGACTAGCAAACATTTAACTGTGATACTAACCTTTTATGAAAGGCTGGAACTACTTCTTCTAACATATGTCCAGTTTCTTTGAACATTTAGTTTTTTTGTATTTTGTAATGAATATTGGGTTTTGCAAAATATATAAATGTTTATCAAAGTGAAGATAATTTTTGATTGCCATCCTGGTTATAATATTCTACTATTATACATTAAATAATTGAAAACTTACATCTTAAAATCATAATTATAAGTTGTTAAATTTTTTTCACAATGTATTTTTTCTTTTGTGATACACTGTGAAACGAGGACCTTTGCACATGGTGATTTTGTATCAACTGCTCTGGCATGTAGAGTATTTTCTTGCAGCCTTTGTCTGAACATACTTTGCACATCCTCTGAATTCCGATTTTATCTGGTGAAGGTGGACTTCCTTTTTCCCTCCAGGAAATGCTTTGCTGTAATGCAATTTTCTTGCACCATTTCGCTATTCTGTGCTCAGAAGCCCCCAAACAATGCCTTGTGATCATACAGATCAACCCCAACTGTTTTTATATTTTGGTTTTCGTCTTCTGTCTTCATAACTTACTATTTCCACTCAGTGCCTAGTAGTTAGCATGAATACATATCTTTTGTCTTTCCAGCATACTTCTATAAGATTCCTATTCCGCTGGTACATCTGTTCCTGTCTTTGTACGCCAGATGATTTCAAAGTCTAAAGCAATCTCTTCCTATTCTTACAGTTCCAATAAGACCTGTCTACTCCCCGCTCTCTCACGAGACTAGGGCTTTGTTGGTAAATAATGTAAGCCCCTTACCCAATTAGGTGTCAAGTAGTCTTTTCACAGTGTCAGCTGCAACATTACTTTGGCCACAAAAAATGTCAAAACTCCATATATAACCAAAATCTGACTGACACCATGCATAATTTCTTGTGATATTTGCCTGATTTTATGGCAAGTGCTGCTTGAAATAAATTCTGCCCTATATTTACACACACCTTCATTGACTGATATGTTTTGGTGGGCAGATACACATGCTGAAACACTAAATAAATAGTTTCAATTAGAGGATATACCTTTTGTAGTAGGTCATATCCTGGTTCACGTTGCTTGTTTTCCATTGAATTATCATTCAGGTGAAAGTTTGACATGATCTGGAGGAATCTGTTTCTGCTGAATAAATTTGGGCAAGAGAGACAAGAACCTTGGTTTCACTGATCTTACTTAAGGGGGTTTTGGCTGATGCTGGCCTGGAAAATTATAGCCAAGATTCCCCACCCCCATTGGAGGGTCCCAACCAGATATTATACATGAAGAAGTGAACTGGCTTGCACAGTCAGTTTCCTTATCTCCTGTCTAGAATAAAGATTAGTCTGCTCTTTGAAATGAGCAAGAAAGCCATTGTCCATTAAACATGGAAAAAAAAAATGATTAACAGAACTATCTACATCCAGTTCACACAAATCTGACGCTGTCACCTGCACTAAATATGTCTATATTCATTAAGGAGTCTGTATCAGTCCATCTTTCTTTAGAATCAGTATAATTTTTTGTTGTGCATTCCATTGTCTTATCCTCCTTTCAAGATTGTCTGAACTGATGTTTTGTGGTTCTACGTTCGTCGCGGAATTACTTTCTGTATTTTCTGATCCTTCGACAAATTTTTAAAGAAACTGTATCACAGTTCAGAAATGACGAGACATCAGAAAGTAATATGAACAAGTGTTTCAACAAATGTTTTACGAAATTAAAAGTAGAAATAGTCATTTTAAGTTTGGCACAGTTCTTTGCTTAATATCAAGATCATTTGAATCATTGGTATTGTCATTCTCACTGTAATTTTCTATAAAATCTTCCTCCAATTCACACAGAATTTTGTTGTTGGTAAGAAAACATGAAGCTTCATCATTCATTTCTTTATATACTGAATGAACAACTACCATTCTCCACCAGCTTGTTTGCATACAACAAACGCAATCTACCAGCTTCTTTAGGCACAGCATTTCTGCCATTTATCAGCTGTTTTAGAAACTACAGAGTGAAGACTGATGATGTCATCTGCATATGTGATTTCATATTTAAAATTTGGAGAAATCATATCTTGCCAAATGGCAGGATCATCAGTTTACCAAAATTTTCACATCCTGTCAGCTGATGGGATTAACAGTCAAAATGTTAAGCAAGGACAGAGTCGAGAAATTGTTGATAGGATCAACATTTGTATCAGTTGTAAAACAGAGAAAACTTCAAACAGAAATTAAGCAAGCAGGCTGTTCTCAAGACATCTTTTAAGTGACTTCTCAAAAAACAGAAAGTGCGTGTACTAATTAAACCCTCCTTGAACCATGGACCATGGGCCTTAACACAGTGGGATGGCTTGCATGACTCAACAATACAGATAGCCACACCATAGGTGCAACCACATTGGAGAGGTATCTGTGGAGAGGTCTAGCTGACATATAGCTCATGAAGAGGGCCAGTAGCATATTCAGTAGTAGCAGGAACAACAGTCTGGATGAGTAACTGACATGGCCTTTTGACATGAAGCAACATTACTCTGTTATGTTGGTACTGCAAGCAGCTGAAAACTAGTGAAAATATAGCTGTTAAATATTTCCTGATGGCATGGAGCTTGCTGTAATGATGATGACATCTTCTCTAGGAAAATATTACAGAGCAGAAAGAGTCCCCCATTTGGATCTTAGGTCGGGAATTATTCAGAAGGATGTTCTCAACAGGGGGGGGAGGGAAACTGATTTTGTATGGCTCAGAATGTTAGATCCCATAATTGGGTTGGTGGATTATGTAAGTGAAACATGGGTGACAAGCAGTGTAGATCAGAAGAGAACAGACATTTTACAAATGTTGTGTTACAGAAGAATACTGCATGTAGTATGGGTAGATTTAATAACTAATGAAGAGGCACAGATTCAGATTGGGGAGAAAAAGAACTTTAGGACACAACTTGAGTAAAAGACAGAATCAGTTGATAGAATACATCCTGAGACATCAAAGAATAGCAAATTTTATTATGGAGGGAAGTGTGAGGGATAAAAATTGTAGAGGGAAGCCAAGGTTTATCTAAAGGAAACAGGTTAAGGTGGCTGTTGTTTGCAATATTTATGTGAATATGAAGATAATAGCACAGAATACACAATGTTGGAGAATTGCATCAAACTACTGATGGTGACGACACTGATAGCAACAACAACAACAACAACAACTACTACTACTACTACTACTACTAATAATAATAATAATAATAATAATACTGTTAATTGAAAGGAAGTATTGAAATCAGCTATATGGAAGTCTGCTGTTTTATTTACCTTTCACTATATAGATATGCAATTGCATTTTGGCTGCACTAAAGACACAAATAACAGTTTGTGCAAAATATGAACTCAATATATCCCAACATAGTGTTCACTATAAAGTGGCAACTGAAAAGAAACTGCTGTTCTTTTGTACATGTTGATGGGTTGAAAGTGGTTGACACATTGGGATATGTTTCTACTATAAATCTGTCTGTATAAATTTAGGTTTGCCTACAAACAACCACAACTGTTGAGTGCATGGAAATGGTTTCAAAACACTGGTAGGCAGAAGACAGTTTTGGAAGTGAAAACCATACTGCAGCAAATCTGTCACCTTATCAAAGTTGCTAAACATATACTCATTTATAAATAGCCATCATAGTTTTTCTGTCAGCCCTTGATGTGTAGATGTAATTCAGAGCAGAACACTAAATGAAAGACAATAATGAGAACAAGAAAGTCTAAGTACAATGCAGACAAAATCCAATAAGCAGAGTGGCATGATTGGTAGTAGCTCAAAAGCAGACTGCACTAGATTGAATCATACTGCCTGTCTGGCTTCGTTGCTGCAAATGGCTTGACCCACATGACATGCCACACATGCACCTGTTGATGATGGTTCACTACAATCTGTAGCACCTCTTGAGTCGTGGTCAGTATCAGCCATTGGTGGGCATATTGTATTGGTGACTGGGACATATGTCTTTGTGGTGTTCTAGCTTTAATACCCCATCTGTAAAAGATGAGCACCTTTGTGTCTGTCAAACCACATTGGTACAGTGTCCTGTAGTTCCTTATTTGTGTAAGCCAAAGAATGTAATTCCATTGACAACTGTATGAAGTAACTGTATACTGAGTTGTTCCTAAGACTACATGCATCCATTGAAAACAAATAAAGGTACCACAACAGTATTTGACTACGTGCTACAGCATCAACTAAGTAACTAATAATACTTCAGTGAATGGAATGGGATGTGGTGGATTACCTTCTTTACAGTCTGTATTTGATATGTGGCTTCCACCTTTTTACTGAGATAAAGATGTAATTGAGCATATGACATTTCACATCAAATGAGGACATGCCAGGCACTGTGATAATATTTCTATCAAAAGTTAGCAGAGTTTTTTGCAAAGAGTGCAGAAAAACTGGTATGTCCGTTTTCTGTTTATATACCCATTCTGATACACACATGTGATTTAATTTCTGGCACTATAACAGGTTGAAAAGTAAATAGCCCTCATATTAATATGATGATAGAAAACAACAGAATGAATAAAGGAAAGCAATTTTTGTATAGAGGATGGGCTAGGAAATGGCTAGGCACATGAAAAAGAAGTTAATTACTGTAACTCACCTTTTTTTGTTAATTATTCTTTTGAACCATGGGAAAATTATAGACATCAGTTGGAAAAATATTCTACTTCTGTTTGGTTTCTCAAACTTTATGGTATATGCTTTGTTACCTTTCAATGTATTGTTTCTTTATAGTTAGTAGCATCTGTAATGTGTGCAAAAAACCTATATGTGTAAGTATTTACTGAATAGTGGTATTTTTTCTTTATTAATTTCAGAAATGGGTATTCAGTACTGCATTCAGCCCTATTGAGGGCTGGGTTCACACAAACTCAGGAAATATGTCTGACCATTTACATCACTGTGCTTATAATGTCAGGTAAGACTGTGTTAAATATCTAAGGTTAGAAGAAATTTAATTGAAATTATTTTTATGAACAGTAGTGGCTCCCTATCCCACCCCTCTCCCCCTCTCCTTCTCTCCTACCTACCCCACCTCTCTCTCTCTCTCTCTCTCTCTCTCTCTCTCTCTCTCTCTCTCTCTCTCTCTGTGTGTGTGTGTGTGTGTGTGTGTGTGTGTGTGTGTGTGTGTGTGTATTTTAAGTCTGGGTATGTTTAAGTATACATTCCCTCCCCCATTCCCTCCTCCCCCACTCACTTCTTCACCAGATGTCACTGATACATGGTGATCTGGTAAGGCACAATTCAGATGTAGCCCGTTCATGTAAAAAGTTTACCACATGAGTATTTTGCCAGGAAGTGCGGAGATACAGTACCAGCAAATGCATATTTGCCAGTCTGTGCCTCAATATACTAGGTTAAGCCCTATCTCTTTGCAGTCTAATGAAGGAAAAGCATGTGCTGATTATAGTGACTTTTATGTAGGATGAAGATTTTAAAGACTGGCCCTATTGGTGCTCTTTGAAAGAAGGTCTCGTTGGCATTGATGTTCACTCTTCTTGTACCCTTTAATTTTCTTAGTGATCCAAAAAAATACAACACTAAACAAGCACTCCTTACAGCCATCTACATGGCAGAGGTACACACTTGACAAGCTACACTAAGCAAAGTAAGAGGAAGGGGAAATCTGCCTCAGTATATTGAATGAAACTACATATACACTATGCTATCAAGAGTATCCGGACACCTGGCTGAAAACAACTTTAAAGTTTGTGGCACCCTCCATTGGTAATGTTGGAATTCAATATGGTGTTGGCCCACCCTTAGCCTTGATGACAGCTTCCACTCTCACAGGCATACATTCAGTCAGGTGCTGGAAGGTTTCTTGGGGAATGACAGCCAATTCTTCGCGAAGTGCTGCACTAAGGTATTGATGTTGGTCAGTGAGGCCTGACATGAAGTCGGCATTCCAAAACATCTGAAAGGTGTTCTATAGGATTCAGGTCAGGACTACGTGCAGGCCAGTCCATTACAGGGATGTTATTGTCGTGTAACCACTCCGCCACAAGGCTGTGCATTATGAACAGGTGCTCGATCGTGTTGAAAGATGCAATCACCACCCTGGAATAGCTCTTCAACAGTGGGAAGCAAGAAGGTGCTTAAAATATCAATGTAGGTCTGTGCTGCAAAACAACTAGGGGTGCAAGCCCTCTCCATGAAAAACACGACTACACCTTAACACCACCGTCTCCGAATATACTGTTGGCACTACACACGCTGGCAGATGACGTTCACCGGGCATTCACCATACCCACACCCTGCCATCGGATCGCTACATTGTGTACCGTGATTCGTCACTTGACACAATGTTTTTCCGCTGTTCAATCGTGAAATGTTTACGCTCCTTACACCAAGCGAGGCGTCGTTTGGCATTTACCGGCATGATGTGTGGCTTATGAGCAGCCGCTCGACTGTGAAATCCAGGTTTTCTCACCGCGTGCCTAACTGTCATAGCACTTGAAGTGGATTCTGATGCAGTTTGGAATTCCTTTGTGATGGTCTAGATAGATGGCTGCCTATTACACATTATGACTCTCCTCAACTGTCAGTTGTCTCTGTCAGTCAACAGACAAGGTCGGCCAGTACGCTTTTGTGCTGTAAGTGTCCCTTCATGTTTCCACTTCCTTATCACATTGGGAACAGTGTTTAGGGGTGTGGAAATCTTGCGTGCAGATGTATGACACTAGTGACACCCAATCACCTGACCATATTCGAAGTCCATGAGTTCCACAAAGAGCCCCATTCTGCTCTCTCACAATGTTTAATGACTACTGAGGTTGTTGATATGGAGTACCTGGCAATAGGTGGGCAGCACAATGCACCTAATATGAAAAATTATGTTTTTGAGGTGTCTGGATACTTTTGATCACATAGTGTAAATAGTCTGTGGGGAAATTCAAATGAATGAGTGGTTAGGCACACATTATATTTGTTTTCTAGTTGGCACTTAGGCCACAGCTGGTTTCTGCATAATAATAAACATTTGTAATAATTGTATGTGGAAGACATTGTCATTTAGGTACATTGCTGGTATTATGAGGGGTACCCAAGTGAAAATAAGACAGATGGAATAAAGTAAGTAAACTGTTTATTTCAGACATAATCACCATAACATAATGTATTTGACTCACTTTGAGTTAGGATGGTCAATGCCTTAATTGAAAAATGTTGCAGTTGTGTACAGTACTGTGATTGTACCCAGGCATGCACCTCTTTGCTCAAAGCAGATCGATGGCCACAAATGTCTTTCTTCAGGGACCCAAAAATATGGAAATCACATGGGGAGAGCTGGGGGTTGTGTGGGGATATGTAAGGGCTTCTCAGCAAAACTTCTGGAATGTAGTGGAGACAACCTTAGCAACATGTTGGCCCACATGGGTACAATCATGGTTCCATAGGCAACCACAAACATTTTGCCATGAAGGCATTGATCGTCTTATCACACAGTAGAATAAATTTTTTAACAGTTATGGAAAAAAATTTTGAAGTAATAAGCAGCTACTTACATTTTTCCAATCTGTTCTATTTTTATTTGACTGCCTCTTATACGGTTAACTTAGTTAATAGGGTCAAAGAGGTAGGGCAAGGCATGTGACATCAAAATGCAGCAGAAAACTGATGAGAGATGGATGTGGTTTCAATTCTGATACATGAATAATTCAGTGACCATCCTGACGAGTCTCAGTCAACTGTTAATAAAATGTACCATGCAGTACACATTGGTTTTCTGCTGATGGAAGGAAGAAAAATGCCTCAAGAAATTAATGTCACTCAGCAGATACCTTAAGTTGAGGTTTTGGGTCATTCGCCCATCTAAAGTTTTTACATCCTTTATCACAGTTTTGAAATTGTATTTTATAAACTAAACCTACTTACACAGTTTCAAAGCCATCAGTAAATGTTTAGCAAATATAGTTACAAAATGACAGATTTCAACATTAGAGTATATCCCACAATTTATGGATGGTAAATGCAGTAGCACTATATCACAAATTACAGGAGACAAGAACAATCAGACACTGACTAAGCCAACGATACTGTCTCCACCCTCTCTTGTCCTCTTCCCTTATAAGGAGGACAAATGTTTAAGAAAAATGAAGAAAATAGATAAGTGAGAACAAAAGGTGTGAGGAATCATAGCAGTGGCTACCCTAAAATTGACCTTGAACTTTTACTAAGGTAACTGTTAATTCCTTATCACCATCTCTCTAGTTCCTCAATTGATTGATCATCAATTACTTCACCAGAAGATTACTGTTGTGGAACAACAGAATCTACATCTGACTCCACCAGCTACTTTAAGGTATGTGGCAGTTGCGAATAATACTGTCTGTGGTCCGTAGCCTAGGTTGCAAAGGTCTGTCCATACACATGCCAGCTATCTTGCCTCATTTGTTATACTCATCTTAAGCATCCTCAGTTTGAAGGGGGAACAAAGTATCCATTGTTGTTTCATCCTCTCACCCATAGATCAGGAAAAATGGCGCAAAACCCATAGTGTCTTTGTTTCCTGTGTTGTATCTGAATATTGTGACAGACAGAATTGTATTTGAGTCTCTGTTCAGTGTCTATGTATATTGAGAGCACATTTGTGAACATCTTATTAAAACATTGTGTGATGACATTTGTCTGCTGCTGGTAGGTAGATGTCATCCTGTGGATGATGTTGCATTATGAAATTACTCCTGACACCAATCTTGACTAAAAAACTTTTCTATGATTAATGAACTTTAATTCAAAAGTATATCTTCCACAAGAAACCACATGATTTACAGAACTTTGACAGTTCCTATAGCCTTGATGATTGTGTAGTGCATGAAGTAGTCAGTGAACCTGTTATCCATTTATTCCCATTTGTTGACTCGATTAACCTCCCAAAAAAGGAAATTCCAGTGTAATGAAGTGGAGCAACTGTAGGAGGAATTGGTACGAGATGTCCTGGGAATACTAAGGCATGGGCTTCCATTGTTGGCAGTTCCCTACAGTGGCTTACAAAAGTCTTACAGTTCAATTGAGACTTGGCAAATGATATCTGCTTTTGATTATATCAAAGGTCTTTGAAACTACCCGATGACTTGACATTGGAGTGTCATGAAAATACTTCAGTATGTAAATGAACTGGGATGACGAGCAACCATTTGCATCCCGTTGGGTCATAATTATTTTTACACAGTGTTCCATCTTTTAATCTTAATTCTGCTTTGGTGACATCTTTCATTTCTATGGTATCTACGATCTTCACTGATGTTGGATTTTTCCTTTGTTCATTACTGCTGCGATGACTTGGATATAGAGTTTCACTCTACCAAAACAGTACATAAATGATGTAGTAAATGATAGGATTATGGGTAGTGTTGGAAGGAAAGAAACATAAGTGAGTGTATGAGAGGGAAACCGGAAGCTGATGACTTCTCTCTGCCTTTTGTGTGTTTTGCACATTATTAGAACAGCATGCACTTGGGTGTTAGTCCATTGTATATTTTATGTTGTTAAAAATATAAAT
This sequence comes from Schistocerca serialis cubense, assembly GCF_023864345.2. Taxonomy (NCBI): domain Eukaryota; kingdom Metazoa; phylum Arthropoda; class Insecta; order Orthoptera; family Acrididae; genus Schistocerca; species Schistocerca serialis. The sequence goes on from NC_064640.1 coordinate 339,002,108, forward strand.
TGCATTTTATAAGTAATAAAAATTAGTGGACCACATAACTTTTGCTCTTTTATATAACCAAAGCAATATTGAGTACTTTCAACGCAAGTACAGTTTACGCGTACAAATCTATATAATTATTTTGGTTATTCCGTACCCAATAGAACATTCTTCATCATGATCAAAGGCAACAGTTTCCTGTTATTATTGATAAGTGTGAAAGTTGTTTATGAATAACAATAGAATGTTTTATGTAAGTTCAATGAAGTATTGGAGCGAAGTTTGATATGGTTTTAAGGAAATGTTTTTTTCTAGAGCTACATAATATAACTGTATTGCTTTTCTTGATTTTTGCTACAACATCCTTCTGTTTCACGTTACAAACCAACAATAACTTTTGAGTAAAACCTGAATTAAACATTGAAAATTTGAAGCTCGCTATAAATACTGCTTATTTTTAAGCACCAGATGGGAGGATAACTATATAGAACAAAAATGTTCCATAGTTTATGTAGCCGTTTATATGAGGGTTGCCCAGAAATTAATGCTCTGAATTTTTCCTTCTTCAGCAATTCTTTATGGAACATAATGAGAATTACACACACACAAGAGTGGTGTTTTATCTACACACCCTATTTTTCCACATAATCTCCATCTCATTTTATATCCTTCCTCCAGTGTGAAACAAGGGCATGACTGCCCTGTCAGTATCAGTCCTTGTCCTGATGGCAGATAATGGCATCCACACTTTCTTTGCTAATTGACAGGTGTAGCACCAACTGCCGAGTCCTAATGTGTCTGTCCTTGCAAATGACTATATCAGCTCGCTGCAACACGTCAGGTGTGACAGCCATGGATGGCCTCCCCAACCGCTGCAAATTGTAGGAGCTCCACTGAACTGCCTTCTGATGACCTCATCCTCCATGCCCAGTGACTAACTGTGCTTCTGTCGACAGCAGATGCTCCATAAACTTAGCACAAGTGTTTGTAAATATTTCCCACAGTTTCTTTCTCTGCACTGAGAAATTCAATAACGGCACATTGCTTGTAAGGTACATCAACCATACGCGACTGGAACAGGAAAGGGAGGTAATGACAGTGGCACGTAAAGTGCCCTCCGCCACACACCGTTGGGTGGCTTGCGGAGTATCAATGTAGATGTAGATGTAGATGACATTTTGAAACTGTCCTGCAGCTACACTATCTGTCGGAGGTGACGGAAACTTGGCACGCTCACTCAGGAGACTTCAAATAATACATATGTTACGTTTCACACTTGTAGCATTGTTTTTGGCTGAGAAAAAGAATGTGGTGTATTACGTTCTGGGCAACCCTTGTATATCCTTATCCCGTTTCTAAGCAGTTCACCACTTCCGGTTTCTGGGGGAACCTAGTAAGACACTGAAGACACTGATCTCATACACAAACAGAGCAATGAAAATGAGGTAATGCCCCTTAGATACACAACACACCTAACATACAGGAAATGCAGTTATGAGCTTAACTGACCAAGGTAACTAGGGAAATTACTGTAGTCTTCACTTACTTACGGTAGTTTACAGTAACCTGCAGTAATTCTACAACTCTACATGGGTTCAACCAGCACCTATTATGTTCCTTGAATGGATTTTGTGAAAAGCAGATAGCATCATTGTTTTTGCGTGTAACAGTGACTTTGTGCCCTGAAGCTTCAGTGCCCTTTTCGTAAGATGTCTTACTGATTTCTTTAGGATTATCAGTTGGCATACATAATAATCAAATGTCACAACAGTGAATGGACTGCTATATTAATGGGGTTGGAACTTATCGACTGATCATATGATTGCAATGCACTATTTCTCAGTCATACAGTAATTCTTCTAAAATCACATGAGCCTTTGTTTTCAGATATTTTATTTGTTGTAAGGAAGATGACCACAACTGATTTTGGGAATGACAATTCAGTCAGCTGCCAACAGAAATCAGAGATTCTCCCTGAATGTAGAAGGCAGGCATCAGTGATGAACAATTTGCAGCTAGCTGCACCCAGTGTGCTCAGTGGCTACTGGTGGGACCTCTTCCATATCTCAGATGAGAGCCTCAGAAAACGCACTTAGCTGACACTGGCTTTCTTTCCCAACTTGTGCACTGTTTCTCCAAGGGCCTTCCATCATCCACCCAACATTGGAGCTCCCACTGACTACCATACCTAAATTCTGCACTTCTCCAGACCTTTCAGCGAGATTGGCTTTGGTTCTAACAAGAGAGGAGTCTGATGCTGGATTAGATACGTTCTCAGCAATGGGCAAGACCTCAAATATGCTTTCAAGACATAAAGGGGCAGCTTTGTGGACATTACCTTCTTTTGCCTTCCATGTAGAGGTTGACAGGATGACTTCGTTACACACTGTTTTGAATCAGTTGAGCAATCACGATCTGTCTAGAAGTTTCATTTAGTTCAGAGTGCTTGTTTTCATAAAAATGATTTCACATTTTTGGTGATTTTCGTTTCACATTTTTCTTTATCCTGAAAAGGCTTGGATTCTCTTTTAATCTAAATTATAAGATGAAGTCACACAGACCCAGTGAATAGGATGGGTGTGAAACTATCTTAGTTTTAAGACTTAATTATGTTACTCAGTGCAGAATATTTACCCACCTCAGGAGCCATGTGTGTTAACATGCTGCTTACAGGTTGGGGAGGTGCATCGGGCCCGGATCTGCCTGGCACATTAACTGTGAAGGTCGGTGTGCTGGCCAGCCTGAATATGGATTGTAGATGGTTTCTCACAGCCGGCCGTTGTGGCCGAGCGGTTCTAGGTGCTTCAGTTTGGAACCGCGCGACCGCCACGCTCGCAGGTTCGAATCCTGCCTCGGGCATGGACGTGTGTGATGTCCTTAGGTTAGTTAGGTTTAAGTAGTTCTGAGTTCTAGGGGACTGATGACCTCAGAAGTTAAGTCCCATAGTGCTCAGAGCCATTTTTGGTTTCTCACATCCCATTAAGTGAATACTGGGCTGGTACCCAAGTCCCACATCAATCATGTGATTTGCAAACATATAGAGAACTTTTACTCACTTTCACATTAATAACAATACATGCATGCAGTTTCGGTGCCCATATTCCATTCTGGCGGTGGGGGGGGGGGGGGGGGCATAATAGTGTGGTGACGGGAAGGCCATCCAGCCAACACTTAAATTAACCATGCCAAATCTGTTAATGACCATGCTGACCCTATGTTGATACGTGGGACAAAGGCACAAGGAAGAAATGATGACTCCATTTACAATATTAGCTGTGATGATTGTATGAGACAAGTAAAAATGGTGTGCTGAACTGGAATTTGAACCCAGATTCCTGCCATTTCTGAGCGGTACAGTACCGGTTATTCCACCCACAGAGGCTCACTTTTAGCTATAACTCATTACAGATACAGATTACAGATCAATACACAACTTTATCTTGTCACATAAAGTCATTATCATTTTGTATTTTGGCCAAAAAAACAGTTGATACACAACACTTTGCAATTTGGAGTATTGTCATGGTGAAGAACCAGTTATCTCATACCCACATTGCAACCTGTAATTATTGCAGTAGCTCTCATGACTGTAACACCATGCATCACCATCTGTAATAATTTTTACTAGAACTTGATATCAACACATTGATGTGTCATACTTACTTGACTTGACTTGACTTGACTTAATTTCTTTGGCCCCTATGGGGGCATAGGGCATCCAGGAGAATTCGCCATCCATCTCTGTCTTTGGACATTTGCCTCAATTCTGCGCAGGTCTTGCTAACTCTTTTTGCTTCCCCTTCCACTGTCCTCTTCCATGTGCCCCTAGGTCTTCCTCTCTTCCTTGTTCCCTGGGGATTCCATTCCAATATTTTTTTCCTGATGGCTCCATCTGGTTTTCTCAAGGTGTGCCCCAACCAACTCAACTTTCTCTCTCGTCTCTGGTCTTCTATAGGTATCTGGTTTGTTATTCACCAGAGCTCCTCATTACATATTTTTTCTGGCCACCAGATATTCATGATGCACCGAAGACACCTATTTCTGAAGCTTTGTAACTGGGATGTTATCTTTTTATCCATTTTCCAGCTTTCACTGGCATACAGAAGGACAGCCTTCACATTTGTATTAAAATACAGATTTTTGTTTTGTATATGATATTTCTGTTTTTCCATAATGAATACAATTGTATGAAGGCAGCATTTGCCTTTTTAATGCAGTTTTTCACATCATCTCCAGCTCCACCATCTTCCGTCACTATACTACCCAGATACAGGAATGAGTTGACAGTCTCCACCTGCTGCTCCCCTATTAACAGTGGCACCTCCGTGTTCCCTGAATTTACTCTTATTTCCTTTGTTTTGCCTGTATTTATCTTGAGGCCAGCAGTCTCTACTTCTTCTTTCAGCAAGTTTAATTTAGCTTGCGTATCAGTCAGCCTTTGAGCTAATAAAACTATGTCATCTGCAAAATCCAAATCCTCCAGACATTCATGGATCCCCCACTGGATTCCTCGTCTCCTCTTCTCATAACTGAGTCTAGAACAAGTAGAAAAAGTGTTGGTGATTAAATGCAACCCTGCCGGACTCCAGTTGTTACTTTTATGGCCTCTGTCATATTTCCCTTGTGGAGTACACAACATTTGTAGCCATCATATAGATCTTTTATGATGTTTAAGATTTTCTGTGGTGTGCCATTCTTCCGCAACACCTGCCAGAGCACTTTGTTTCACAGAATCAAAGGCCTTTTGAAAATCAATGAATGCCAGGTACATGGTTGCTTGGAATTCTTTGCTTTGTTCTAAAATGATCCTAAGGGTGTTAATAAGATCAACACAACTGTGCTGTGCCCTAAAACTGGCCTGTTCTTTACGCAGTCACTTTCCAAGAGACTCTTTAGTTCTGCTCAAAATAATTCTGGTGAGGACCTTACTGGGCACTGACAACAATGTAATACCATGCCAATTGTTACAGACTGACAAATTTCCCTTTTTCAGGAGCTTTACCACCAAACCATTTTTCCACTCCTGTGGAGATTTCTCTTCAAGCCAAATATGCTTCAGCAAGGGATGGAACATTTTAACAGTACTTTCAGTATCAGCTTTTAAGAGCTCCAGTGCCCTGTTGTCTAGGCCTGGAGCCTTTGTTTTCTTTAGTGTTTTCAAAGCTATCCTAATTTTGTCCATTGTGGGACTCTGCAAATTTGTATCTTGATCTTCTTTGACTTCCTCTGGAATGTCTCTTACCTGTTCCTCTTGGTTGTCTTCACAATTTAACAGTACCTTGAAGTGCTCCCCCATCTCTGTAGCTGTGTCTGTTGAGTTGCAAGCATCACCCCATCCTTGTTCGTAACTGGCCCTCCACGTCTAAAGTTCTTCATTGACAACTGTTTGGTCATATTGTAGAGCTCTTTCACATTTCTTTGTCTTGCTGCCTCTTCTGCTAATTTTTCTTGCTCATCTATCAATTTTCTTTTATCTCAACATAGTCTTATTTTCACTTTTTTGTTCGCCTCTGTGTATTCCTTACGCACTTCTGCGTTCTTGTCTTACAAAGATTTAACATAAGTTTTAGTTCTTTCCTGTGGCTGATTTTATTCCATGTAGCATCAGAGATCCATTCCTTTCTTTGATTTGCCTTAAATCCTAAGATTTTTTTCTGCCACATCTAAATAACTGTCTTTGATTTTTTGCCAACATGTTTCAATTCCCTCTTCCATAAAGTTTTCTTCAGAGAGGACCTGGAATCTGTTTTGTAGTTCAAGGACAAATGTTTCTTTGATCTGTTGGTCTTTTAATCTTGCCACATCTATTTTCTTTCACCTGTGATTGAGCTTGGTTCTATTTGCCACTATCTTCAGTCTGAATTCTGCCAAAACTAGGTGGTGGTCACTTCCAACGTATGCTCCTCTTCTATTTTTGACATCTAACAGAGTGTCGGAACTTGCGGCTTATGACTATGTGGTCTATTTTATTTTTGCTAACGTGGTCTGGAGAAACCCACGTTATCTTATGGCAGCTACAATGTGGAAACAATGTGCCTCCAATGACTAGGTCATGTTCAGCGCACGTATCTATCAACAGTTCACCATTTACATTCCTGATCCCCGCACCATGCACACCCATGATATGTTCAAGCCCTTCATTTTTTGAACCAACTTTTGCGTTCAAGTCACCCATTAAAATTTTTATGTCCCTAGAATTTGTTTGTCTAAGGACTCCATTAAGCTCTGTATAAAATGCATCTTTTAATTCTCCATTAGCTATTTCAGTAGGTGCATAGCATTGAATTACAGTGACATATCACACATTTGTTTTAAAGCGTGCGGTTATTATCCTTTCTGAGACTGGTTTCCACTCCAGTGAGCTCTTCTTGCTGCTTTGATAGTAAGAGCCCTTCACCATTCCTATGCATTGTGTCTTCAACTGTCTGACCCACATACAGCAGCTCTCCACCATTCGGTGTTTGGAATTCCCCAGATTCTGGCCACCTTATTTCACTTAGTCCCAATATATCTAGTCAGTAGTTCTCCATCTCTTTTTTAACCTGTCTTAGCCTCCTTGCCTCTCTCAACGTCCTTACATTCCATAAACCAATACAGGTTTTTCTTTTCAGGCCAAAGGTCATATCCTTAAGATCCACTCGGCTGTTTCTCCTTTTAGTTTCTGTGATATGTGTTTTTTGGTTGTGTGGGTTATCAGCCCACAGCCCCTGAGTGTCCTGGTGGATCTGTCACCTCATAGCCTGGACAGCTGCCAAGGTTTTATTTCAGGGCCTTACTCCTTAGATAGCTTGTCTTCACCACGACTACAAAACACTATCCATCCCTTCGCAGTAAGGCCTATGTACATCAACGTTGTCCTGGTTTCCAAGGATCTTCCGCTGTCCACATTACGGGACTGTGTCTGCTGTCACACAATCAGAGGGAGGAAAAGGAAAGGAAGAGAGTGTATAGGATGGGATAGAATAGAATAGAACAGGACAGGACACTGGGAGACACACTTTGTCTGGATCCTCTATGGAGACCTGTCCGGCTTGGGAGCCCCTGCTGGTAGTTACACTACCGCTGGTATAGCCCTCCAATTCATTGGATCACACAAACCCCCTTGCCTACACGGACAGTGTTTCGTTAACGCGGTGTCTCCTGAGGGGGTTGTGTCATACCCACAACTGCAAAATTGTCAAGCATGTCAATCAGTAACTTACAAAAACCAGCATTTGCTGATGTCTCTGCATGGATGATGGTTGGTCAGTCGATTTACAACAGTGTGGTACCGAGCAGGATAACTCATGAGTACTACACTTCCACTCACAGCAAAGGATTCTAGTTACTACTGGATCTTCATTCATGCCGTGATTCATCTTCTGATTTATATGATCTTGTTTAATTGACAGTTGTTTGTTTTGTGATACAGTTTGTGTATGGATTCCTTTACAACAGAACTTGGATAGACATGCACACTTAACTTGTGACAACCAACCAATAGGTACAGCTGTCTGTATGACACAGATAGACTCTCACAATTAAAGGCTATTTCATTTCTATATTTTACACACAGTCATTATCATTTCATTTTCTGGTCAAAAGATGTTCTACATACAACGCTTTGTGGTTGGGAATACTGCAGTGGTGAGGAGGCAGTTGGCAATATTGGGAGCAGGGTATATACACTCTGGGACAACCGAGAAATCCGTGAAAAACCAAGGAATTTTTTCATCTGGGAGAAAACCGTGGCAAACCCGGGAATTTTTCAGAATTCCAGGAATTTTTCATTGTTTTAGTTTTCTGTTAAATTTATGTAATTTTGACTGTTAAAAACTGATACTCTAGCAAAGAATATTACTTTATCCCACTACTGCAAAATAATGCTGCAGCAATAAAACATAAATGAGAGAGAAAAAAAATAAAAGTTTAGTTGCAAAGGAAATGCGCACTTCACAACATCCCGCCTGCCAACAGCAAAATGTGTCAATGGCCTTCGGGTGAAGACAATGCAGTACTTCGTAACATCTAATTGCTTCTGATGAGCATGACATCAAAGTTGTTTACATTAGATTCGTTTGAGCAGTTGCCAGTGGGCTCATGCACATTTGTATTTCAGTCACATGTGAGCAGTACCTTCTCCCGCTTCTGGCTACTTGTAGGCAGATGCGAAGCGTATAAATTTATCTGGAGCGCCCAAACTGCCAGATTCATGCATGCACAGAGCAGTCTTAGTTGTAGTGGGGGGTGAGGTAGTTCCCACGTGACCTGTGTTTATGTTTAGTGATTTTTTGCTGTTTCCTCTTGGTTTACAGCTCCCACGTCAAATGGAAACAAAACAGGTTTCTGTGGCCAGGAGCTATGAAATGAATTAAAATACATTCACATAATTATGGAAGGCTGAAAACAATTATTAGTTTCACTTTTCTGATTTTATTTCCACGTGTTTGACAGCCAAACAATAATCGCCTTGCAAGCAATAATCGCCTTGCGGAACAATGAAGTTATTTTCATCGGTTTTCTAAAGAAACTTGGTTTTTATTAATATTTTCCACGGAGACAATCAATTTATTTGAAACGAAGCATTTCATTCCACAGTATGGCTAGTTCCAATTGTTCGCAGAATTTCAAGTGCACATTCTCATCTTCTGGCACGTACGGCATTTTACCATAATAAAGAACCAAATGTGAGATAGTACAGTTCTGGTACTCCAAGAAATTTGCATCCCGAAAACCATAGTGAAAAGCTTAATGTGAGGTTGGGACCTACTTCATTCCGAATATGGACATGCGAATGCGCACATCAAGCTGAATTATACACTTTAGTATGGTTTACAAAATTCCAATGCTCTTGGAGTATCCCCTGATGTCTTGTTTCTTTTATGACATATTGTAAGACCTCTTAATGCTTTATACATAAGAAAATATGGGCTTCCTATGCCATCGTAGCTGCATAATGCCTGCTTTCTGGCGCTCTGTGTCAACTACCAAAACGAATCTATTTCTGACAGGTTTCAGGAAAATATTATGAATGGTGGTTTGAAAAGTATTATTTTCAAAGTAAATTTTCTTTTACACAATATAAAACATATTACGTGTGAGAATGTGCAATGTATTTCTTAAATCACACGTTGAGGACCAGCCACTCAGAAGAATTTCGAGCCCAGAAGACCACACATTTATGTCATTATTGTAAATTTTACTGGCACATTTCTGTGATGTATCTTAAAGTGTAACACTTGCAAAAAAAGACTAATATTACATGTGAAAGCTCAGCTTCTCTTGTAGCTTATTAATCAAAAATGTCTCAAATGGCTCTAAGCACTATGGGACTTAACATCTGAGGTCATCAGTCCCCTAGATTTAGAACTACTTAAACCTAGCTAACCTAAGAACATCACGCACATCCATGCCCGAATCAGGATTTGAAACTGCGACTGCAGCAGCAGCGCAGTTCCGGACTGAAGTGCCTAGAACTTCTCGGCCACAGTGGCCGGCAGTTATTAATCTTCGAGATCTATATTATATGTGAAAGCGTAGCTTTTGTTGTAGCTACACTACATATGTTAATTTAAACCATTTAAGTGATGTTGCTATTGGCTGACAACATCATGTTCCCTCTGCTCTGAACAACTGCTGTCATCGGCTGGCAAGATCATGTGACAAGAATTATGATTGGCTTACAAAAGGGCATTCCAATCTTGATTTCAATGCTTTGGCAACTAACTTGCTGTGCTTGGTGGACTTTGAATTTATAAGTCCATATTTACGAAAACATGGAAAAAGTGTATTTTCACCCGGGAAAACGTATTTTGTAACCGGGAAATCTGGGATTTTTTTTTCCTTGTCCACATATACATCCTGTGTGAGGGAGTAACTTGAATGATTTATGATGATGATGATAGCGGATGATATTTGTATGAGGTGCATCCAGAAAGTAAGTTTCCCTATCTTTTAAAACAAAGACAACATAGTTACATGAAAAACTTTATTGGCAACAGGTACAGCAATGTTTGAGCTATTTTTTGACATAGTCACCAAAATAATTAAGACACATGTCATATCATGAGATCAACTTTTGTATTCCTGTGTCATAGAAGTCTGTCGCCTCTGAATGGAACCAGTGTGTGACAGTCTTCTTCAACCATGGCGCACAATTTCTTGAACAGCAGGTGCTTAGTGACAATTTCATGTGACAAGGCTCACGATATTCATGGAAAATGGCTGCTGAACTATGTAATCATGAAGAAATGGTTCTCTAGGATGCGCCGCCACACCAGCTCAAGCAGGTGATCATTGATGAGGGATAGTTGCCCATTGTGGTCTTCATTATGTGCACTTTGATGACCTTCAGAAAAAATCCTACACCAGCGTCACATCATCTGTTTGCTCATGATGTTTTGCCCATGTAGCTGACAGAACAAATGATGAATTTTGATGGGCACTATGTTTTGTGCATTAAGGAACCTTACCACTGACAAAACCTTGCAGATGGTGGGGGAACAAATGAGAGACAACTTTTTGGGGCACTGCTGCCATGATACTGGCATCAGGTGTAACCTGTCCAGCTAGCATTTGATTGACATGTCATAGATCTGTTATGCATGCACAATCTTCCTGGCTAAATACATTGAGAGAGAGAGAGAGAGAGAGAGAGAGAGAGAGAGAGAGAGAGAGAGTAAACATTTACAGAACTTGTTAACAATCCTGTGTAAACAGTTTTTAATATAGACTATGCATTGTTCATAGTTTGTTTGCTCCATTTTAATATATTACCATTTACTGGGAACAGGACCCCCTGCTGGTCTGGGGGTTAGAATAGGGCCGAGGTATTCCTGCCTGTCATGAGGCGACTAAAAGGAGTCTCTCATGTTTCAGCCTTTATGTGATTGTCCCCTGTAGAGTTTGACTTCCATTTTTCAAAGTTATCCTGAAGAGCGAGCCAATTGGGAAAGGGCGCCTTACATGGTGCATGTCTATCATGCGCTGAGACCTATTGCATCCTTCATCGACGTGGATCTCCACTTCTGCTCATTCTCCAAAAGTTGGGCAAGGTCACCCTCCTGGGTGCGTATTTTTCCATCATGTGTGCAGTATCGTTTTCTACGCTGATGATGATAGTGGACTTGTTTGCTTGCTTGCACCTGATATCCAGCACGGTAGCCAGTCCATTGTGGTGGGACTGCCATGTACCCTGTTGGTTGTGTGGCGCTGTGGGGAGGCCCCCTAGTTGGAGTGGGTGGCATCAGGGTGGATGACATGCGATGAAGTGTAGTACATCATCTCTTGTGGTGGTCAAACACCAGCAGTCTCTTAAGTGTTCATGGGCTCAATTCAACGCACAGAAGTACGACCCCAAATTGTTCCCTTCCCTGGCACACCATGGATGGCAGCCACTCTTATTCGCCCCGTTACCTTGTATGTTTGAGAGGTGATGGGGAATCTTTCATGATGATGAAGCTTCAGTTTTTTGTTGACCATTTAGAGGTCAAGTCTGTGGAGGTGGAGGGCTTGCCCAAAATGAGATGTGGGTCAGTCTTGATCAAAACAGCATCCTCTGCCCAGTCATTGGTGTTACTCGCTTGTGACAAGCTGGGGGATGTTTCTGTAACCATCACACCCCATAAGAGCTTGAATATGGTCCAAGGTATCATATTTTATAGGGACCTTCTTTTGCAGTCTGACGATGAGCTGTGCGCCAATTTAGAGCAATGGGGTGTACATTTGGTTTGGCGTGTCCACCGGGGCCTGAGGGATAATCAAGTTGCCACCGGTGCCTCAGTCGTAGCCTTTGAGGGTGATACATTACCCAAGAAGGTCAAGGTGATATTCTACCACTGTGATGTAAAGCCCTATATCCCTCCCCCAATGCAGTGCTTTAAATGCTGGAAGTTCGGCCATATGTCTTCCCGCTGTACTTCTAGCGTCACATGTCGAGATTGTGGATGCCCATCACATCCCAATACTCCATGTGCCCTGCCTCCCATCTGTGTCAACTGCGGAGAACACGATTCACCTTGCTCGCCTGACTGCAGGATGCTCCAGAAAGAAAGGAAAATCATGGAGTACAAGACCCTGGACCAACTGACCTACACTGAGGCTAAGAGGAAATTTGAACGCCTACATCCTGTACATATGACATCGTCTTAAACCATCGCTACAACAGTTCTAGCCCCATCATCTCCGCCAGCCCCAGTCACCTCTCAGAGCCGGAAGACTACACCTGCCCCCTTGACAATGGGGGCATTTCCTTCCCTGTTGCTCCTGCACCACTTACTTCGGGAACAATACCCCCCAACCATTGGGGATATGAGTTCCCTCTTCTGTGCCAGAGAAGTGTAAATCATCTTCGGCTCCTCTCGCTAGGAAGGGGTCCCATGGGTCACTCCCATCCCAGGTTTCCGCTAGTGGGAAATATGACACCCGCCAGTGGCTGAAGAGCCCTAAAGCAGCTGGTCATAGGGCTTCATGATCATCCTCAGTCCCAGAGACTGAATCAGTGGAGTCCTCCCAGCCAGGGAAACCCAAGGAGCAGTGAGAGAAATCCTGAAGAAGATCCCCAAGACCAAGGAAATTGCGGTGGCACCCACACTACCGCTACCTACAAGCTCTGCGTCTGCGGATGAGGTGGAGATTCTGGCATCCGCTGAGGACGTAGATCTTGCCATACCCTCAGACACAATGAATATAGACTGCTCAGGCAGTAAGTCAGTGGCAGCAGGTGACCCTGAGGCGTAAATTGCCTCATTGAATGTTACATGCCTTCCCAGTCTCACGGTGACGTCATCCTCCAGTGGAATCGCGGAGTTTTTTCCACTGTCTGGCTGAGCTCTGGCAACTGTTAATTTTTACACTTGCTTTTTTGCATTGGCCTCCAGGAAATCTGGTTCCCGGCAATGCGGTCCCCTGCCCTCCATGGCTATAAGGGATATTACAGGAACTGTAGTGACTATACTAGAGTGTCGGGTGGAGTTTGCGTTTATGTCCTAAACTCAGTCTGCAGTGAAACTGTGCCCCTTCACACCCCTCTTGAAGCTGTGGCTGTCAGAATAAGGATGACACAGGAAATAACTGTCTGCAATGTATATCTTCCTCCAGATGGTGCAGTACCCCTGAATGTATTAGCTGCACTGATTGATCAACTCCCTAAACCTTTCCTACTTTTGGGAGATTTTAATGCCCATAACCCCTTGTGGGGTCTCAGTTCAACCTCTGCCTCTTAAATACTGGGGCCGCCACACATTTCAGTGTGGCTCATGGTAGTTAGTCGGCCATTGATTTATCAATTTGCAGCCCAGGACTTCTCCCATCTATCCACTGGAGAGCACATGACAATCTGTGTGGTAGTGACCACTTCCCCACTTCCTGTCACTGCTCCAGTGTCAGGCACATGGATGCCTGCTTAGATGGGCTTTAAACAAGGCATACTGGGAAACTTTCACCTCTGCTGTCACCACTGAATCTCCCAAACACGAAAACATCGATGTGATGGTTGTGCAGGTGACTACAACAATTGTTTCTGTGGCAAAAAATGTGATCCCTCGTTATTTATTGTGCCCCCAGCGAAAGACAGTCCCTTGGTGGTCGCCTAAAGATGCTGAAGCAATTAAGGAGCATTGGCAAGCTCTACAGCGGCATAAATGGCACCCTTCCCTGGAGCACCTCATAGCCTTTAAATGGCTCTGTACCCACATTCGCCAACTTATCAAACGATGGAAGCAGGAGTGTTGGGAGAGATACATCTCCTTAAAGTCTGGGCAAGGATCAAATGTGTTTTTGGGTACCAGACCCCACCAGTGTTCCGGGTGTTAACATAAATGTCGTGTTATCTACCGACACAATGATGGTTGCCGAGCACTTTGCTGAGCACCATGCTCGAGCCTCTGCATGAGCCTCTGCATCGGAGAATTACCCCTCAGCCTTTCGCATTCTCAAATGGTGGCTGGAAGGGACAGTCCTCTCATTCACTACACGCCACAGTGCATCCTATAACGCCCCATTTACAGAGTGGAAGCTCCTCAGTGCCCTTGCACACTGCCCAGACACTGCTCCTGTGTCAGATCAGATCCACAGTCAGACGATTAAACATCTCTCATCTGACTACAAGCAACATCTCCTCATCATCTTCAACTGAATGTGGTGCGATGACATCTTTCCATTGCAATTGCAGGAGAGCACCATTGTTCTGGTGCTCAAACCCGGTAAAAACCCACTTGATGTGGCTAGCTATCGGCCCGTCAGCCTCACCAATGTTCTTTGTAAGCTGCTGGAATGTGTGGTGTGTCAGTGGTTGGGTTGGGTCCTGGAGTCACATGTCCTACTGGCTCCTTGTCAGGGCGGCTTCCACCAGGTTCACTCTACCACTGATAATTTTGTGTCCCTCAAGAGTGCCATCTGAACTGCCTTTTCCAGACACCAACACCTGGTTGCCGTCTTTTTTGATTTACGAAAAGCGTATGTCATGACCTGGCAACATCATATCATTGCCATATTATATGAGTGGGGTATATTAGGCCGGCTCCTGACTTTTATCAAAAATTTCCAGTCACTTCATGCTTTTCATGTCCAAGTTGGTGCCTCCCTTAGTTCCTCCCCCAGATCCAGGCGAATGGGCTCCCGCAAGGCTCTGTATTGAGTGTATCTCCATTTTTAGTGGCCATTAATGGTCTAGCAGCAGCTGTAGGGCCGTCCGTCTCACCTTCTCTATGCAGATGACTTTTGTATTTTGTACTGCTCCTCCAGTAGTGGTGTTGCTGAGCAGTACCTACAGGGAGCTATCCACAAGGCGCAATCATGGGCTCTAGCCCACAGTTTCCAGTTTTCAGCCACAAAGTCAGGTGTTATGCACTTTTGTCAGTGTTGTACTGCTCTCATCTGGAACTGGAACTTTACCCTAATGACGATCCACTCACTGTAGTGGAGACATATCGATTCTTAGGACTGGTTTTCGACACCCAATTGGATTGGCTTCCTCACCTTCGTCAGCTTAAGTGGACTGCGCATCCGAATTACTATCTCCTTTTTACACCCATGGCGGTTCATCTCTCACATCGGTGGCCCAGTTCAGGGCTTCCAATTGCAGTTTGTGTCCGATCCCTTCTTTCCGAACTGGAGTCCTTGCCTTTACCACCTATACTTGTAGTCCATTCACGTATACCTCCATGGTGTACACCTAGGCTGCGGCTTTGCCTTGACCTTTCACATGGCCCTAAGGACCCAGTTAACTCCATGGCTCTCCACTGCCACTTCCTCTCGATTCTTGACATGTACCAGGGCCATGAAGTGGTTTACACCAATGGCTCGACGGCTGATGATCACATCGGCTTCATGTATGTCCATGGTGGACATATTGAACAGCATTCCTTGCCCGATGGCTCCAGTGTTTTCACTGCTGAGCTGATGGCTATTTCTTGTGCTCTTGAGCTCATCCATTCATGCCCTGGGGAGTCGTTTCTTCTGTGTGCTGACTCCTTGAGCAGCCTACAAGCTATCGACCAGTGCTACTCTCGCCATCCTTTGGTAGCAACGATCCAAGAGTCCATCTATGCCCTGGAATGGTCCAGTCATTCAGTGGTGTTTGTCTGGACCCAAGGTCACGTCAGAATCCCAGGCCATGAACGTGCCGACAGGTTGGCCAAACCGGCTACACGGAAACTGCTTATGGAGATCAGCTTCTCTGCAACTGACCTTGTGTTCAGTACTACACTGCAAGGTTTTGTGGCTTTGGGAGATGGAATATCATAACCTCAGTACACACAACAAACTGTGTGCCATTAAAGAGACTATGAATGTGTTGGAGACCTCCACGCTGGCCTCTGTGGTTCTCTGTTGGCTCCACATTGGCCACACTTGGGTGACACATGGCTATCTTCTGTGCCGTGATGACCCACCTCAGTGTCGGTGTGGTGCCCGGCTGACAGTGGCCCATTTCTTGGTGAGCTGTCCTTCTTTGGCTGCCCTGAGATGGACTCTTCAGTTACCAGACTCATTGCCATTAATTTTAGCTGACACCACCTCATCGGCTAATTTAGTTTTATACGTAACAGTGAGTTTTATCATTCTATATAAGTCTTCATGCGTGTCCTTTGTCCCTTTGTATTCTCCACTCTAATGCTTTTAGTCTGGATGTTTCAATGTGTCACAGAATGGCTGGCTTTTCCTTTTTATTCTTGTGGTTGGCCAGCCATGGTCATTTGCTCTCTTGTTTTTATCCCTTCTACCTGTTTCTTGCTTCTCTCTGTGGTTTTCTTTTCCTGTTTTGTCCATAGTAGTGTTGGTTGTCCTTCTGTCATTCTTCTGGTTATTCCATTCTCCTGTTACTGTGCTGTACGCACCTTTCTTTTCTTCTTTCCCTTGTGTAATTATTTTACCGGGAACAAGGGACTGATGACCTTGCAGTTTGGTCCCTTCCCCCTCCTTTAAACCAACCAACCAATACCTGGCTGGTACCTACATCCAACTTCAGTTACATGATTCACAAACATTATGAAAATGTTCTCACACTTTCACGTGAGATAACACTAGATGCAGGTGGATGTCGTACACACAAATTCCATCCCTGAGGGGGGGCAGGGGGTGGGAGGGGGGGGATGGCGACAGAAAGGGCATCTAGCGACCTTCTTCTACTAACATTGCCAACTATCCAGATTAACATTTCAACCTCATGAAGATGCAGGATAAGGGCATGATAAAGGTAAGTGGTATTTGGCGAACTAAATATTTACCAAGGGCTTCCTGTGAGTTAATGTATACAATCGAAAGATTACCATTGTAAGGGCAAAACTGGCTATGATTATCATGTTATGTGATCACACCTAAATTTTCCCTATCACTAGATTATAATTATTACCTCTTTTCAGACTTCCAGTGTTTGCCCATGTCTGAAAGCATGCTAACTTTTGCTGCTTTGCCTTATAATTGGACTGTGCTGTGTATCATTGCAATTTCTATGAATGCTGTATTTTTAGGGGTACAATAAAAAGTTAATTAGTGAAATCATTGTTTAATCTCTAATGCAAGGCTCCCTGAATATATACATAAACAATTTTATTCTTATTTTACAGACATTCGTATGATGAGCAGTATTATCGAGTAATACCACATGAGCTAACCCGCCGAATAGAACTAAAATGTTCCACCCAAAACGTAACGTTAACACACATAGAGAACGTGTGGTGATGCAGTAACTCAGTATATCTTGTATGAGAGGAATATGGATATCATCAAACCTCGCAAGTGTGACATCTCCATTTAGAAGTTGGTTCAGAAGCACCAAACTTCTTTTGTGGCTTCATTAAAGTTTTCCATATGTGTCCCTGTCTTTAAGCATCTAATGACATGACAAGATCAAAAGAAAATAGTATGACGTATACTGATGGAGATGGAAATGTGAAGACTTTTTTTCAGTACTAAGATAACTACTGCCTACAGTAAAAGTTTAATTAACGCACTGCCCAGGTTTTACATTTAATATTGGATATTACTTGTTATTTATTTCTTACTATGGCAACATAGAACTGAATTATAAAGTTCCTTGTACTACCCTTTTTTAACATTTTTTAAAAAATATTTATAATGTGCAATGTTGACATTTTTCTTTGTAATGAAGGAATTGTGATGTGCAACATATAGTGAAACTAACCTTCTCAACATTGAATTATGTGCAACCATGTGAGTCAGATTTGGTTCATAGGTAAAGCACAGTCCTTTTTCTTTACTTTCTGTTGAGCAAGAGCACTGCCTAAATAGTACTTACTGTTGCTAAATAGGTTGTTGCTGCTGATGTATGAACATATATTGCACATTATGTTGTTCTAATTTTTTATTTCTAAAATATGTTATTAGTATCGATTTATTAAATTGAATTTATTCCTGTTACAGGCACATTTGAAAGTTTCCAGAACTGTCAATTTCAAGACTGGTTCTGCACAGCCATCCTATTTTGTTTTCAGATTCCTAACACCACCTCAATGTATTTAATAGGTGCAGGACTTTTTTATGTTCCTTACTCAGTGATGCTTCCAGTTAATGTTTGTAGCTTTTGTCAGTTACTTCTCTGTCTCAGTATTTCAGTCAAGCTTTCTTTAAGAGATAATTCATTTTATTCCAGTTTACAATTCCTAAAGCTTTCTTCAAATTTTTGTGTCATAAAAGTCTCTCCATTACAATTAACTGTAAGAGTGTGTTTGCTTCCTAAAAGTCTTTACTTTTTATATGGCCTAATAAATTGTTCTCCAATATCAGTCTCAGTTTTCTGTGCATTAAACTGACAAAGAGGTGACAGCTCATTTCATAAATTTCACACGTAGGGGGTTCATGTTCTTTTCTAAGCATGGTGATCACTGAAAATTTGATAGTACATTTCTTGTTTAATAGATTATGGACAGAGAAAGAATATTGCAAAATTTCTTAACATGTTCATAGTTCTACTAAAAGTTTTCCACTTTCGTTTCTTTGCTCTTATTGTTCATTTAATTTTAAACGGTTTGAGCCACTGGTTTCTTTTGTATGGAGGTATTCTTAATTCAGGTAATAAAAGAAATTTTGATTTTGTAATTACAAATGGCAAAATGATTGAAGTTTTAAAAGTTGTTTAAAATATCTGTCCCATAACAATCTGTCTCAGTCTTTAAGGATTCTTCTGTCCCATAACAATCTATCTTGGTCTTTAAGGATCTAAACAGCAATATTAGATCTAATCAAAGATAATGTAAAGTGTTTCTCTAATGGGCATGATTTTATGTATGCAGTCAGGCATGAATTTGCCCAAAAAGTGTGGACCCAAATCCCCATCTCGCCATTGTGATTGAAGTAATTACCATTATGATTTCTATAATATTCATGGCCAGTTTTCTTCTTCTTCACCCAACATAGCTTGAGCTAAACTTTAGTGTCCACAGAATATGCATTTAGATTGTTGAGCATAACGTTAAAGGATAACTGATTCCTTCCTACTATCCTGCGGAAGTGGTGGTGCTACCATTTTACAAGTGCTTTAATACAGCCATGGTTCCACAAGGTAAAACATGTTACTTGTTTCTGATGTGATAGTTATACACCGATTTTTGTGACATGATCAATTAAAATGCAGCAAACATCAATAGATACAAAAAGCAGCATGCCAGAACAACTTAATACCTCTGAGACTAATAAGTACAGAAAACTGACTTGATATTATTAGTACTAGGACAGTGAGTATTGCATTGAAGATAGAGAAAGTAGGGGTGATCAAGAGCTGAAAACTATTAGACTATTTCAAATTATATTGGAAAGTGTATCACAGCTTATTCATTGCTTATTCTGTAAAACAATGGGCAAAGCATATTAATAGAGCTGTCTTATGCTAAAGGAAATTAGAGAAGTGCTATACTGATTGTGTAATTTAAACAATAAAATTGTAGCTGATTATAAAATAGCATTGCCAGTAACAGAAAACATTTGCTAAAATATTAATTCATTGCTTAAAAGAAAAGAAAAGAAAACAACAACACAGGTGCAGATATTTAAAAATAAAGAATAAATATTGAAAATAGATTGTACGGCATTGCTTGTAGTGCTCTGACAGACTCTACATAATGGCTGACATTGTATTGTAATGTGACTCATTTGCAGTGTTTGTATCATTGTTGTTGACATAATATCAAAAACAGCATTTGGGTTGGTCCCTGTGCACACATTGAAGTCGCACATCTGTTTTACCACACACTAGTTTTTCCATCTTCTTTTAAGATTCAGCAAGATCTTTTTCTCACTAATTTAATCAAAAACATTATTTATTTATTGAAATTTTCAGTGATCACTCATTTCCAATTCTTCATGGATGTCCAGTAGTAGTCTGTCACTAGCTCTATGCAAGACGCTGGAAGTTGTGCTATAGGTTTGCAGCAATATGTTTCTCTTTTTTTTCCCATATAACTATCAACTGTTTTATACTGAAATAAGATCTGAGCACTTACACTACTCAAGAATGTATTGTTTCTCTAATTTGGTTTAGAATTTTTTTCATTGTTTTAGCCAAGAAAAATGTGTACTGTATGATATGTGCTCACATAGAATGTGAGCATCATCTTTCTCTGGTTCAAACATTCCATTCATCATAAACTGGTAATAAATCTGCTGATGATGAACTTAGTGGGAATTGTAGGAGCAATAGTGGTTTTCTCTACATTATCTGGCAGCTGCTAGAGGGTGATGTGAATAACCTCACACTTCAGGCAGCAGGAATCATTGTTTCTCTCTCTCTCTCCCTCTCCCTCTCCCTCTCCCTCTCCCTCTCCCTCTCCCTCTCCCTCTCCCTCTCCCTCTCCCTCTCCCTCTCCCTCTCCCTCCCCTCACACACACACACACACACACACACACACACACACACACACACACACACACACACACACATACACACACACAAAAGTGTAGAAACTGGGATATTTGCTTTGAAATGTGCCTCTAACAGAGTAAGTGCTTAAATTTGTGACAAAGTTTAGTGTTTTCAATACACATAAATATAGCAGATTGCTGAGGGTTGTGAATAAGGTGTGCATAAGTATATTTTGACAGTGAAGTAATTTAAAATGTATATGCAATAAACTTGCGTATTATATGCCCAAGTTGGTGCAATTCACAATATTCATTTGCCATCTCTCTTATACACAGTAAAACACATGATACTTTTGTTAGAATTAATGAATATTGAAGTTTAGTAATTCAAATGGTGCATTTGTATGTAAATGAAAGAATGTGTGTTTCTTGCTGAAAAATGTGCCTTATGTTATTAATGTTGCCAGTTTGAGCTAATTGGAGGCATTCAGCTATAATGGTTTCTTTTAAAACCAAAGGATAGCTGTACTTTTCTATACTTGCAGCTCATTGCTGGTGTTGTTTATGAATGATTGGTTTAATGCTGCATTTCTTGTGCACTGCATTTTGTGTGACTGTTATTATATATGTGATACAAAGACCTGAAAGTTACTAGTTATATTTATTAAATTCCAGGTAAAAGTTAAGACTACATTGCTATTTATTGGCAGGAAGTATACTGGCAGTGAAATAATTTTAGGCACTGTAAATTTTCATTGGATTTTATAAATTTTGCTCGTGTGGGAGAGAAAACACTTTTGCATGTGTGAAGTTTTTCAAAGTTTTTTGTGGAACAAAAATTGATGTTCCGTGAAACAAAGATTTTTGTTAAAAAAAGGAAATAGTTTTTGTGAATGATTTACAAGTCCTGTGTAGTGGGCAATAATGTAATATGAATGTAGGAGTTGTAAAAGACTGACTACATTACAAAGTGAATGTAATTTTGCAAGCAGCATTGTATGTTAAAGGAATCTGTCACTGTTACATGCAAAATAATTGTATATTTGAGGTAATGGTGGAGCAATTGATTACAAATTGAAAAGCTATTTTTGTGGAAAAAATATTGTGGGCACTCAACAGTATTATGTACCCATGTATTTGTAAAAAGTCTGTTTGTTTTTATTATATTGCTGATATGTGCTTCAGTTTGAGCGCCTTTCAAGAGTCATTAATACTTTCTGTTATTTTTATTCAAATAAAAACCACTGAATGGTACAACATTCTTTCCTTAATGTTTTCCCTATTACCTGTGTATTTCAGTTACAATTCATCAGGATGATAAATGATAAGGTAAAATTATCCCTCCTTTAAGTATATCAAATTTTTATGACACAGTTACATTAATATAAAAGAAATTATAATGTGACATGTCATTTTACTCTGAGTTGAAAGTGTGATTAAAGAGGTTAACTTAAGTATGAGTTGTTGATAGGAACACATAAAAGAAAGAAAACTTGCCACATTTTGGAGTTATCCTTTGACAAACTTGAGTAAACACACACACACACACACACACACACACACACACACACACCATGGTGTGAGCTAGGCTATTTTGCAGCAGATTGAGTGGTTGCATTGGGGATAGTGTCGGGTGCAGTGGGTAGAGGAAGAGGGATGCAGGGAGAGCGACTGAGGGTGGGTGGCTAGCAGCTCGGAGGGAGTTGGCTGGTTTGCGGGCTAGGAGTTCGGGAGGGCGGGGTGGCAGGCATATGGGCTGGCATGATTATAATGGCTGGCAGAAAGTAGCACGTGCTGAAACTGATATGATTTGGGAAGGGGTGACAGGACAAAAGAAGGGGAAACTATTGAGTGGAGAATGTGGGGACAGTGGACTGTCAGAAATTGAGGTCAGGACAGTTATGGGAGTGGAAAATGTGTTATAAGGATAACTCCTATCTGCATACTTCAGAGAAGTTTGTCGCAAAGAGAAGGATCCAGGTGGCTAGGGTTGTGAAGCAGCCATTGCAATTGAGCGTGTTGTACTCAGCTGCATTTTGTACCACCAGGTAGCCATATCAAATTTTATATATGACATGGCTGCTTCACATGTGGCCCAGCCTGTCATAGACTTATCTCGCCGCATCAGAGACCAGGCCATTTGTGAAAGCAGCTGTGCCATGCATCAACTCTGCTGCAAACATTGTACAGCCTGACATGTTGGTATGAATGCAAACCAGCTGTTCAACAGGATGAATGGCCACACCAAACTGTTATCAAGAACAGAGTTGAACACCTTGTGGTACAACATGCAGTTAAGCTCAACGTGCTCAGTTTCGACGGATGCTTACAACCCAAGTCAGCTGAATCCTTTCCTCCATCACCAGCTTCTCTGGACTACACATACGGGATGTATTCTTACAACACATCCCCCATTACTGTAAATGTCCTGACCTCAATCTGAGGTAACCCACTGTCCCCACACCCTCCACCCAACATTTTTCCCTTCTTTTGTCCAGTCATTCCATCACAATTCACGTCACCTTCAGTGTGTGCTGCTTCTCACCAGCTACTACAATAATACCAGCACATATACCTACCACCCTTCCCTCCCACATTCCTAGCTAGCAAACTGGCCGCTTCCCTCCAAGCTGCTACCTACCCACCCCAGTCTCTCTCCCTGCCTCCCTCTCCCTCCACCCACTGTACCTGACACTACCCTCATGACTACCAGTCCACCTGCTGCAAAATAGTATTGGCACTCTTGTCTAGCTGGCACATGTAAGGGCATAGGTGTGTGGGTGTGTGTGTGTTTGTGTTTGTTTTTCCTCTAGGTCGTCAAAGGAGAACTCCAAAATCTAGCAAGTTTTCTTTCTATTATGTGTGCCTATCAACATCTCAATGCTTCTGCTTTTTGATTAGTTGTCTCCTTCAATCCTGAATTATTTACATTCTAAATGAACTTTCCTTCAACATTTAACTTAAGAATGTGTACTGTTTGAAATTTACCCCAGTTGTATTATAAGACTTGCCAATAAAAACCATCACCTTATTGTGTCAGCGGTTACTGAAAAGAAGCCAGATATTGTTAGTCTGAGTTTTTGTCCCTGTCTATTAGAAAAATAGGCATGATTAAAAAGTGGGTTGCAGTGACAGTAGCCAGCAGATGTGTATCAGATTGATTTTTTCTTCCCATATTTTAGACACTTATTGCTAATTCATGAAAACTGCAACACTAAGAAGGAATTTTGTAAAAGAATGGAAGTTACATTACACATGGCATGTAGCTGTGCAAAGGAATTATAAAGTGAGCAAAGCACTGAAATTATACTACTTGCTCAAAACCAAAACTTTTGAGGATATGCCACTTGCTGCAATTGGACACACAGCGCACTGCTAAATAAAATAAAATACGATGCCAGCTTAAAAAGTATCCGACGTATTGCCAGAAAAAATATTTCGAATACCTGACGGGGTTGGGACCATAATCCCCTTCAAAGTAGGCCCTTTGTGCTTCCACACATTTAGTCCACCGATCCTTCCACAGCTGGAAACACCTCTGGAGTCTTCTTTTGGAATGGTGTTCAGCTCCGTTGTCATGTTACGCATTATCTCTTCTCTACTCTCAAAATGGGATCCTTTCAGGGGTGGCTTCAATTTTGGAAACAACCTGAAGTCGCAAGGGGCGATGTCTGGAGAGTAGGGAGGTTGGCGAACGGGTGTAATTCCATGTCTGGCCAAGAAATTTTGGATCAAGTGGGATGAATGTGTGGGGTCATTATGGTGTTGCAGTTGCCAGTTTTTCGCCATTCACATGTCTGGTCTTTTGCGCCGAACTGCGTCACGGAGTCGCCGGAGAATATCTTGATAGTACTCCTTTGTCACTGTTTGTCCTTCCAGTACGTATTCGTGATGCACAATTCTACGGACATTGAAGAAGACAGTTAGCATCACCGTGATTTTGCTTTGCTCCTGCTGCACTTTCTTCGGCCTTGGAGACTTGGATGCTTCCATTGCGATGTCTGTCTTTTTGTTTCTGGATTATACCCGTACACCCATGACTCATCTCCAGTTATCACAGTATTCAGAAACCCGGGATCAGTCTTGGTGGTGTCCAGAAGGTCCTGTGCAACGTCAAAATGGAGGTCTTTTTGTTCCGATGACAACAACTTGGGCACGAATTTCGCAGCCACTCGGTGCATGTTCAAATCATCACAAAAAATTGCATGTGCAGAATCCTTATTCACTCCAACCTCTTGGGCAATCTCCCACATGGTCAAACAATGATCTGCCATCACCAAATTTTGCACCCTCTCAACAACAGCTGTACTCCGAGCAGTTTGGGGCCTGCCAGAACACTAGTCACTCTCCACTGATGTGCGGCCATTTTTGAATCAGTTGAACCTCTCCTTAATTTGTGTTACACCCATCGCATCTTCTCCATACACCTGCTGAATCTTACAGATTGTTTTGCTTTAAGAATCACCAACCTTTTGACAAAATTTGGTGCAGTATGTTTGATTAACACATACAGTCATCTTGAGAGAAACAGTAATCCGACGAACCCGGTGTGTAGCATCTCACTCAGTGACCGACAGGCAGTGACTGATGCGCTGGAAGGCGGGGGACGTAATTCACGCATGTGCATAAAGGTCTCTTTATTTATTTATTTATTTATTTATTTATTGTTCCGTGGGACCAAATTAAGGAGAAGTCTCCATGGTCATGGAACGAGTCAATACATGAAATTATAACATGATAGTAGAAACAGATAAAATGAAATATAAGAAACATATTCAGGCAACAAGTCGTAAGTTTAAATAAAGAAAATCAACAGTGTAACACTGGAATTTGCTTAATTTTTCAGCTCTTCCAGGAGCTCCTTGACAGGATAGAAGGAGTGAGCCATGAGGAAACTCTTCAGTTTGGACTTGTAAGTGTTTGGGCTACTGCTAAGATTTTTGAGTTCTTGTGGTAGCTTATTGAAAATGGATGCAGCAGAATAGTGCACTCCTTTCTGCACAAGAGTCAAGGAAGTGCATTCCACATGCAGATTTGATTTTTGCCTAGTAGTAACTGAGTGAAAGCTGCTAACTCTTGGGAATAAGCTAATATTGCTAACAACAAACGACATGAAAGAAAATATATACTGCGAGGTCACTGTCAGAATTCTCAGACTATTGAATAGGGCTCGACAAGAGGTTCTTGAACTTACACCACATATAGCTCGAACAGCCTGTTTTTGAGCCAAAAATACCCTTTTTGAATCAGAAGAATTACCCCAAAAAATAATACCATATGATATAAGCGTCTGAAAATATGCGAAGTAGACTACTTTTTGTGTTGAACTTTCACTTATTTCAGATACTGTTCTAATGGTAAATAAAGCAGCATTTAGTTTCTGAACAAGATCCTGAACATGGGCTTTCCACAACAGCTTACTATCTATCCGAACGCCTAGGAACTTGAACTGTCCCGTCTCGCTTATAATATGCCCATTCTATCTGATCAAAATATCGGTTCTTGTTGAATTGTGAGTTAGAAACTGTAAAAATTACTGTGATTTAGCATCAAATTATTTTCGACAAGCCACGAACTTATTTCATTAACTAAATTATTTGATACTGTTTCAATATTACACACAAGTTCCTTCACTACCAAGCTGGTGTCATCAGCAAACAAAAATATTTTTGAATCACCTGTAATACTATAAGGCATATCATTTACATAAATAAGAAACAGCAGTGTCCCCAGCACCGACTCTTGGGGAACGCCCCACTTAACAGTGCCCCATTGGGACTGAACATCACTACCACTCTCAATATTGCGGAGAATTACTGTGTGCAGTGGTGCCACTCTATCGTCTCTATTTTGCACGGGAAAATCAAAGGTCAGACACTTTTTAGACAAACCTCGTAGAGTTTCAAAACGTTCTTGAGGAATGACATTCTATATAACTTCTGTAAAACTCTAATATTTACCTTTGGTGGTTACTAGGTATATGTGAAGACACATACATACCTTCAGAATTTATCTTTCAGTGACATGTTAGAAGAATGGACAGAATAGATATGGATCATCTGCCACGCAGAGAAGTATTCATTTGTCCTACTCAGTCTTTCGTGGTGGCATGCCTGAATAAAAGTTTTTATTCAAAGGAGTATTCTTGTTGTGTATTGTCCAGTTGATACAGCTCAGGGACTGTGTTAATAGCTCAAGTTGTCTCTCTGAGAAGAATCATTACACTGAAGATAATTTGTGAATTTTGTTTCATTTTCTTTGTATCATTTCAGTTAGCTTTACTTACATCAGATGTAAGTACTGTAATATGTAAATGTTGTCTTTTCTTCCCCTTTAATACAGAAATTGAAGGCACCAATAGATCATAAGCAAAACATAACTGTTCTCAGTATATCACTCTAAATATGACCTTATACTATCATGCCATAAAACATTTACTCTGAACTGATCTGTCAGACCACAATGGTGAATTTGCAGTTACCATAACAGACAATACATCAGTCTAGAAGTGTAGTTAACCCATTGACTACTGCAGACGAACTAATTACAACCCACTTGGGCAACAGTAAAGACCTTGCTGTTGTGTGCCACACCACATTGTCTGTCACCTACTTGCACTGAGTGTTGCATTCAGTGTGCTATTAGGTGTTGAGTTACATGTGTGCCCCACCTTGTGCAGAATATTTCTGGAGCATTTGCAGTGTTAATTTTCATTGCCTGAATTTTTTCACTGCCAAGACAACAAAATGCAGGGACTACTAAAAAATTCAGACTCATAATTTCAGAAAATAGCTTCATAGTTGAAATTCCAAGATCTGCCAATAAATTTACCTCTATTCATAACTGGTTTTAGTCTTGAGATGATCTTCAGCTATCTTAAGGTCATTTATAACATCTTACAAGGCAGTATTAAAACTTCAAGTAGCATAAAATACATCCTGTTTTACTGCTGTGAGGTGGTAAAATGCATTGAATTGTTAATAATGGGACACACTAAACATTGTTAATCTTTGTTCTACGTGTCCAGCTGGATTCCAGCATTTTGTGGAGTCACTCTGCATGTATCTCATATGGCCTCAGTAGTTATGGATGCTTTGTGAAAATTGCTTTCATAGCAGGGAAAATAGCGGTTTGGTAAGCAGGTGATTGTGTAATAGTGAAGAACCTGTATGCCTGATGTACAGTGAGGAGCTGCGGCCAGTGGCAAGTGGTGGCTCCTTAACCTCGGCACAGAGGCTAGGTATAGGGTTGGTCCTGCAGGCAACTCTAGCCAGACTAATCCCCTCTTGGTGGGTAGCATTTTGATTGTCTTGAGATATGTGCATTCATTATGTATCAGGGATTTCATGAAAGGTTTATAATGCTGTAGTAAATGTTCCCAGTCTGCTACACAAAACCTATGGCTAAGGCACTTCAGGATATTCAGTGCCTTTGGAGACCTTTTGTTCTGGTTCCTTAGGTGTGATAAACATGACAACATTGAATTAAATAAGAGACCAAGAAATTTCTTTGGAATTTAAAACGATGTCCCTTATTTGCAACTCTGGTAAACATTAAAAATTGGTCAAGTACAGTTAAAACAAAAACACACACACACACACACTTATATATAGAAAATCCAAAATTTGTATGATCAGCCCACTCTTCCAAACTTATAATAGTATGTTGCAGTTGGCAGGATGCTATGAATAGGGCTGGAAGAGGAACAAAATACTACAAATAAGGAACACAGCACTTTCCTTCTTACTGTGGATGTTATACTCTTTATAACAATAGAAAATAGAGCTACATTCAAAATTCTGCCTTGAGGGACACTATTCTCCTTTTAAAATGTGCCAGACAGTAATTCGCCACCTCAGTACCTAAAGAATTGTTTGTGTGGGAAGGACTTTAAGATATAGGAAGTCACCTATGGAAGCTCCATTGATGGAGCTGTCCAAGAATATTGTGCCTCCAAGCAGTATCATATAACTTATCTATATAGAAAAAAATATGCCTATAGATTGCTTCTGTGTAAGACAGTCTGTTGTAGAGCTATGTCCAGGAGGTCAGGTTATCAGTGGTGGAACAATACCCACAGAATCCACACTGAGAGAGGCAAATGTGTCATCTCTTGGGTCCACACAGGTGTCAATGTACTATTCACTCCGAGATGTTTCCTACACAGCAAGTTAAGGTGGCACTTTGATAACTATTGGGGCATGTTTCATCTTTTCCCACTTTTAGGAGGGGGACTAAAATTGACTCTCTCAATAATTTGAGAAACTATCCTGTCTGCCATTATTTATTAAAAAGTTCTAGAAGTATTTTTGTTGGTTTTTCTCAAGTTGCTACAGCTTCCTGTACTTTATTCAGTTGTGACCAGGTGTTGTATCATGAGGCTCAGGAAGACCCAAATCATGCACCTACATGGAGAAGGGCCAATTATAGGAGTCTTGTGTCATGGGATCTTAAGTCCAACCATCCCCTTCCCTGTTTGGACAGTGTCGCTGGAATTCCAGTTCAAGGTTAACGGTACAGTGCGGGCCATTTTTATTATATACAGGGTGATTATGTGATGATGTTACAAAGTTTCAGAGATGATGGAGAAATGTCCGGAAATAACCAATTCAATAGTTATAAGTAAAAATTGTTCTGATACCTCTAACAGCGGAATACAAGGACCAGTAGTGTTGTTACTAGGATTGTAGGTTCCTGGATCATACCCAATTTGCTATTCATCAATGGGTGTGGTTCCAACATAGTGGAACCCCACCTCACATTGGACTGAGGGTTTGTGAACACTTGGATCAGACATACCCTGAAAAGTGGATAAGCAGAGGAGGCCCTATTTCAGGCAAGCATGTTCACCTGATCTTACCCCACTTGATTTCTTCCTACTGGCCCATGAGAAAAGTTTTGTACAAGATGTCTGTTGAGATGGATGAGAATCTCGTGGCAAGAATTCTCACTGCCTGCAACACTGTTCAAACAACCCCGGGGATATTAAAATGGGAATGACAGAACTTTGTGCAATAATGATGTGTCTGTGTTGACACTTTGAACAACTGTTGTAAATGTAGCAGCTTGTGAAACTTTTGCAACTAAATGGAATTCATTACTACTGTACCACAGTCTCTCAGTCTCTCTGACATCAAGTTATGTGTGCCATTACTAGTCTATCAACAGGTGAAATTATCTGAGTGTGTTGGGGAGTATTTAGTGAGAATTCTGTAGGTTATGATCAGAATTCAAAGGTTGGAGCCCTCAGTTTGATTGCTATGTGAGACTAAGGAAGAACTTCAGTAAATTTTCACTTCTACCTTTCAACTTGGTCATTTCCAGATTAGGTTCCCTTACCTTAAATTGATACATTTACCCTTCTCCATCATCCCTGAAAGTTTGTAACATCATCACAGACTCCTGCTGTATATACTCCTAAGCTGAACTTCTGGTGTGGACCCTTCTGGATGACATTTTTTTTTATAATTAACCTGCAAAAACAACACTTCAGAGCAATTTTTCAATTAAAAGCCTATAAGGCACAATTAAGGCTTGTTATTTAATTTTTAAAATTTTGCTGTACAATGAAGTTATTTAATGAGGTGATGAGATTTAAAAAATGAAAAGATTGGGAATCATTAAGATATTCAAATTGATTTACTAACATTACTTTTAAGAACTATGTTCCTTAAAAAAAAAATCTGAGATTCATGCCCATGCACAAACCAATAGTTTAATTTTGAAAATGACATAAACCATAAACAGTTTGTAGTAATATAATTATTAAGACAAAGAATATTTTTATAGAAATTCATTTGTATTAAAGAACTGAATTTGTTTATTTGACTATTGAATCTCCTGGTAAAATGCTTATTGTGGCTGCATGACCTTGCTATAATGTCACATTTCAGACACTATGGATCTTAAGACAGCTTGCACATTTTCTGCAGTAACTTGGTAACAAATAAAGTTAACCAAAAATAGTTTTCCCCAGTTTAAAGAACTTGAGGATTTGTATCTGGGCCCAGAAAGTAACAAATTTTAGGGGTCCTGGTTTCGTTGAAATGAGATATGGAAGAACTACCACAATTCCATCATGCATTTTTTAAAAAGTTGTGGCAATTTTGCCAAATGAAATGTCGTGTGTTTGACTAGACATAATTGGGTATTTGATGTGGGAGCATGTGGTCTGTGAAATGACAGCAGTCCACTGAAAAATTCAACCATATAAACCAATATAAAATAATTACAGCTATATCTTTTGCATTTGTAAAATGGCCACATCTTAGTTTCAAAAGATAGCCATATTATATTTAAAACTTTTGTGATGTGGCCTCCCTAGCCTGCAGTTTAGATAGTATGTGTGTAAATGTGACACTGGTACCAGTAGTCTTCATGAAATTTTGTGCTGTCTATGGATAATATTTGCATGCTGCCGGGGAGAAGGAGCATAAGCCAACTAAGCTTCTGCTGCAATACAAGCCACAACACCATCTGGATACCACTATCATCACTTATCAGCTGATATGTTGGTACAGACTTATAATTACATCATTGAACTTTAACCCATGCCCGGAACCAAAAGGTATAACTTCCCATAATCATGCTCTATTTCAACTGAGGGAAAGGGCCATGAGACAGAGTTCTTGCCTAGACAGCTGAACTCTTCACAAATTTTGATTATACCAAATTGCTGCAAATATCTTATAATCACTTGGTCAAATACAGCTATACCTATTAAATAATAATAATAAAAGTAAATTGTTGCATCTTTGGTTTCTAAATGCATGACTAAACATAATTACTGCACAAAATGTATGAATGTCTCCACTAATCAATTTTTACAGATAGCTGAAAGACAGGAATCTTAAAAAATGAGCAGTGGTGGGATCAAGAAGGTTAAATGGATTTTCAGTCCATAGAACAATTAGGTTTTATGTAGAACTGTGGAGGGAATAAGTTAAGAAAGTACTGTGAGAAGAATGGATATGTTGTGAGGATATCCCAATATACTAACATAACATGGAGTAGTTTGAGGGGTGAGGGGGACAGCGGAAAAATAATAGAGTTCTGTTGAGGAGGAAGCTGTCTGAACTCCTAGTATAACTACACTGTGTGAACAAAAGTATTAGGACACTTCTATGTAACATGGAATTGACCAGCAGAAATCATGAGAGGCTGACCCACCGGTATAAAAGGAGGCAGGCACTGTTGTGTTGCCAGTAGAAAAGCAATAATAGCAGAATGCATTGGTCAGGAGAGCTCGGTGACTTCAAACATTGACTAGACATTGGGTATCACCCATATGACAAATCCATCCCGTACATTTCAATTCTTGTACAACTGTTCAAGTTGAATGTTGTTGATGCGATTGTCAAGTGGAAAAGTGAAGAAACAACGACAGCTAAACTAAGACTAGGCAGCCGTCATGTACTGATGGATAGGGATAGTCAAGCATTGTGGAGGGTGGTTGTAAAAACTGCATGAAATCGGCAGAAGGAATCACTCATGAGTTCCAAGGTGCTACCAGCAGTTCAGCTAGCACAGTGAAATAAAAAAGAATGGGGCACAGTGATTGAGAAGCCACACATTTCTGTAGTGAATGCTACACAACACTTGAGGTGGTGTAAAGAAAAACACCACTGAACAATAGGTGATTGGAAGTGAGTGATTAGGAGTGATGAATTATGCTATACCCTGTTGTAATTGGATGGCAGGGTTTAGGTTTGGCGAATGCATGGAGAATGTTATCTGCCATCATGTGTAGTGCCAACAGTGAAGTACAAAGATACTGATGTTATGACATGGGGGTGTTATTTGTGACTAGTGTGTGGTCCATTAATGTGCTTAAGAGAATGCTAAATGCAGAAGGATATGAACACATTTTACGGTAAGTGTACTGCATCAATTAGAGGAACACTATGGATGGTTGACTGAATCAGCTGACAACTCATCTTCTCATAAACCAGCATATGAGGCAATAGTTCGTGGATAACAACGTTCCTGAAATGGACTGGCCCACCCAGTCTCAACCTGAATCGAATGGAACATCTTGGAAATGAGTTAGAATGTCACTCCAGACCTCAGCATCCACCATCACTACATTCTTTGGTTTCATCTGTTTAGGAAGAATGGCTGCCATTCCTCCACAGATATTCAGACACCTCTTTGTTATGAGATTTAAAAGTTTCCGAGCGTACATATTGTTCCACCAAATTTTGGGCGAACTGCCGGAAGTTTGCAACTTCCTGCCACAATATTTCGGTGCAGAGTCTTCTGTCCATCTTCAGGTGATACTGGCGAAAACTCCCTGAACTCTGGTACTTAAGGCCTCTCCGGCACATGTGTGGTAGATTCACTTGGCGTTGCGTGTGCATTACTTGAGCGAATTTGATTCTGCTGTGCCACGCGCCCTTTGTGGTGAAAACTTGCTGCATCGATATCAATTCGATTGTCTTTCCACAGTTCCATCACAGAACTATGCCAGCTAGGGAGGACACAAAGTTTTTCGACAATTGGATTCCATGCCGAATTCAATTGGTAACCGCCATCACGATTAATAGGAGACTCATTGCCAGACAGCCATATTTCCATGGATTCATTAATAATAGAAGTCCAAAAGTTAAACGTATGGGCCACAATTTTTGTCTCATTGTAATCCATGGCATGACCAGTGGAAACACAGTGTTCGGCGATGGCAGACTTACAAGGCTGAAGAAGACGAGTATGCCGCTGATGTTCTACAATGTGATCCTGCATAGTACGCATCATTTGACCTATATAAGATTTGCACATTCACACGGAATCCTGTAAACACCTGCCCTGCGCAGCTGTAGGTTGTCTTTGACAGATCCTGACAGTGATGAAATTTTTGCAGGAGGGCAAAAGATTGCTTTCACTTTCTATTTTCTTAGTATTATGACTATCTGTGCTGAAATATTACCATTATATGGTAAATAGGAAGTCGTTTTAAAGGCCCCTTCCTCTTCTTTGCTCTGTTGTTTACGGGTCTGCAGCACTCTCTCCACTTGCTGGGATGAATACCCATTCTTCAGAAATACAGTCTGCAGGTGCTCCAGTTCCATTTGCAAGCTATCGGTGTCAGAGATGATGTGGGCTCAGTGAATCAATGTCTTCAAAACACCCATCGTTTGTAGAAAGCCCACTCACACAGCCTTTTACTTGCAAGCTGCTAGTTGCTACCATCCGGCACAAATGATGGGTGTTTCGAAGACATTTATTCACCGAGCCCATGTCATCTCTGACACCGATAGTTTACAAATGGAGCTTGAGCACCTGCAGACTATATTTCTGAAGAATGCGTATTCATCCCAGCAAGTGGAGAGAGCGCTGCAGACCTGCAAATGACAGAGCAAAGAAGAGGGACCGAGCGAGGTGGCGCAGTGGTTAGACACTGGACTCGCTTTCGGGAGGACGACGGTTCAATCCCACGTCCGGCCATCCTGATTTAGGTTTTCCGTGATTTCCCTAAATCACTCGAGGCAAATGCCGGGATGGTTCCTCTGAAAGGGCACAGCCGACTTCCTTCCACATCCTTCCCTAAACCGATGAGACCGATGACCACGCAGTCTGGTCTCCTTGCCCAAACAACCAACCAACCAAAGAAGAGGAAGAGGCCTTTAAAACCTCTGCCTATTTACCCTATATTGGTAATATTTCAGCACAAATAGGCAGAACTCTAAGAAAATATAAACTGAAAACAATTTTTCGCCCTCCTCAAACATTTCGTCACTGTCGGGATCTATCAAAGACGACCTAGAGCTGCACAAGGCAGATGTTTACAGGATTCCGTGTGAATGTGCAAATCCTATGTAGGTCAAATTATGCATACTGTGCAGGATCGCATTGCAGAACATCAGCGGCATACTC
This sequence comes from Schistocerca serialis cubense, assembly GCF_023864345.2. NCBI lineage: Eukaryota > Metazoa > Arthropoda > Insecta > Orthoptera > Acrididae > Schistocerca > Schistocerca serialis. The sequence goes on from NC_064640.1 coordinate 339,036,251, forward strand.
GTCTTCTTCAGCCGTGTAAGTCTGCCATCGCCGAACACTGTATTTCCACTGGTCATGCAATGAACTACAATGAGACAAAAATTGTGGCCCATATGTCTAACTTTTGGACGTCTATTATTAATGAATCTGTGGAAATATGGTTGTCTGACAATGAGTCTCTTATTAATCATGATGGCTGTTACCAACTGAATTTGGCATGGAATACAATAATCGAAAACTTCGTGACCTCTGTAGCTGGCGTAGTTCTGTGATGGAACTACAGGAATAAAGGTGAAGGGTGGACACATGCCGTAGTAATGCCACTAATACAGTCCCTGGCTAATTTATTAGATGCATTACAGTTTGTAAGCAAATTTTGATTTATGTCTAACGAAATTTTTTTATTTTAATACATAGATTGTGATAAAATGATTATATAATTACAACAGAAATTAAAATATTGTGAAAGTGGAAACATTTTTTTAATATCTTGTTGAGCCACCTTTTGGAGCTATGAGAGCCTTAATACGATGTGGCATGCTTTCAATGCAGGACTGTACTGTGTCCTGCATTGGTGGATGATGATGCCACACATGGATGATCTTCCCTAAGAGCTGTGTTTTTGTTGTGATGACTTCTTTTGTCACCTTCCTCTTCATTAGTTCCCATACATTCCTGTGGGGTTCACGTTGGGACTGTTACCTGGCCAGTCTAACAGAGGAATAGTTTGTGTCTTCATAAAGGATTTAACTGACCTGGCTGTGTGACAGGGAGCTCCATCCTGCCCATTTGGGAACCATTCTCTGATCTGTGGTATTAACTGTTTTTGCAAGACTTCCACGTACTTGTCTTGCCCAATTATGCCACGTAAAGACATCCTGTACCCTTGCCACAGATGACAGACCAAATCATCACCTTAGTTACGTCTTTTATGGCCTGAATAATGCAGTTGGGATGAAATTTTTCTCCCGTTCAACAGCACACATACAGAGATTTGTTAGTTAAAATTTCAAACAGGTATGCTTCATTACTGAAGCATACCTGTAAAAATCAAGAAACATAATTAATATACTATGAATACATAGGTTATATCATATCATAAATACACTCCTGGAAATTGAAATAAGAACACCGTGAATTCATTGTCCCAGGAAGGGGAAACTTTATTGACACATTCCTGGGGTCAGATACATCACATGATCACACTGACAGAACCACAGGCACATAGACACAGGCAACAGAGCATGCACAATGTCGGCACTAGTACAGTGTATATCCACCTTTCGCAGCAATGCAGGCTGCTATTCTCCCATGGAGACGATCGTAGAAATGCTGGATGTAGTCCTGTGGAACGGCTTGCCATGCCATTTCCACCTGGCGCCTCAGTTGGACCAGCGTTCGTGCTGGACGTGCAGACCGCGTGAGACGACGCTTCATCCAGTCCCAAACATGCTCAATGGGGGACAGATCCGGAGATCTTGCTGGCCAGGGTAGTTGACTTACACCTTCTAGAGCACGTTGGGTGGCACGGATACATGCGGACGTGCATTGTCCTGTTGGAACAGCAAGTTCCCTTGCTGGTCTAGGAATGGTAGAACGATGGGTTCGATGACGGTTTGGATGTACCGTGCACTATTCAGTGTCCCCTCGACGATCACCAGTGGTGTACGGCCAGTGTAGGAGATCGCACCCCACACCATGATGCCGGGTGTTGGCCCTGTGTTCCTCGGTCGTATGCAGTCCTGATTGTGGCGCTCACCTGCACGGCGCCAAACACGCATACGACCATCATTGGCACCAAGGCAGAAGCGACTCTCATCGCTGAAGACGACACGTCTCCATTCGTCCCTCCATTCACGCCTGTCGCGACACCACTGGAGGCGGAGTGCACGATGTTGGGGCATGAGCGGAAGACAGCCTAACGGTGTGCGGGACCGTAACCCAGCTTCATGGAGACGGTTGCGAATGGTCCTTGCCGATACCCCAGGAGCAACAGTGTCCCTAATTTGCTGGGAAGTGGCGGTGCGGTCCCCTACGGCACTGCGTAGGATCCTACGGTCTTGGCGTGCATCCGTGCGTCGCTGCGGTCCGGTCCCAGGTCGACGGGCACGTGCACCTTCCGCCGACCACTGGCGACAACATCGATGTACTGTGGAGACCTCACGCCCCACGTGTTGAGCAATTCGGCGGTACGTCCACCCGGCCTCCCGCATGCCCACTATACGCCCTCGCTCAAAGTCCGTCAACTGCACATACGGTTCACGTCCACGCTGTCACGGCATGCTACCAGTGTTAAAGACTGCGATGGAGCTCCGTATGCCACGGCAAACTGGCTGACACTGACGGCGGCGGTGCACAAATGCTGCGCAGCTAGCGCCATTCGACGGCCAACACCGCGGTTCCTGGTGTGTCCGCTGTGCCGTGCGTGTGATCATTGCTTGTACAGCCCTCTCGCAGTGTCCGGAGCAAGTATGGTGGGTCTGACACACCGGTGTCAATGTGTTCTTTTTTCCATTTCCAGGAGTATAATAATTTTAGAGTTAAATTACTGATCTCCAGAAGTCCAAATTCTTATCACACCACTGTTTAGCCCACTTCAGATGCTTTGCTTTCATTGTGGCTGTTAACATTGGTTTTCCAGCGGGTCGACAGGCCTTGAAACCAATATCCTTCAACTCTCTGCAAACAGTATGTTTGGATGCATTCACATCGGCCTCTTCCAGTTGAGATTTTGTGTGTTTCATTGTTGCAAATCTGTTTTGTAGGCAAATTCTTGTGAGAAATCTTTCTGTTCTTGGGGTGAAAATTAGTTTTCTTCCACTTTTATTCTTCCTTCTAGGGCTCAAGTCTTTGCCTGAATCAATTTTCTTCTTTATGTGCCTCACGCTAGCTTCTGACATTTCCAACCTTCATGAAATTTCACGATTGGTATACATTTTCGTATTATCGAGGGCGTTGACCTCAGCTTTTTTACATTGTGAAATGCCCCCTCTTTTACCCATTTTTAAAGGTCACAATTAGTAATATCTGGCTGTTAAACAATCAATTGTGATATCAATATTATGAAATTTATAATCAAAGTGAACAAAGTATTACACCAGTTATACATGAGAACACCACTGAACTGGTCCTTTCCTGTATGCTGTACTCTGCACATTGATACCTAAAATAAGTCAACAATCCAGTGTCACATACCAACAACAGATACAAAATTCAACAATATAATAAGTGCCCTGAATAACAGTCATAAATTTTCTGATTAATTGCAGTAAATATAGTTAGTACTCATTGTGTAATTATTACAAATAACATTACAAATGTGCAGTGCATCTAATAATTTGGCCAGGGACTGTAGGTGTCTGGATACTGTTGATGAGATATTGTATTTTACTGATTTTCATTAATTCAGAGAGAGTTTCTTTAATAAGCCTTTGGCCAATAACTTTCAATGCTCAATGGCAGTCAACTTGCTCTCCACCTCCACTACAACCCTCCTTATCAGATGTCAAGACCTTCAATAATAATAACAATAATAAAACGGTGACCTTGTCACTAGCTCCCTGTCCATACTGAAGATCAGGGAGAGAAGAAAATGAAATGACAACTAATACATGGAACTGTCCATCCAGATAACTACATTATGCTTACCAGTCTATGAGATTGGTCCCTTACAGACTTTGTCTATTACAATCACCTTGAACAAAATGAGAAAGTACACTGAAAGGCAGTTTGCCTTCTCATATTATCATATTGTCAAAATGCTTGTTAAAAAAGTGTTGTAGCTCTTTCTTAATATCTAATGGGAGATTCAACTTCTGTGTATCTTATGACAATATTTCAGCACTAGGATTGTGCTAATATTAATTGGTTTCATCATTGATAGTGACAATGTGTGTGCTTGTACAAAGTCTGTATCTTCAAATTACAATCACTTTCAGACACACAAACAGCTGATGTCAATCTGGAGTTGCAAAATACAAATCAGTTTTGTAATATTAATTGGTTCATATTTATCTTTCTTCATAATGCCCATCAGTTTTGTGGTTAATAATGCCCATTGCAGAAGTAGGTGGTAATTCTTATGTCAGTCATACTTTTTGATAAGTTACATGTTGCCCCTGGAGTGTTAAAAATGATGAGTTCTTCAGGGCAACCATAACCCACAGGAAAATATTCCACTTAGTCGTAAATTTATCCAATGGCTATGAAATGACTCTCTTTTGGTAGAAATCACTGCATCTCACTGAGGAACTATAGTTTTGCAAACTAGGGTAGGGAGAGCATTGTTGTTGTTGTTGTTGTTGTTGCTGTTGCTGCTGCTGCTGCAAGAGAAGGAAGATCAGAGTTTAACGTCCTGCTGACAGCGAGGTCATTGGACACGGTGTTGCTATTGTGATCGTAAGCATGCCTCACGCATGCTCCGTCTCAGGCGAGAGATGCTGTAGTTGTCAGTCATGTGTGCATGAGGTGTGCTTGCTTGTGTGTGTGAATGGTGTGTGCCTCTCTTTTACTGATGAAGGCTGTGGCTGAAAGCTTTAAGTAAGTGTCTTCTCATTTTACTTGTCTGCAACTTGGGTGTCTTTAGCATAACATTAAGATAGTGATGAATTTGAGCCCAGTGTTAGTGCCACCATCAGAGTTATTTACGCAGCCAGAACTTAATGACTTGATCAATGAACTGAACTTATCAAAAGAAAGTGCAGAAGCAAATTGAAAATTCAAAAATCTTTTCGCATTTGGGACTACTTTTGTGAAGTATGGAATAAGGGAACAGGATATCATATCTTTCTCTTCCAAACACAAGTCTGTGGTTTACTGCAGTGATATATCAGGACTGGTAGAGTGGCTTGGTGTCGACTATCAGGCATCTCAGTGGAGACCTTTTATTGACTTCATGCAGTCAAGCTAAAGCATGTGTTGCTCCACAATGGAAATCACCTTGGGTCTATTCCTGTTGTCCGTTCCATTCGCATGAAAGAACTTACGAAAGTATTAAGTGTCTGCTGCAGTGCATTAATTACAAAGATCATCAGTGGCTTCTGTGTGGTGACTGAGATGATAAGCATGTTAGTGGGCTTTCAAATGGACTATGCCAAACATTCTTGTCTCTTGTCTTGTAATGCATATATGCATTCCCTTCACATGTTTAAGCCAAGTATTACGCACATTTATGTGATCGGGAATGCTCAGTAGCAGCCAGGCTACATGTACATTTAACAATTAAGCATCAGCAAGAGCATTAGTGATGAAATCATAGGAGGCAATGTTGTGCAACCTTAGTAGAGACAAGATCCGACTATTCGGGAGTAGGATCTTACAATCTGAGACAGTGTTCCGAACAGCGGAGGAGTAGTACTCAAGCGTCAACTTTAGGTTACAATATCTCCGGATGTAATTAACATTTTACAATGCAACAAACGGCACTGATTACGTATTTGTTTATATGTTCAGATGTGCTAACAAAACTAACGGGGTTCCATTTAAAAAAACGTACGTTTGTGTTAAAAAACATACTTCCATGCATTTTTTTATTGGAATCGGTTTGTCAGTATTTGATGTGCTTTACGAAATATATCCAGCGGTAACGTTAGGTGACTCACCCTGTATTTATATAAAAGTGAGAGAAATGTCCTTATTGGCTGAGGGAGAAAGGGGGGTCTCTCTTGTCCTTCAGGAAGACAGGGCGAGTCAGTCGTGAGGAGCCACTCAAAACGCACGGTCGAGTAACCAGGGCGGCTCTAAAAGAACGGTCACGAGTGCATATTTCGGATGTTAAACAAGATATAAAGTGAAGTTATTAATTATAAGAATGCCACGTCTCGTGGGCAGCGTCTATTATTATGTACAGTTAGAAAACAGTGTTAATGTGTGGAAAGAGTCGAATACAACGGCATAGTCCAGAGCCGCCATATTGCAAATACTGATTCTGTGATGTGTGTGACAAAGCAATTTCTGTATTAAAACAAGTATACTACAAACATTGTTGACAATTAACGACTGGCATCCCTAAACACTCCACTTCAGCAGGATCACCACCTACATGGAACCTAGCGACTGAGCGCTACTACTGAGTGACGAGAGACTTTCTGAAGCAGCAAGACACCAGGTTAGTGATACCTCCCAGAGAAGTACTTCCTTCTCGCTACAATGCCAATGAGGGTGTTGTAGTCTGAATTGAACTTTTGTGCAAGGATTGAGCTTTGGCAATGGAAAGAATGGCCATCCTGAATATCTCTGTCTGCTGGTTACATGAATATCAAACATGAGATGCTTGTGGAATGTAACAAAATATTATTTCTTCCAAAACATATTAAATTGGGAATTATGTCCCAGTTTGTGCATACAATGGTTAAGAATGGTAATGCCTTCAAATATACCTGCATGTCATTTACAACTTGCGGCTGATGTATTTACTGGACCTGAGAAAAGAATGTTACAACATTATCCACAATTTGAGAATACTATGACACAAGTTGAGAAACAACCATGGACAAGCTTCAAAAATTTTACTGAAAACTTCCTTGTAACTACATGAGTCCACAGTACAAACAAATGGTTCAAGAACTGTTTAAAAACGTGCAACGTGAGTATTACACTGCATTTCTTTACATTCTCACATAGACCATTTCCCTCACAATCTTGGAGTTTACAGTGAGGAACATGGTGAACACTTTCACCAAGGCTTAAAGGACATTGAAAAATGGTATTATGGGGTTTGGATTTGTTGTTCTCTGAAAAAGAGTCAACATCCTTAGAGAAGGTTAAGGTAAAATGGTTAAATGAAAAAAAAAAAAAAAAAACTCTTCCCTACACACTGAAATCTGAATGTGTTACTTATTCGTTTATTTTTCAATTGTTTCTTGTAAATTATTGATAGTAATTTGTAAGAAATAATATGACTGAAAAAATGTGATGTATAATTAAAAATGTATGTGGATGCACAAATTATTATCCTTATTTGCAAGAAAATTTGATGTGATGCCAAAAAACTGATAACATATTCGCTTTCAACACCCCAAAAGTATGAAAAACCATTATTCAAAACCAAAAAATCATTTAAAAGATTTTAAAATGCAGAGCAGTGTTATTAATGACTACCAGTTTCAATCTGGTCTGCACGTTGACACCTAAGTTGGAAAAGGAAAGAGAGATGACAAAACAAAAATTAAAAACATGTAATGTTGTAAACAATACCATCAAAGGAATCACAAATAACGTCATGAAACCCACATATACCTTGTGCCAGAAGGTATAGTTTGTCAATAGTGCTATGAATGACATAAAACCAACAAGATTCAGTGATGGAAAAAAAAAAAAAAACTTATAGTCAGTCGCATGATTGGCTAGTATAGCAATATAGCGTAAAAGAGATTCTTCCATCATAAAATAAAAATAATTAAAAAGATTAAAAACATGTTAACCTAATACATTTCAGTACGTTGATAAGTTATAAAGTAAAAGATAAAATACAAATGTAGGAAATAACTCATTTAAAGAAATAAGAGCAAATAAATTATCTGAAAATCATTTCAAAGTGTATGTCTCAAAGAAATGTGTACATAACATAATAAAGTACCAAGCGGACTTTTCCAGTTTATTAACAGATTATATTTTTCTCAGGTATGCAGCCAGATCATGCAATCATCTGAACACAATATTTTTATGGTCCACCTGGCCACCCTGTTCAGCTGACAACACTGTATGCTAACCTCACTGGAACTGACTGATATGCACGGTGGCCCTTCTGTAAGCCGCAGAAGGCCAACAGTGCAAGCGCCAGAAATGACTGTTGCTGCTCCCTAGTGCAAGTGAACTTACAGCACCCCAGTGGTGACAGTTGGAAAGAAACAATAAATCGTAGTCAAGTACCACTGTCAATACATTCTGCCAGCTGAGTCAACAACATTTTCTAATATCAGATGAAACAGCATTCCCAGTCTGGCTTAAAGGGTAACATTTGTTTCTATTGATAATGTTGTCTGGAAATCTAATTTTGATAGGATCCTTTAAAACACAGTCCCAATCATGAGATGTAGGGGCAACCATTTTTGTCTCATCAAATATCATTCTGTGCTCTATGTAACATAGTGCTCCACCACTTCAGATTGTTCAGGTTGCATGAAGCGTGTGTGGTGATGGTACTCAGTACACTTGTGTTGAGTGGTACAAATTGATTGGCCAATATACAATTTCCCACAGTGGCGAGGGATTTTATAAACATCAGGCTTCTTCAATCCTATGTCATCTTTTACTGAACCAAGGAATGCTCTAACCTTGGCTGGCAGATGAAATACACTTTTGATATATTTTTAAAATTCTTCCTAATTTTGAAGCTATGCCCCCAGCATATGATAGAAAAGTTGCTGATCTACAGGTTTTCTCATGAGGTTCTGGTGCAAGTCCAAACTGGTCTATCTGTGTAGCTATTCTGACTTAACATGAGCTTAAGGTGATCAAGCTCTTGTGTCAAATTCTGAGCATCTGAGATGGCATACACCCTCTTTACCAAAGTCTGCACTATCCCTGTGTGTTTATACAATGAATGGTAACTCACTGCATGCAGATACTGGTCTGTGTGCATAAATTTTTCAACAAACACTGTGTCCTAGTGTCCCATTGTCCTTTCTATAGACTGATATTTCTAAAAACAGAAGCTTTCCATCCTCTTTGACCCCCACTGTGAACTTGATGCTGGGGTGAAGGCATTTAAAATGATCCAGGAAACAATTAGGAGTGTGAATTCTTTGTGGACGTACCATAAACATATTGTCAACATACCTCCAAAGACAGGTGGATTTTAAAAATGCCATCCTCTGCACTCTGTCTTCAAAATCTTCCATAAATAAGTTGGCAACTATGGGGGATAATGGGCTCCCTATAGCCACTCCATCAGTTTGCACAAAATAGTTTTCACTGAATAAAGAAATATATTGATGTCAACACATGATGACAAAGCTTTTTCATTTCCATGTCCAGTTTTTCATTAATTAACATCAAGGATTCTTCAAGAGAAACCCAGGTAATTAGCAGCACTACATTGAGGCTCACAAGCAAATCTAATGGACCAAGACACAGAGACTCCAACCACTGGATAGAAATCATAGAATTGGAAATATATTCACATTTTCTTCTTTGAGGGCTAAGAACAGATGCTAAATACTTAGCCAAGTTGTAAGTGTTCATGCCCAAATCACTCATGATGAGACATAGTGCAACTCCTCCTTTGTGAACTTTTGGGTAAACCATATAATCTCATAGGTATGCAGGATGATGTTTTTTAAACACATCATCAGATAATTAACTCTTCTTGAAAAGTGATAGTGTCTTCTGTTTTATTAATTCAGTTGTGGTATTCTGCAATCCATTGTATACCAAGCCCTTAAGTAAAATATACATTTTGCCCACATAATCATCCTGAGAAAGAGAAACCAGTGCATTACCTTTTGTCTGCTAATAGGATTAACAAATAAAAATTGTCTCTCATGGATCAGATAGCTGCCCTTTCGATGGAGGAGATATTACTCAGCAGGGGCAGAGCCTGATGCTGCATATGTGAAACCTCTTGTCTGATGACCTAGGATTGAGGAAGCCCATTTGAGCCGTGGTAAAAATTTGCTGTTTTGAAGAGCGTGCTGCAGTGCGTAGTGTAAAGCAGTCGCCTTCCGTTTCCGGCAGTGGCACCGCTGTGGCAATCACAGCTTTGGTGTCTCCCTCTGGTGGGAAAGGGGAAAAGTTGCCTCTTCATGTGCATTTAAGGGGCGCTATCAGCTCGCTGAGCAGGCAGTTGGAGACGGACCAGCAGTGAAGTCGGCGAGTCGGTCAGTCTGTCAGGTTGGGAGAGGCTAGTCAGTTGGTCAGCTGGCTCAGTGTGGGACCGTCAGAGTCTGTCTGTCATCCAGAGTGCTAGTATGGGTTAGGCTGCCAGTCTGCTCGAGTTATTCTGGGCAGTGGTCATTGGCAGTTGCATCGATCGGCTGGTCGGTCGCACGCTGAGACACGGGATGACTTGTCTGTCTTGGGCATGGCGCGTGTGAGGTCGCCACGTCAGTCCAGTTGGCCGCGCCATGTAGCGGGAGCAGTGGCTTCATGGCCGACGCAGGAGCAGCAGGGAACAGCCCACAACGTCGGACTGGCCGGTACGAGCTGCGACACCGTGAGACGGGAGATCAGCGCGCCTTCCTGCGTCCGTTGAAGTGGCTGGCAGCGGCGGTTGAGGAGAGCGTTTTTGGAGGTGCTGCACCAGGTCTTCGCCAGACATCGCAGTTTATTAGAAGTTAAGTGATTCATGATATCTTGTTTCATTTACTTGTTAAATTCTACTTGTTTTCTTGGTCAGTCTCTCATCCCCAGCTTGCTCATCTGTCCCTCGTTCGCATTTGTTAGGCAGTTAGCGTCTGTCTGTCTGTCTGTCTGTCTGTTGGTCTGCTGTATGTTAATAGTTACCTCTGTCATGTTTGTCGGATTCGGTGTTAACAAATTTATTGCTTAAAGTGTAAAGGCCGAATTTCTGAAATATGTTTTTATCTGGCCCATCATCTTGAGAGGTGGTATATGTGTAATGTAGAGCATGTTGGTACATTTTATGTAAAACTGCATTGTATTGATTTTATTTAAATGGTCATTTTAGTATATAAAGTTGCCACCCTTCCACCGTAAGAGTTCCTTTAAAAACAAGTTGCACTTTCAGTGGCAAATATTTTTAATGTGAGTGTTTTGTATCATTTCCATCACTCTTATGGGATGCATAGTTTATGTGTTTGTGTGAGTTGTTAAAATTTTTAGTTTAAAGTAATCTGGTAATTTGCGCCAGTGTAGTCTTTCACAGGTTGTTGTGAGTGGTCGTGACTATGGCCATGTTGTTAAAAGGGAGTGGCAAGTTTCTCAGCCTGAAAGCTCATGTTATTTATGGCTCTGAATAACTTGTAACTTGATATTTACAGGGTGATTTCTGATCATAATTTTTAAATCTGTTAAAAAAAGGCTTTTAGGAATAAAATTCCCATTTATTAAAAAAAAATTTAATTTGTGTCATCAGTTACCCATTGGCAACTACTTCCATGCTCACAGAGTATGATTAAATGTGTTAATGTTCTTGATGAATCGCTAGTAAATAAAGTAAATTCTTCAGAAAAGGTTTTGAAAGTAAATTCACAGTTCACCACTGTTTATTAAATCCCTTGCCACTGTGGGGAATTTATGTTGGCAGGACAATTCACACCATTCTGCACACATGTACTGAGCAGCATATCCACACACAATTGATGAAGCATGAGAAATCTCTGGAGGTGGAGCAGACACAAACACTTTGCCCTTAATCTTACCATTCAGGCAGCATTTTAAATAGAGACAGTGGTTATGCTTTAAGCAAAATTTGGAAACTTTTTTATCTGCCATTATAAATGGTGATCATTCATTCAGCTGGCAGAATATGTTGACAGTGGTAGTCGATAGCGATTCACTGGTTTTTGCCAACTTTCACCACTGGGGTGCTATCGGTTCACTCGCGCTAGGGGGCAACAGTGACAATTCATAGCACACATCCTTCCATGTATATAAAAGAGCCACAATTTATGGTATCAAATGGTCACTTGAGAAGAATATTGAAAGACCTTTTATGTTCCTGTAAAATGTGATTTTTTTTTACATAGATATAACATAAAATGGTAAGTGGAGTCACAGTACAAATATTAGATCCATTTTGGTGTGTCTGCTTGTAAAGTTGTATAATCCAATGAATGGATGAATAAATAACATAAATTCAGGGTGGCAATTCTTCTGGAAAACCTGGAATTCTCAGGCAATTACATTTTACCTGGAAAAAATCAGGGAAATCTCATGGAATTTGTGAAGACCACAACAACAACAACAACAACCAAGCATTGATACTGGATTTTATTGAGTTTTCTAAATCAAAAATTTTAAAATACTTAATATTTCAAAGTGTGTTAATTATAATTATGCATATTATTCCAGATAAATTACCGATGTTTAAAAACTGTGGTTAAACTACTGCTTATGGCTGGTATATAGCTCAGCTGAGAGGAAAGAAAGGTCATTATTCTTGTATGCTGCCCCGTCCCCCTTCCCCCTGTTCACTATTAATTTATCAGGAGCTTCTAGACACCATCTTCCTCCTCGCCCTGGAATTCCGAGGAAATTTTGTTCCAAGTTTGAGTGGTGACATTGTTCGATAAGAACTAAGTGGACTGCCCCATGAGACGCAGTCATTGTTGAGGTGGGGCAGCTTGTGTATCTCAATGATAAAGATAGCCATGCCATATGCACAACCAAACTGGAGGGGTATCTGTGGAGAGGCTAGACAAATATGATGTTTTTGAGGAGGGGCAGCAGCCTTTACAGTAGTTGCACAGGCAACAATGTGGATGATTGACTGATCTGACCTTGTGACACCAGCCAACATGGCCTTGCTATGTTGATACTGTGAATGGCTGAAAGCAAGAGGACACTACAGCCATTACCTTTCCTAAGGACACACAGCTTTACTGTATGGTTAAATGAAGATGGCATCCTCATGGGTAAAATGTGCCGGAGGTAAAATAGTACCCATTTGGATTTCTGGGTGGCTTCTGCTCAGGAGGATGATGTCATAAGGAAAAAAAAACTGCCATTCTGTGGACTGAAGCATATAATGTTAATTACTTAATCAGGTAGGTAGATTAGAAAATTTAAAAAGAGAAATGGATAGTTTGAAGTTAGATATGGTGGGGAGCAGTGAAGTTTGGTGACATGATGAGTAGGGCTTCTGGTCAGGTGTACAGAGTTATAAATACAAAATTAAAATGAATAAGAAATTGAGAATGCAGGTAAGGTGCTAAGAGCAACATAGTGAACATGTTTTTGTAGTCGAGACAGACACAACACCAACACGCAGTAGCACAAATTCATATGCCAACTAACTACGCAGATGATGAAGAGGTTGAATAGTAGGAAGAGTAACACAAGGAAGAATAGCAGGAGAATAGGAGAACGTGGACTGGGAAGGCGGGGGGTGGGGTGGGGGGGGGGGGGGGGGGGTGCGGGAAGAAGCGTGGTAGAATTTTGTGCCGAGCACAATTTAATCATCACTGACAATTAGTTTAGGAGCCATGAAAGAAGGTTCTGCAGGTGGAGGAGATCTGTAGCTGCTGGAAGTTTTCATACTGATAATATGGTAACAAAGAGATTTATTATCTAGATCTCAAACAGTAGTACATTTCCAGGGTCAGATGTGGACTCTAACCATAATTTATTGGTTATCAACTGTAGATTAAAACTGAAGAATTTGCAAAAAGGGGAGCATTAAGGAACGGTTGACTGAAGTGGTGAAGGAATACAGTACAAGAAGAATTGGTAGCTTTGTAAGATGAAATAGTGATGGCAGCAGATTATCGAAAAGGAAAGAAAGACAAGGCCTAGAAGAAACCCTTGGATATCACAGAAGATACTTGATGAAACGAGAAAATATAAAAATGCAACAAATGAAGCAGATGAGAGGGAATACAGACATCTAAAAATAAGGTGGCAGAAAGTGCAAATTGACTTAGTAGAAATGGCTGGAGGGTAAATACAAGTCTCTAAAAGCATGTATAAATAGGGAATTACAGATACCCAGATACCACCTACAGTAAATGGGAGTGTCCTATGGAAGAGAGAAACAGCTACATGAATAACAATAGCTCAGGTGGAAAACCAGTAGAAGAGAAAGCTGAAAAGTGGAAGGAATATATAGACTATAGAGGGTCTATACAAGGGAGATGAATATGAAGGCAACATTATAGAAATGGGGGAGGAAGTAGATGAAGATGAGGTGGGAGATACAATATGTGATCAAAAGTATCCAGACACCTGGCTGAAAATAACTTACAAGTTCGTGGCGCCCTCCATCGGTAATGCTGGAATTCAATACGGTGTTGGCTCACCTGTAGCCTCGATGACAGCGTTCACTCTTGCAGGCATATGTTCAATCAGGGGCTGGAAGATTTCTGGGCAAATGGCAGCCCATTCTTCATGGAGTGCTGCACTGAGGAGAGGTACCGATGTTGATCGGTGAGGCCTGGCATGAAGTCAGCGTTCCAAAAAATCACAAAGGTGTTCCACAGGATTCAGGTCAGGACTCTGTGCAGGCCAGTCCATTACAGGGATGTTATTGTCATGTGACCACTCTGCCACAGGCTGTGCATTATTAACAGGTGCTCGATCGTGTTGAAAGATGCAATCGTTATCCCCGAATTGCTCCTCAACAGCAGGAAGCAAGAAGGTGCTTAAAACATCAATGTAGGCCTGTGCTGTGATGGTGCCACACAAAAAAACAAGGGCTGCAAGCCACCTCCATGAAAAACACGACCACAATATAACAGCACCACCTCCGAATTTTACTGTTGGCACTACACACGCTGGCAGGTGAAGATCACCTGGTATTTGGCATATTAACACTCTGCCATTGGATCGCCACATTGTGTACCATGATTCATCACTCCACACAACATTTTTCACTGTTCAATCATCCAATGTTTACCCTCCTTACAACAAGCAAGGCATTCTTTGCCATTTACCGGCATAATATGTGGCTTATGAGCAGCCACTCGACCATGGAATCTAAGTTTTCTCACCTTGTGTCTAACTGTCATAGTACTTGCAGTGGATCCTAATGCAGTTTGGAATTCCTGTGTGATGATGGTCTGGATAGATGTCTGCCTATTACACATTATGACCCTCTTCAACTGTCAGTGGTCTCTGTCAGTCAACAGACGAGGTCGGCCTTTACGCTTTTGTGCTGTATGTGTCCCTTCATGTTTCCACTTCACTATCATGAGTGGATCTAGGGATGTTTAGAAGTGTGGAAATGTTATATACAGATGTATGACACAAATGACACCCAATCACCTGACCACATTCAAAGTCTGTGAGTTCTTCAGAGTGCCCCATTCTGCTCTCTCACGATATCTAATGACTACAGAGGTCGCTGATATGGAATACCTGACAGTAGGTGGCAGCACAATGCTCATAATATGAAAAATGCATGTTT
This sequence comes from Schistocerca serialis cubense, assembly GCF_023864345.2. Lineage (NCBI taxonomy): Eukaryota > Metazoa > Arthropoda > Insecta > Orthoptera > Acrididae > Schistocerca > Schistocerca serialis. The sequence continues at coordinate 339,051,255 of NC_064640.1, forward strand.
TTGGGGGTGTCTGGATACTTTTGATTACATAGTGTACAATACTGTAAGAAGAATTCGACATAGCACTGAAATTCCTAAATTGAAACAAGGCATCCAGAGTAGATGACATTCTCTGAGAACTACTGATATCCTCAGGAGTTCTAGCCAAAATAAAACTATTCCATCTAGTCTGTAAGAAATATGAGACATTCAAGAAGAATGTAATAATTCCAGTTCCTAAGAAAGCAGCAATATACTAACATGAATTATTTACAGAGGAATGGAAATAACTGGTAGAAGCTGACCTTGGGGGATGTCAGTTTGGGTTCAGGAGTAATGTTGAAACACATGAGGCAACACTGAGCCTGTGACTTCTCTTAGAAGATAGGTTATGGAACAGCAAACCTACATTTATAGCATTTGTAGACTTAGAGAAAGGTTTTAACAATGTTGACTGGAATACTCTCTTTGAAATTCTGAAGGTAGTAAGGTTAAAACACAGGGAGTGAAAAACGAGATGGCAATTGTAAGAGTTGAAAGGCATAAAAGAAAAGCGGTGGCTGAGAAAGAAATGAGACAGGTTTGTAGATTATCCCTAATGCTATTCAGCCTGTACATTGAGTGAGCAGAAAAGGAAGCCAAAGAAAAATTTGGAGAAGTAATTGAATTTCAGGGAGAAGACATAAAATCTTTGAGGTTTGCTGATGATGATGTAATTCTGTAAGAGACAGTAAAGGATCTGGAAGTGGGGTTGAATGGAACTGACAGTGCCTTGAAAGGATGATAGAAGATGAACATTAACAAAAGGAAAACAAGGGTATTGGAATACAGTCAAATTACATCAGGTGATGCTCAGGGAATTAGATTAAAAAATGAGATATTAGAAGTAGTAGACGACTTTTGCTATTTGGGCAGTTAAATAACTGATGATGGCCAAAGTAGATAGGATATAAAATGTAGACTGACAATAACAAGAAAAGTGTTTATGAAGAAGTGAAATTTGTGAACACTGACTACAAATGTGTTAGGAAGTATTTTATGAAGGTATTTGTCTGAAGAGTAGCCTTGCAAACAAGTAAAACATGGATGATATGTGGTTCAACCAAGAAGAGAATAGAAACTTTTGAAATGTGATGCTGCAGAAGAAAACTGAAGAGTAAATGAGTAGATTGCATAACTAATGAGGAGGTAGTAAGTAGAATAGGGGAGAAAAGAAATTTATGGCATAACTAGACTAAAAGAAGGGATCATGTGATAGAATACTTTATGAGATTTCAAGGAATTTCCAGTTTAGTATTTGAAGGAGCCATGGGGATAAACATTGCAGAGAGAGATCAAAAGACAAGTACAGTTAGTAGATTCAAGCGGATGTGGGTTGCAACAGTTATTTGGAGATGATGAGACTTGCACAGGATAGAGTAGTGTGGAGAGCTGAATCAAACTAATCTTTGGACTGAAGACCATAACAACATCAACAAGTACTACTACTACTCTAAGGGGAACAACGATGCTTCGAACCTGACTCAGTGTGGAATGACTTTGATGGTGGCTGAATTTATATTCACTCATACTGATTGAACTCGAGTGTGGCTTACTGATGATTGAGTGCACCATTTTTTGTTCATGGTGCCTATTTAGAGACTAGCATATGAAAGTTTTCATAAAAAATTAAAATACAGAAAAATTAAAAATTCAATAATAACAGAAAAGACCTTTAGACATTTGATAATGTTTTTTTACTAACTGCTGCCTCTGTATTCTTCAGATGTCATTAATATTAGGCTTTATTTTCTCTTCATTTTCTAGTAAAGCCTGCCAAGAGCTATTTTTTATGTCTGTGTGCAGCTGCTAACTGACAGTTTACCTAGAGAGTGTGGTTGTTATGATGTTATTAGTTCTGACACTAGTCATCAGGCAAATTTGCCTGTTAAGTCTTGCTATTAGTGATTGCGGATATCACTCTCTACAGTATAGGCAATGATTTGGCAGACTCTGAATACATTTGTTCCACTTCTAATCCTCAGAATTCTATGCTTCTATATAGGATAACAATTAAATTGTTATGGCATATTCTAGTCAACAACACCTACTCACATCACAAATTATACTCATTCCCCTTCCAGCACTCCATTCCTCAATAGAGGCAATACTTGTGTTATTATATACTTGACTCTACTTGAATATACCATTTTTTAAAAGCACACATAATTGGGTCCCTTTATTCACCCATGAACAAAAGACATTGTATGAATGTAGTCAGTTCATAGCCAGGTCTAGTTACAGTAAAATTTCTTATAGTTAACTTGTTTACAAACTTACATATAAATAAAATCATCTAACATCAGTATATGTAAGTAATTTAATTTTTTTTCATATTCATATATTCTTCAATATTATAAAAGCTACATGTTATTAAAAATTGCTTTATCTGTACTCTAATGTTATGAAATTCTGTAATTTTCCGTATTGTAGCAGGCAATGCACTAAAAAGTATTTTGGGTTGATAATGGACACTTTTTTACTACAGGAATTTTTTGTGGGCAGCTCTGAGAAAATCATCTCTGTTTCTTGTTTTGTAGCTGTTTAATGTTGAAAATTCCTGGTGAATTTTTAGGACACATATGCATTCATAAATGTATAAGCTAGGAAGTGTCATTATTTTAAATTCTTTAAATATTTCCCCTCATGCCTCTCTATGGGGAACTCCTTTCATTATTCTGATAGACCTTATTCGGAACTTGATACTTTGCTGTACCATACCTGTACATCCCCAGAAGATCACGCCATATTTAAGCTAGCTGTTGACCCAAGCATAATAGGCACAGAACAGTGATCCATTGCTGCAACATTCCCAATTCTTAGCATGTAATAGTTTTTTATTCAAAGCTTCTAGATACTTCTATGGAGCTTATGTAATAGTATGGTTCCCTAACTCAGCTTTTACACTGCTTATAACTGTACTTATAATGTTACTGAAAGTCAACCATACCATTTTTTCCTAGTATGTGACCAAATTGTTATACCCAAACCAATTTCCTGTCTCATTTATCATCTTAGAGATAGTGGATGTCCATATCACATTGTTTGGAAAGGCACCCATTTTGTGCATTTTCAGCTCTTAATGCGGTACCTCATTTTATTCCACTTTTGAGCTCCTAAATGTACAGTGTATCCCAAAACTTTATCGTCAAAATTAAACAGATGACAGATCTTGAATGGAGGATTTTGAGATAAGAAATAAATGTTCAGTTATGTATAGGCCCTACTGATCTAGTAGTGGGTGGGAGGCACATGTTTAAGAGCTGAATATGTTTTATAAGAAGCGTCTACCTGCTGCACAGACATTTGTGTCACTACTTTGAGAAATAATACATAATCATCTGTGATGTGGCCACATTAGAGTTAACCACTGTTTACCATTCATGACTGGCTTGTTTAAGACGGAGTTTCAATTTGCAGACGTGCATTGAATGTATGAAGCAGCAAGTTGTAGTGCTTGTAAAGGAACAATACACTCATAAAAGTTCTACAGTATCCATCATTCAAAGAAGAAGAAATTTGTCGTTGTGTACTGGACATTCAAGACATGATTTTCGACAAGGAATGTAACATATAAGAGATGAGAGGTCAGACTTCCGTAATCCATCTGAGTCAGTGGTCGTCAAACTGCAACCCCCACGGGCCACACGTAGCCCTAATCAAGTATTCCTGCAGGCTTTGGTTCTCAGCTGTATTTTATAACCAACAGCCGAATCCAAAAACAAGTAACGTTAAGAACTTCTTAAGAGAGGATTTTTTGCTCAGTAATTGTTGTCAAACCGGTGCGCGGCAATTTAAAATTCTTTTGCTCTATATTGGAGGATTTTGATATCACAAACATGGCTAATCATTGTCAGCAACTACACAATAATTTTATTCGACGAAGGAGTCAGTTACAGCCAGCAGCTAACGTTTAATAGCTTCTGAAGGAGGATAACTTACGTATATCCGAAACCAGTAACGGTTAAATACTTACCAGTTGGATCTGTTGACTGTACCCAAGGTTATTTAGAAGGGACTGTACCAGATCTCTTCGTCAAATCTGGAATTATAGGAGCCGCGCCTGTCATTATCAGGGGCGAAGCTGTGTGCTGGGACAGATAGATGGTGGTTTAGTTGGAGTATATTGTTGTTTGTCATCCAGAGCTGAGAACTCTTGGGTGGGTGTGCCTCGTAGCGATCAGCTGCTGTGGTACAAATTTTAGCTGGAAGTACCGTGGATTGGTCAATGCGCATTATAGAGACGGCCATCTTCAAATGCGGTACATATTTGTTGCAAGGAATACTAAATTAAAATAAGGCTGTTGTAGTACAACGCAATGAATAGGAAAAAAGTTACGTTCAAAATATTTAGTAAACATTTGTGATCGTACCGCAGATTGTCTAACGCTGTTAAAAACAGGGTGAATCAACTAAAACTTCCATGGAAAGTGCTACTGATGTGCGGTTTTCATAGAATGGGTTGGTAGTCAGGGGCTTTCACTGTTAGCCAATAAACAGATTATAATAACACTTGGAAAGTGTATTTTTGTGCAAACACACAATTTTTAACTGGAACAACGCTTATTGACATTAACAAACTGTAAGTACTGTAGGGTAAATTCGAATGTCAGTGGTGTTTGTTGCAGGAGTCTAGTGTGAGTCGTTTACGAGATACCGTATCGTGAAAAGTTTGCACACCTACACTTGTTTGTGTCATTTAATCTTCGTAGTTGCTAGGTGTGATGCTATTATATTTACTTACTGTGTGCTGTGAGTTTCTTGAGTGCACTGTGACTTACTCCTCAGTTAGTGTGTGCCAGTACAAACAGTAGGTCGTGAGTGGACGATGGGATTTACCAGTGCAGAAAAAGCCGACATGCTCATGGTGTATGGAGAGTGTAGGAATAATGCAATTCGTCCTTCACGATGTATGCATCAAGATATCCAAGTAGATGGAAACCATTTCGGCAATAATTTATCAACCTATTCAACCAGTTATGTGAAATGGTGGAGTAACACCTAGACAACGTAGCAGAAGGAAACCAGTAACGACAGAAAAGGGGAAGGCTAATGTTCTTGCTGTTGTTGCAGTTGATCCGCACGCTAACTCCTGCAAAATCGCACGAGGAGGGGGCAGGAATCAGGCAAGTGTCCAGCGCATTCTCCGTCGAGATAGGTTACACCCCTATAACGTCTTTCCCCACCAAGGGCTTCATGGGAACGATTACGAGAATCGTGTTAACTTCCGTACATGAGCATTAAGACAGGATACTCCAGACGTATCATGTATCTTGTTTAGTGATGAAACCATATTTACCAATCATGGCCAGGTAAACTGCCGAAACATGCACTCTTGGTCTGTTGACAATCACCTGTTGACTTCGTCAGGTGGAATAGCAGCGAACATGGAGTGGAAGCCTGTGGTGTGGAATAGGGAACCATCAGCTCAAAAGCCAGTGCTTCATAGACGGAACAATGAACACGCACAAATATTACAGCCTCCTTGACACACCACCTTACACCGATGCTAGAAGACGTTCCTCTGCAGACTAGGAGGAACCTGTGGTACCAACAAGATAGCTGTCCTGCCCATAGTGCGCCAAGTATTACAGCATGTCTTCGCGAATTGGTTCCAAGTCATTTGGATTGGAAGCAGAGGACTTGCTCCTTGGCTGACTAGTTACCTGGATTTGACGCCTTTAGACATTTTTCTGTGGGGAAAGCTGAAAGACATTGTCTTCAAGGACGTACCAACTACACCCGATGATATGCAATGACGTATTACTGCATCCTGCTCATACATCTCCGCTGAAATGCTAGCACGTCTGCAGCAGTCGCTTCATACCAGTCTGGAAATGTGTGTTGCCAATGCTGGTGGTAATTTTGAACACAGCCTGTGATGGTCAGTTGTCTGGTTACTGCTCAGAATCCATGTAACTAATAATAAATGAATCGACTTCATTTACTGCCGGTACGATGGACGTGGAAGAATTATGGGCGAATTTTAAACACATTGTAAATCACGCATTGGACAAGTATGTGCCGAAAAAGTGGGTTACGGGCGGAAAAGAACCACCGTGGTTTAACAGCGCAATTCGGAGAATGCTCAGGAAGCAAAGGAAGTTGCACTCGCGGTGCAAGAAAGATCGGAAGAATGAGGACAGGCAAAAGTTAGTCGAGATTCATGCTGCTGTAAAAACAGCGATGCGCGAAGCATTCAACCACTACCACCGTCATACCTTAGCAAAAGATCTTGCTGAAAACCCAAGGAAATTCTGGTCTTACGTAAAATCGGTAAACGGGTCGAAGGCTTCCATCCAGTCACTCACTGATCAGTCTGGCCTGGCAACGGAAGACAGTGAAACGAAAGCTGAAATTTTAAATTTAGCATTTGAGAAATATTTCACGCAGGAGGATCGTACAAACATACCGCCGTTTGAGTCTCGTACCGATTCCCGTATGGAGACCATAGTGATAGACATCCCTGGGGTTGTGAAGCAGCGGAATGGGTTGAAAATAAATAAATCGGCAGGTCCTGATGGGATTCCAATTCGGTTTTACAGAGAGTACTCCACTGCATTGGCTCCTTACTTAGCTTGCATTTATCGCGAATCTCTTGCCCAACGTAAAGTTCGGAGCGACTGGAAAAAAGCGCAGGTGACGCCTGTATATAAGAACGGTAGAAGGACGGATCCTCAAAATTACAGACCAATATCCGTAACATCGGTTTGTTGCAGGATTCTCGAACATATGCTCAGTTAGAATATAATCAATTTCCTTGAGACAGAGAAGTTGCTGTCCATGCATCAGCACGGCGTTAAAAAGCATCGCTCCTGCGAAACGCAACTCGCCCTTTTTTCACATGATATCTTGCGAACCATGGATGAAGGGTATCAGACGGATGCCATATTCCTTGACTTCCGGAAAGCGTTTGACTCGATGCCCCACTGCAGACTCCTAACTAAGGTACGAGCATATGGGATTGGTTCCCAAGTATGTGACTGGCTCGAAGACTTCTTAAGTAATAGAACCCAGTACGTTGTCCTCGATGGTGAGTGTTCATCGGAGGTGAGGATATCATCTGGAGTGCCCCAGGGAAGTGTGGTAGGTCCGCTGTTGTTTTCTATCTACATAAATGATCTTTTGGATAGGGTGGATAGCAATGTGCGGCTGTTTGCTGATGATGCTGTGGTGTACGGGAAGGTGTCGTCGTTGAGTGACTGTAGGAGGATACAAGATGACTTGGACAGGATTTATGATTGGTGTAAAGAATGGCAGCTAACTCTAAATGTAGATCAATGTAAATTAATGCAGATGAATAGGAAAAAGAATCCTGTAATGTTTGAATACTCCATTAGTAGTGTAGCGCTTGACACAGTCACGTTGATTAAATATTTGGGCGTAACATTGCAGAGCGATATGAAGTGGGACAAGCATGTAAAGGCAGTTGTGGGGAAGGCGGATAGTCGTCTTCGATTCATTGGTAGAATTTTGGGAAGATGTGATTCATCTGTAAAGGAGACCGCTTATAAAACACTAATACGACCTATTCTTGAGTATTGCTCGAGCGTTTGGGGATCCCTATCAGGTCGGATTGAGGGAGGACATAGAAGCAATTCAGAGGCGGACTACTAGATTTGTTACTGGTAAGTTTGATCATCACGCGAGTGTTACGGAAATGCTTCAGGAACTCTGGTGGGAGTCTCTAGAGGAAAGGAGGCGTTCTTTTCGTGAATCGCTACTGAGGAAATTTAGAGAACCAGCATTTGAGGCTGACTGCAGTACAATTTTACTGCCGCCAACTTACATTTCGCGGAAAGACCACAAAGATAAGATAAGAGAGAATAGGGCTCGCACCGTATGGTGGATTGCGGAATATGTATGTAGATGTAGATATGCATTTGTGTTGTTCTTTAGTGTGTGCTGTCACACGTATTGCGTCAGTGTGGGAACATTTCAAAATGCGATATCTCGTAAACAACTCGCACTAGAACCCCGCAACAAACACCACTGACAATCTAATGTACCCTGCTTTCAGCTTGTTAATACCGATAGGCATTTTTCATTGAAAAAAGTGCATGTTTGAACAAAAGATACACTTTTTATGTATTATTACAGCCTGTTTATTGGCTAACAAAAAATGGTTCAAATGGCTCTGAGCACTATGGGACTTAACTTCTGAGGTCATCAGTCCCCTAGAACTTAGAACTACTTAAACCTAACTAACGTAAGGACATCACATACATCCATGCCCGAGGCAGGATTCGAACCTGCGACCGTAGCGGATGCGCGGTTCCAGACTGTAGCGCCTAGAACCGCTCGGCCACTAAGACCGGCATTGGCTATAAGTTCAATTCTTTTATCTTGGCGGCTCGCGCATGCCCGCCCAGACGCGGGAGATTGCTGCGTTGCCAGTTGCACACGACGCACGCGCCAATAGAAGCAGCGCCATAGTATAGCATAGTTCGCAAGCTTACGTGTAGGGGGGAGTGCGCAGTTCGTGAAGTAAAGCCACCACAGCCGCATTAACCCCTTCGCTGCTACAAAGACGTGCTCCCTGCATTCCGCGCTGTGCGCGATTTTGTCACTGCACTGCTCGCCTGTGCAGACACATCGTGTTCCGACTGCTTTGACACTCGTATCAATCGATTCCACAAAAACTATTTGGCTCAAAAATTAGATTTTTACACATCTTCTTGACTGATACCTTCCCCCCATAAATGACTTAATTTTGTTTCGATGTTCAACACAGTTATTATGCAGCATTAAATATAGTAAACCATTGCACGAAATTTTGAAGAGTTTGCAGAGGTTTAAGTCCATAGAGTATACTTTCTGTATGGCCGATTTTAGTTGCCACAATGTTGAGAATGAAATGTGGACAAGATACCTAAATTTCATATAAAATTTACTGTATAACAATAGCTCATTTAAGTACCACATAGGTGTCGTATGTAATATTGAGAAATATTCCGTCTTTCGCGACTGTAACAAAAGTTTTATTTACACTGAGCACGTTTGGCTTTATTTTAAAGCACTTCAATCAATCAAAAGGAAGTAGACATAATACATTAAACAAAACTGTGGACTTACAAAAACATTAGGACTTGAATATACCGTCTATCAGTGAAGTGCTCTGAGCTATGTCAAATATAATTTTTGTGTGTGGCACACACAAACATCATTTATTTGCTAAAACACTGATCTGCCAACACAAACGTTGAATATTGTGTTACCGCAGCACAAAACTACGAAAAGTGACTTGGCAATGGAGGAGACAAAATGCTGTCCACTGAAGATGCTTCAAAAGAGAGAAACGCGTCTGGTCTAAATAAGTGGCTTATTACAGTTGCAGAAGAGGAATATATTTCAGTACCATTGGTAAAACTGCGACTGTGGAACAAAAACAAGAAAGAGAACATGAGTACCATTGTGTATGTGCCATACCTTTCCTTGATTGAAGTGCTTTAAAATAAAGCCAAACGCTTCCGGTGCAAATAATACTTTTATTACAGTCGCGAAAGACGGAATATTTCTCAATATTACATACGACACCTATGTCGTACTTAAATTAAATGAGATATTGTTATACAGTAAATTTTATATGAAATTTAGGTATCTTGTCCACATTTTATTCTCAACATTGTGGCAAGTAAAATCAACCATACGGAAAGTATACGCTATGGACTTTTACCTCTGCAAACTCTTCAAAATTTCGTGCAATGATTTACTACATTTAATGCTGCATAATAACTGCGTTGAACATCGAAACAAAATTAAGTCATTTATGGGGGGAAGGTATCAGCCAAGAAGACGTGTAAAAATCAAATTTTTGGGCCAAATAGTTTTTATGAAAAGGAATGATAAGTGTGTCAAAGCAGTGGGAACACCATGTGTCTGCACAGGCGAGCAGTGCAGTGATGACAAAATCGCGCACAGCGCGGAATGCGGGGAGCACGTGTCTGCAGCAGCGAAAGGGTTAATGAAGAGACAAAGCACTAGAAATTTAAAAAAATTGCATTCAAACGAATATAATTCGTGAAGTAAGGCACTTCGATATTGTTTTTAAATAAGGAAAATATTAAGCACTGCACAAGGTTTGAAGTCATAATCTATCGCGTAGCAGCCCAACACCTTAACCGTTACGCTAACGCACCTTGTCTGACTACATAACGCCACGAGGAATATAAGACGTCACGCAAAATACTGACAAACACTGTTGATATGACTATGAATAACTCACGCTTCGTCGAAATACAATAGGAAACAAACAATTACCGCTGTTCTTTATTGCGAAAAAGCGGTTCGTGAGAGTGATACAAACACCTTTTCTTGCTATCACCTGAATTAGGAGTCTTATTCCTTGTTTGGTTTAATTAATTAATAGAATATGAAGCAATTGGTATAAAGAATGCTTTTCCAAAGTTTCTATAAAAGAATGTCTGCTATCAAGACATTGCTTTTGTTCTATTACTTTATTTATGACTGAACGTTTCTAAAACTGAAGACACTCGTCCATGCTCTGCACTGCAGTCGAGATGTGGCAACGTCGTTCTCTGTTCATTGGCTGACTGTGTTTTGTGACGTCAGATGCGCAGAACGAACCTAAACTCGGCCGCCAACATAAATGAAGCGCATTTAACAGTGCGAGTCCCTGACTACCAATCCATTCTGTGAAAACTGCACATCAGTAGCACTTTCCATTTCCGTGATATTTGTGGTGCAAATTTTAGATGATTAACCCTGTATAAGTACAATATTACTGTTATTAATCAGTTAATCATACGTTTCCACAAACAAAACAACAACACTTAAGGACGCAGCCAGGATTTTGTCAATGGGGGAGTCCAATTTGCTAAAGAGGACCTTAAAATGGCTCATGTTTTTCATTTTATATTCAAACACATATATTCTTTATTAATTTTTTGTATACAGTTTGCCTTTGTGAGGCGTCCATACAAATAGTATGTGGTCTATAAAATTAAGCAAGAAAAGCAATTGTGTTTTAAAAAGTAAGATGTATGTTCTCTTTAGTATATATACAAGAAATACCCTAAAGCGCAATTAAATATTTCTTTATTTGGCAATGTAACTTCACTCTATTGGCAAACGATTTAAAATACGAATATAATGTATTGCCAATTTGCTAACAAAACACACTTCAGTATTCTAATATGAAGTTCATCGTCGTAGAGTAGAAGACTCTTAACGTTGGGTTGAATAACTTATGAAGTTAAACGGATTCAAATCTCTTTTGACAGTAGCTACCGTTCTCCTACTACCATCTTGTATTTAAATTTACGATCTATCTGAAACCAAGTTATAAGTTCTTCAGCATATCAGTGCTTCCCAAGTTCCTCAATTCAGTCTCAAATTTTATTAAAGTATTAGGCTGGTGTCCAAGTTCGTAGCATTTTCCTATAAGTTTAATAAACACAACAAATACACATAACGGAGACTTCAGTCATCAATAATAAATTCTTGTTCACTATTTACAGCAACCTGCCAACGCTGGGGTAACTTTTCTATTGGGTGACTGTAGAAATCACGTGGTTTTGTGGCGAAGAACTCGTCGAGCCATGTTCGGAGCGCATTTTCATCGGAAAAGAAAGTTTCTTGAAGTCTCTTCGATAGAGAGAGGGCAAAGTGAAAATCTGAGGCCTCAAGATCAGTTGAATCAGGTGGATGCGGAATGACTTCCCAACCCGAGTCCCGTGTAGTGGTTTTATCTGTCTAACAGAACGCGGGCGGGCGTTATCGTGGAGTCTGTAAGACGTCTCAGTTGTCTACAGTGAATATCAGCAGTGATGGTTACACCTCAGGGAAGTAATTCGTAGCACACAACACCGTTCCCCCAGATGCATAACATTATCTTTTGTGTATGCGTGTAGATCTTTGCACAGGGAATTTCTGCTTTGTTTGGGCTAAACCTTCCGTTTCTTTTCCTTATGTTAGCATAAACACACCATTTCTCGTCATCCTAAACGATACAGGATACGAATGGTCGGTGTTTTTCACGAGCCAATTGGTGACAAGCAAGCAGAAATGCACATAGGGCCTCCTTCTACTTTGTGCGATTTTGGATTAGAACATGAGGTATCCATACACCCGATTTTTGATCCTTCCCCATTGCATGCAGATGTCGCACCATGGTGGAATGGTCACAGTTCATCACATTTACGAGTTCTCGAGTACGCTCACTTGGACCACTGTGGATTAATGCGTTTAAACGATTTCATCAAACCCCGAAGATCTTGCTGAACTTGGAAGACAGCAACCAATGTCAAAACGATCCTTATTAAAACAAGAAAACTATTTTCTTGCCGTGCTCTGTCACATAGCATTATCCCCATACATGGCACAAATGTTTTTGGTCACCTCCGCTGCTATTACTCCTCTATTGAACACAAATTGAAGAATATGCCAGAAATGTTCTGATTTCTCCACTTGGCCCTCCATTTTCAGGAGTCCACAGCCCCACTCACTATCTCTAAATGACAAAATGTAAACTCAGACTGCAACAGTGAACTATAGATAAAATGACAATCGATAAATAAAACCAGAGCAAACAGAATACCAACATGAAAAAATCAAAAACGTTACGAGCTTTTGCAGCAAACTAACATCTTTCATTTGAATAAAATTCTTCAACATCATAAAATGATTAAAACATTTTAAAAAATTATTATTTCAGGGGTCAACTTGAAACTATAGCAACCAAATTTACACTATGTGATCAAAAGTATCCGGACACCCCGAAAACATAAATTTTTCATATAAGGTGGATTGTGCTGCCACCTACTGTCAGGTATTCCATATTAGCGACCTCAGTACTAATTAGACATCGTGAGAGAGCAGAATGGACCGCTCCGCAGAACTCACGGACTTCGAATGTAGTCAGGTGTTTGGGTGTCTCTTGTGTCATACGTCTGTACGCGAGATTTCCACACGCCTAAACATCCCTAGATCCACTTGTGATAGTGAAGTGGATTCGTGAAGGGACACGTACAGAACAAAAGCGGAAAGGCCGACCTCGTCTGTTGACTGACAGACCCTGCCGACAGTTCAAAAATGGTTCAAATGGTTCTGAGCACTATGGGACTTAACATCTATGGTCATCAGTCCCCTAGAACTTAGAACTACTTAAACCTAACTAACCTAAGAACATCACACACATCCATGCCCGAGGCAGGATTCGAACCTGCGACCGTAGCAGTCGCGCGGTTCCGGACTGCGCGCCTAGAACAGCTAGACCACCGCGGCCGGCTGCCGACAGTTGAAGGCGGTCGTAATGTGTAGTAGGCAGACATCTATCCAGAGCATCACACAGGAATTCCAAACTGCATCAGGATCCACTGCAAGTACTATGACAGTTAGGAGGGAGGTGAGAAAACTTTGATTTCATTGTCGAGTCAACAGTAAAATTCGGAGGCAGTGATGTTATGGTGTGGTCGTGTTTTTCATGGAGGGGTCTTACAGCCCTTGTTTTGCGTGGCACTATCACAGCACAGGCCTACATTGATGTTTCAAGCACCTTCTTGCTTCCCGTTGTTGAAGAGCAATTCGGTGATGGCGATTGCATGTTTCAACACTATCGAGAATCTGTTCATAATGCACGGCCTGTGGCAGAGTAATTACACGACAATAACATCCCTGTAATGGACTGGTCTGCACAGAGTCCTGACCTGAATCTTATAGAACGCCTTTGGGGTGTTTTGGAACGCCGACTTCATGCCAGGCCTCACCGACCGACGTCGATACCTCTCCTCAGTGCAGCATTCCGTGAAGAATGGGCTGCCATTCCCCAAGAAACCTTCCAGCACCTGATTGACCGTATGCTTGCGAGAGTGGAAGCTGTCATCAAGAGTAAGGGTGGGCCAACACCATATTGAATTCCAGCATTACCGATGGGGGAGAGGGGGGGGGGGGGGGCACGAACTTGTAAGTCATTTTCAGCCAGGTGTCCGAATACTTTTGATCACATAGTGTATTTATAAAACGAAACCAATACACAAATACTATGAGCCACAGTTAAATCACACATTAATTTCAACTAGACTTCTAGAGTATGTGACCTCATAAATGAGTTTGAATTTACCCATGATAATATAGTTTACCTCCTTTGATTCCAATAAACGCCTCTACGATTCGTTGTTGTTTGTATGACATTTATTGACAAATACGTTAGTGTTGTGACGGTCAGACTCACTGTTCCGAGGATGTTACGAATAAGACATTCCACAGTGGAACATCGTTCTTGCAGTAAAACTTGGAGACACAATACATCGCCGTTCCACAAGTGAGGCATGTTTATGCACAAATACATAGTAGAAAATGACGATCGCCAGCAGCTTTTAGTGCCAGAAGTCTCCAAAGAGATGTTCAATGGAGCACTTTTCATTTAATCAGAGAGGCTGCATCCTCAAGGGGGAGGAAACCGTCAGGAAAGAAAGGAACTTGGGAGGAATTTTCTGTAGCCTATAGTAAGGGACCAACCTTAGCATTTGCCTAAATTGATAATGGGAGACCATAGGACACTATTTACAAAGTTGCCGGAGGATGGATTCGAAACAGCTCGCCTCTCGAATCCAGGAATTTCTCTCTCAGCACCTCAAACTGGTTGTTGTGCATTGTTTCCGAATAAAATAAAATGCATCACAACACTGTTATTGCATGTTTTTCCTTTATTTGTATGTGTTTCGTCGTCTGATAGTAGATGAATGCATGCCTACTTTAAGATTTAATTGTACAGGGAATTCGTGTCTTCAGTTATTGTAGCCGGCCGGTGTGGCCGTGCGGTTCTAGGCGCTTCAGTCTGGAACCGCATGACCGCTAAGGTCGCAGGTTCGAGTCCTGCCTCGGGCATGGATGTGTGTGATGTCCTTAGGTTAGTTAGGTTTAAGTACTTCTAAGTTCTAGGGGACTGATGACCACAGATGTTAAGTCCCATAGTGCTCAGAGCCCTTTTCAGTTATTGTAGTGCTGAAAGAGCGAAAATAGATTTTGTACGAAAGGGGAGGGGGATACAAGGCGCAGTCAGCTCAGATGAAATCAAGCAGTCCGATGGAAAGATCTTTTAAAAACGAACGAACTATGGAATGCGCTATCATCACAAATACCCCTTCCGCTCTCCACAAACCCCTCCCCATCGTTCCGTATCGGAACTGGTTTTTATAATTGAGTATCGCCTGGGAGACCAGATTGTACAATATTTTACTATTTGGGCTAAAAATGATAGAATTTTGAGAAAATTTTGTAAAGGATTGCAGCCATAGCCGTTTGGGTGAGATTTTTGTTGAACAATGCGATTTTTGGCGTACAAAATAAATCGAAGTGTATTTTAATACACTTATTTTAATTTAATGTTATTTGTAATTATGTTTACCTCTCCGCTGTATAGTGAAATACTGAAATATTGCATCCCAAAGTTCTACCCGTCTCCAAATAACGACTCTAGGGCTAACATTAAACTGCTATAGATAGGTAATTAGGCTATTATAGCAGTGCGTAGAAGTTTTTAACTTACCATAACGCTAATGGACGAATCAAAATCGGTTTTTCTCTTCTTTCTTGTTACAAAATTATCCATAATTACCAACTATCAGAACAGCACACAGCATAAAACAATCAACGGCATCACATGTTGTAAACTTAACTGCAAGTACGGAATGAACTGATTAACAAAACAACAACTGAAGTCAGGTAAGGCCAAGAATGCACAATAGATGGTGTTGACTAAAACAGGGATAGGCGATAGCCGATAGTACTATCGATATATCGAGAGTTTAAATCTATTGATCACCTTGCAGAATATGGATAGAGCGTATCCCTTTTTCGTCATATGACTGAAAATCAAAATATAAGGGCGATCAAGAAGTTAGCGTCCTCAGGCCGTACAATCCGGAATCGATATGCCACTCAGGCAAAATGGCAGTGAGCACTGAGGCAATCATTCCACCGACACTCCAGGTTGAGGATACCCGTTTGGTAAGCCACCGTGCCCTGCTGCATGAAGAGGTCCGTAATTGCCGAAGCACATCCTTGTCCGTCGGGAATCGTGGATCCTTCCAGACCTTTTTCTAAGAGACCGAAAGTGTGATAATTAGAAGGGGAGAGATCAGAACTAGAGGGCGGGTGCTGGAATGTCTCCTGCTTGAGTTGTCATAACGTCTGCATTACGACATTTGCGGTATAGGGATGTGTGCTGTCATGAAGCAGCACCCGGACATGTTCTTCATTCTCAGATGGATATCTACCAGTGTTAGTTCTTTGGCAGCCAAGAAAAGAATAACATCACATTAGGCCTGTTTGGATGCATTCGGTAATAACATCCCCATAGTTCATGTTTCCGCGTTTACAGCATGTACGTCGGAAAGACACGAATGCCACATTAATCCCTTGCCCACATGCCGGTGCTTATATGCTAGGATAGGAGTCGCACTAAGTTGCATATGAGCTACAGCAACGTCCTAAATTGTAAATTTTTTGATCGCCTCTTGTATCTTTCAGTTTCACTACACGACGGCTAGGTCGTGTGTAATTTCATGTAGGTGATAGGGGGGAGTGTTCCGCAACTCCGGACTCCCAGTCCCCACCCCCAACTGCCTTTGGCTACGGCCTTGCAAAACCTCGTCAGGTAATTACAGTGTCACAACTCTGTGGTGACCGAGGGTGGCACCAATGTGAAACAGAGAACCGTTGAGACGAAGTTTTCCGAATAGTGTCGACTTTAAGAATCAGTACTTGGGGGACGGTGGTCAACTTATCGCGCCCTTTTTGTAGCTAATCTATTGGTGGCTCTTCACATACTAATTTATGTAGGTTACCAATTAATAATAAGATCGGTACATATGTGGCTCGAGGTGCCACCTCACAATATCTGTCTTGGCTGATGATCAAAAAAAGTTTGATAATCATTGATCTAAGTAGTGTATGATAGAAACTTATTATGTCGGTTTAAGGGCTTTTTCATGAAGGTAGTTACTTTCAGCACATGCTGGAAATAAACTTGTGAAAATATGTTGCAGAAAGCATCACTTTTCAGAGGAGTGGTATTTGTGAGAGTAGAAAATGTATTTTGGTCCTCAGGCTCTGACTTGCTGATATCCCTGAATGTTGAAACAATTTTGTGGAGCCACTTGGCGCTTGGGGAATCAAGGAATCATATGACAACTTTTCTGGATTAAGGAGGCAAGTAACTGGTCCCGTGGCGTAGAGATGATGTTTTAAGTGCTGCATATACGTATAGTAAAGGATGAGAGCTCCTTCGCGATCCATAGATTTTTTGTCGACTTAGGAAGCTCAAGAGTGTGTAAAGACATTCCTGTATATGGGTGTAGAATTCTAATTAATTATTTTCCCGTTTTCTAGGTGTGCACTGTGGTTTAATGCTTGCTCAGGTGTATCTTCTATTGTAGAGAAATTAGCTATCTGGAGGTAGCGTTTAATAAAAGTGATAGGCTTCATGAGGTCAACTAAAGTCATTATACGAGATTAAATTTGTTTTTGAGAAAATGTGAAGTGTGGTGTTTTCGTATATCTTTTGATCTATTGACTTTATAATGATACACATACACATGTCTGGCAATTAAGTTATCTGTACTGTACGTTGTCCTTGCTCGTGCTTGTGGCAACATCGAATGCATCTCCATTCCAATTTGGAATTTTCTGTGACGGCACAACGTCACTCCTTAATTTTCTCTTCAAAGGAAATCCCGGAAGCTAATTTTGGCTTTACGCGCATACTGCTGTCGAAATGACGTGACGTCATTGCGAATACGAGAACCGGGTAGCGAGAACACTGTTAATGCAAATAAATTCCCAAATCCCTTTGCTGAAATAGAATGCAGCTGCTTGTTAGCTATTATTGTTGCTGGTCGTTTTGTAGTACTATGAGGATAAGTAGAAATCATTGTGCTGTTGAGGAATGTAAAAATGCTTTATATAAAACTGTGAACATCGTTCATCATCGATTTCCGGAACATAGAGAAGTACTACACACCTGAGTGTCACGCTGTGAAAGAGCTGATCCTGTTAATGTGACTAATCCAAGGATTTGTTCAGATCATTTCCTCCTCGATGGCCGCCCCTTGTGACCCAGCGGTTCTAGGCGCTTCAGTCTGGAATCGCGCGACCGCTACGGTCGCAGGTTCGAATCCTGCCTCGGGCATGGATTTTGTGATATCCTTAGATTAGTTAGGTTTAAGTAGTTCTAAGTTCTAGGGGACTTATGACCACAGCAGTTGAGTCCCATAGTGCTCAGAGCCATTTGAACCATTTTTTTTGTTAAGTCCCATAGTGCTCAGAGCCATTCGAACCTCCTGGATGATTACGAACAGGACTTAAAAATTGAGCTTCTGGGGGTGCCTTTGAGAAGAAAATTAATAGGTTGATGTCCTGTCGCAGAAAATTGCAAATTGGCATGAAGATGCATTCGAGGTCGCCGCAAGCACCAGCAAGGATGACGTACAGGTGATTGCCAGATTTTCATTCTTTTTAGGAACACGTATCTGTATACTATCGAGTTTGGCTCTATTTGCGTACCGGTATTGTTTTTTTTATAGCGATTACAAAAGTTTCATTTCTACATCATCAACATCATCGTCGTCATCGTCGTTATCGTCATCGTCATCAGTATCAGCATCATCATCATCATCAACAACAGCAGTAATAATAGTAAATAGATCTCGTTCTTCTGCAATAAAATAACAAATTGGAGATAATTTAAATAGCATTTATCTTTACTTGGTAAGAAAAAGGGGAATGAAGTGCAGCCCGAAAGAAATTGCTAATGCTTTCATCTTTAGAGCTTTCTCACCTAAAGCTTACACTTACTTGAAGAAAAAGAACTACCCTTTTCCTTGCCGGTTGACACTTCAGAAATGGACCGGACAATTCAAGTGCAGACCTGGAATTCTGACAGAAGCGCTGGATCTTATGAAAGTTAAGACAGAAACATTCAGACCTCTAGAGGAAATAGGAGTCCTAACGTTTGACGAGGTGAACGGAGATGGTCGCGTGTGCTATGGCTCATCACGTAACATAATTTTAGAGCCAAAGAAAGACGTTATCGTGGCCATGGTACGTAGTTTGCTGTCATTATGGAAAGAGCCTGAAAAAACTATATACTGACTGCGATTGTACCATGACTAGTGAGTTACTCTCATGAACATAACGAAACAGTTAGAAGCAGCTGGAATCCAAACTGCAGCAGTAACTTGTGATATGGGAGGCAAGTATTCAAAGGACTGGACGGAGTTTGGATTTTCCACAACAAAACCAAAATTTCCAAATTTTATAACTCCAGTGAGAAGAGCCCGGGTTTGCTGTAACGTACCGCATTTGCTTAAATTGCTTAGAAACCATGTTTTCGATGATGGAGAAACTCTGTCATACATCACAGTCTTACACAAGAAGCTCTTTGAACATCTGTTAGCAACACAGAACAGGGATTTAACCATCATATATCACATTACGGAGGCTCACTTAGCAGTAAGAGGACGAGCTTGGAAGAATGTACGAATAGCAACACAACTGTTTTAACACCGTTGTGTCCGAGCTGTGAAATACACTATGTGATCAAAAGTATCCGGACACCCCCAAAAACATAAGTTTTTCATATTAGGTGGATTGTGATGCCACCCACTGCCAGGTACTCCATATCAGCGACCTCAGTAGTCATTAGACATCGCGAGAGAGCAGAATGGGGCGCTCTGCGGAACTCACGGACTTCGAACGTGGTCAAGTGATTGGGTGTCACTAGTGTCATACGTCTGTACGCGAGATTTCCACAGTCCTAAACAACCCTAGGTCCACTGTTTCCGATGTGATAGTGAAGTGGAAACATCAAAGGACACGCGCAGCACAAAAGGGTAAAGGCCGACCTCGTCTGTTGACTGACAGAGACCGCCGACAGTTGAAGGCGGTCGTAATGTGTGATAAGGAGACAGCTATGCAGACCATCACACAGGAATTCCAAACTGCATCAGGATCCAATGCAAGTAGCATAACAGTTAGGTGGGAGGTGAGAAAACTTGGATTTCATGGTCAAGCTGCTGCTCGTAAGCCACACATCACGCCGGTAAATGCCAAACGACGCCTCACTTGGTGTAAGGAGCGTAAACATTAGACGATTAAACAGTGGAAAAACGTTGTGTGGAGTGACGAATCATGGTAGTGTGTGGGTATGTCGAATGCCCGGTGTACGTCATCTGCCAGCGTGTGTATTTGCAACAGTAAAATTCGGAGGCGGTGGTGTTATGGCGTGGTCGTGTTTTTCTTGGACGGAGCTTACACCCCTTGTTGTTTTGCGTGGCACTATCACAGCACAAGCCTACATTGATGTTTTAAGCACCTTCTTGCTTCCCACTGTTGAAGAGCAATTCGGGGATGGCGATTGCATCTTTCAACACGATCGAGAATTTGTTCACAATGCACGGTCTGTGGGGCAGTGGTTACACGACAGTAACACCCCTGTAATGGACTGGCTTGGACAATGTCCTGACCTGAATCCTGTAGAACACCTATGGGATGTTTTGGAACGCCGACCGACCAACCGACCGACGTCGATACCTCTCTTCAGTGCAGCACTTCGTGAAGAATGGGCTGCCAATCCCCAAGAAACCTTCCAGCACCTGATTGAACGTTTGCCTGCGAGAGTGGAAGTTGTCATCAAGACTAAGAGAGGGACAACACCATATTGAATTCCAGCATTACCAATGGAGGGCGCCACTAACTTCTAAGCCATTTTCAGCCAGGTGTCCGGATACTTTTGATCACAAAGTGTACCTGCTAAACAAAGAACAGGAAGAAAATTGAACTGAACCGATCAGTGACTCCCAACGGCGCCCAAACCCGGGGACAAGGGAGCAGGGGCGGCCCCTCCCTAGCTCTTTTGCAAAGGAAAAAATGTAATCTAGTCAGGTGTTCTTCTTTAAAGTCAGTCTTAAGCAGGTTTTTAACAGGGTCGGAACTGGAACTTTTTTATGGCTTCTTACAAGTCGCCATTCGTCTTCCAAAATTTTAAAAATACTCCCAGGTCTAGCCTCCTCCCACCTCCTAAAGCTGTCGTATGGGTGCCTGTAATGACACTTTTGATGTATTAAGCCAATGGATTCCTAAGGATGATAAGACACTTCTTCGAAGTGGCTATGCTCTTAATTTTCAAAGACAGGAGAACACACTAAAATGCTTACTCGAGGTTTGTTCTAACATGCGTTGCGAAAAAAAAAAAATGCCTGCTGCCATCCTAGAAGGCCTTATAATGTCAGTTAACTCTCTCTTCGGGCTTTACAGTGATATAAAGAATGTTGGAGCTTCGTATATCTTGACTTCCAGGCTAAATCAAGACTGTATGGAGACCTGTTTTATAGAATTCGTGGTCTGGGCGCATTTTACAGCAACCTTACACCTGTCGAAACGAAAAGTAGAATGCGACTGCTAAGACTGTCTGGAAATATAGAAGACACCCCCTTGTCGGAAAATGCATCCGTTAAGAAAAGTATTAGTGAGGTGCCATCGCATGTTTCTGCAACAGAAGAAAATGAACAGAACGTCACGAAGTTCATCACAAGCTAATTGTGTATTAACGTAACTGGAAATACGACAACTGATTTACACTGCACTACTTTCAGCGAGCCAGAACTAGATATGTTGCAGGTTTCTAATGATGAACCAGCAACCAGTGGATGTGGATCCCAAGATGCATCTAAATATCGCGCGTGTTGGACAACATTTAAATGCAAGCACACTGACAGTTCCTTTGGTTCAGTCTCACAGAAACTGCTTCCGGATTCAGACTGCATCGCCAGTAATGACACGATCTCCGCAATCTCCAGAGGTGGACTCACTTCTCCTACAAGTGACTGGTTCAATAAAATAAATGAGTCTGAAGTGATATTTTTCAGCCTTCAAGGTCGATATGTTGCTAAGTGTGACGGAGTGATGCAAAAGTTAATTTCTACAGTAATAACAAAGTTTCTCGAAATTCACAACGAACCTCAGGCTTCTGCGTGCCAACTTTATTTAGGTGCAACACTTCGAACTAACTGCATTCCAATGTGCTCTCTGTAATGTAGGCTCCCGTAAGCTTGTGCCACCTGTTGATTACTGGCAGAAGTACCCGCCGAAAAATGAGTAAACGCCTATAGCATACTCTGATGACTTTGTTTTACATTTAATTCACACTAAAAACAGTTAAATTGTATGTAACGTTTATTAACAATTAACGAGTAGAACGTTTGTAGATAATCAAGGGAAACTTTTGTAAGAACCTGGTACATGTGCCTAATATCGTGTAGCGCTCGGGCGCGCACGAAGTGCCGCAACACGACGAGGCGTGGACTCGACTAATGTCTGAAGCAGTGCTGGAGGGAACTGACACCATGAATCCTGCTGGGCTGTCCATAAATCCGCGAGAATACGAGGGGGTGGAGAAGAGTGTTTCTGGAGCCACTCTGTAGCAATTCTGCACGTCACATTGTCCTGCTGGAATTGCCCAAGTCCGTCGGAATGCACAATGGACACGAATGGATGCAGGTGATCAGACATGATGCTTCGTACGTGTCACCCGTCAGAATCGTCGAATCAGGAGGCCAATATCACTCCAACTGCACACGCCCCACACCATTATAGATCCTCCACCAGCTTGAACAGTCGCCTGCGACATGCAGGCTCTATGGGTTCATGAGACTGTCTCCATACCCGTACACGTCCATCCGCTCGATACAATTTTGAAGGAGACTCGTCCGACTAGGCAACATGTTTCCAGTCATGAACAGTCCAAAGTCGTAGTTGACGGGCCCAGGCGAGGCCTAAAGCTTTGTTTCGTGCAGTAATTAAGGGTACACCTTGGGCCTTCGGCTCCGAAAGCCCATATCGATGTTTTTTTGTTGAATGGTTCGTACCCTGCTGACACTTGTTGATGGCCCAGCATTGAAATCTGCAGCAGTTTGCAGAAGGGTTGCACTTCTGTCACGTTAAACGATTCTCTTCAGTCGTCGTTGGTTCCGTTCTTGCAGGATATTTTTGGCAATAACCGGTCTAACAACTGCACCAGACACTTGTGTCTGATATAGGCGATTCCGACCGCAGCGTCGTCTTCTGCCTGTTTACATATCTCTGTATTTGAATACGAATACCTATACCAGTTTCTTTGGCGCTTCAGTGTAAAAATTTATAAGAATAAGTTGGTATACCAAAGACATTCGAAGAATTAAGGAAGCTCCATGAGCAATAAGAACTTCGCTAACTCAACTTCACTTGGCGACCATTTACACGCTCATAAAATGAAGTACGTACTAAACCGAAGGGGAATCATCATGTATTGTTAGACGTTCCTGAAAGCGCACATCAGACCGCACGCGACAGTGGAAATAAGCAATGCTTGCTCTGGCTGTGGTCACTGAATTATATGCTAGGGTTGGTAAACAATGTGAGAAGAAGAAAATGCTCATTGTGGTAGAAATAATGGATGAGAGACGGGGGGAGAGGGGAAGTTCGACTTTTATTCGAAAATAAGGAATACAAACGTCTCAAAAATGAGATCGACAGGAAGTGCAAAATGGCTAAGTAGGGATGGCTAAAGGACAAATGTAAGGATGTAGAGGCATATATCACTAGGGGTAAGATGGATACTGCCTTCAGGAAAATTAAAGAGACCTTTGGAGAAAAGAGAACCACTTGTATGAATATCAAGAGCTCAGATGGAAAACCAGTTCTAAGCAAAGAAGGGAAAGCAGAAAGATGGAAGGAGTATATAGAGGGTCTATACAAGGGCGATGTACTTGACGACAATATTATGGAAATGGAAGAGGATGTAGATGAAGATGAAATGGGAGATACGATACTGCGTGAAGAGTTTGACAGAGCACTGAAAGACCTAAGTCTAAACAAGGCCCCGGGAGTAGACAACATTCCATTAGAACTACTGATAGCCTTGGGAGAGCCAACTATGACAAAACTCTACCATCTGGTGAGCATGATGTATGAGACAGGCGAAATTCCCTCAGACTTCAAGAAGAATATAATAATTCCAATCCCAAAGAAAGCAGGTGTTGACAGATGTGAAAATTACCAAACTGTCAGTTTAATAAGTCACAGCTGCAAAATATTAACGCGAATTATTTACAGACGAATGGAAAAACTGGTAGAAACTGACCTCGGGGAAGATCAGTTTGGATTCTGTAGAAATGTTGGAACACGTGAGACAATACTGACCTTATGACTTATCTTAGAAGAAAGATTAAGGAAAGGCAAACCTACATTTCTAGCATTTGTAGACTTAGAGAAAGCTTTTGACAAGGTTGACTAGAATACTCTCTTTCAAATTCTGAAGGTGGCGGGGGTCAAATACAGGCAGCGAAAGGCTATTTACAATTTGTACAGAAGCCAGATGGCAGTTATAAGAGTCGATGGGCATGAAAGGGAAGCGGTGGTTGGGAAGGGAGTGTGACAGGGTTGTAGCCTCTCCCCGATGTTATTCAATCTGTATATTGAGCAAGCAGTAAAGGAAACAAAAGAAAAATTCGGAGTAGGAATTAAAAATCCATGGAGGAGAAATAAAAACTTTGAGGTTCGCCGATGACATTGTAGTTCTGTCAGAGACAGCAAAGGACCTGGAAGAGCAGTTGAACGGAATGGACAGTGTCTTGAAAGGCGGATATAAGATGAACATCAACAAAAGCAAAAGAGGATAATGGAATGTAGTCTAATTAAATCAGGTGATGCTGCGGGAATCAGATTAGGAAATGAGACACTTAAAGTAGTAGATGAGTTTTTTTTATTTGGGGAGCAAAATAACTGATGATTGTCGAAGTAGAGAGGATATAAAATGTAGAGTAGCAACTCCAAGAAAAGCGTTTCTGAAGAAGAGAAATTTGTTAACATCGAGTATAGATTTAAATGTCAGGAAGTGGTTCAAATGGCTCTGAGCACTATGGGACTTAAAATTTGA
This sequence comes from Schistocerca serialis cubense, assembly GCF_023864345.2. NCBI lineage: Eukaryota > Metazoa > Arthropoda > Insecta > Orthoptera > Acrididae > Schistocerca > Schistocerca serialis. Next base: position 339,076,207 of record NC_064640.1, read on the forward strand.
GGTCAGCAGTCCCCTAGAACTTAGAACTACTTAAACCTAACTAACCTAAGGACATCACACACATCCATGCCCGAGGCAGGATTCGAACCTGCCACAAGAAGAGAATAGATGCTTTCGAAATGTGGTGCTACAGAAGAATGCTGAAGATTAGATAGGTAGATCACATAACTAATGAGGAGGTATTGAATAGAATCGGAGAGAAGAGGAATTTGTGGCACAATTTGAGTAGAAGAAGGGATCGGTTAGTAGGACATGTTCTACGGCATCAAGGGATCACCAATTTAGGGATGGAGGGAAGCGTGGAGGGTAAAAATCGTAGAGGGAGACCAAGAGATGAATACACTAAGCAGATTCAGAAGGATGTAGGTTGCAGTAGTTACTCGGATATGAAGAAGCTTGCGCAGGATAGAGTACCATGGAGAGTGGCACCAAATCAGTCTCTAGACTGAAGACCACAACAACAATAACTTCTTTTACGAATAGAAGAAAAATACTTCTTTGGAAACTAAATGAGGATAAGCGAGTGTAATTATCGATTCGTAGTAGGCCGTGTGGAACAGAAAACAATAATGAAGCAGGATGCTGTGATGTTAAAAGCAATTAAGTTTTCCGAAAAGTTTGTAAACTTGTGACTTTTGTACAGTGTTTCACACATATACATGGAGAAGCTTCAGCGACTGCGTCATCCAGCCCTTACAAAGAAAGTGAACCTAATTATTTCATTAATCATAATTCCAATTTCGATTAACACAGGAGGTAAAATTACAAATCTGATGGTAACTGTCAATTGCTGACTGCAGGAATACCGGTATTTAAAAAGTCGGTAAACTTAATAAACACACTTCTAATAAAATATTAATTTTTGTTAATCCTATTCCACATCTCTATCTACATCTAGACACATACTCCGCAAGCCATAGTACGATGCGTGGCGGAGGGTACCCTGTACCATTACTAGTCACTTCCCTTCCTGTTCCAGTAGCCCCTGTATGAGCCCTAATTTTTCTTATCTTGACGTCGTGGTCTTTTCTCGAAATATCCGTTGGCGACAGTAGAATCGTTTTGCAGTGAAGTTCAAACGCGGGTTCTCTAAATTTTGTCAATAGTGTTCCTCGATGATTCCCATTTGAGTTTGTGAAGCATCTCTGTAACACTGGCGTGTTGTTCGAACCTACCGGTAAAAATGGCTCTGAGCACTATGGGACTCAACTTCTGAGGTCATTAGTCCCCTAGAACTTAGAACTAGTTAAATCTAACTAACCTAAGGACAGCACACACATCCATGCCCGAGGCAGGATTCGAACCTGCGACCGCAGCGGTCTCGCGGTTCCAGACTGCAGCGCCTAGAACCGCACGGCCACTTCGGCCGGCACCTACCGGTAACAAATCTGGCAGCCCTCCTCTGACTTGCTTCGATACCTTCCTTTAATCCGACCTGGTGCGGATCCCAAGTACTAGAGCAGTACTCAAGAATGGGTCGCACTACCGTCCTATACGCGATCTCCTTTACAGACGAACCACACTTTCCTGAAATTGTCACAGTAAACCGAAGTAGACCATTCGCCTTCCATATCACAGCCTTACATGTTCGTTCCATTTCATATCACTTTGTAGCGTTACTCCTAGATATTTAATGAACGTGACTGTGTCAAGCAGGGCACTGCTAATGCTGTTTTCGAACATTATGGGTTTGTTTTACCTACTCACCTGCATCAACTTACATTTTTCTACATTTAGAGCTACCTACGATTCAGCACACCAATTTGAAATTTTGTGTAAGTCATCTTGTATTCTCCTACGGTCATTCAACTACGACACCTTCTCGTACACCACAGCATTGCAGACATGCTACCGGGATGGAAGCTTTTCATTTGCGGGATTGCTCAACTGGCGCCACTGCAAATTAATATCTACATCTACATCATACTCCGCAAGCCACTTACTGGTGTGTGACGGAGGGCACTTTTGTTACCACTGTCTGATCCCCCCAACTTGTTCCATTCGCAAATAACGCGTGGTTAGATGATTGTCGGTAATCCTCTGCATTGGCTCTAATTGTTCGAATTTTCTAGACGTGGTCATTATGCGAGTTGTATGTGGGAGGAAGTAATATTTTGTCCAACACTTCCCGGAAAGTACTCTGTCGAAACATCAGTAGTAAACATCTCCGGGATATACGACGCCTCTCTTGTAACGTCTGCCACTGAAGTTTGTTGAGAATCTCGGTTACGCTCTCGCGTCGCCTAAACGATCCTGTGATGAAACGCGCCGCTCTTCTTTGGATCTCATCTTTCTATTCTATCAGTCCGACATGGTAAGAGTACCATATTGATGAACAATAGTCAAGAACCGCGCGAACAAGCACCTTGCAAGCCACTTCTTCGTGGATGAGTTACAGTTCCTCAAAATTCTTACTATGAATCACAGTCTGCAATCTGTTTTTCCTACCGTTTGCTTTGTGTGGTCAGTCCACTTAAGGTCATTCTGGAATGTTACTCCTAGATGTTTCACGGTATATACTGTTTCCAGCAGTTTCTTATCAATAGCGTAGTTGTACAGCGGTGGGTTTATTTTCTTATGTATGCTCAATGAGTTATATTTATTTACGTTCAGGGTCAACTGCCATTCATCAACTTTCTGTAAGTCACTTTGCAAATCGATACTGTCTTCTGCCGTTGCTACTTTCTTATAGACAACCGCACGATCGGCGAATAATCTTAAAGAGCATCCGACGCTTTCTGCTAGGTCATTTGTACAGGGTTATTACAAATGATTGAAGCGATTTCACAGCTCTACAATAACTTTATTATTTGAGATATTTTCACAATGCTTTGCACACACATACAAAAACTCAAAAAGGTTTTTTAGGCATTCACAAATGTTCCATATGTGCCCCTTTAGTGATTCGGCAGACATCAAGCCGATAACCAAGTTCCTCCCACACTCGGCGCAGCATGTCCCCATCAATGAGTTCGAAAGCATCGTTGATGCGAGCTCGCAGTTCTGGCACGTTTCTTGGTAGAGGAGGTTTAAACACTGAATCTTTCACATAACCCCACAGAAAGAAATCGGATGGGGTTAAGTCGGGAGAGCGTGGAGGCCATGACATGAATTGCTGATCATGATCTCCACCACGACCGATCCATCGGTTTTCCAATCTCCTGTTTAAGAAATGCCGAACATCATGATGGAAGTGCGGTGGAGCACCATCCTGCTGAAAGATGAAGTCGGCGCTGTCGGTCTCCAGTTGTGGCATGAGCCAATTTTCCAGCATGTCCAGATACACGTGTCCTGTAACGTTTTTTTCGCAGAAGAAAAAGGGGCCGTAAACTTTAAACCGTGAGATTGCACAAAACACGTTAACTTTTGGTGAATTGCGAATTTGCTGCACGAATGCGTGAGGATTCTCTACCACCCAGATTCGCACATTGTGTCTGTTCACTTCACCATTAAGAAAAAATGTTGCTTCATCACTGAAAACAAGTTTCGCACTGAACGCATCCTCTTCCATGAGCTGTTGCAACCGCGCCGAAAATTCAAAGCGTTTGGCTTCGTCATCGGGTGTCAGGGCTTGTAGCAATTGTAAACGGTAAGGCTTCTGCTTTAGCCTTTTCCGTAAGATTTTCCAAACCGTCGGCTGTGGTACGTTTAGCTCCCTGCTTGCTTCATTCGTCGACTTCCGCGGGCTACGCGTGAAACTTGCCCGCACGCGTTCAACCGTTTCTTCGCTCACTGCAGGCCGACCCGTTGATTTCCCCTACAGAGGCATCCAGAAGCTTTAAACTGCGCATACCATCGCCGAATGGAGTTAGCAGTTGGTGGATCTTTGTTGAACTTCGTCCTGAAGTGTCGTTGCACTGTTATGACTGACCGATGTGAGTGCATTTCAAGCACGACATACGCTTTCTCGGCTCCTGTCGCCATTTTGTCTCACTGCGCTCTCGAGCGCTCTGGCGGCAGAAACCTGAAGTGCAGCTTCAGCCGAACAAAACTTCATGAGTTTTTCTACGTATCTGTAGTGTGTCGTGACCATATGTCAATGAATGGAGCTACAGTGAATTTATGAAATCGCTTCAATCATTTGTAATAGTCCTGTATATACTGTAAACAGTAACATTAATGATCCCATCACCCGTTCTTGGGGCACTGCAGCAATTACCTTTATGTCTGTCGATATTGTTCCGTTAAGAGCGACGTGTTGAGTTCTGTCTGCAAGGAATTCTTGAATTAGGTCTATAATTGTGTAAATTTGTCCTACGGCCCTGCTTCGAACAAGGAATGATGAACCTAAGTGCCAGGGAGCTTCCCCGCCATACTGACTAAAAAGCTACAGGAGTGGTCAGCGCAGACTAGCCGATAAAGCAGGCTGCATGAGCTATTCCTTCCTGTGGAGACATGTCAATCGGTCACCACTGGGACATTAACAAGTACTACCCTCCCATTTCTTTGGAGTCAATTTGAAACGTCCCCTTTGAACAATTCTACAAGACTGTGCTTAAACTGACACACAATATTTTTAGCGCAACGCAATCTGACTTTCAAAATTTCCTACTAAAGAATGGCCCTGACAAACATTAAACTATACCTTTCACAAATCACTTACCTCACAAAAATCTTCGCTGCTCAAGCTACTGCAATACAGCGAGCGCCACTACTGCCAGCTAAATAAAAGATTCAAACTACTGAAGGCACTAACTACTGATAGGGATAGTTAGCAAATGAAAGATATTAATAGAGAACAAACAATGTATTTACCTTGATATCATCATATATAAATATATCAGTTCATGAAAAATTACAAAACTCCGCCATCTCTCTCCCCACATCCACCACTGCTGGCGGCTCACCTCCAACTGCGCAACGCTATCGCTGTTCACAGCCAGCTGCCTAACACTACAATGGCGAGTATTACAACAATGCAAAGCAGCCACAGACTGCACACAGCACAGCCAGTGATTGTCATACAGAGGTGGCGTTACCAATAAAAAACCTAAACAGCCTACTTACATAGAGAAAACATAAACAGCCTACTTACATAGAGAAAACATAAACAGCCTACTTACATAGAGAAAACATAAACAGCCTACTTACATAGCCCCCATGCTCCCCACAAAAAATTTTTACAAATGGTGTTGGGCACTGGCCAATACAGATTTGACAAAAATTTTTCACAATTACAGTAACAAAGATATAAAATGCACACACTTATTAATATTATGTTGGTCAAAAGATCAAAATTTCTCACAGTCCATAAAGACAGTCCACATTGTTCATCACAGTAAAAATGCAGAATTTTTCTCAAAGTCCAAGCAGTAAAAGAAAATGCACATAGAAGTAGTGGATTTCCATGCAGTCTTGAAGAAGTAGTGTTGTCCTTCCAATGGAAAGACAGTGCTGACTCTCGACATGCAGACAGGTAATGGGCCACAACAGAGCAAACCCACTGCAGAGTCAATCGAAGTTTTGAAGAGTATTGATAGGTAGGTCATCACAGAACAGACCCACTGTAGTCCTTGTAGAGATAACGGTATTGGTGGGCCACCAGAGGTGCAGACCCACTGCAGTCCTTGTAGAAATGGCCAGCAGCCATCTGTTGCGACTGTGCAGGTGCACAATCACCATTGAAGAGTCTTGCGGATAATATAGCAAGTCCATAAACCACCACTTGTGCACTCACAAAGTTTCTGGAATTGTCCTTAGAACCAGCAATGCTGTTATCCAGTCCCTTGCTGAATCATTAACACACGTGCAAACACTATCAGTCCCTACTTCTCACATATTGTCCATGTACTATGACCAACAGAAACGTGTGCAGTGAAATGTAACTTACAAGTTAACAATAAGATGAACTGGTGACAATTACAATTTTATAAATTTACAACATGAAAATACAATTACAAAGGTACAAAATACATCATTAAAAACATAATAATACAGATAACATTTGTAGTACAGGCTTTACAAAAGAATAGAAATAAACATATACATCAGTGTTACAAAAATAGTGACATAAGTACATACATAAAATAATGAGAATAGTTTTCGAAACATTAATTTCACACATGAACATTGAAACAGAACAGAATTGTAAACAACTTTACAAAGAAAATAACATATTATTAATGCAACTTATATTTGAGGATAACAGTATTCCTCCTCATAGTGAATATAGCTTAGTATTAGAAGAGAAAAAAAATTCTATGAAACAGTACACAGAGACAGGAAGAAAACAAATACTCAAGGGTACACAAACACATAGTGGGATAACACCAATAGGAAAGGACAGGGTTCGTTTTCAGTGTAACATGTGGTACTGCAGTCCAACCCAAAACTTCATATATCTTTCCTCTTATTTCAACATTTGTTTCCACCAAAAAAATCCTATCCCAGCATGCTTTCTGTATTTATATGTTCACGTATTTCTTACCTCATTATTTATTTCCAAGAAAATCCTACCTAAACCTGTTGTCCCTAAACCCTACTTTTTTGGTTCATATTCTCTTTCAAAACACCTTTTTTTTCTTTTTTTTTTTTTTTTTTTTGGCCAAACCATTTTCTTACAGCTTCTCAATGCATTTCTTCCAATTCATCACAACTCGTTCTCTCATATAGCCTACCCCATCTTAAGCTAACTTAAATCTACTGAGCTCAGATATTAAACTAAGGGACGAGGCAATGCAGCAGCACAAAACAAGTTATCACAAACAGCAATGACAAAAAAAATGCCAATTTGCAAAGCAAGCAGCAGCAAATCTAAATTAACAGATAAAATGCAAAATTACAACTAATATGAGCCAATGTGCAGCAACATGAAAAATCAATGAGTAGTAAAATTGGCTTAGCAGAGTAACACAAATTAAAGTTCAGTAGCACTATGCCTGGCAAACAGCAGCAGCAAATATAAAAAATATAAAAAATATAAAACTTATATCTATACATGACAAAGCTCAAGCAGAAAAGATATTGCAGTAAAAACAACAATGCAGATAAGGGAAATGTATATTCACATCTTAATGTCTATGTAATTAAAGTGGTGCACCACAAGAAGTTATTCTACCAAAAAGTTACCAATTACTTGAAAAGAAAATTATGAATGCAGTTACTAGTTCCTTCTTATTGTTCTTTCCTTTCCAAGTGCTCCTTTTTTAAAGAATGTGGATCATAAAATAATTATTTAATAGATCTGTTGACAGAAAGTGTTCACATTAGCAAATGCATTTCATTTTATAAAAGCAATGCTGCAACACAGCTGGAAACCAGATATCAAATGAAATAAGCAACTACGAAAAGCAAAGTATAAAAATATCATTCAGTAGTCATGTGACATTTCATAAGTTAGTAGAAATTCTCTCAACTCTCGTAGAAAGACGCTTGTCGTAATCAGGTGTGCAGATGTACGAATATTTCCCATCAATTCATAAGCATTTCAGTAATTAGCACAAAGTGCGAGTAATCATATGTTTTCAAGTAACGAGGGTGTCGCATTAGCGATGAAAGGCACACCCTAATGGCTTGTTCTCCAGGTGTTTGACACGTCCCACGTCCCCCTTTTTTTTTTCTACCTGTGCCGCTGAAAAGGGCTCGCAATAATGGCTTTTTCTCCAGGCGTCTGACACAGCTGGGTGCCTGCGACGTATTACGTGCAGGTGGTCACTTAACTTTCTTACGGAAATATTTACGACAGCAGTTTCCGCTACCGTGGCAGTCATATAAAAATATTTCACAGGTCAAGAATTAGCGTTGCAAATCTGTAGAAACAAAATGCTATTGATATAACAGTGTCCAAAAAATTTTCGTCTGCATTGTAATACATTCATGCATATACAACCACATTTCATAACTCTTAAAGTACGATTCTTGGTTTCCAACAACCTTTTCATAAATCAGAGTCCCTAACCCCTACTCCTTATTCCTTACCTCATTACACATATACGTATCCATCGACACTCGTCAATATTTCGTCATTATAAATATGAAGCATAATCAAATAACTCATATAGCTTCAGCCTATTAATCATAAACATACCTCAGCAGCATAATACACATCGTCGTCGTAAAAATAACATCATAACACCTCAGTCAAATCTCAAAATCGTCGTAGCTTCCTCCAATAATTCCAAACCTAAAGAAAATTCTCTGCTCATGTCAAAAGTGTCATCTGCCTCAAACGTACTTTAAAAATCATGAATCCATACCAAATACATCATTCAAAGCTCTCATAGTATCACAATGGTTCCGAAAAAATATGAACAGTTCACACAGTACAGACAAAATACAATTTCATAACTGTGAAGTAATCCAACTCTGTAAATGCGTAAACATCTGTCACTGATGTAGTAAAAAGAATGTTTGTTTCTCTGTCAAATAATCAGATAGCTGTGTAATTCTGTGTTAGAGAAATATGGTACCGAAGTGTAAAGTTGTATAAGCAAATACCATATTAGCTAGGGTTCCTTGTGGTTGCCACACACATGGCACACAAAGTAAGCGTGTACCCCCCTGAGGATTAAAGTAATTATACCCTCAGGTGTTACAGATTACAGCAATGGAATGAAATGTATCACGGAAAACTTTCTTTGTAATTCAAAAATCTTTAAAAACAAATGTTTTCAGTATAAAATTGATCACTCAAATACGTGTACTGTAGCGCTAAACTGTGCGTCTTGTAACATAATCTCTGTGGAAGTGTCGTAGTTATCGTCCTCCGAAAGCTAAGTTCTGCAGAAGTCAATGTACTTACCTCATGATAAACAAAAGTGAAATGCTTTGCGTATAGATATCATAGTTATTATGGTTATTGGCGTGATGAAGAAAGTACTGTACAGTAACGTATTGTTGTGCCTCAAAAAATGCTGTCTCATTGTTGCTATACCACAAAAGTTACTACTAAAACCTGTTTTACTTTCCAGAAGAATTCAGAAAAACTGAGCAGATATAAAACAGATACACCGCAAAAGCAACATTGTAAATTGTCACTCATTAGTAGCGTCGTGATAAAATCGTGTAGCTGTCACATAAACTAACCACTGTGTCCTCTGGTATCTCACAGAAAGTACTTTAAACCCAGAATGTATTTTCAAGTAAACCAAAATGTTGCATTAAAATCTCATTAGCAGTACCAGTATGTGTCCTAAGTATGTAAGCCTTATAGTCGTTACGTAATCGTGCAACAAACAAGCAAGAATGTACACACACAATAACACTGTGACGTCTGTTCACTATAACAATGCATTCGTCATTTCTGTTTAAATAAGTTCTCTTGGTTCTGGATTGGATATTTAACTTCAAACATTGTTGAATGTTAACAGATTCTAAGTCTGACAAAGCATATTAGTAATGTGAAGCGAAAAATTTTATGACAAAGACTAAGTTAAAAAGCAGATTATCTTTCAATAAACGGTTTTACATGTGAAATGTGGTGTAAACCTTTACTCTTCCTAGTACGCAGAATTTCAACTTGAATGCAATTATCATGCGGTATTCGTCCGTAAAGAATACTGGAATCTTGCTCAAGGTTAGCGTCAGTGTTATTTTTCTCTGAGCCAGCCGGCGCACGCGGCTGCCTGCGGTGTGAGTCACTGTCTGTTTCTTTGTTGGCGCGCGTTGTTATTGGGATTAGGAGGCCTAACTTCCACAAATTCGCCTTGCCGAGAGGGCCCAGCTCTGTTTGAATCCCGCCAGTTCTGATGCAATTCAGGTCTGTCGTTACGATCATATCGTCTGTCGACATGTCGGTAGATTCCATAGTTTCTTTCTTGTCGGTCATGTGGTGGAGAATTTCTCCCGGAATCGTAACTGCGCGCTGAACTGTTGCGTCTGAAGTTATTTTGTCTCCCTTGATAGTATTTATTTTGGTTCCCATATTGTCTGTTTCTCTGGTTGTCTCTGTGATAGTCATTACCACGGAGAGGTGATCTTTCCCTGTAATTATTACTACTCTGCCAACGGTTGTCATACGGGTGGTGTCTGTTTTGGTCACGATATGTGTTGTGGGAATAGCCTTGTCGTGTCCAGTTATTACTTCTTTCATCGCGGAATTGCGACTGATGTGATCTGTAATTGTTGTGCTCCTGTGTTCCGCGATTGTCAGTGTCACTTTCCAGTTCTTGTAACAGTCCCTGAAAAGCTTCAATGTCGTCTTTGCAACGTCCTGCCAAAATAATATGTCGTAAATGTTCAGGTAATTTGATTAAGCAAATGCGGATGAGTTCTGAGGGGCTGTATGGGTTTGAAAGATACTGATTCTTATGCAACATGTCTTCAAAATATTTCATAAGACTGGAAAATTCAGATTGTTCGAAACATTTCATCATTATGATGCCATGTTTTACTCGGTCTTGTGTGGCTGGAGACCAATATGCTGAGAGGAAGGCATGGTAAAACTCTCCTTCACTGTGGCAATCGTGAATTACCGATCGCATTCTTACAGCTGGTTCCTTCTCCAAGTAGCCACACATAAATTCTAATCTGTGTTCTAACGACCAGTTGGGAGGAAAACAATGAGAGAATTGATGGAGCCACGCTTGTGGATGAATGTCGTTGGCAGAATTCTTAAACGTTTTGAATTTACGTGTAGTAATGAACAGCTTATAGTCAAAATCATCAAGTCGGCGAGTCGCATGTCGGTCATTGTTACGTCGTGTCGGCTGTTCAATCTCAAAATTCGGTGCACATTGCCAATTTCTTTCATAACTTCCGAAATGCCCTGTGTTATTATTTTGTGGCTGTTCCGTATTTCTATGTCCCTCTTCCCGTACTGGGGCGCGAGTGTCCTCTGAAATACGTAGTTCTTGTATTAACTGTGTCAGCTGATCTTGTACTTCCCGGATTTCTCTTTGGTGTTGCGTATTAATCTGATTCTGATTTTGTTTGAATTTCCTAATTTGTTCGCACTCTTCAGTGTCAGTGAAGGCTACAGGTCTTGTGTCATTCAGATCATCATCTACCTTTGTAGATAAGTTAGTGACCTGATCCGAAAGTTCGGCTACTTTCTCCGATAGTGAACCCATTTCCTCAGTGTGTTTTTCTGAACCAAGTTTCAGAGTGTCCATTTGTGTTGAAATCGAATCTACTGTGTCCTTTAAGTTTTCCTGAGTTATTGCAAGTTGCGTAACTGAATCGGTAGATGCAACTGAGTCAATTTTAGCCCACAAGGTCTCATGATTTTCATGAACAATGGCTTGCAGTTCTTTTATGGCTGCTTCGTGATTCTGCAATGCATTTTCATGCCGCGAAAAAATAGGTTGAAAATGCTCACAAATTTGTGTTTTTACGTCATTACAGACTTTTTGACATTTCGATTCAATGTTATGTAACTCAGTAGTTAAATCTTCACGCGTTTGTTGAAGAGTTTGTTCCAATGAGTCTAACTGTTGCTGTGTTTGTCTCTGATGTTGTTCCATTGTGTCTAACTTTTTAAGATTTTGTTCCACTGTGTCTAACTTTTTAAGATTTTGTCCCATTTGTTTCTGATTTTGTTCAAGTGTTGTGTCTAACTTTTGTAGCTTTTGTCCCATTTGTTGCATTAACTGTAATAACAATGCACTGGTGTCTGAAACATGTTCCTCAGTGCTTTTCGGCAGTGAATTTGCACCGGCAACATTGACATTTTGACATGCAGAAAATGTGTCTTGACTTATTTGAGAAAACGGCGAGAACCCAAAACCTGAGTCTACAGTATTCGCAAAATTGTGTCCTGTCATTCCCGATTCCTGAGGCAAGCTGTTGCCGACCGATCGATCGATAATGCGTCCCTCTTCACTAATTGTTTCACTGTTCACGCCATTGTTTGCCGCCTGCTCCATTACCCTATGAACAGTTACCAAATTACTACTTTGAATGTCTGTTAATTCATTACTCTGCGGCGCTATCACACTGCTTTCGTCTTCACTGTCATTTCTCAGTTTACTTTGGAGCCTAGTATTACGTTTTTCACACGCCATTATTGTCACAATATTTCACACGACAACGCAGAAAAGCACAATTTGAAGAGCAAAAATAAGAGAACACATTAAAATAGCACTGAAAATAATATCTAGTTAATTGCAGCTGCGAAATACTTGGTGCAAATCTACATGCATGCCACAACTGTTTTACTGTACAACAATGAAAGACTGCAACTACAAAGGAGATTTTCTCTACAATTACGCGCTAGCAATAAACAAAATCTACACTAATTACACAAACTACAACAAAAAAATCAGAAGATTCCAGTGAGGTATCCTAGGCTAAGGGTCGACATATGAAACGTCCCCTTTGAACAATTCTACAAGACTGTGCTTAAACTGACACACAATATTTTTAGCGCAACGCAATCTGACTTTCAAAATTTCCTACTAAAGAATGGCCCTGACAAACATTAAACTATACCTTTCACAAATCACTTACCTCACAAAAATCTTCGCTGCTCAAGCTACTGCAATACAGCGAGCGCCACTACTGCCAGCTAAATAAAAGATTCAAACTACTGAAGGCACTAACTACTGATAGGGATAGTTAGCAAATGAAAGATATTAATAGAGAACAAACAATGTATTTACCTTGATATCATCATATATAAATATATCAGTTCATGAAAAATTACAAAACTCCGCCATCTCTCTCCCCACATCCACCACTGCTGGCGGCTCACCTCCAACTGCGCAACGCTATCGCTGTTCACAGCCAGCTGCCTAACACTACAATGGCGAGTATTACAACAATGCAAAGCAGCCACAGACTGCACACAGCACAGCCAGTGATTGTCATACAGAGGTGGCGTTACCAATAAAAAAACCTAAACAGCCTACTTACATAGAGAAAACATAAACAGCCTACTTACATAGAGAAAACATAAACAGCCTACTTACATAGAGAAAACATAAACAGCCTACTTACAAATTGTGTGAAGAATTACTTCGGTAAGGGGACGTCCATCATTAATTACGTGAAGAGTTTTCTTTAAATTTTATACCCCCCCCCCCTCCCCCATGGAGGTTTGCTGGGACCCCCCCTCCTCCTCCTCCTTTCGTGAGGTTTGCAATGTAGTCGGGTAAAAATACGTAAAAACCCATTTTTTGTTTTAAACAAAGATTAAAACAGTGTAATAAAACCATGTTCTATTTATATAGTGTATTAAACAATATTTTTAACACGTAATAAGAAACACTTTATTTCAAACGTGCCAACCTTGATTAGCACTCGAATGGACAAATAGAGGTAGGCGAACTAAAATGGCTCCACGAAAATAATATTAATCGCTTTGACGGATCCCTGAAAAACTGACCCTTTATTGATCTACTATAGACATGAAATGTCATTGAATCTATATATACTGTTCAGTTGAAAGACAACATTGTTTCTACCTTCCTTTCAACCGTATGATTACGTAGTTTTTCCATCTCTTGATTTGTATGATCCAGAATTCTTGTCGGAGAACTTCTGTTTAGCTTCCTTCCACAGATGTACAACTTCTAGCTCGCATGTGTGTTTCGACTTTTCGGCATGCCACTTAACATACACATCGTAAAAGTTTTTATACAAATTCATGTTGAAACACAGTAACATCGGCATTAGCCTGCATGCTTTTCAGAGTATCACGATGACTCACTCACTGGCACGGTATGATTTCGACTGGCGCAGCATAGACTTTCCCGAGTGAAATATAACACTTGTGTAGCACTTGTTTCAAATCTGGGAATCCAAGGCATACACTAGTGTAAAGCATTCAATTCAGTTTAGAGAGGCCATAAAGACTGATGGCCACTTTAATATTCTCTACGCTCGGGGTTAATTATATAAAACAAAATATTATCATTTCTAATGAAGTATAGCCTCTGAATTAAAAAGTAGACGTGAGATTTTGATTGTGTCTCCACCCTCTCCCCTCTCCCCATTTAAATGAAATTTGGTGAGATTTTGCCGATCCCTGCCTCCATTTTCAGCTCACGTAATTAATGGAAGGGCCTAAGAATCCAGTCACGCCGCGAGAGTATGACTGCACGCAACACGACTGCCCTATTTATATACGCATGCAGTTTGCTGTGCGAGTTGACTGCACGTCATTCACCGATGGTTGTTGGCTAAGGGTTGCCAGGCCTTCGGATTTCGTTTCTCTTATAGTCAATAAAATCTCCCGTCTTGCTATGATGATGGTTTCCCACGTTTTACTAGTTGGGACTCTCTAGGGGCTGAATGAAGATTTATTTCTTGTTTGTTAATTTTTCTCCTATAGATGAATACACTAAGCAGATTCAGAAGGATGTAGGTTGCAGTAGGTACTGGGAGATGAAAAAGCTTGCACAGGATAGAGCATGGAGAGCTGCATCAAACCAGTCTCAGGACTGAAGACCACAACAACAACAGCTGCTAATACCTTTGGAGAACTGACAATATGATGAGTACTCCGAAATTTTGGATTGGTATTGTCCAGTCCTATCTCACGTTTGCTAGTGTATAATTGGTTAATGTATAAATATCCAATTTCGTTTCTGCCTTTGTCTTACGTGTTTGTGTCCTTCTTCTTGACCCTTACTCTATAATTTAATAGGGCTGAAACACCTGCTCTAGGTTCGATCTCTGATGCTGCCATGGTCCAATTGACAGAAGATCTTCAGGAAAGCTAACTTTTTTTCTGGAGATAGGGATGCAATGACAGAGAGGGAAGCAGGTTCGATTAATTCGTTATTCAAATTGATTACCTTTTTGAAGGTATGCTGAGTGTAACTACCCATTGTTAAATGTCCATTTGTATTTTACGTATCACCCTCACATCGCCAAATCGTGGCAACCATGACACAGCCAGACACAGTTACTTGTAAAACAACATCTGCGAGGAACACTGGTTTGTGAGCTGCTGCGAACGGACCACCCTGCCGTTAGTCGATCATGGACAAGCTCGAGTAGTGACAGTAACAAAAACTGTTTCCCATTAGCTCTAGCCCTGCCGCTGGTGGTGACTGTATTTTCGTTCCCCCAAAGAGAAAGAGAGAGAGAGAGAGATAGGGGGGGGAGAGAGAGTATCTATTTCCTTTTCCACCCTTTGCAAAAACAAGCCAGAAGAGAGAGGGAGATTACGAAGCCAAGTGCTCAGGACGGCCAACAAACACCTTAATGGGATGGGCACATGGCGGTCATTAACTCCCTGCTCCGCCGCTTGCCTGCTAGGACACCGGCGCCACACCTGATGCAGCTGCCCAAGCCTCTACTGGGACAACAACCTGAGCCAAGCTGCAACTGGCAGTCCTTGGAGTTTCATCTGACGAGTGTCTTCCAGTCGCCTCTGTCACGGACACTGGGAGCATGCCATCTAGCTGTTCGATGCCCAGCTGTCCCCTGACGATGCCACCTGAGTTGTTGCTGCCAGCACAATGCAGCGAGGTGACAATCAGGAAATTAACACATAGCCTTCGACACTGCTGGTCGCTGAGCAAGTCACTAAAACGTGGGTACAGTTTCGCAACAAGCTTTGCCGCTGATGCAATCCAAAAAGTGTTTGCTCAGCTAATGGCAGCAGTGGATCTGTGTCAGTTCTGGGCGAAAGGGACCATCGTTCGCCTTATTTAAATAAACCAGCCACGTGGCCAGCTTCCTTATATAAAAAACCATTTAATTTGTAACCCTAATGTAAATGAACTACTTACATGTGCTCTTAGTTGTGTTTATTTAGTATCTAATTAATGACCCACCTGTGGTCTAGGGGCAGCGTCTTTGATTAGTAATCAAATCGTCCTCAGCTCCAAGTATGAAGCCTGCCACTTCTAAAATAAGGGGGAACACTTGTCTGATGATGTTATAGAAGAAGAAACAGGAATCGTTACAGAAGAGACACGGAATTCAGTACTAGAATCAGAATTTAAAAGAGCGTTGGAAGACTTAATATCGAATAAGGCAGATGGGACTGACAACATTCCATCAGAATTTCTAAAACAAATGCAGGAAGTGGCAACGACATGGCTATTAACGTTGGTGTGTAGAATGTATGAGTCTGGCGATATACCATCTGGCTTTCAAAAAAACATCATCCACACAGTTCTGAATATTGCAAGAGCTGGCAAGTGTGATAATTATTGCACAATCAGCTTAACAGCTCGTGAACCCAAGTTGCTGACAAGAATAATGCACAGAAGCATGATAAAGAAAATTGAGAATTTGTTAGATCTCGATCAGTTTGGCTCTAGGAAAGATAAAGGCAGTTGGGAGGAAATTCTGACATTGCATTTCAGAATGGAAGCCAGACTAAAGAAAAATCAAGAGACATTCATAAGATTTGTCTACCTGGAAAAAGTGTTCGACAGAGTAAAATGGTGCAAGATGTTTGAAATTCTGAGAGAAATAGGGGGAGCTATAGAGAAAAATGGGTAATATACAATATGTACAAGAGCCAAGAGGGAACAGTAAGAGTGAGAGACCAAGAAAGGAATGCTCTGATTAAAAAGTCTTTCGCCCCTTATGTTCAATCTATACATTGAAAAAAATGACCAAAGCAAAAGAAAAGTTCAAGAGTGGAATTAAAATTTGAGGTGAAAGGATATCAATGACAAGATTGGTTAATGACATTGTTATCCTCAGCGAAAGTGAAGAAGAATTACACGTTCTATTGAATGGAATGAACAGTCTAATGAGTACAGAATGTGTATTGAGAGTAAATAGAAGAAAGATGAAAGCAGTGAGAAATAGAAGAAATGAGAAAAATAAGAAATTTAACATCAGGATTGATGATCACAAAGTAGATGAAGTTAAGGATTTCTGCTACCTAGGCAGCAAAATAACGCAGGACAGATGGATCAAGGAGGACATAAAAATCAGACTAGCACTGGGAAAAATGGCATTCCTGACCAAGAGAAGTCTTCTACAATTTCAGGAAGAAATTTCTGAGAATGCTGTATAGTTTAGAGCACAGCATTGTATGGTAGTGAAAAATAGAGTGTGGGAAAACAAGAAAAGAAGAGAATCAAAGCATTTGAGACGTGGTATTACAGAAGAATGTTGAAAATTTGATGGTCTGGTAAGATAAGGAATGAATAGTTCTCCACAGAATCGGCAAGGAAAGGAATATGTGATAAACACTGACAAGTAGAAGGGGCAGGGTGGTAGGACATCTGTTAAGACATGATGGAACAACTTCCATGATACTACAGGGAGCTGTAGAGGGTAAAAACCGTATAGGAAAACAGAGAGTGGAATACATCCAGCAGTAATTGAGGATGTAGGGTGCAAATGCTACTCTGAAATGAAGAGAATGACACAGGAGATGAACTTATGGTGGGCTGCATCAGACTGGTCAGAAGACTGATGAAAAAAAAAACCTGCAGTATTAACTGCCATAATTTATGGTCGAGGATGGCTATTGAGTAATCTACTTATGCTCTTAGATGTGTTTACACAGGTGTTATTTATGGCTGAATACATTTAGTCTAATCCCATAACTATCATTTAAATTACCATAATTTATGTCCCAAAAATTTCTTCCTAGGTTATGTTTATGTAATGCTAATCTAAATTACCAAAATTAATGATCCAAAATGGTGGTCTCCCTTCCACCACTCACATAATGTATTTCTATTTGTCCCCCATTACCAGGCCTTTATTACCACTCTTCGTGGTACCCAGCATTGTGAGATGAAGATAGCATTTGTGCTCTGTACATCGGTCAGTCAACAGGAGCAGGTGATATCCATAATTTCCAGCAGAGTACCGCACCAAATAGTATTTTCTGCAAGTACACCAACCTGTGGCACTATTTACAGTTCTGGGACTGCTTGTTAGAATTCTGCCAATTTTCTCTCACTTTTCAAAAAGACACACATAAATACAGGACTGTAAATGTTTAACGATTTCTACAGTATGGTATTGCAACAAATGGACCTATATCCCACCTTAAACAATTAGCACAGTGTGATATTTTAACAAATACAGCTATATCCCATGTTAAACAATTAGCACAGTGCATTATTTAACCTCAAATATACTCCTGCTACATACTCGTACTTTCTGAAGGCACTCCAATGTATTTTCACCTTCTGTTGCTATTTAAAATTTTTCCGATGTATGTTAAAAAACAGTGAGGTCACTGTCAGGTTGCCTAAGGGTACTCTTAGACCATAAGATTACAGTAAATAATGGCAGGAATGTTTCTGAAGACACAATACATCGCTCAGTTACTTAATAATTTCCCACTCTCCTGTTGCTGCCACCACCACCAACACTGGGGGGATATGATTACAATGGTAGATATATGCTCTTTATTTGACAGAAAAAAAACAAAAAAACACAGGAACGCCTCCTGCAATCTGGATCTGACCATGTTTGATAGCTACACCTGACAGCCTCTACGTCTACCATATAACTCTCACTTCTGACTGACCCAGCCACCAGCGGTCTTAAGGATGGACCCTAACACTCAGAGAGAATGCTTTTGTCCATGTTCGAATTCTCTTAGCTCCGACATAATGCCCTCACAACTACACAGAACGCTGTTCTGACCACGACTGACTCTTGTAACATATTGTGGTCGAATATAAGAGGTTAATCTCCAGGTTTGTCTAGCATTTGTGACCATTCGTGTTGCCCTTCTCTGTCTATGTTAAATATCCTCTGCCCCTGACCACACACTTGAGCAGTATTCTAGGCTGGGTCACACGAGTGATTTATGAACAATCTCCTTTGTAGACTGATTGCATTTCCCTATTGATCATTCCACTTGATGTACCTACTGAGTGTTAAACATAAGTATTTTTATGCGTTTGTAGATTACAATTGTGTCACACTAATATTATACTCATAGGATTCTACGTTTTTTGGTTTTGTTTTGTGAAGTGTACAATTTTACATTTTGAACATTTCAAGCAAGCTGCCAGTTATTGCACCACTTCGAAATCTTATCAATGTTTGACTGAATATTTTTACAGTTCGTTCAGCCCTTATTTCGTGGTAGATAACTGCTTCATCTGCAAAAATTCTCAGCTTACTATTAATATTTTCCGCAAGATAATTAATATACGAAACAAACAGCAAGGGACTCACGCTTTCCTGAGGCACACCCGAAGTTACTTCTACATCTGCCAATGACTCTCCATCCAAGATAACATGCTGCGCCCTCACCATCAAGAAATCCTCAGTCCAGTCACATATTTCGTCTGATACCCCATATGATCATACTTTGGTAATAAGAATAGGTGTGGTACTGAATAAAATGCTTTTCGGAAATCGAGAAATATTGCGTCTACCTGACTGCCTTGATCCATGGCTTTCAGGATTTCATGGGAGAAAAGTGTGAGTTAGGTTTAACATGCTCTATGTTTTCGAAATCCATGCTGGCTAGCATGGAAGAGGTCGTTCTACTCGAGACACCTCGTCATGTTTGTGCTCGCAATATGGCGTATGATTCTAGAACAAATGGATGACAGGGTTATTGGATGGTAGTTTTGCGGATCACTTTTGCTTCCCTTCATGTAGACAGGTGTGACAGGTTCTTTCTTCCAACTACTAAGCATATATTTTTGTGTGAGGAATTACAATAGATTAAAGTCAACAGACGGACTAACTCAACTGCTAACTGGGTGTAGAATGTGACAGAGACACGCCCCCCTGGGCAGGGGTGCATGTGTTGTCCATATCGTAAGTCAGTTTAACTTAGATTAAATAGTGTGTTAGCTTAGGGACCGATGACCTAAGCAATTTGGTCCCGTAAGATCTTACCACAAATTTACAAATTTTTGTGAAAGAGATCCCTTCAGGCCCTGGGGCTTTGTTTAGTTTTAATGATTTCAGATGTTTCTCAACACCAATTACACTAATATCTATTTCACTGATCTCTTCAGTAACACAGGAATTAATTTGGGACAATTCCCCCGGGTTTCCTTTGTAAAGGAACATTTGAAAATGTGTATAAGCACTTCGGCTTTTGCTTTGCTACTCTCAACTTCAGTTTCAGTCTCATCCATGGGTGACTGGACACTAACTTTGGCGCCACTATCAGCCTTCATATATGGCCAGAGTTTCTTTGGATTTTGTGAAAGATCACTTGACAACATTCTGTTACCGTAGCCACTGATGGCTTCATGCATTGCTCTCTTGAGTGCCAAACGCGTTTCATTCAGCATCTCTCTGTCTGTAGCCCTATGCTTTGTATTACGCCTATTATGCAGTACTCCCTGTTTCTTTAGAAGTTTCTTTACAGTGACTGTATACCATGGATGACTTTTCCCATTATGAACTGTAATACTGGACTCATATCTTTCCAGTGTATGGTCAACTAATCTTTTAAACTTGAGCCATAGTTCTTCTACATGCTCCTGTCCTGAAATAAAAGTTTCAAAACTCTCATTGAAGTATGACACTATTGTTCCTCTGCCTAGTTTGCTGAACATATAAATCTTTCTTTTTGTTTTAGTTGTCCTTTGTTTTTCATTATTAATTGTTGCTATGGCTGCCTCATGAGCACTGATACCAGATTCGATGGATTTCCTCAAAGAGGTCAGGTCTGTTTGTTGCCATTAGCTCTAATATATTTCCATCATGACTCTGGTTCTGAACTATCTATTCTAGGTAATTTTCAGATAATGCATTTAGCAACGTTTCATTGCATATCTGGTCATGTCCACCACTAACAAAACCATAATGATCCCAGTTGAATGTTGGATGGTTAAAGTCTCCTCCAATGATTACAATATCGTTAGAGAACTTATGTACAAGCTAAATGAGGCTTTCTCTAAAGTTTTCGGTTACGCTAGGAGGAGAATCTGGTGGTCGATAGAAGGACCCTATTATAAATTTTTGCCCACCCTTGATGCTGAGTCCTACCTAAACAACCTGACATGCAGCTTGAACTTCTGTCTCGGTGGATTTGAGTTTCATGTCTACTGGAAAAAATCCACTACCTGCATTTATCGTTTCTCTATCCTTTCGGTATATGCTTAAATTTCCCCCAGTGATCTCACTACTGCCAGCATCAGGTTGTGACCAACTTTCTCTGCCTCATATTATATGAGCTTCAGTGTTTTTAAGAGCGCTTTGAACTCTACCACTTTGTTGTGAATGCTTCAGCAGTTAACTACAAGGATTTTGAAACCCTCATCTGCGGGATGCGTTACTTTGGATGCTTTTTGTCTTAAAATTCTGTGGAATAACAACATGTACAGTGTCCAGTCCACCACATGCTGATACAATGCAGCCATCTTTTTTTTTTAAACAAATAGATGTTTCATTACGTTCTAAATGGCAAATCTGTATTAAACACAGAATGTCTTCACTGCTCCATGTCAGCCTCATTTTAGAGTATTGCTGCGTGGTGCCAATTTTCCTTGTATTCTTTCCATTAGCAAATGTTAATTTAAAAATACATTCTTCGATATGTTACTCCATCATCATAATTTTCCAATCATCCAGCAGTGTAAAAATCTGTAATTATTTTTTCTGTAGTGGTTAACTTATTGCACAGCTACGAAATTGGCTGTTCCTATGTATTCTGCATGACGATGAAGAACCACTATGTGTTATAGAAGCTCATTCACACTCGACGGTACCTCCTAAGGTCATGGACCTCCGTTAGCAGATTGATGTCAGTGCAGTCCACATGCGCGTTGTGATGGTTATTCTAGAAACAAATCACTTCTTCCTGAAGATGGACGCTAATTGTAGTTTAGAACCTCTAGGTGGCATGTGGATGAGATTTATCTAGTACACACACACACACACACACACACACACACACACACACACACACACACACACACACAAAGGTTAAAGGTCCATGTATGGAGTTCGAACAGTGTCTTAGATGGATTTACCCAATAGCGTTTTGCGACATATATGTCGCCTTTGTTTCCGACTGGGGGTATACCAACATAATACGATCATAGCAGTGATATAGAGCTACCCACTGCATAGTTAATATTGATGCGACTGCTTAGCGTGTCAGCTACAGCAAGTCACGTAACGTGATTTTACGAGTAGTGGTGTTTTTTAAGTCATTTATTTCGTGGGTGGATTACATTCTCTTAAGCTACTTGCAAATGAATCTGAACCTGACATATGCTTTTGCTTTATGCATCCTAGTTCAGCGTGTGTCAGATTTTGACTCCTAGGTATTTTACAGTATTTAATGTTTCCAGCAATATTGTAATTAGACAGTAGAGGATTTCTAGGTCTATTTATGTGCAATAGTTAGATTTATTTGCATTCAGGTCAAATACCAGTCCCTGCACCGTCAATCACCGATCACCCTTTAGGACTTTCTGCAATTTGCTACTGCCTCGTTATAGACAACTACATCATGTGTAAATATCTTACATCCAAATAAATACCCCGCAAGCCGCTGTACAATGCACCCCACTGTCACACACTGACCGACTAAAAATGATTGTCCCTATACCTCCACAAATACCCTACTCTCCCTTGTGTTTCAGGAAAAATGTGTCATCTTTTCCTCGATCTTTCTTTCTGTTACATATTCAAATGGAGTATATCGACCTAATAAAATCCTAGTACTCACATAAAGCAGCTGCTTTGCAGCTCAGCCACAACCAATCACGTGACGCAATTTTATCAGCAGTAGTGTTTTTAAACCATCTCATTTGTGGATGAATTACGTTTCTCTCAGCCCAGCCTGTGCTTCTACCTTTATATACATAGCCTATGACCTGCTTTTTTGCTGTGACTGGACCTACAGCCAGGAATCTAAGATAATACCCTACCACTCCATTCAATTTGCGTAATCTGGACCGATAGGTTTCAACTTCCTAGACCTTCCCCACAACTCCAGACAGACGTGGACGCTCGTAATTGGTAGACAACAACTGATGAAGAGATATGTATATCCAGCAGTCCGTCCATCTTGTTAGGTGTTACTGTTCGTCAACATGTATCATTTGACCACCAGTGTGTGTAAGTGTGTTAATGTTTGGATGTCATCCGACACTGAGCTCTAAGTTACAGTTAAAGCACAAAATGTGCAGCGAAATGAAAGCTCATTCAAGTGGAAGCAACTGTACAGCAGTGTGAGACATATTGAGGGTCAGTTGACAACCAGGTACGAGCCATTCTATCTCAACACTACGTCTCTGGCAGTAACAGCAGCAGCAACAGTTTCAGTGCATCAGTAGCCATTGAATTTAGCGTTGCTGTGTCAAAATTAAGAGCTCAAGAGACGTCGCAGAGTGTATCTCTAAAGCGTTAAAGTGTTGTGAACACAAATGGTTTGCAGGATGCAATATGTATCGAAGTGGACACACTAAATTAATGACAAGTCCATGTTAAAGTGCTTTTTGAAGATACCGTAAAATGTATGTTGGAGTGTAAAGTTCATGATAATGTTTATGATGATGTCGACTTAGGAAATTGTATAAGTACATGTATCTGAAATTCAGTACAAAATGACATACCTACTCCAATAGGTTTAAATACAATTTACGCGGAATTCAAAGCATACAAAAAACGATTATTTGTGAAATATTGCTGCCTGGTGATTGGTGATGATGTGGAGCAAAGAAAAATGACGGGGTTTCAGTATGTGGACAGTATTAACACTATGTCAGAGCACTGAGTACATAGGAGTTGAAACTAAGAAGATTGTACGTTTTTAATTCCACCATACATATTATTTTGTTTTCCTAGGGATAGATGTGACTTAGGAGAGCTTGATGTCATACTCTTTTGTCAGGAGATTTATATTAGCGTATTTTTATAAGATGATTGACTTATCTTAAATGTCTATGTATGTCTATCCCATGTCCAAAGTATCATGTAAATTAGTGTATATAGCCATATGTAACATTACCACCAGAACACTTAAAATAATATGTGAGAAATCTGATAAAGAGAGGCTGCATACACGACTCTTAGCATTGTATGCATACTGACATCCACTACCACAGTGGTGTTAATAAGTACGCCATATGGGTTTCTCTATCGCAGTAGAACAATTAAGTAATGACGGTAGTGCTACATATATGTTTAATACTCGCAACCTCTAATAGGGACTGGTTGTAAGTTAAACATTGACTCTTTTTCTTGCGACCTGTGGAATAACATTGTTTTTAGGAATCAGTCCTAATTCTGTAATATCTACATTTGATGGTATTGTGGCAAAAAAGTTTCTCCTTCTTTAATATAATGCCCCTGCATCGCTAGCATTTAATATATTTACACAGCCCTCCACAGGGTCAAACTTGAACAATCCATTCCATAGTTATAAATCATAGCTTAAAACCGCGTTCTTTGGCCGAGGAAGACGTAAAAGTTTCACCAGCCAATTCCACTTTATGTGGATTTCTTATCTTTCCTCAAAATGGTCTCCAATGCTCCCTAGCGAGTTTTCCCCAATAAAACCACAGTATTTCTGCCTTGCAGGAGAAATGCTAGTTTCTTCATGACAACACGTCTCTAGCATATTTCGTCTATTAAAGTACAGAAATGGGGTGCCAACTCTTTCGTATATATAGCACTCCCAGCTTCTGCCACAAATTCCGATTACTTCCACTGTATAATGGGTTTTTCTAAGTATATCTACAAATCAGTGTAGGTTATAAACTGTAATTGTTATGTATCGGAGTAGAATATTCTTCAATGCAACACGTCCCGATACTGCATCAAGTCGCTGCTAGCAAAGCAGAGTGCGCAGTACAAGATGCCTCTGGCGCACTAACTATATCCACATCACGAAGCACTTGTTAACAGATGATACAAAACTGTATATTACTGACCCGAATATATTAAAAAAACCTCTGTGAGAAATAAAATAGTGTTTTCTTAACTCTGTCGAAGACTGTCTACATTGGCAAATGGTTGTATTCTATGCCAGTTAAACGTTTTGGCGCTTAAATCATGTTTCTCTAATGCTGGCCAGTTTTTTTCGAATGACATGGGTTAAGATCATGTACACCATGAACTGACGTGGGTCACAACATACTTACTCAGAAGCTCACGCTCAGATGAGAGTAATGCGGAAGTTTAGGTCATCCGTTTCTTGGTACGCGAGTTGCTGCAAATAGGAGTGAAATGGCGAGATTTTTCAGGTCTCTGTGGTTGAAGACAGCACAGAATGACTTGGATATTAGGCTATGGAGGTACGTATGGAGAAGCGAGACTGTGGTTTGGCTTACTGGTCTGCTTTTTTTTTGCTTCTTTACGTGTTTACAATGAACATGTAGAAGAGCACAGAGACTAGTTTATAGCTTCAGTAACTGTAAAACATTGATGTGGCCCAAGCTACCACAATAAATGGCCACCACAGCCTATAACATTATTAAGATTCGGCTATACGCAGTAACATATGATACTACACGGAAGTGCCAGATTCTGTTGCTCTACTTGAACCCTCAAGTTGAAGTACTTGCCAGAATCAAACAGACATACAGACATGAGTACATGTAGACAAACGTATAATGGAAACCTGTAGCCTTAGTCCTGCGTTACTTACAGGTCAGCTTTGTAAATCCTTCTCAGTGCGCAAATGTAATGAGTATAATGTTCACTCATGTAGTGTCTGCTGTAGGCCTGTTCATCCGAGGCTGCTGGAACTCTTCTGCTCGCTGGAATTCTTGTGCTCGCTGGAACTCTGCCTTGGTCGACGTTTGAGAGTCTCTATATACGGCATTTGGGGCTGTTTGCTTACATATGGCACGTGACTGTGTCGATTTTTACATCTAGATCGCAATCGCTGAACGTGAAATCAGCGGTCTTCCAATGCGTGTGATCTCTTAATGGATTGACGAAAGTGGCTTGCACTGTACATATCTACCAAAGTTACAAGGTTTTTTTCTTTTGCAACCCTTCATGACAAATTGCCTGTTGGCTTCTGTTTCGGGTTCTTTGGCTGACATTCATTTGATAATTTTTCTGACGCTTCACCAGTACGAGTGGCTGGCATTGTCAAAGCTTCACCCTCCATTGCTGGTGGTGGACTGTCCACCAATTCTACCTAAGACTGACCGTCCGCTTTCGCGTCACCACCAGCACTGTCCCCTGACCGTCCCCCGGCCGCGTTTCCCGCGCGCCGAACATCCTCACTCAACTGACTAGGGCAGTGTCCTTCCTTGAAGCCGTCCATCTGATTGGCTACAGCTTATTCTACATAATTTTACATGTTAACATATTTAAATAATTAAAGCTTGACCACTTTCACGTTCTAAATAAAGTAACAACAACATCCATTACATAATAAACGTTAAATTCTTTTACGTAAAACCAATACAATTTCCTTCTTAGTTTTGAATGCTACGGTCAGTAGCCTTGCACCAATGTGCTTTCTGATAAATAAATAAAGACCAAAAGTAACAATAATGCACTAAACTTTACAACAAATATTCTATTGTCTAATGATTCAATAAGGTGTCATGCTGTCATCGTTCAATGTGTTTTGTGTGGAGGAAATGATGATCTGATGCTTAACTGAAAATACTGATAACTTATCTTTACTATATCTTTTAAACAAATAAAGTTACAGAGTTGATATTTACAATATTTGCAATTTTAATGATGCCCTTCTATATGAAATGTCGATCGTTAAGATCGATCAAAGCGTTCAGATTTTAGCGTTCATATCTTTGTTACAAAACGTGTTAATTTCACTTCAACAGTAAATCCTAAACTATTATAGAAATGATAAATATTCAAATTTTATTAGAATCACCATGAAAATTTATGAAGGATGGTAGATTAAAATTACTGTAGCCTTATTCCCTGAATTACTACAGAATTAAATAGTTTTCGTAAATATTTCTCTTTATGACCGACCTTAGGGCCGCCATATTTAACACTGCTATGTCTCCCTGGTCACAGACAGCTTCTACGGGGTTTTCCTATGATATAGGTCCTCGTCTGCCTCACTCGCACACTACAGCACTTAGGCCTCATTCAGCGCAATAGACGCCAGTGAATTTCCTCTTCTCGTGGCGAATCTGTGCTCTTTGTAGCACAGGGTCCTGGACGACAGGGTTCATTTCACAATTCCTGAAAGCTGACTCTTACCGCCATATACACTACTGGCCATTAAAATTGCTACACCAAGAAGAAATGCAGATGATAAACGGGTATTCATTGGACAAATATATTACACCACAACTGACATGTGATTACATTTTCACGCAGTTTGGGTGCATAGATCCTGAGAAACCAGTACCCAGAACAACCACCTCTGGCCGTAATAACGGCCTTGATACGCCTGGATATTGAGTCAAACAGAGCTTGGATGGCGTGTACAGGTACCAACGCTTCAACACGACACCGCAGTTCATCAAGAGTAGTGACTGGCGTATTGTGATGAGCCAGTTGCTCGGCCACCATGGCCAGACGTTTTCAATTGGTGAGACATCTGAGAATGTGCTGGCCAGGGCAGCAGTCGAACATTTTCTGTATCCAGAAAGGCCCGTACAGGACCTGCAACATGCGGTCGTGCATTATCCTGCTGAAATGTAGGGTTTCGCAGGGATTGAATGAAGGGTAGAGCCACGGGTTCAAATGGTTCAAATGGTTCTGAGAACTATGGGACTTAACAGCTGTGGTCATCAGTCCCCTAGAACTTAGAACTACTTAAACCTAACTAACCTAAGGACATCACACACATCCATGCCCGAGGCAGGATTCGAACCTGCGACCGTAGCAGTCGCACGGTTCCGGACTGCGCGCCTAGAACCGCGAGACCACCGCGGCCGGCAGCCACGGGTCGTAACACATCTGAAATGTAACGTCCACTGTTCAAAGTGCCGTCATGCGAACAAGAGGTGACCGAGACGTTTAACCAATGGCACCCCATACCATCACGCCGGGCGATACGCCAGTATGGCGATGACGAATACACGCTTCCAATGTGCGTTTACTGCGATGTCGCCAAACACGGATGCGACCATCACGATGCTGTAAACAGAACCTGGATTCATCCGAAAAAATGATGTTTTGCCATTCGTGCACCCAAGTTCGTCGTTGAGTACACCATCGCAGGCGCTCCTGTCTGTGATGCAGCGTCAAGGGTAACCGCAGCCATGGTCTCCGTGCTGATAGTCCATGCTGCTGCAAACGTCGTCGAACTGTTCGTGCAGGTGGTTGTTGTCTTGCAAACATCCCCATCTGTTGACTCAGGGATCGAGACGTGGCTGCACGAGCCGTTACAGCCATGCGGATAAGATGCCTGTCATCTCGACTGGTAGTGACACGACGCCATTGGCATCTAGAATGGCGTTCCGTATTACCCTCCTGAACCCACCGAATCCATATTCTGCTAACAGTCATTGGATCTCGACCAACGCGAGCAACAATGTCGCGATATGATAAACCGCAATCGCGCCTGGCTACAATCCGACCTTTATCAAAGTCGGGAACGTGGTGGTACGCATTTCTCCTCCTTACACGAGGCATCAAAACAACGCTTCACCAGGCAACGCCGGTCAACTGCTGTCTGTGTATAAGAAATCGGTTGGAAACTTTCCTCATGTCAGCACGTTGTAGGTGTCGCCACCGGCACCAACCTTTTGTGAATGCTCTGAAAAGCTAATCATTTGCATATCACAGCATCTTCTTCCTGTCGGTTAAATTTCGCGTCTTTAGCACGTTATATTCGCGGTGTAGCAATTTTAATGGCCAGTAGTGTACATCAACGAGAGCGAAAAGCTCGTTAACTCACACATGTGAGGTAACGGGCGAGTTGTGGCGCTCTGAAAATATTCTAAGTTCGGAGTTGGCGTGGCTGCACGGGCCGCTCGGCAAGCCATGGCTCGTCAGCAAATACGTGGTGCCAGACATTGGCTGGAGCAAGAGGGGTAGCCCCAGCGCGTGGGCCAGGCTGAGCGCGTGGCTGGGAATTTCATGTTAACGCTGTATCGAGAAGTGTGCTCTGTGTCAATGAACAAGATTCGTATGCCAGGAGTTCAAAGATGGCGGTCTTTGTGAAACCATAATGACCGACATTTCACAGTTCATGTAGAAATTAATAATAGCCAGAGGAATCATGATACCTTAAAAACATGTACCTTACCATTATTTGTATGATGATTTTGATGGTGTAATCAGATTTTCAATATCTTTTTTAGTTTAAAGTTTAGTATCTGACTGTAAATTATACAAGTAACACCCAGCAACGAATTTCCAAAATCTAAATGGTTCATCTGATTTTGTCGATCGACATTTCTTTAGAAAGCTATTAGTGTAAACCTAAATTGGTATGAATTACAGGAATGTAACTTGAATGGTACATGAGTTATTGGAGGTCAAAGTGGCCAATTACTACTGATCGCATCAGGGCATAAGTACTCCACAGTTACACAAAAAAACGGTAGCAGCATGCTTATAAGTATATTTATTCGTCTATGTCTTTGTTTATGTTCGATATATGCTGTTCATGAAGAACTTCGTCAAATATTTACTGTGTTTTAGAAAGCACAAAGGCATTAGGCTACTGGCCTTCATTTGTTTCTATTCCTTTGATATATGTTTATTTAATTTGTTTATGTATTTAATAATGTGTGTTAGAGCGTGTTTATGGTCCAGCCGTAAGAATATTTATTTAATCTCGAGTTATTTAAATCTAAATCCAGTATTTTGTATGTGTTTCAATACGTTTGTGAGTGTGCATTGGCTTGGAGACATAGGGGAGCACTCTAACCAATCACGGCGCTCGTTACTACGGTAGGCGACTACCGGAGTAAATGGAATGGAGAGACTGTATAGAAGTGGGGGAGGAGCATCGGGTCACACAGAACACGGGGGAATGCTGGACGGTAAGGCGCGATGGACGGTTGCGGGAAATACTTGGAGAGTGTTGAGTAGTTTGCGTGTGGTCGCGGGAGATATAAATATTTCGTAGTGCCGACTTGTACACTTGTGAGATTCCCGTGGCCTCTGCAGTGAAGACGTAGAATGCATTTAGAAGTGAATATCTTGCGAGCTATGTTGTTGCTCGTAACTAATTACGTGAAGTTGGAATCTATTGTTTCCCTGTTATTCAACTTATATTTTATTTAATTGCTCGACCATCGACACCAATAAGTGTTTTACAGTAATAAATGGCATTCTTAAATGTACTTCTGCTATCGTACTCATCATTTATAGTCGTTAAAATACCTGCAGATTTTATTTGATTGCAGTCTTTCATTTATAAATTTCTATGTTACATTCAAAATTCGCAATTGCCGAGTGACAGGATCCTTCAACCATTCGATTCATGCGTGTATTCAGATTGTATACTGTAGACTCAGCAGTGTTTGTCATGTAATGCGGTAAGTATGTATCCCAGCCCCTAGACTACGAAACTAGCCAAAACTTTTAATACATTCCTGGAAATGGAAAAAAGAACACATTGACACCGGTGTGTCAGACCCACCATACTTGCTCCGGACACTGCGAGAGGGCTGTACAAGCAATGATCACACGCACGGCACAGCGGACACACCAGGAACCGCGGTGTTGGCCGACGAATGGCGCTAGCTGCGCAGCATTTGTGCACCGCCGCCGTCAGTGTCAGCCAGTTTGCCGTGGCATACGGAGCTCCATCGCAGTCTTTAACACTGGTAGCATGCCGCGACAGCGTGGACGTGAACCGTATGTGCAGTTGACGGACTTTGAGCGAGGGCGTATAGTGGGCATGCGGGAGGCCGGGTGGATGTACCGCCGAATTGCTCAACACGTGGGGCGTGAGGTCTCCACAGTACATCGATGTTGTCGCCAGTGGTCGGCGGAAGGTGCACGTGCCCGTCGACCTGGGACCGGACCGCAGCGACGCACGGATGCACGCCAAGACCGTAGGATCCTACGCAGTGCCGTAGGGGACCGCACCGCCACTTCCCAGCAAATTAGGGACACTGTTGCTCCTGGGGTATCGGCGAGGACCATTCGCAACCGTCTCTATGAAGCTGGGCTACGGTCCCGCACACTGTTAGGCCGTCTTCCGCTCACGCCCCAACATCGTGCAGCCCGCCTCCAGTGGTGTCGCGACAGGCGTGAATGGAGGGACGAATGGAGACGTGTCGTCTTCAGCGATGAGAGTCGCTTCTGCCTTGGTGCCAATGATGGTCGTATGCGTGTTTGGCGCCGTGCAGGTGAGCGCCGCAATCAGGACTGCATACGACCGAGGCACACAGGGCCAACACCCGGCATCATGGTGTGGGGAGCGATCTCCTACACTGGCCGTACACCACTGGTGATCGTCGAGGGGACACTGAATAGTGCACCGTACATCCAAACCGTCATCGAACCCATCGTTCTACCATTCCTAGACCGGCAAGGGACCTTGCTGTTCCAACAGGACAATGCACGTCCGCATGTATCCCGTGCCACCCAACGTGCTCTAGAAGGTGTAAGTCAACTACCCTGGCCAGCAAGATCTCCGGATCTGTCCCCCATTGAGCATGTTTGGGACTGGATGAAGCGTCGCCTCACGCGGTCTGCACGTCCAGCACGAACGCTGGTCCAACTGAGGCGCCAGGTGGAAATGGCATGGCAAGCCGTTCCACAGTACTACATCCAGCATCTCTACGATCGTCTCCATGGGAGAATAGCAGCCTGCATTGCTGCGAAAGGTGGATATACACTGTACTAGTGCCGACATTGTGCATGCTCTGTTGCCTGTGTCTATGTGCCTGTGGTTCTGTCAGTGTGATCATGTGATGTATCTGACCTCAGGAATGTGTCAATAAAGTTTCCCCTTCCTGGGACAATGAATTCACGGTGTTCTTATTTCAATTTCCAGGAGTGTATTTCAACTCTGAGCCTGAGGGTACGTAGTTGAGGGCCACCACACATTTTTTTGAAAGCCCGCACACACCTCCACTTCATAACATGTTGCGTGCCATATATATTACAAAGTAGCACCAAAATTTACAAGACACAAATTCATAATACAATAACACTAAGCGCCAGATCAAGTGTGCAATTTTTGTAGTGATTCTGATGCAGAATGCTTTAAAGTTAAAGAAACTTATATTTAACGTAAGTTATGAATAGCGGCATATTATTAAATGCCAAATAAAACTATAAATTTTTCAGAATCGACTGTCTACTGAAATGCTGCAGAAAAATCAGTGCGACTGCGGTCAATTTCACATAACCTTTTCGTCACAACGAAGACTCCAGTGGCGCTCCGCAGATTAGGAGCCAAGTATCCCGCAGAAATTCTGTATGGCTCTGCATTCCATCGCCATCGTTTTGCTGGAACAAATCAATTGAAATTCGAATCGGATGTAGAGACCAGAAAACAAACGCTTTCCGAAACCACCCAGGATCTATACTGAACACTTCCCCCAGTGGAATCGATACAGGAGGAGGAGGAGAGTAGTGTTTAACGTCCCGTCGACAACGAGGTCATTAGACACGGGGCGCAAGCTCGGGTGAGGGAAGGATGGGGAAGGAAATCGACCGTGGCCTTTCAAAGGAACCATCCCGGCATTTGCCTGAAGTGATTTAGGGAAATCACGGAAAACCTAAATCAGGATGGCCGGAGACGGGATTGAACCGTCGTCCTCCCGAATGCGAGTCCAGTGTGCTAACCACTGCGCCACCTCGCTCGGTGGGAATCGATACAAACAGATCTAAACTACACAGTAAAAAATTGATTTATAGCGTTTGCAAGATGTTTGTAAATTCATCAATGATTCTGACACGTTATTCAAGTCCCATTAGAGACATGAATATCGTGACAGATTTCATCGGCAAATTAATATTTTCTTTTAACTTAAATAGCTCCCTCAGACTCAAAACTAACAACAAATATAACAAATCTCACTCTTCGTTTAATTCTGTGCAGTGAAGCTGCGTACAGAAATCGACATTCCATACAACAATAAATTATTCCCTCAAAATATTCTCAGATAAGTAGATAAACATACATCTGTCTTCCTAGGTAAGCATTATTAATTTTCATTTTCCAAATTTCTCCGAACTCCCTGCACCCAAATTGCGTGACCATAAATTATAATTTGGAAATTACAACAAACATAAAACTATCTAAAAACTTAATCCTAACACATACATACACGTAAATAAATCCCTTATATATCCCCTAAAACCCAATTTAGATGCATACTGTGCACTGATTTTTGACTTGATACCGTTCACCAAATAATTGAGTTCTCTGACCTCCTCGCACCCAAATGTGCGTCTAAACTCTCTCTTTATAATTGCACAAACCTTGTGAAATAAATCATTCTGTGAGGAAACAAGAAACAAGCAACAATAAAGCCTGAAATCAAATGTTGCACATTACCCCTCCAAATAATGTTATAATCTAAACACAAATACACTTATTTCTTAACCTACTTTCCCCTTCTCAATGTACAGTCTCAGTTCTGTCACATTTCTTAATCCTAGAAGTTTTCCTGAAACAGGATATTTGAGTCAGTAGGCATTAGGGTGTGGACATTCTGCAACTACAATGGCCCATAGTATAGCTCAAACAACTTTTTTATATCTCCATCCACTTCGCTCGACTTTTCTTTCGTATGCACTAGGATTTTGTCTCCTATTTGGTATTTAATTGGTTTTTACCGCCCATCATGCCGATTCTTCCTTTCCGCTGTCAACTTCTCCATACGGGATTTTACCGCCTGCTTCCTCTCAGTGGCCGACTCAGCCTGGCGCTGCAGGAACTCCACAATTTCCGTTAATAGAGACTTCGGTTTGACTCCCGTCACCACCTCCAAGGGCGAATATCCAGTTGCGTTACTTTTCACGCTGTTTAGAACATCCTCAAATGAACATACGTATTCCACCCACTTTGAGTGTGTATCAGTCGCGTAAATCCGACACATCGTCCAACTTCTCGCATATACCGTGTAAGGTGGCAGAATAAATGGTCAGATTCGCACCTTGCATGAGACCTCTACAAATCGCAATGAGAAGGTGAAGATGACACCTAACGTAAATCGACAGTTATGAGAACATTTGCCTATCAATATGCAAAAAGGGATGGCAGTCAATCGACTGTAATTAACACACCATCCCTATACAATGCATGTCAAATGGTTCAAATGGCTCTGAGCACTATGGGACTTAACTTCTGTCATCAGTCCCCTAGAACTTAGAACTAGTTAAACTTAACTAACCTAAGGACATCACATACATCCATGCCCGAGGCAGGATTCGAACCTGCGACCGTAGCGGTCGCGCGGTTCCAGACTGTAGCGCCTAGAACCGCTCGGTCACTCCGGCCGGCACAATGTATGTCTTTGAGCAGAAGGTAGAACAGGGAATGTGAGTGGAGTCACTTTTAGTTT
Source organism: Schistocerca serialis cubense (assembly GCF_023864345.2). Classification (NCBI taxonomy): domain Eukaryota; kingdom Metazoa; phylum Arthropoda; class Insecta; order Orthoptera; family Acrididae; genus Schistocerca; species Schistocerca serialis. Next base: position 339,110,382 of record NC_064640.1, read on the forward strand.
TGAAAAGCCAGTTCCACAACGGCGTAGCGAAACCACCCTGCGGGAGTTACGCCGACGACCACTTAAAGGGGTGGCGGGAAAGAGGACAGCGACACCGGGCCAGGTGATTCAAGCTGGAGGGCCGCCTGTAGCGAGGGCATCGGTACAAGGGCAAAGAAGAAGGTTTAGAAAACTGTGTTTCGAAATTCCAACGGGAGACGAACAAAAGCAAGTGACGCATTTGCGTCCAGCGAGTGCGACACACGGAAAGGTCAATGTACTTTAGGCATCTAGAATGGGCACAAAACGTCCGATTGGCGGAAAGTCACTAGGAAGGAGAAAGCTACTGAAGTTTCGAAGCAGTTTGATAGAAGGGATGTTGCGATTGGTAGAGGGTGTTTCTACAAAATGAGAGGAATGCTCCTATCGGCCGAAAAAAGCCATGACGTGAAAAAGGAACCCAAGTGGAGGGAGGCAGTTCTGACATGAGAGGACAAGAGAGAAATTATGGTGGATGATTCTTCTCTGAACTGGCGTCAAGTGCAGAATGGAGCGCTTAACGCTCCGTACTACACAGAGAAGAAATTGGTGTGGACACTGCGTTCACAGCGGCTGCACTCCAGCTAAAATTAGCTGTAGCAACGTTTAGCTCCAGGTGTGGAGAAACGAACCAGCCAAATTAGTTAAGTGTTCCTGCGGTAACTGAGAGGGCACTATAATATGCACGCTGCTCCAACCATGCACGTGTATATCGCCACATAATAAGACTAGGGCTGAGTACATGTTTTCTCGCATAACGAGAAACATAGGGAAGGTTTCTGCTGGAAAGTTCAGCAAAAGTCAGATTAGTTTTGTAGGAATTTCAGTGGAAGAGAGCGGCCTGGCAGACAGCAGCACGTCGCAGCTTAAGGTAAATACCGTGTACAGAGGCGTAAACTTTGTTGGTTCACTAGCTTGCGTACACTGTAAACTCGAGCGGCCTTGGGTAATCTTGCGCTGAAATTTGTCACTTGACTAACCATCCACCGTAGACTTGATTGGCATCCTAAATAGCACCGAACTTTGAACCAGAATCGGAAGTTTTCGTAGTACTGACCAACATCATAACGTATGTGTAGGAAAAATTTTGTAATGAAATGTCCAATTATACTTTCATATTATTGTGCTTAGGATTAATGTAAACAAACTTCCAATTAAACTTTCATAACATTGTGTTTAAGATTAAGGTTCTTTCAGAGAGTTAATATTTAACATTGTTGTGTATAAACTTTTTTCACTTTTTGACGTTGGCTAGATGCGTTATCCATTGCGCTGTTTTTATGTTGGCGAGTTGAAAGCAGTGTTAAAAGCTGTAATTTGGTGAGAAATATTGCAACATTAAACTTGCCATTCCACCTCACACAGTTGTTTCAATTCAAGAATAAGCAAAAGCAGAAACAAAACCCCAGCAATCTTACAAATGGCGACCCTGGCAGGATAGCAATTGGTCTGCCTGGTTGGGAATTAGTCAAATTAGAAATAAAAACAAATTTTTGAATTTTGAAAAAAAAATATTTTTTCATGTTGTTTTGTGACGAGGTTACCAAATGTATGTAAATGTATAGTGGACAAATACAGTAAATTTGTGATCCAAAGTGTAGAAAGGTTGTACTGACTCGTAGAATCAAAGTATCTTTGAGTAGAAGCAGATTGTCCATTACCTCGCTGGCGCGCGCGAGGTTATTCACGACATTGTTGAGTTGGGTTGAAATTCCACAAATAGTGAACAGTGTTGCTAATCTTGTGTACGTAGTCTAAGAAACTTTCTATAATATTTTGGAAACGTGTAAAGTCCTATAACTTAATGTTGACGAGAGCGCAGGCTCGCGCTGTTCGAGAAAGACAGAGGTTAGCTAAAGGAACTGAAATGGCGGAAAAACGGCGAGTATCGCAGATGGCTCAAACTCAAGATCTTGACAGGATAGAAACTGATGTAGAACAAAAGGTATCGAGTACAAGTCACGAAACGGGACGTAGCAATAGTGCAGAGGGAATGGTAGCAGTTTCAAGATTGGTATCACAGTCAGCGAATGCTCAAAAGCAAACTAATGACGCATCTAGTGGATCGGAAATAGAGTCAGAGGACGAGCAACTTCGGTACGTTGAACCGAATATAGTAATTTTGAATCAAACGGGACAGTTTCTAACAGAAAGATTGTGTGTAAGTGCGTCCGCACTGTGCACGGAAGTCTGTGAAACGCCACGTGAAAGACACGAACGGGAAAATTTTCATCGAATAGTGGTAGGTGACGAGGGCCAAGAATCGGATAGTGTGTTTGCATTATTGAAGCAACTTACTATGGTCGTAAAACAAACGAGTGAAAGAACAAATGCAAGGCTAGAAGATTTGAGATTTGAAACAAATATAGGGTTAAAGAATTTAAAGATAGCAACGAATGCGGGATCAGCTGTTCCACATATTTGTCTGGGAAGCACAATCTCCAGTGATCCGTCTTACGTCTCTTCTGCGAAACAGCACATCCTTGTGGATCTTGAAATAGCGGAGCATTTTTTTGTAGCCCTTGCTGTCAAAGTTGATTTTGATGGTCTTCAGTCCAGGGTCATCATTTTGCGCTCTCCGCATATCCCTGCAGACCGCACGAATTTCCTTTTCCCCCGGTGCTCGTTTCATGTACAGCAGCTGAAATTCGTTCTTTGTCTCCTCCCTTTCATTGTCTTCCTCTCCAAAGAGCAGCCGCGACAGAGCATCGGCAATACAATTCTCGGTCCCATTAATGTGGCGTATCTGGTAACTAAATTGCTGCAGGAACATTGCCCAGCGCATCAAACGGTCGTTTAGTCTTCTACTGTCTTACAGAAAGCTAAGGGCCTTAAGGTCGGATAGCATTGTTACCTCTCTACCTTCCAAATATATACGGAACTTTTTGAATCCATACACGATTGCAAGGAGCTGCTTCTCTGATATGCTGTATCCGTGTTCGTATTTGTTGAGTATACGGCTGGCGAAAGCCACACTCCGGTGTTCTATCTTCCGTCGATTTATTTTTCTTGGAAGATTTCGCAGCCTATCCCATAATCTAAACTGTCCGACGACAAACAGAACGGAAGTGTCATGCCGGCATAATAGAGCATCTTGCTCGCACACAGTTTATCCTTTATGTTCTGAGATTCCTTTTCACATTCCTCGGCCCATTTCCAGGATGCGTTTTTCTTTAATAATTTACATAAATTTGGGTTATTCATTTCTCCATCCCCCAAGAATTTTCGATAAAACCTACATAATCCGAGGTATGATTTAAATTGCTTTATGTTGGTTGGCCTTTTACAATCCGTGATTGATTTTAGTTTCTCGGTAGTTAGTAAAATTTCCTCAGATGTAAGAGCGTGTCCTAGAAACTGAATTTCCGGTTGGACAAATTCATATTTGGCAATCTTTAACGTCATCGATCCTCGTCTTAAGGCCACAAGCACTTCCTCTAGCAATTTACAGTGTTTGTACCAGGATTCCGTCGCTATTAAAATGTCGTCGACATAGATCACTAACTTACTAATTAAGCGTTCTCCTAAGACATGGCATAGCGCTCTCACAAATCTTGCCACTGAAATCGTGAGGCCGAACGGAACAACCTTAAACCGGTGGCTTCGTCCTTCGAATAAGAAAGCTGTGAAAAGTCTGCTTTTTTCTGCCAATGGGATTTGCGAAAATCCTGAGGTCAAGTCAACACTAGACATCAATTTTATGTTCCTGAAGTTTTGCAGCAGTTTCTCCATATTGCCAGGCTGGCCGAGTTCTCTCACAATTACCTTATTTGTCTTATGCGCATCTAACATGATGCTAACCGATTTGTCTTTTTTCTTTACAATTACAATGGGATTACAATAATCGCTCGTACACTGCTCTATAATATCCCATTTTAGCATTTGCCTTAACCTGGCCCTGACGACTTCCCGATCAGCAATAGGAATTACATAGGCTTGTACTTAATTGGCTCATGCGGCTGCACTTAAATGGAGTATTGGAAGTCTGTTACTTCACCGGGCCGATCTGAAAATATGTCCTTATAACGGCACAACAATTCACGTAACTCCTTTTTCTCCACCTCGGATATACCCTCGACTGCTTCTACCGTTTCCTTTATCTTGTCACACATATTGTTCTCTTCATCTCAACCATGTGTAATTATGGTGTGTGCACTCTGGTTGTCCCCCATCAAAAGATTCTTAAATTTTACTTTCCTTTTTTCACCCTCAATTTCAAAATCCAAACACCTACCCAAGCAGTAAAGCGAAGTTTTATATTTACATAAGAAATCTGTTCCCAGCACCACATCTTTTACAAGTCCATTCACTACAAAGCATCCTATACTAAAATGATTCTCCTCGCACTTGAATTCCAAGAGCACTTCTTGCCTCATCATCTTACCTAAACTGCCAACTGCCATTTTAATTTTTACACTATTTACAGGTAGTAATACTAATTTCTTATTCTTTATCCTATGTACAAAACCTTCCAACTCTGTCGACACATTACTTCCAGAATCGAGCAGTGTGTCTACTTTCTCGTCATTTACTTTAATTTCAATGATAGGCTGAACATTAATCATTTCTTTTTGCTCTTAACGCTGTTCCCTCAATAAATCATTGTCTATGTCTCGTTCCTTCTCTTCCATCTCTAGAGCACACATATCCTGTTTGATCTACCCCTCAATTTTGTACTCGTCCCAAAATAACTCATTAAATGCTTCTTTCGCCCCAAATTTCATTTTTCCCCTTCTAGACCTCTCGCTATCTTAAACTTCTCCTGAGTCCACAAATGAGGTAGTAACGACCATAACGGCCTACCGTACCAATGCCAATCTGTTACAGTAAAATCACATTCCTCCTTAAGACACCATTCTGTCCAAATATCACTTTCTATGTTAGAATCAAACTCACTGTATTCTCCCTTAAAATTATCAACATTAGCAGCTACAACATCATTATCATGAAATAAAGCATTACTTTTTACTCCCACGTCATTACTAACACCTCCACAAACAGCACTTCCAACAGTCGACAAATGACCAATATAAGAACCGTTCATAGTTTCACCATCCTCTGCAGTTACATCACATAAACTGTAGCTACAGCGTCGTTCAATTTCAGAATCAACAGTACCATTGAATTCCCCTGCATTTTGATTTAAAAATGAGCAAAATACTTCTTCCTCTCCTACACGTTCCTGCACCACATTAATTTCAGATCCCACATTCATTCTCAAACAAACATTCAAGATCCACAGATCCATCCAGACTTTCGGGTTCACCTCCATTAATAGAAAGATATGCACAGATTTCTTCCACTGAAGTATCAGTACCAGCAGCTTCAACTTTCGTAGCTTCAGCACATAAAACATAATTACTACCTTCCTTCAAAAATAATTCATCAATCTCCAATACACACACACAAATTCATCAACAGCTGACGAGACTAACGCTACGCTGTCCTTATTAACCTCTTTCGCACCTTTACCCGTCACAATATCACCTGGAAAATCACCACCTTCATCACTGTAATCGTTACAGCTGGTTAGTACCTCTTTAGAATTTTCTATACCATCTAACGCCACCAAATTCAGCTTCACCTCAGCCTCCTTTTGCCACATAGAATCTTTCATTGTATTAACATTCACACACACTTTCGTCTCACATTTATAAAACAAATCATTTAGCACTAAATCGTCATCGCCTTTATCGTTATCTTTCATAACCTTTGGATTACGCCTTTTATGTATGAACTGATTTGAAAATTTATCTATTTGATTCTCACCTCTTGCTAATTTCATTTCGATATTCTGACGCCTTTCTGCCGGTTTACTGACATCTGTCACATTTCCATTTACTCGCGTCCTATTCATCGCCGGTTTGTTTTCCGTCTCCGGACCTGAGATGCGGCTAAACTTAGTTTCCCGATCTCCCATTACGCTGGTTCATTTCGCCAGGTATCGGTACCTCAAATCTACGTTCTTGGTGTCGGTCCCTGTCACGAAAGTATCCGTTCCGATTACCCCTTTGAAATTTATCATTGGATGTGTTCCTGCTACCGTTTCTCATATCAAAACTGCTGTTTGCGTTCTGTTGGTAACTTCCTGGATGTCTTTCATATTAATTACTTGGACTGTAGTTCTGATTTACACTCTGAAAATTATTTGTCTGCTTACTTTACAATTTAAATTTTAACGCCCCTTTAATTTTTCTACAAAGTCCAAAAATTCGTCTATTGAGTTGCTAGGACTGTGCACTTGATCCACTGCAAATTTTCTGCTAACCGCCTTTTCAACGTCGTAATTTCAGTAAGCACTCCCAATGGACGTTTCACATGCATTAATCTTTCAAGTTCACGTTTACAAAATTCTCGCGTCGACCCGTTCCCGTATTTAAATGTTGGCCAGTTTAGAAACTCATTTTGGAGTCGCGTTTGCTTCACTTAACTCCAGAACTTGTTCAGGAAACTGCTTTCACATATCTCGTGGGTAGTGTGTATGTTTGCCTACGATTGCGGCTCACCTTCCAAATATAGTTTCACGAATTTTATCTTAGCCTCGTCGGATATTCCCCTTATAAAACCATCGCAGCATGCTGCTAGAAAATTTACTGGGTGATACTTCCCGTCATCTCCGAAACATTTGACCGTTCCCGAGTTCATCCACGGAACACTGATCACTGTAGAGATTTGATGGAATTCAATTCGCTTTTTATTTCAGTGATTTGCTTTTTAACTCCACCAGTTTCAGTTTTAACGTCAGATTCCAGTTGTTCCTTTAGTTTATCTACTTCTTTCTTCCCTTTACCTATTTGGACAGATAAGTTGCTAATAGCCTCTGTCGTCTCAGCCATTTGAGCCTCTCACGTTGCCTCCCAGATCTGCCTGCAACTTCTCCACCTTATCACTTAAATTTTTCTCCGTTTGATCTATCTTAGAGTCAAGTATCCCAACGTCACCAGAAATTTTGCCCATTTCATCTCGAATGGTTTTTAATTTTCCGTCTATCCATTACTCGATTCCACTAGCAATTTTACTTACTTCGTCTTTCACAACCGAAGCTATTTCGGATTGAACCGATCAATTTCTAAATTTACGTTACCTATGTCGGCTTTAACAGAATCAATTTTTGATCCCAATCCTCTTAGCATTTGCATTAATTTCGACATCATGTCTTCCCCAAATTCATCTCCCTTGCCTGATTTCGGACTATTTGCCCTAGTAAATTCAGCGCCGATCACGCTCTCCCGCTCCGACTTCGGGCTAAGCGGCTCGCTTGTATTTTCGGACCACACAAACTGGCCGACTGCTTAATATTAGCGGCGTCTATTATTGGCGATTGGACTGCAGAATCATACATAATCTCGCTATCAGCGCAGGTACTTAGCTTTGTTGTGGTGGATCCGTCTGCCATGGTATTGCTGCCGATGTTGCAGTTGAAGCCAACGCTGAAGATCTCGTAGCCCCTGCTGTGTTACTGCAAACGCCGCTGCGCGATGAATCGCCGTTGAAGATGCCGCTCCTGGCTGAAACCACGTGCTCTCGATGTCGAATCTTCTTCCGCATTACTTTTTTCTTATCACTACTAACCACTGCTAAAACTCGGTGCATACAACTGTTCCAAAATTCGTAGCTCAGAGTCCCCACGCAAACTGCCTAAACTGATCACAGAATGTCGTTAACTGTGAGAATTACAGCTGTAATTTCACAACTGTTAAAGAAATCTAATATTCAGTCCTGAACCGATCTCACATTTAACTTTTGCGAGAGGTCCTGCCTATCGAAGTTCAGATAATACTTTTGGAAACACTTTTGCAGAATTCAAATCCAATTCTAAAACTTTCCAGAGTTTATATTCCGCAACTAACACTTTCCAAAATCCAATACTGTTCCAACACTTTACAAAATTCTTATCGCTCAATTAACACTTTCCAAATTCCTGTCCTGGCTGAGCCCCCAATTACGAGCTAACATCCCAAAGATATTCGGGATCACATGTGGTTCCTCTTCGTCGAAACGTCTTGGCTAAAACTCGTCTAGGGATCGAACCACAATTGTCGCATTACACGCCCTAAATTAGACTCTTGTGACCCTTTGGTTAAAGTGTCTGGCTGATGACAAGTTTGCGAAATTGTATGAAACCTACAACGTTAATATAACAACAGTAATAATAATATCGGGAGCTAAATTAACGACCCATAAATGATGTAGACCACACAGTTGCGATTTGGTTAGAATAACGTATATTCAGAAAGCAAATTAATAGCGAAAGCGGTCGTATTTAGAATTACTATTACACTCGAGCGCATATCCATTTGACACAGTTCGATCACTCACAATCTCATCACGAATTACAAGTTCATTGCACCATCTCGTTAACTACGCGAAACGTTGGAGTTCACACCAGGCGCACGACTGCCTTGCACCAATGTGCTTTCTGATAAATAAATGAAGAACAAAAGCAACTATTGTGCACTAAACTTTACAACAAATATTCTATTACCTAATGATTCAATAAGATGTCATGCTGTCGTCGTTCAATGTGTTTTGTGTGGAGGAAATGATGCTTTGATGCTTAACTGAAAATACTGATAATTTAACTTTACTATATCTTTTAAAGAAATAAAGTTACAGACTTGATATTTACCACATTTGCCATTTTAATGATGCCCTTCTATATGAAATGTCGATCGATAAGATCGACCATAGGGTTCAGATTTTAGAATTCATGTCTTTGTTGTAAAACATGTTAATTTCACTGTAACAGCAAATCCTAAACTATTATAGATATGATCAATATTCAAGTTTTATTAGGATCACCATGAAAATTTATGAAGGATGGTAGATTAAAATTACTGTAGCTTCATTCCATGAATTACTACAAAATTAAATAGTTTTCATAAATGTTTCTCTTTATGGCTGATCTTAGGTCCGCCATATTTAACACTGCTACGTCCCCCTGGCAACAAACAGCTTCTACGGGGTTTCCCTATGATGTAGGTTCTCGTCTGCCTCACTCGCACACTACAGCACTTAGGTCTCATTCAGCACAATAGACGTCTGTGAATTTCACCTTCTCGTGGCGAATCTGCGCTCTTTGTGGCACACGGTCCTGGGTGACATGGTTTGTTTCGCAATTCCTGAAGGCTGACTCTTTAGGCCATATACTTAAATGAGGGCGAAATGCTCGTTAACTCTCACTCTGTGGTATTCAGACTGCTTGTGATGCAAGTGCCTCTCTGTGTGGCCACCAAGGCTGCAGACAAATGCACGCCCATTTCAAATGTTGCTTCTCCATTGTTCCATTGGTCAGATCTGGATATTGCACTTTAATCCTTAAAATCTTTTCTTCTCGCAGGTCTATTTGCATGACGTCACACAGGCGCTCTTTCCTTTCTGCCTACTGCTAACCTTTGTTCTTTGTTTCCCTTAGATGCGGGGACCTATTGCTTCTTATTTCTTCTGGTTCCTCATCACGGAAGTCTCTCTTCTCTCTCGGCTCTGTGTCTGATTCTACCTGGATTCCTACTGATAGCCCTGGTGTCGCATTTGCCCTCGTGAGCAGTGTCTCTTGGCTGCCTAATGTCTGTTCTTCTCTCCCGGTGTGCAAGATTCACCGGTTCAGTTCCAGTTCTGTCTGTAACCGTACTGGTCTGCTCTTGACCCACAGCGTCTATGTTGCGTAATCTATGATAATTTTTAAACTCTCGCAGGAATCTCTACTTAAAATTCCTTCATACGCCTAACTGTTCCTTCACAATATGAAACTTGGGTCCCACAGAAACGTCGTCATCTATCCTCAGCGAAGACACTGAGACTCCACACGTCTCCATTACTTCTTTAGTGATCACTTTATAAGTTTCACTCTTTCGTCAGCGTTACTGCCCATAACATTCTTATATGCTGTTTCCCTTATTACACTAACCCGACTGCCACTATCTGCTATGAAATTTGTGGTTCCTACTCTTCCCTTACATATACGAAATCAACCCTGTCCTAGACGTCTGCTGAGTACAGCTTTGCAGCACAAGTCGACTGCATACTTATGCCATTCTTTTGTTTTCAGGTTTCCGAGCCCTCGTACCTTATAGCCTAGCATCAGCATTACATTGTGTGGCTAAGTGTCCTGGTTCTTAACGGACGTAACACATCACGGGTCTTTCCTTATCACATGGTCCTGGATGCCCTTGAAGATCGCATTGATGACACATCATCGGTCGCATATGCTTCTGATCTCTCTGTGATGACCTCTGCATAGGCCGCGCGAGGAAGCCGCGCTTTCTGAGCCGCCTTGCTATGGCTCGTGCGGCTCCCCCCTCGGGTGTGGGTGTGTGTGTTGTCCATAGAGTGAGTTAGTTTAAGTGAGATTAAGTAGTGTGTAAGCCTAGGGACCGATGACCTCAGCAGTTTGGTCCCATGGAAACTTACCACAAATTTCCAAATACCTCTGCATAAAGTTTCCTTCTCGGCAGTGGTGGAGGATAGAGTGTCCGTTTCTCTGGTCACTACATATTTGCTGGAAGGCGTCTGTTTTCTTTATGTGTCTCTCCATAGTGTAGTTCCGCATTTCCTTGCATGATAGCATCCTCTCTTATATCTAAAAGTATAATACCTCGGGCGCCTGGACTCAGCGAACTTTTCTTTACAAGAGGCTTGGATTAACGTTAAATCCTTTCCCATTTCTCTCACAATGATTTTAATTCTCTCATATTCGATTCCCTGTATGAATCTTACTTGCTTCAGTTTCCCAATCAGAGCTTGGCGCACCGGAGTGTCTGATTCTCTCATCACTCACTGGGCGAATTCTCGGCATCAGTGCTGCAATGTGTCAATGCGCCTCGCCCATCCAATGCAGTCCTGTTCTATCTACTAGAGAACAATAGAAACGTATGGTAATCCAAAGTATTTTATCACTCATAGTTCTCCAATGAAATTCCTTTCACATCTGCCCAATTTGCTGTCAAATTGCGTACGAGTAGTTTGTATATAACTGCACCCGTCCTAGTTTTAACAAGTTTTAATAACACACTGTGACTAAGGCTTGGCGTTAATTCAAAGGATAGGTCACAATTGTCTAGTAATTCTCTAGATTTATCTTTATTTCTATAAAAAGGACACAGAATTAACTTAAATTCGTCAGACAAGAATATATACTGAGCAGGGACCTCACTACCTTTTGGATTCATATTAAGTGTTTTTTCATCCTTTCTCGAAGCTGCAGACTTTGTTTTCACAGCATTTGTCGGTTAGGCGACGGCCTTTCGTCAGTTTTTCCTGCAGGCGTGATTTTGGAATTCGGCGGTGTAAGCTCACACGTGCCGCAGATTGAGACGTCGGAGACGACGACCTCTATTGTCTTAATTCTGGCAAGGCGTCTTTTGATATTTACCACAATGGGCTGCTGGCTGTGGTCGTGTAATTCTGCGACAGGGGATGGCGAACAACCACCAAACTTCTTCTTCTTTCTCCCTTCTTCTTGCTTCGCTCCTAAAAAGGACTGCTCCGTCTGTAAACTGTATCTGATCTACGTCAAAAGTCGAAGCCGATTCGTCCTAAGACGGGGCTCTTCCTAGGGGAAAATCCTGCCTTTCATACTCTAAGGCACCCTTCATTTTAGTAAATTTACTCAGCCAGGTATCGAAGCCGGGACCCCACATCTGACACCAATTTATGTGTCGTAACGCGACGTGGGTTGCAACATACTCACTCAGAAGCTTACGCTAAGATTAGGGCTGTTGCGATATTTTGGGTCATCCATTACTTGGTGCACGAGCGGCTGCGTACAGGAGTGAAAAGGGTGTAAGGTGGCTGGAATTTCACACCTTACAAGCTCTCATCTACATACTTTACCATGATTTACAACTGGAATTAGGTATTATTTGATAGGTTGTACATCATATATATGAATATTTAAAGAAGAGTACATTGTCACGTACACCTTGTAAATAGTTGTTAACACTTATGGCATTAAAATTCACGGAGTGTCTTTATTATCAAAATGGCGTAATGAATGATTGCCTATACTAGTAGAGGTTGGAACGCCAGTGGAAATGAAACGAGAGGCATAAGTCAAGCCCTGGGTGGAAAAACCCGTACAGGTGTGTTGGTCCTGCTTGACACAGGAAGTACCCAACACGGACGGTCGGTGCACCTGAGCGCTGAAGCACAATACAACGGTGGCCGGCCGGTATTGTAGCTGGGTCGAAAGGATAACCGGATAATACTTCAGAAACTCTGAAAATCTTGGACGCATTTGTAATATATAAAGGGGTATTTGTAATATATAAAGGGGTTTTAATCTACAATAAATGTATAAGCAGAAAGAGCATTTATTATTTTGTATTTACTAGTTCCCTCAATCGTTCATTTATGTTTATGTTGTAATTTATATGTTGAAGAGCAAGAAGGAGGAGATAATATCACCACTAAGAGATCCTATGATCTGCTTCAGGGGATAGTCAGACAGGGCCAAATCTTCATTTTTGCGCTCAATGTTTTCCGTTGCTCACATTCCTTTACATTTCATGGAAGCGGACGGAGTCAAGCTGAGATTTTTCAGGTCTCTGTGGATGGGGACAGTACACAATGACTTGCATGTGGATATGGTGATGATATGGAAATGAGACTATGGGTTGGCTTAGTGATCTGCTTTTTATTATTTCTTCACTTGTTTGCAATGAACGTGCAGAAGAGCATAGACACTAGTTTATGATTTCAGTAAGTGTAAAACATACATGAGACTTACTAGGTTCTTCAATAAATTACCAAAACAGATGGCCAGCCCAGCGTGTGGACTTTGTTAAGATTCGTGTATACAGAGTAATGTATAGTACTACACGCAACGAACCACGTGAGTGCCAGATTGTATTGCCCCAGTCGATCCCTTTAGTTCAAGTACCCATCAAGAAGAAAGTGACATACACACTTAGGTACATGTAGACAAATGTACGATGGAAACCAATAATCTTAGTCCAGAGGCGCATTGCAGGCAAGCTTTGCAAGTCCTTCTGAGTGATAACGCTTATTTGAGTGTAAAACTAATCCATACAGCATCTGCTGTAGCCCAGTTCATCTAAGGCTGCTAGAACTCTTCTGCTTGCTGGAACCCTTATGCTCGCTGGGACTTTTATGGCCGGCCACCACTTGTAGCAACTTTAAGTATGCCGGCCGCTGTGGCCGAGCGGTTCTAGGCGCTTCAGTCTGGAACCGCGCGACCTCTATGGTCGCAGGTTCGAATCCTGCCTCGGGCATTGATGTATGTGATGTCCTTAGGTTAGTTAGGTTTAAGTACTTCTAAGTCTAGGGGACTGATGACCTCAGATGTTAAGTCCCACAGTGCTTAGAGCCATTTGAACCATTTGGTCTTTTCTGCTCATTGGAACTCTGCCATGATTGACGTTTGAGTGCCTCTATATACGGCATTTGGAGCTGTTTGCTTACAGATGGTACGTGACTACGTCGCTTTTTACTCCAATTTCCAATCAGTGAGCGTGAAATCAGCAGTCTCCCAATGTGTGTGAATTCTTAGTGGAGCGACCAAAGCGGCTTGTACTGTGCGTCTCTACATAAGTTGCAAGGCTTACAAATATATTAATACTTAGATGATTTTTCTTGATTTTTCAACCCTTCATGATTCAGTCATTACAGTGGTGTAATCATAGCAGTCATATTAAGACCTGACGTAAGTGTGGCTGATGTAGAAAAAACAAGATTGTACCTCTTTTAACAATAGTGCTTTATTTTCACACAAAGTACGTTAACAATGTGTAATAAAATAATATTGCTTCTTAAAAAATTGCTATCTTCATAATTTGCTCTTACTGTAGCTGAAACAGATTTCCAAAACACAGGACACGAAGAAAATGGGAGGTGCACATTTAACCCAAGCAACAATATGACTGCACAGAAGGAACAGAACTCCCATTTCTTGGCTCTGAGCACTATGCGAATTAACTTCTGAGGTCATCAGTCCCCTATAACTTAGAACTAATTAAACCTAACTAGCCTAAGGACATCACACACATCCATACCCGAGGCAGGATTCAAACCTGCGACCGTAGCGGTCGCTCGGTTCCAGACTGTAGCGCTTAGAACCGCTTTTTTTAATTTTTTTATTAATCTCATTTTGTTCGTTTTTGTTCGTTGTATCTGTTCGGGGCGGACGTCGTAAGACGCCCGTTTCAGTTATTCGTTGATCCATTAACTCAGTTTTTTTATTACAGAGGGCAACTAACCCTTACACCCTACTTAATCTAACTTAAACTAACCTACGCTAAGGACAACACACACACCCATGCCCCAGGGAGAACTCGAACCTCCGACGGGGAGAGCCGCGCGAACCGTGGCAAGGCGCCTGAAACCGCGCGGCTACCCCGAGCGGCATCGTCAGTGGATATTACGCTACAATACATCGAAACGATATAATTAGAACCCATAGTAAATCCCATGCGCATGTCTCAGAGTTGCCTGTGGCGATTTTCTTTATAAATAACGGTGTGCGATTCGACCAGTAGGTGGATCTCATATTCAATAACAATTTGTCCATTATATTTGGACTGTTGAGCTCCGTGGCCGTGGATAATGATATTTCATTGTAAAAATACAGCAACCAGCAAATAAAACGCATTAAAAAGTGGCTGGTTGCTGTATTTTTACAATGAAAGATCTCATATTCGTTTCCGGTAGTAGGAGTCCGGATGCTTTTGATCGGATTGCATACCACTAACATAGCAGCAAATTCTCGAATAAGTTTTGTTAAGTGTCCTCTCTGAGTGTTAACATTTGTTCTTAAGACAGTTGATCCCTGCAGATGCTGATGTGTCGCCGGCGGTGAGTATCGGCAGAAATGGCTTTCTGTCCATGCGGACAGTCAAGGGCGCCCAAACCTGGGGCAAGGGGAGCCGTGATTCCCACCCCCCCCTCCCTCCCTCCGCCACCCATCCCCATAGCTCTTAGTAGAAGGAAGAAATATAGTGTAGTCAGGTGTTTTTCTTTCAAGAAAGTGATTTAAAAGTCGGTGTTACATAGCGCAACGGCGCTGTTATTTGTGTTTCGTCCTACAGAAAACAGTTTTACTCACCTTTCGCTGATTTCTTCTTTTGCAGTCCTTTACACACGCGTTTCCTATTAAAAAAATGCGTAATGTTCGTCGGCTAGAGCAAGCTGTAGCGGGAACTAGCCGCATTACACATCTCCTCTACAGATCGCATCAAAATGTTTTTCAGTATTAGGTTAGCTGAGCGATAAATTGAAAGATAGTTTGCGAGTAAAATATTCTATATATTGTGACTTGTTTGATACAAAACACCTCCAAGCTCGTGCTAATCTTAAGTTACAGTTTCGTCATTCACGCGCAATCGCACTTATTCGTGATAGCTAGCTTATGATTACTAACCGAACCTCTTACCAAAAGAATTAACAAACGGACTGTCTGTGACAGAGCGCTCGCTCAAATATTACACAATTTGACCACTAAGAACATTCAGTTCGTAGTCAGGCCTTGTATAAGACGCCACACGAGTTTTGGTTGTTTGAAAGTCACAATTTACATATTAAAATCGAAATTTCACGTGTTCATCTTTTTCACACGTTCGCACCCACTTTGCGACACTTACCATTTATTCCGTAAAATTTTCACATCTATTCAGAGATCCTTATATCCAGGTCCGAAGACGATCACTGCTGAGAGGCTTCACAAAGCCCACAAAATACGCGCTACGTATTTGTGATATACATCGCAACCAATCCAATATCAGTATTAAACCTTGCAATTGTGCTTCTTTTTCACTTGAGCAATCACAAATGAATAGTTTTTATGAACAATTTATAAAGAAGCAAATTTAAAAAATCCGCAAATATCAAAATAACCCACTCTTTAAATAAAAAATTATCGTAAAATGTATCTTGTTTTCTCAGTCCCATGAACTGGATAGTTGGACTGAGTTCCCCTAAGTATCATTCGCTCTCTCAGTACACAATTCTGACACTAATGTATACTCAGTTAGTAGATATAACAATATTCATTTATTTAATACTTCGCATTCACACTTATAATCAAACGAAATAGCAATAATTAATGAAAGTCGGAATAATCGCAATAAATACAGTTTTGTTTCCAAAATATACAGTTTTAACGACCTGATAATTTCCTAGTCCGCGAAATGCTGACATCTTTCGGCCGCAGTCGAAACAACTTGCAGCTAGCTACTGTCGATTTTACACAGAGTTATGAGGAACTTGCCCCCCTTCTTGCAGAGGTGTACTGTAGGTCTCTAGACGAGCGTAGCGTTCCAAAAGATTGGAAAAGGGCACAGGTCATCCCGTTTTCAAGAAGGGACGTCGAATAGATGTGCAGAACTATAGACCTATATCTCTAACGTCGATGAGTTGTAGAATTTTGGAACACGTATTATGTTCGAGTATAATGACTTTTCTGGAGACTAGAAATCTACTCTGTAGGAATCAGTATGGGTTTCGAAAAAGACGATCGTGTGAAACCCAGCTCGCGCTATTCGTCCACGAGACTTAGAGGGCCATTGACACGGGTTCCCAGGTAGATGCCGTGTTTCTTGACTTCCGCAAGGCGCTAGATACAGTTCCCCACAGTCGTTTAATGAACAAAGTAAGAGAATATGGACTATCAGACCAATTGTGTGATTGGATTTAAGAGAACCTAGTTAACAGAACGCAGCATGTCATTCTCAATGGAGAAAAGTCTTCTGAAGTAAGAGTGACTTCAGGTGTGCCGCAGGGGAGTGTCGTAGGACCGTTGATATACACAATATATATAAATGACCTTGTGGATAACATCGGAAGTTCACTGAGGCTTTTTGCGGATGATGCTGCAGTATATCGAGAGGTTGTAACAATGGAAAATTGTACTGAAATGCAGGAGGATCTGCAACGAATTGGCGCATGGTGCAGCGAATGGCAATTGAATCTCAATGTAGACAAGTGTAATGTGCTGCGAATACATAGAAAGAAAGATCCTTTATCATTTAGCTACAATATAGCAGGTCAGAAACTGGAAGCAGTTAATTCCATAAATTATCTGGGAGTAGGCATTAGGAGTGATTTAAAATGGAATGACCATGTAAAATTAATCGTCGGTGAAGCAGATGTCAGACTGAGATTCATTGGAAGAATCCTAAGGAATTGCAGTCCGAAAACAAAGGAAGTATGTTACAGTACACTTGTTCGCCCACTGCTTGAATACCGTTCATCGGTGTGGGATCCGTAGCAGATAGGGTTGATAGAAGAGATAGAGAAGATCCAACGGAGAGCAGCGCGCATCGTTACAGGATCATTTAGTAATTGCGAAAGCGTTACGTAGATGATAGATAAACTCCAGTGAAAGACTCTCAAACAGCTCTACCCAATGCTCAACAGGGAAAGCACACTGAATAGGAGGGTGTCGAGGTCCTTATACATGACACTGATTAGACCTCTGATGACGTACGCAGCTCCCGTCTGGGGATATGCAGCTCCCACACGACTGCGCCGCCTGCAGATCATACAGAACAAGGTGCTACGAATCATTAGCAATGCTCCACGCTACACACGCACCGTGGATCTTCACCATGAATACCGCCTTGATACCCTCAAGGAAGTATTCAAAAAACACGCCACAAAACTATACAGGAACTCGAGACACTCGAACAATCCTTTCATCCTCACTCTGGGAAACTACGATCACAACCACAGGTGGAAACACAAGCGGCTAAAGACACTGCTAGGTAGGGCATAGCCACCTATGGTTAACTAACATACGCAAACAGCGACAAACGTCGGCAAGCCCCTGCATATCAGCAACACTGACTGGCAACTACCAGCTGCTATTAGTGCCGACTAACAGGCCACAGCAGGGATACCGACGAGCTCGCCCACAGACGCACAAACAATCAACCAACATTCCCTCACACTGTGCCTCCGGTATATGACCTATCGGACACAAGATCGATAACAAACCTAACTGTTGCAGGTTCCTGACGCTGAACGAGGACTCTGTACCAGCACCCAGCGCCAGCCGCCGAGCAGCACAAATGCACAACGTCAAGGTATCGACATGCATGATACCCACTACTAACAAAGCCTATCCTTACACAACCTATCGCAGGCAGCAAGACAACCGCTACTGCTCTTGCCGCCCGACCTAACTTTCGCAGAGGTTTTTTTCCCTTGGCTCTTGCCTTGGCACTTTTTTTCCTCTGCCCTTCAAACCGCTATCCTTCGTCAGATTTCGACCAATCTATCTCCAGATGAGCGCGTATTAATGGTTAACCCTAACCAGACGTACGCAAACATCGCAGTACCCACATCCTGCGACACCTCACTTTAGTGAATACTAACCCTTATGCAGAGATGGCAGTAGACCTTTTGTGTTGGCCATCATGCCGGTGTGGGCGTGGAGGGGCTCCACCTCTTATTATAAAAAAAAACTCTGTAAGAGAGACGCTCAGTAGCTCGGTACGGGCTTTTGTTGAAGTTTCGAGAACATACCTTCACCGAGGAGTCAAGCAGTATATTGCTCCCTCCTACGTATATCTCGCGAAGAGACCATAAGGATAAAATCAGAGGGATTAGAGCCCACACAGAGGCATACCAACTATCTTTCTTTCCACGAACAATACGAGACTGAAATAGAAGGGAGAACCGATAGAGGTACTCAAGGTACCCTCGGCCACACACCGTCAGGTGACTTGCGAAGTATGGATGTAGATGTAGAGTTAGATGTCATACGAGACATGATTCATGCGTGAAACTGTTTATAAGAGGGTTGGAACATGAAATTTTTTATGGTTACTTAAAGTCGCTATTCATCTTTGAAATTATTAAAAATACTGCGTACCCCAGTTCTTGCCCCCCTCCCCTACAGACTGTCATATGGGAGCTCTTGGACACTGTTGTCACCTCTTGCCTGCGCAAGTGTGTGTGGCCAATGGAGGCCCTCTGCCTCACCCTCCGCCACACTACGAGTATTAAAATCATCTCCAAGGCGCTAGCTGCTGGCTGATTCTTCGACGCGAAGAAGCAATAGAAGCGCTCGGTGACACCGAGAGTAGCTGAGCCTGTAGAAAATGAGAGTTGTACAGAAGGTGCAGAAGCTGTTTGCTGTAGCTATCCAACACGACATGATTTATATGGTGGGAGAGACGTTCGTGTATTTTACTAGCTTATATTTAAAACAAAGTGCGTATTTACATCTACATCTACATTGATACTCCGAAATCCTCCTTACTGCACGCGGCGGAGGATACATCGTACCGCTACCAGTCGTTTCCTTTCCTGTTCCACTCGCAAATAGAACGGGGGAAAAACGACTGTCTGTAAACCTCCGTATGAGCCCTAAGTTCTCGTATCTTGTCTTCGTGGTCCTTACGCGCAATATACGCTGTCGACAGTAGAATCGTTCGGCAGTCAGCTTCAAATGCTGGTTCTCTAAATTTTCTCAGTAGTATTCCTCGAGAAGAATGCCGCCTTCCTTCCAGGGATTCCCCTTTGAGTTCCCGAAAGCTTCTCCGTAACACTTGCGTATTGTTCGAACCTACTAGTAACAAATCGAACAGCCCGCTTATGAATTGCTTCGATGCCTATCAGATCCGGTCCGGATTCCAAACGTTCGAGTAGTACCCAAGAATATGTCGCACTAGCGTCCTATACGCGGTCTTCTTTAGAGATGAATGACACTTCCCTAGAAATTTCCCAATAAACCTAAGTCGACCATTAGCTTTCCCTACCGAAAACCTCACATGCTCGTTCCATTTCATTTCGCTCTGCAACGTTACATCTGGATATTTAAAAGACGTGCCTGTGTCAAACAGAAAACTACTAATGCTGTATCCGAACGTTACGGATTTGTTTATCCTACTCACCGGCATTAACTTACTCTGTCTCCATTTAGAGCTAACTGCCATTCATCACACCAACTAGAAATTGGTCTAAGTAGCGTATCAATCCTGTCCCACCGGCGGCGGTCGTAGCACCAGCACAAGTGTAGGAAATAGTTTACAGTGTAATTGGGTGACGTGTTGCACCTATATAAACGGTCTCACTGTAACCTAATACTGTCAGAGACGCCTTACGTAGCCTGATAGTGACATCGTCGGTTTTTAACACACCAATAATGCAAGATAAGTTCCTTATAGTGAAACATAACAACAGTGTATGGGTGGCAGTGTGCTGGTGGTTATTAAACATTTAAATTCTCGCGCGTCTTTGGATGGATGTCGGTAAAACAGTTTATGGTGATGATGGTGGCCATACATTGGAGTGCTTGCAGAAGGTATGTGGCGGAGTGTGTTTGTTGTTAAATAATGCACTGTTGTAATTGTTTAACGTGTGATATCGGTGTATCTGTTACGATATCGCACTGTTTTAATTGTTTAATGTGGGATATCGGCGAATCTGTTAAAATATCGCCCTGTAGAACTTGTTTAATGTGGGATGCAGCGGTGCTCTTTCAACTATCGCACTGTGCTAGATTGGTTAACATGGGATATCAGTGTGTTTTAAAATATCATACTTTGGAAATGGTTGAACATCCACAATCCTATATTTACGTGTGTTTCTTGAAAAGTGGGAGAAAATTGGCAGAATTGTAACAAATAGCCCCAAAACTGAAAAATAGTGTCATAGATTAGTATGCTTGCAGAAAATACAATTGGGCACGATACTCTGCCGAAAATTGCAAAAAAGATATTGTGAATATCACCTGCTGCTGCTGCTGCTGCTGTTGATTGACCAACGTTCAGAGCACAAATGCTAAGGCTGTCTCGTGAGGCTGGATACCTTGAAGAATGGTGGTGGTGCGGAACGGACCTGGCGGAGGGGACCAATAGGAACACACTATACAAGTGGTGGAGGGGACTCCGCTAGTTTGGATACTAAATTATCATAATTAAGATGAGGCTTACATAAATATAACTTGAGAGACTGTTTTTTGATCATAAATTATGGCAACTTAAATGAAAGTCATGTGATTAGGTTGAAAGCATTTGACTATTAAAACACCTGTCTAAAAAAACTTAGAGCGCAGGTGAACTCCTCAGTATCCATCTTGAATCATAAATGATGGTAATTAAATTGACAGCTATGGTTCATTAATTAATTCCTAAATGTTTCAGAGTAAGAGAGAAAGTGAACAGTTTGTTTACATTATAGTCATAAATTGCATAGTTTGTTTACGTAAAGTGCGGCACATGTCCACTATTAATGGTCGGTACGGCAGTATGCAGCACTAAATTTTAGGCTCAAAATGTTAGCCTACTGGCGCAAGGTGCCACATTAGGCACGGTTTTAGCGTAGATGCAAAAGGCCAAAATTAGTGGAGAAATTAGATGTAAAATTAATAGCTCGAGGTGTTAGATTAAGGACAACGTCAGCTGCTAAATTAAAACTCCAAACACGTGCACTAGAAGCAATGAAAGTTTCGTTTGCGTAAGACCTTCAGGCTCATACTATTGGGTTCCCTTGCTGGTTAGATACTAAGCTCGGGTGTTGAAGACACTGGGAGAACTAAGGAATAAGGTGCTTCTGGACAACAAGGAGGGAGTAGACGAGCAGATAATTTCGATTGTTTAGAAAGCAGATGCACGGAACACTGCTTTAGAGCCGCTGAGTGATCAAGTTGGGGAAGCCAGCACAATCGTGTTGTGACATACGAAGTTGTTGTGTTTTAAAAAAAATAGACTTGATCATACCAAGGGACAGTTGGAAGAATTAGGAAACGGGGCAACAGAAAAGACTGTGCCACATTTTAGCGATGCAAGAAAAAATTATCCGATGAACTGAGTGCTGAAAATCTGTATATCATGGCAGACCGGTGAGTTCCTGACCTCAGTGCAGTTCCACCTTTGTCAGTAAGTTTCCGTAACTGTCACATCTGGAGGGGAGGCCGATAACATTGGTAACAACAAAGGAGCGGAGAGTGTTCTCGCACCAGCTGCTCGGCAAACTGCAACCCTATGGGAACTGGACGGTTTCTGTGGCATTTACGGCTGCCTAATGTCTGAGGCTACTGCACTACTAAATTAAATTTCACCTCCCCCCCCCCCCACACACACACACACTACCCGCCCCACTGTAGTCACAGAGTTGGGAAGTAGTACCCAAGAGAACAGGGACAATGGTTCCAATGAGTTCGAACGAACATTCCTTCAAACTTCTTGGGAGAAGCTCAATGGAATCAATTCCAAGATCTAGCGGTAGACTTCCCCTGACGTTTAGTGCTTGGTTAGTCCCTGACAACAAATGAATATGTTAGGTCAGTATCCGAGGCCTGAAGCCAATCTGTAGCGGCGGATTACTCCCAAGTGTTGCCAAGATTTCGTGCAATCGAGCCGAGAGTTTCCGCCACAGCACTGGAACTGGGCACATAAGTAGAGGGTTAGATGCCTTCGGATGACTGACCCCGCGTGCAGTCATAATGATGGAATTCTTAGATAGAGTTTTTTTTTTTTTGTGGGAAGTTTTCGCATTACGCCACTCAGACCCCCTGATCAATCCTAATTCTGCTATCTACCAAAAGGATGGCCGAGTGGGCAGGAAGGCAGCTGTTGATTGTACCTGTAGATAAAATCATGTAGTCTTTGCTGATTTTGTCTGCATTAGACGACTTCCAAGAGGAGCATACGCGGCAGAATATCAATAATGCCGTGCAAATCCACCCAAACAATAGCTCACAACCCCCCGCCCTTCCCCCACACCACGGTTAGACGGAGGGCAGATCAGGCAGGTCGAATAAGCATTGAGGAAGGAAAAATCATAGCACTTACTGTCCACTGAACCATGCAGAGCGGAATGTAATGTGGTGGAATCTGAGAATGAATGAGGCAAGAAATTGAAGTCAAACTGTTGGCAATGTGCGCTGCCACAACATACGGTGCAGCGTGCACGGCACGTAGTAATGGTTTCCGTTTCAAGCACGAATGAGGAAAGCTAGTAAACACACAGTCAAGTTACTCCCACCAGCTGTGTCCAATGATGCAAGATGGGAAAGGAGCTTCCCACGATACCTGTTAGTAGACGTACCTGCAGAAAAGAGTCATGTGACGGAACAAGCATATCGAAGTCTCTGGGTAGTACTGGCATGTTTCTGTACCGTGAATAAGATTCTCATTGACGTTGGTGTGATTATCTCCATGGTAGTGGAACAGGTTTATAACGTCCTTAAGGACAAGATAAAGTTAGAGGCCTTTTCGGTGACTATAATGGGAATCGAAGACGAAACTGGCACAAAGTCAAAACCAATTAACAAACGAGTGTTTTTCGAGCTGTACACACAAGGAGTTACTTGGTTTCAACCTGTCCACGTAGTGTGCCACCTGCATTATGTAATAAGTGATTGAGCCACGCGGATGTTGCAGTTGATTGCGACTGAGAAGAAGTTGGTATTCACACAGTCGAGAAAAGGCAAAACCAGCAAGGGAAAGGCTCAATTGGCTATTACAACACATTCCCGTGTTAACCCCACACGAATTATTTTCAGTAGATATTACGGAAAGACTACTAACAGATAGTGGAGAAGAGTGTTTCTTGCTTGCTATTTTGTAGGTAGGTACGAAATACATAAAACTGTATCCAGTTAGTCTGACTTTGGCGAACGTTTTGGTAAGATAGCTGTTGTGTTATGCAGAAACATTTGGTAACCCTAAAGGAATCTTACCGAACAACGACCCAGAGTTCACCTCCAGCTACAACAGCAAGGAATCACCATTTTATCATGTCACATGAAATCCGACAAACATACTCCCGAGAAGCTGGGAAACAGGCCTGTGTACACTGTTCAAAGAAACATAGAAAATGGGTAGAGTACGTCCTGCAATTTGAAGCAATCGTTAACAATTTGTTTCGTGACAGCACCAGTTATCCAGCTGCTGAACTGATTGTAGACAGACCAGCAAACATGTCCATTACAGAAGAAATGAGATTACACCGCACCATAGATGTGTACTTAGAAACTAAATCAGAGTTAGCGCTGTGATGCATACAGGAAAAAGTAGCTTTAGGAAAGGAATGGCATGATGAACAGCCCATTATTGAAGTGAGTGACTTAGTGCTAGTCTGAAACCATCTGCGGCTGGATCTAGTGAGAAAAGAAAACCTTGAAATTTTACATTTTGTTCAACGGCCCATATAAGGTTAGAAGGGCCTCTGTGATCATTGATCATTCGTAAATAGCATTATTGATATTGAAGAGGGAATACAGGATATCGGGAACATAAAATTGTTTGTTACTTGATGAACACCCCTCCCCCTTCCTCCCACCTGTCTCATTCATGCAACGAGCCGTCATTTAATGAGTTATGTCTAAGGCCAGAAGAATTTTTTTTATATTTGAACATGTAGGAGTTGTGAAAGTACTGTGTACTGTGTTTGTAAGTTGTAAGTAGTAATAAGCTGCTTAAGAGCATCCAGTTCCATTTTGGGAACACAGAGCAAAAGGAAAACTAAAGTCTCTGGCAATGAACAGACACCGAAATAACCAGAGGTGATCCTTACTTCGCTAGAGAAAGGATGGTGGTGGTATGGACTCATGTCTTGATGTATGTTGGATCTGGCAAGAGCGGAAACCTCGTTCCTGATGGAATGACTGGAACTGATCGGCTGTCGGACCCCGTCCGTCTAATAGGCGTTGCTCGTGCATGGTTGTTTACATCTTTGGGCAGGTTTTGTGACATCTCTGAACAGTCAAAGGGACTGTGTCTATGATACAATATCCACAGTCAACATCTATCTTCAGGAGTTCTGGGAACCGGGGTGATGCAAAACGTCTTTTTGCTGTGTTACTTTACTCGACACTTACGGAGACCTATAACTTCGGAAGAAATAGCTTTTCCACGCATGTTAACAGCTGCATACATGTCAAGGGAGGACGGAGCTCAAAACAACATCTGGTATTCAGTAAATTCTATTGAAATATGAAAGGGACTACTCAATAAAGAAGAAAATTGAAATGGGAAAAGAACGAAGGTAACTGAGATTGTAAAAATAGCAGAGCACCAAAAGGAAGAATGAAAATAAGGGATTAAAAGATAAAACTTCCTGAATAACCAAACTGGTATCAATTGTCCTATAGACAAAGAGGTCACTAGAGATGGAAAACAAGGTCGTATTAAGGAAGGATGGGGAAGGAAATCGACCGTGCTCTTTGAAATAAACCATTCTGGAATTTTCCTTAATCAGTTTAGGAGAATCGTGGGAAACCTAAATCAGAATGGCTGGACGGGGATTTGAACCTTTTTCCTCACAAATATGAGTCCAGTGTGCTAACTACGCACCATATCGCTCGGTGCTTTGTATCAAAACATCAGCTTGCTAATTTGTTTAGCTGAATTCAACATTAAGGGAAAGGTAGAAAGGGGGACAAAAAATAGTTCAAATGGCTCTGAGCACTATGGGACTTAATTTCTGAGGTCATCAGTCCCCTAGAACTTAGAACTACTTAAACCTAACTAACCTAAGGACATCACACACATCCATGCCCGAGGCAGGATTCGAACCTGCGACCGCAGCGGTCGCGCTGTTCCAGACTGTAGCTCCTAGAACCGCTCGGCCACTCCGGCCGGCAAAGGGGGACAGAAGAGAATGTACACAAAGGGAGAAATACAGGAGAGGAGCAGCTGCTCAACAGTACGAGGATCGTTTTGGTTCTTACTGTCAGTTCCATCAGTGACACACAGGAAGGTAAGGAAAAGATAAGTTGCACACGTATGTCGAAGTATCCTTGTGTCGCTAGGCATATTGCCTAATAGCAGACGCCACTTTAAAAGTTCTGTAGGTGATGCACTTCAGTAGTTTTAAGAATGAGACTAAAGGAGACCACGTGGTGTTCTACAACTATATCACAATAATGTGGTGTAAAATAATTTAAATATTAGATAGTAAGGTGAGAAAAAAATATGTGTTTGTTTTCTGTATAAGAGCGACACCATTGCTACAGAAAGTCTATCGTGAAATATTAGTGTCGTAGAGGATGTTCCTTTTTACTGTTTGTATATTAATACTGATAGGATATTTTGTGGAAGTCAAACACATTGCATGAGTAAGGTCTGTGCACAGCTAAGCCAGTATTGGTAGTGTCTAGTCCACAAATCGAGCTAAGAGCAATCATGCAGGGACGCCAAGCTTCATTAGCTTAAAACAGCTTGCAGTCACAGATTTGATCGATTCAGGAATGACTGGGTGCAAGATGGTCTCCTTTTAGACCACCAGGGGACAAGCAAACTGCCCACTGACACGCGAGGTGCTGTTTTGTTAACCGACCTCGCTGTCACCTGCCTCAGAGGGAGACAGAAGTCACCAGCTGATGACCAGCACCAGCCACCGCCCCTTACCCTAAGGTGCACAAATGACCAGCCACCGCCACTGATGCCACCTACGTTCCTTAGAGGGCTGAGAAACTGGTCATGTCGTCCAGCCTGTGATCCTTCTACAGTGACAACACGTGTGCCCATCTACCGCTTGTACCCTTTCGACGACTCTGCATTTGAAACCAGTGAAAGTGAATAGGTAGAGACGGGAAGTGTTGAATAATCCCCCTCCCCCCGCCAACCAGCTTCTGTTTCACAGTTAATAAATCCCACTAACTTCTCATTTGTATCCTAATTCACCGTGACGTAAACATACGAAGTATAAGCCAAATAATGAGAATCACAACTGTAGGAAAAGTTTGCAAATTAGGGTTTTTTTCAGCTCTTGTTTGCTTTGGAAGAATTTGTAGAGGATAGGCACCTTGCCGAAATAGTCATACATACATATTTTTTATCCACGGAGGTATGTGCCGTCTTTGCGACTAAATGAGAGGCAGTTTGTTTTTTCAATACGCGTTTCGCTTCCTTTATTTATGAAGCATCTTCAGTGGCCTGTAATACATTTTTGTCTTTATATACTCTGACGAGCCAAAACATTATAACCACCTGCTTAATAACTTGTCGGTCCATCTTTGGAACACAATACTTCACCAGTTCTGCGTATCATGGATTCGACAGTTTGTTGATAAGCTTGTGGAGGTATGTCGCACCAGATGTTCACGGACGAGTCACGTAATTTTCTTAAATAGCGGGCCACTGATTTGTGTACGTGGTGATGGCGCCTGATAGCGAACCAAATGAGTTCCACTGGATCCACATCAATCGACTTTCGTGGCCAAAACATCAATGTGAGTACACTATCATGCTGCTCAAACCACTGAAGCACATTTCTGACTCCGAGACACGGACAATTATCCTGCTGAATGATGACATCACCGGCGGGGGAAACATCAGTCATGATGGGGTGCAGGTGGTCCACAGCTGTCAACGTGTCTTCGATTACTATCACACGTCCCATGCGAGTGCAGCAGAATATCTCCCATAGCACAAAACTGCCCCGCCGTTCGTGTGGATGACGGCGTCAAATGGTTCAAATGGCTCTGAGCACTATGGGACTAAACTGATGTGGTCATTAGTCCCCTAGAACTTAGAACTACTTAAACCTAACTAAGCTAAGGACATCACACACACCCATGCCCGAGGCAGGATTCGAACCTGCGACCGTAGCAGCAGCGCGGCTCCGGACTGGAGCGCCTAGAACCGCACGGCCACCGCGGCCGGCATGCCGGCGTCTGTGGAGACGACCATTGACCTGGTGTACCAAAAATGTGATTCATCCGACAAGCCGACACGTTTCCATTGATTCACTGTCCAGTCTCGGTGGTCTCGTGGTCACTGCAATCGTAATTGACGATGTCGTTGGGCCAAAATGTGAACACGTAGGGGTGGTCTGCTGCAGAGCCCCATGTTCAACAACGTACGGTGAACGGTGTGCTCCAAACACTTATGCGTTCACCAGCATTGTGCTCTTTCGGCAGAGATGCCACAGATCGCCCCCTATCCTGCTTCACAGAGCAGGCAAGCCTCCAAATCCCACTTTCTCTGAAGAGTCGTAAGCGTCCAACCACTTATCGCCCAGTGGTAGTTTCACTGTCGTTCTACCACTTTTCATAGACGCTCACTACAGAAGCACGTGAACATTCGACCAGCTACTCCGGTTTCGAGATACTCGTTCACCGGCTCTGGATGATAAAAACAAAGGAAAGGGGCGGTTGGCGTCATTGGCCAGGAGGCTACCTTGGTGCAAGTCTTATTACATTAGACGCACAGTGGGCGACATGCGCGCCGGATGGAGATGAAATGATGATGAAGACATCACAACACCCAGTCCCTGGGCGAATAAAATCCCCGACCCAGCCCGGAATCGAACCCGGGCTCCTTAGGACGGCAGTCCGTCACGCTGACCATTTTTCTGAATGTTTTATTTTATTTTATTTATTTATTTTTAAATTTGTTTTATTTTTCTTGTATTTTTTTATTTTTATTTTTTGTATTTTATTGTATTTTTTACCTTTCAGCTATCGGGGCGGACTCTGGATGGTGATAATATCACCTTTGTCAAAGTCACTTATGTCAGTAGATTTCCCCATTTGCGGCCCGTATGTCGCTAAAATGTTTTCCCGTCTGTCTTTGATCCATTTATATGCTTTCCTTACCAAGTCATGTTCCCGCAACGCCATCAGGCGACATCCAACCTCGCGGTGGACAGTCGTGATAACGTTGTGGTGTATAAGTGTATATAATAAATGCATAATGTAGTAGTTACAAATATGTTACTATATTACGCTTCCTCATGAATTTTGAAACAACTTAGGGACGACGGAGAACGGATAAAATTACGGAATTTTTTTAGGTTCATGTGTATGCACATTTAAAGTGTCTTGTTTGTTTTGCTTTTTGTCAATTGTTGAATTTGTGTCAGCTCTCAGATCAAACTGCGCACTCGCGTAATTACGACAATCGCGGTTGGTGCAGTCATGCTCTCGCAGTGTGACCGGACTGTTACTGACGTGACTTAAGAACCAAACGACACTGTTGAGAGCCAGGATCAGAATGGGGACCGGAGAGATTCTCTGTGGTTTTATTGTCTCGACTGAGAAATACTGAAGTATCTCCATAGGTAAAAAAGAAGTTCCTGCAACCGAATTTACTGGTGAGACTGCGCTGACCGCTCCTGCGGCTTTTTAGGTGGAGTGCCAGGGGAAGCTCCCTGGCGCTTGAGTTGGCTATTCTGCAGTGGCACCAGTTGAGCAACCCCGCGGAAAAAGGTCTTCCTCAACATTAGTGCGTCTGAAACGCCAGTTTGAACGAAAAGATTTTTTCTTGTAACTTTCTTAATCAATATGATTGGCGGATACTAAAATTACTTTGACTTCACCGTTCAGTGGTCCTGTATTTTAGCAACACATTGTCAGGTCCAGAGAACCGAGAAAAATTGATATTTTATTACTAGTGTGCATACGTTCGTGGGATCTTTGTTTAGCGTGTTATTTGCAGGTTACTACAAGTGTATTTATTAACATCTTTTTTTAGTTTCTAGTAATTTACTTGCAGTGACGCATTGTATCTTGCGCATAGGGTGGCTAAGAAGAGCATTCTTTAAGCCTTACGAAACCCTGCGCCAATTGGAAAAAAGGTCTAACACTTGTGACGTTTTGTTTGCGTTGGATACTGATAAGGGATGAGGTGGAGGGGATTAGACTTTGGACGCAGCTCGTACATTTGTGCTGTTTCAAGGCGAATTGTTTTGGTTTGAATTATTCATCATATCCATTGGACAAGTTTCAAAAGTCAAAGAAAAACGGAAGGAATGAATATTTAACGTGTCATCGACAAGGACATCATTGAAGATGGGGCAGATGGAGAAATTAACTGGCCATGTCCTTCCATAGGAATTATCATTCTCTTAAGCAGTTTAGGGAAATCACGGTAAGTCTAAATCAGGATGATTAATGAAGTATTTCGCTCTAGATTAACAGATTTCTATAGTGTGAAGTCGAAAAGGTACCTGAGAGTGTGTCGGACTGATTTACATAATAAGGGAATCTACATTCTTAATAATTACGTTAGCTCTTATTTTTGTTCTGTTCAATGAAGGCAGAAAAACATTACAAAGTATTCACTGTATTAATGCAAATGAATTACAACTTATCATGATAACTTTATAACAAAAGTCTTCTTAAAGAAAACAAAGCAACCGCAATACGAGCGTGCTCCAATCGTCACGAATTAACAAGATATTACGCACTTTGGTCTTGCAACGGTCTTGGTCTACGTGCAGTCCGCAACCTCACAGAAGTAGCATTACAGGACTACCACGAAAGTATGAGAATGTAGCAGCATGGGTAGGCATGTAATGAAATCCAATTAAATTATTCATTGCCACTATTAAGACAATACAACTGTTTATTCACTACAAGAAACCAAAAATTATCTCAGCAGCCAACACATTCATTATTTTATCTCCTGGATGAATTCATGACTGGAATTACTATTAATAGAAAAACTTGATGTAATTTCCTTGTAAGGGCTGGACGACACACTCATCGAGGCTTCTCCATGTGTGTATGAAATATCTCGGAAAAATCTCAGGTTCACAACATCCTCCATCAATGATTTCGAGATGGGAAATAGCTGTCGTTTTGGGAAACAACATTATCTCCTACTCAAGAATCAAGTTCCAACAGTAGCCTCAAATATATACTACACAACTACGTACAAAATGAAAACAAAATTAATTATAATGATAAAAAACAGACTTCTGCTCTCTTGAAGCCTGCCCCAATTACAACATTGAAAAATTTTAAAATAATTACAGTGAGAACAATTTTTCGTATGGTTGGGTTAGATTCATAGCACTCACTGATGATAGTTGCTTAAGAGTTGCCGCGCTTGCCGCCCTTTCTTTCCAGATCTCATATCTTTCAAGGTCAACAAGGTCTCTCATCTTCCTCTGATGATGGTTTTCCACGTTTTACTAGTTACGATTCTCTAGGGTCTGGACGAACCATTATTTCTTGTTTGTTAATTCTTCTCTTATATCTTCTAATTCCCGTGGTGGACTGACAATATGACGAATAATCCGAAATTGTGGATTGGTGGCCTGCCGTTCTACTTCACATTTTTTTGTGTTCACTTGGTCAATATAAAAATATCCAATTACGTTCCTCCCTTTCTGTTACATGTTTTTGGCGCTTCACCATTGTTCTATAACTTTGTGTGGCTGAAAGACCTGCTTTGGGTTCGACCTATGATGCTGCCATGATCCAGGCGACAGAAGAACTTCAGGCAGTCCAGCTTGTATTTACAGGCAGGGAAGAGGTAACAGAAAGGGCAGCGTCAGTATGAGTAGGTACACAAGGAGAGTTCTGTATCAATGTAAGTCACCAGTGACGTCATTGATGACTCATAGTCTTTCCCCAGCTCTCCCCCCTCCCATCTGACAAAATGCCAGTTTTCCTTTGTATAAAAAGGAGAGAAATTCAAAATTGGGAGGGTTTTTCCACTCTCCTATGACATCACCATGTAAACAGGGCTGTCGTCCTAAGCATAAACTGACAGGAACATGGCACATTGTCATATTGGTGGAAGTACATTGAGGTGACAAGTAATGCGGTTTCTCCCTATTATCGTGTCAGACCACCTTTTGCCTGGTGTCATTGGAAGTCCCCTGATGAAATATTGAGCTATGCTGCCCCTATAGCCTTCCATAGTTGGGAGCAGTTGCCAGTGCAGGATTTTGTGCATGAACTGACCTCTCATTTACATCCAAAAATGTTTCATTGGATTCATGTTGGGTAATCTAGGTAGCCAAATGAGCACTGTCATCAATAAAAATTCTATCATGGTTTGGGAACATGAAGTCCACAAATGGCTGCACACAGTCTCCAAAGAGCCAAACATAACCACTTTCAGTCAATGATCGATTCAGTTGTATCAGACGTCCATTCCATTCCATATAAACACAGCCCACAGCGTTCTGGCGCCACCACCAGCTTGCACAGTGCCTTGTTGATAGCTTGGGTCCTTAGCTTCGGCGGGTCTGTGCCACACTCGAACCCTACAATCAGCTCTTACCAACTGAAATCGGGACTCATCTGACCGGGCTACGGTTTTCCAGTCGTCTATGGTCCGACTGATCTGATCACAAGCCCAGGACTGGCGCTGCAGGCGATGTTGTGTTGTTAGCAAACAAATTCGTGTCAGTCGTCTGCTGTCACAGTCCATTAATGCCAAATTTCACCACACTCTCCTAAGGGATAAATTCGTCATACTTCCAACATTGATTTCTACTGTTATTTACGCAGTATTGCTTGTCTGTTGGCACTGACAACTCTACACAACCGCCGCTGATCCCAACTGTTAAGTGAAGGCCATCAGCCATTGCGTGAGAGGTAATGTCCGAAATCTGGTATTCTCGGCACACTCTTGACACTGTGGATCTCGGAATATTGAATTCCCTAACGGTTTCCAAAATGGTCCCATTCTATTAATTACCGCCATGCACCATAATCACATCGGAAACCTTTTTACATGAACACCTGAGTACAAATGACAGCTCCTCCCGTGCTCTGTCCTTTTATACCTGGTGTACGCAATACTACCGCCATCTGTACATGTACATATCACTATCCTATAACTTTCGTCACTTGTAGGTCACTTGTGCTAAGTATAGAATTCAAGATGGCAGAGCCGGCCGAAGTGGCCGTGCGGTTAAAGGCGCTGCAGTCTGGAACCGCAAGACCGCTACGGTCGCAGGTTCGAATCCTGCCTCGGGCATGGATGTTTGTGATGTCATTAGGTTAGTTAGGTTTAACTAGTTCTAAGTTCTAGGGGACTAATGACCTCAGCAGTTGAGTCCCATAGTGCTCAGAGCCATTTGAACCATTTGAGCCAAGATGGCAGATGGGTTTTTTCCTGATGTCACTGTGGAAGTAGGTCACTTGCTCTAAGTATAGAATTCTCTCCAATAGTGACACAGTCACTATGTCATCAGAAACTAAGATACTTGGACACATGGTAGTACCTTGCTTGCTAGAAACTGTCAGCAGATAAATATTATATTGCAATGTCTGTGTTGTTCAGAATTATGATGCAATGTTCCTTCAGACCTGTGGCGACTACAGCAATTATCAAATACATGAAATGTATCTGCAGTTGAGAATACGGACAATTATCAGCTGTACAATGGAATGACGACAGTGAAACCATGTGCCGGACCGGGACTCGAACCCAGATTTCCCGCTTATCGAGAGTGGTCACCTTGCCATAAGGCCAGGGGGCGGCCAACATCTTGGCAGCTCCAGCGGTCAGCCTGGCTGGCACATTTCTTCCACCACCACGCCACATTGTCTGAGCACTAGAAGGGCGAGAAGAGGGGGAAACTGCAAACGAGACGCATTTAAATGGCAGTGCAGTCGCACTGCATACGATTTGGTTTTACATTTCGTATTACTCAGCAACATAGATCACAATGAATACAAATTTTCGCTATTATTTAATCTTTTTTGCAGCGCTGAAGACATAATACAATTTTTATCTGGTACAAATTGTCGCCGGCCGCGGTGGCCGTGCGGTTCTGGCGCTGCAGTCCGGAACCGCGGGACTGCTACGGTCGCAGGTTCGAATCCTGCCTCGGGCATGGGTGTGTGTGATGTCCTTAGGTTAGTTAGGTTTAAATAGTTCTAAGTTCTAGGGGACTTATGACCTAAGATGTTGAGTCCCATAGTGCTCAGAGCCATTTTTGGTACAAATTGTCGGCATACGGACAAATGCAGGCAATTTCACAGATTTTCATACTCAAGGTGCCACATAATCGTGACTTATTTAGATTCATAATAGAAAAATGTCCTTTCGCACAAACATGACAATCGACATGTTATAGTACTTTTGCAACACCTTCATTCTGGAAACGTGGAAACCCTACCTGATGGAAGCAATGTGGAAGTCCTTGACAGTTTTAACGTAACAAGGTAAGTCATTGGAATGGGAATTACCTTGCAGGTCAGTGAGTTACATCTGCACATGCACAGAGGTGGAAACGATCCCGAAAATAGCTCTAAAACAGATGTACAATTGACAGGGTACTCAAAATGGTTAGGAAACTACCCTTGTAATTCTTTCAGAGCCACAATGAAATCTCCAAACGCCGGGTTTTCTTTAACAGCAGTGAGCTTAGGGAACTGGACTGTGTTTGTCAGAATGTGTCCCTTCTATAACGCGATTTTCTTTTTAAATACACCCCACCAAATAACAAAGATATAATTTCTCTTGTTGGGGTCCTGTGTACTTCAGGCCACTTAAAATGTGAGGTCCGAAATCCATTCCAGAGGTTGTAATTTTCGTTCCAGTACTCCTTTCTCCAGTAATAGCGAATTGCTGCGCGGGGTAGCTGTGTGGTCGAGGACGTGTTGACACGGTTCGCACGGCTCCTCCCGTCGGAGGTTCGAGTCCTCCATCGGGCATGGGTGTGTGTGTTGTCCTTAGTGTAAGTTAGTTTAAGTTAGGTTAAGTAGTGTGTAAGCTTAGAGACCAATGACCTCAGCAGTTTGGTTCCATAGTACTTACCACAAAAGCGAGTTTTAAATTGAAAGATCTTTCCAGAGATTCCCCTTGTCTTAACCAACGTACTTTGGTGTAATATATGAAGTCTGCGTATTCTCCGGTTATTTCCGTCGAAAACTGTGGTAACCGACAATGGAATAATGCGTGCAACTTCAGAAATTTTACTATTCATAGGACCCACTTCTTCACATGCTGCATGCCTCCAAATTTAGCAGAAAGTGCTTCTTGAGGTACTGAACAATGAATCCCGTCTGCCGACCATGGTATCGTAATATCTTATTGTAGCTAATTTGCAGCATCCGTCTCTTATCCAACTGCATAATATATATTGAGAATCATCATTCCTCTCTTCTGTCACACCCATTCATTGTTAAAGGCTTGTGACGACAGATCGCTAGACTGCTTCTTTTTGTACAAACATGCTCTGGACCTGTGAACGTCCTTCACTACACGAAAAATATCGGAAGATAAGCAGCGCTGACATCACGATTCGGCGAAATGAAGTGAGCTGTTTCCGATAGAAAAATACCACTCTGCAATACTGAATGAAATGTCACGCTGTACTTCTGAGAAGGACAACGTGAAGCTGAGACACGTGGCGCCGTGGACCGCCCACGGCCAGCACATCAGCCCCGCGTGAAGTTTAGGACGCTGTAGCCCGCCCTGCATTAGGCTATCCGAGCTTGCCTCATGGCCAGACCCAAACTTTTATACGTCGCCAACCACGTATCTACAACCTGCACTCGTACATCCATTATGTAGATTCGCATACAGGGGAGACATTTTTAATTGAAAGTTGCTTGGCCGGTGTCAGCGGATAGTTATGGTATTGCAAATGGCTTTGTTGGTCAGAAACATGATGCGATGTTCATTTGGGCATGCATGCATCGCCAAAGGAACAGGCACTGCAGTGACTACAGCTGTTATGAAGTACATGAAATGTATTTGCGGTACCTAATATGCACAACAATCAGCTGTACAATGGGATGACGACAATGAAAATTTATGTGGGACTGGGACCCGAACCTGCATATCCCACGTATTGCTGATCAGTCGCCTTAACATTATTTTATGAATACTCTACACTTTTTCCCTTCTCATAAGCTGTGTTCGAGTTTTTCTTAGGTAACTAAATTCTTCTTCTTTAAGTTTAACTAAAAATTACAATTTCCTCTTGAAACCAAAATCTTCTTCTTCTTAAGGGTATGTTATTGTTTAAAGTGTGGCATTTTACGAAAAATAAAATGATGTTCTGATCGTATGTGAAACAAGGGAACTAAGCTGTACTTCTACATAAATTTCTGCTAAAATGTAATTGTTAGTTGTTTGCCTTTTTAAACATCGTTGTTTTTATTAAAAGTGTACGAATGGACCAAATTTTTCCTTTTTCCAGTTGCTTCTGAAAATTTTGTCCCTTTCTTGGTAAAGTACAATTTGAATTCAGTTACAGATTCACCTCCATCATTGTTGACGTAGTTTATATAGGACTATATAAGCCACTTGACTATTTTCGTCTTTGAAGGCAGGAAAGTTTTGAAATCTGTGTACATTATCTTCTTGGTATTAATTTCATCTGTTGTTGTCTTTTATAGCATTACGCATTTAAATTTAATTCTCTTCCATAAGCCTAGGATTCATGAACATCCTACTGTTCGGTGCAGCTCTGTCAGTCAAGCCACAATCTTCATATTGAGGGTTTCACATGAGTCTCAGGTGGTGTCCCGGGTGGCTGTCGAAAACAGATCGTTTAAGAACATGTAAGCGTAGCATTTAACTTACAGTAGTTTCCGAAAAGTTAGACGACACTGGCTTCCAGTTAAGATCTTTGTGTTTTATTTGGCTGAGTGTCGTGTCGACGTTCCTTTAATCTTTCTCGTATTTTGGAGTTTTTCTAGATATACCACTGTGATTTTAAGAGTGCAAGT
Organism: Schistocerca serialis cubense; assembly: GCF_023864345.2. Taxonomy (NCBI): domain Eukaryota; kingdom Metazoa; phylum Arthropoda; class Insecta; order Orthoptera; family Acrididae; genus Schistocerca; species Schistocerca serialis. The sequence goes on from NC_064640.1 coordinate 339,146,740, forward strand.
AATGTACGTGAGTGTCCATGGTCGAGTTCACTCTTGTGGTGATTCCCCATGCAGCCTTTAGTAAATCCGACTGACATGTTGGCTGTTTCAAGGTATTTAACTGTGAGGGCTGTGCATTTCTTCACACAATCTGTTCAGCATATTCCACCTTCATTTGAGGCTTTTGTTACCTGGTCTCTGGCTACATGGAGTATCATTCCATTCCAGATGAATCATCCTATATAAATCTTTATTTGAGCGATATATTTTCGCTCTATGGGTAATATTTGATCTGCTCTATACGACATTTTCGAAAGAGCTATAGTACTGACTTACAGGCGCCTCATACTTTCTCGATCATTGATTTGAAGTTATCCTCAATCAATTCGAACATGTTCTTCTTCAGTTCAACGCCAAGCACTTCCATTTCGTTGCATATTGTGAAGTGACATGGTGTGACTTGTGAAATTTTGTTGAACAATAGGTGTCGCATTCTGATGTTGTTTATTGCTGCTTCTGCTGACAAGAATCGATTATAGTAGTAGGGCAAGGCCGGTGTCGCCCCACACTACATTGTTGCGAAATTTATTCAAGATGGCAGATCCAAGATGGCGGCCATAGATTTGGCGATAGCACAATGAGTTCATGGGGTTGAAGTTCCTCCCTTCCCCCTGGTAACTGCACTCCCCTCCCCTCCCATCCCCCATGCGGAGAGTGGTAGGAAAAGGACTCAGCCTCTGCTGAGCTGCTAGATAGGGCAGATGTAAGTCTTTATTTTGTAAGCACTGTGGTATATGATTTATTTAAACATTTTGGAGTTGTATTTGATCAAGCACGAAACAGTAGCTCCATTCAGTGTGTTCACCTTGAGTTCCAAAGTCCAGCTGACCTAGTTCACAAAACCATCGCCAGGGGGCGCTGTTGACCCTTCCCTGCTTCTCTCCTGTGATGTAATCCTGGGTGGTGACTTGGGGAAAAATGGTTGGAAATTCCCTCAGTCTTTGTCTACCTGCTGCACTGGGAGGCTCTCACGAAGGTAGGTTGATATAGTGTGCACAGGGCATTGTTTAAACAGTTTGTTTAAGAATATTGTTTATTTCAGAAATTGCAATACAACTCGAAATTGACACTGGTGTTTTAAACAATTTGGAGAACGTTAAACAATTGCAGCACGTTTTTCATTCCGAGCAGGTAAGGAAGCTTATAGTTACACTGTCTTACATGCTTAAATGTATCTGTAAAACTTGCATGTGTGCGCTCCCTAGCCCAGAGTCACGCCTGCTGGAAAAAGTCACGCACCAGGCTCGCAGTGTCAGTCACCAGCAGCTGCAGGGCCGTGTGCTAAGCACTTCCTGTCATGCTGTAAAGACCTCGGCCTTCATTGTGGCAGACAGATACCCCTTGTTGTTCAGCACGAACTGCCTCAGGCATTATTAAATCTTATGTATAAGCAATATGCGGAGTATTGTCACATACATCCTATGAAGATGTCACAGAAACTAAATGAACCACTGTACAAAGAGAGAGAGCTTTGCGGATGATGCAGGAGTATTTAAACAATCTGTAATGTAATTACACGTTTTCTTTCAAGGAATACCGCCACACTTAAACACTGATTCTAAAAAGATGGCGGCACACTTGCAGTATCTCCCAGAGGAGACTCATCTGCTTGGACCTGTCTCTGGACACTTGAACAAAGAAGACGTCATGTGGTTCTCAAATGATACAGAACTTTCCATATATACTTTACCCCTGTCTTGTTTGAACCAGTCTGTAGAGGCTCCTATGCCTCACACAAAGGATGCCTTGTGACTCTCTGATGTCATGGAACTTCCTGTGAATGGATCTTGTAACTGTTCCTCAGTTTCCACTCTCCCTGGAGCTTTGTGCGCATGATCATCCCAATTTAAGTCGAAACTGAGCAGAAGTTGGAGAGCACTATATCTACCACCTACTGCAACCTCTGGAGAAACAGGGTGAGCTAGGTTAATGTGACAATACTGTATATTGGCCACTCGCTGCAAATGGGAACATGTTGTTGTAGCTCTGTCATCCGTGTACAATGTGTAAGGCCAGTGGTAAATGAAGCTTCCTCCTGCAACACGAGGTGGCAGAAAAGACAGACGAGCAGCTACAGAAACTGGAAGACGGACAAGGATTTTGCTACAGCATTGGAATACATCTCCAAATTACCTACAGGTACTGCTGTCCAAAGGAGATCTGCATCCCTCAGAGTTCATTCATGTCTGTCACCCAAAATTTATATCTATCAACGTTATTTTGTACCATCCAATGGAGAAAAATTGCGAACTATAAGAAACTCCATTAATGTCATCCGATAGAGAACTCAATAAGAACTTACCACATCACTTTTTTCTGATATATCGGGAAACAAATACTGTCCATGTTCTGGCCTCGAGCATATGTGACCATTCCTTTAAATATACACGTATTGGTCCACTGGAGCAGATGGCCAGTGATCGAAATCACTTGCACAACCAGTGTAAAGATTCATCGCCTGTAGTGTAGGAGGGCCATATCCCACGGACTATCAGTTGCAAGAGAGGGTCCCTGTCTTGTTCTTTGCTACACTGTTTTTTTTTTCTTCTGTAACACATGCAAGCAATGTAGGACTACAGCTTTGTACACTGTGATAAATTTTGTTTTGTCCACCCTGACTTCGAGGTCTGTGTCAAATGCTAAACTGACATTAACGTGTTTCGATCCACTGACTCTCACACAAAACCGGACATCGCACAGTGTAAATTATGCTGCTGCTGCTCCCACAACACAATGGATGATCGAAATAAAAGACAGAGACAGTGTTTCTTATTGACAAAACATGCGGAAGACATCACAACATATGGAAAGTGGAAGAGTTTTCTGGCATTGTGCAGCATTTTCAAACAGACGTCTAAAGATGGTTGATGACCTTTAGATTTAATCTCAAATTTTCACAGTGCCGGCCGGAGTGGCCGTGCGGTTCTGGGCGCTACAGTCTGGAACCGAGCGACCGCTACGGTCGCAGGTTCGAATCCTGCCTCGGGCATGGATGCGCGTGATGTCCTTAGGTTAGTTAGGTTTAATTAGTTCTAAGTTCTAGGCGACTGATGACCTCAGAAGTTAAGTCGCATAGTGCTCAGAGCCATTTGAACCATTTTTTTCACAGTGACAGGGTAGCAGATGTTTTGGTGTTTCGTTTCGATTGATTCCTCATATTGCAGACATGCATGCGATCACTGTTTCGGTGCTGGCCATCCCCAGGAGGTGTTGCTCCCACCAAGACTCTCTTTCTATTTCAAACAAGTGATGTCAATCAGTGATTTTGTGGCGGACAGATGGAATGGAGAGGCAACGTCGATGTACTGTAAGAAGCACCACAGTTGATAGTGTGATAAATTTTAGCAATTTTACGAGCTTTTTCTGTAATTTCGACACCAACCAATCACACGACAGCATGCTTTCGAATTTCTGTATTATTGCTCAACCACCCCTCCACTACTTTGCGAGTACCATATAGTAGAGTGCGAATGTAGATAGATGATTGTGTAGTATGTCGATTCACTGTTAATTCTCGAAGACACACACACACACACACACACACACACACACACACACACACACACACACACACATATATATATATATATATATATATATATATATATATATATATACAGGGTGAGTCACCTAACATTACCGCTGGATATATTTCGTAAACCACATCAAATACTGACGAATGGATTCCACAGACCGAGGTAACACCTCTTTATTGGTCTTTTTCACTGACGCACACCACGTGTGTACGTGTACCTCACCGCTCATGGTAATGTACATGTGCGTCAGTGAAAAAGACCAATAAAAAGGTGTTTGCATGTGGACGTAATGTGCTGTTCCAGTCTCTTCTGTACCTAAGGTCCATCACCGTTCCCTCTGGATCCCTACGTAATTCGGTGCTCTCCGATACACACGATCGAACAGCGGAGGAGTGGTACTCAAGCGTCAACTTTAGGTTACAATATCTCCGGATGTAATTAACATTTTACAATTCAACAAACGGCACTGTTTACGTATTTGTTTATGTGTTCTGATGTGCTAACAAAACTAACGTGGTTCCATTTAAAAAAAACCGATGTTTGTGTTAAAAAACATACTTCCGTGCATTTTTGTATGGCTTGTATTAAACAATTACACTAGCCCCTCTCCTCACGTTCGGTCTGTGGAATCGGTTCGTCAGTATTTGATGTGGTTTACGAAATACATCCAGCGGTAACGTTAGGTGACACACCCTATATATATATATATATATATATATATATATATATATATATATATATATATATATACCAAAGAGCGTCATGTACTGATCCACATATCTCTAGCACTTCGATCATAGTGCGTTATTTACGATTACGATTGTCCGTCTTTCCCTAACTGGATGGGAGTCATAGAGCGTTCTCGCATTCTCAGGATAAAATTAAAGATTGATACATCTCCACACATTGTCTTTGATCAACCCTACCCGCAACACCATCACTGATTTAATTTTCAGCTGACCAGAAGTAGACTGCTACATCCCAGGTCTCATGAAGAAACAGAGCAAGCCGAGCCCATGACTGCTGTTCAGTGAAGAATGTTCCGCACCAATATTATTCACAGCACCCAACCAGGTGCACAAGATCTCTTCACATTCGTGCATGTAGGGGATGTTAGTACCCCTATTGGTGTATAGTAAATGTAAGAGTGTTGTGATGATATAACAGGTAGTTATGAAGAAAATGTGTGGTTTTATGCATGATGGTGCATAAGATAGATGGAGTTTGAAGCATTTTACGTAAGTCAACTGTGTTACCAATGCCCAAGTTTTGTCTATTGTCTGTGGTCGGTACCAAGAAGGCATCAGTAAGAGAGAAATGATCACAGAACGTAGACACAGGCACTCCAATGCAGGACATAATTGTCTAAGATCTTTGCCACTCACTATGGTGACAAACTGTAAGAAAATGGAACTACTTCCTTCTATACCAAAAAGAAAAACATAGAGTCTTTGTTATAAATGCACAGTATAGCTTTCCTAAGGTGCACAGTGCCAGCTGTTCACATCCTATCATGTTTCAGAAATTATACTATGCTCACATCAGTCCTATAAAATGATTGTCAGCAATGGAGAATGCCTGTTACAAGGAAACAGACAAACATAACAGTGGTGTCTGATGTATGAAATTACAAGCCATGCTGCCACTAACTTCGTAAGTAGGACATCTGTCAAGCAGATGTATACACAGGGATTGCTGTGCCTCACAAACACCTGCCACTAACTTAGAATCACCATAGTTATGAAACTGAAGACTCGATTTTATGCCCAAGATGCGGCAGGGTAATGGAGCGCATCGCATACATCTTTGTTCATCTAGACGAGAGTGCTGAAACAGGTTTTCCACTGATGGAAACGTTTCATCATCACACATGAGATGGAAGTCTTCTGATGACTGTGGTATCGGGAGGTTCGCTATTTACGATCGCAGGTAGATACACTCCTGGAAATTGAAATAAGAACACCGTGAATTCATTGTCCCAGGAAGGGGAAACTTTATTGACACATTCCTGGGGTCAGATACATCACATGATCACACTGACAGAACCACAGGCACATAGACACAGGCAACAGAGCATGCACAATGTCGGCACTAGTACAGTGTATATCCACCTTTCGCAGCAATGCAGGCTGCTATTCTCCCATGGAGACGATCGTAGAGATGCTGGATGTAGTCCTGTGGAACGGCTTGCCATGCCATTTCCACCTGGCGCCTCAGTTGGACCAGCGTTCGTGCTGGACGTGCAGACCGCGTGAGACGACGCTTCATCCAGTCCCAAACATGCTCAATGGGGGACAGATCCGGAGATCTTGCTGGCCAGGGCAGTTGACTTACACCTTCTAGATCACGTTGGGTGGCACGGGATACATGCGGACGTGCATTGTCCTGTTGGAACAGCAAGTTCCCTTGCCGGTCTAGGAATGGTAGAACGATGGGTTCGATGACGGTTTGGATGTACCGTACACTATTCAGTGTCCCCTCGACGATCACCAGTGGTGCACGGCCAGTGTAGGAGATCGCTCCCCACACCATGATGCCGGGTGTTGGCCCTGTGTGCCTCGGTCGTATGCAGTCCTGATTGTGGCGCTCACCTGCACGGCGCCAAACACGCATACGACCATCATTGGCACCAAGGCAGAAGCGACTCTCATCGCTGAAGACGACACGTCTCCATTCGTCCCTCCATTCACGCCTGTCGCGACACCACTGGAGGCGGGCTGCACGATGTTGGGGCGTGAGCGGAAGACGGCCTAACGGTGTGCGGGACCGTAGCCCAGCTTCAGGGAGACGGTTGCGAATGGTCCTCGCCGATAACCCAGGAGCAACAGTGTCCCTAATTTGCTGGGAAGTGGCGGTGCGGTCCCCTACGGCACTGCGTAGGATCCTACGGTCTTGGCGTGCATCCGTGCGTCGCTGCGGTCCGGTCCCAGGTCGACGGGCACGTGCACCTTCCGCCGACCACTGGCGACGACATCGATGTACTGTGGAGACCTCACGCCCCACGTGTTGAGCAATTCGGCGGTACGTCCCCCCGGCCTCCCGCATGCCCACTATACGCCCTCGCTCAAAGTCCGTCAACTGCACATACGGTTCACGTCCACGCTGTCGCGGCATGCTACCAGTGTTAAAGACTGCGATGGAGCTCCGTATGCCACGGCAAACTGGCTGACACTGACGGCAGCGGTGCACAAATGCTGCGCAGCTAGCGCCATTCGACGGCCAACACCGCGGTTCCTGGTGTGTCCGCTGTGCCGTGCGTGTGATCATTGCTTGTACTGCCCTCTCGCAGTGTCCGGAGCAAGTATGGTGGGTCTGACACACCGGTGTCAATGTGTTCTTTTTTCCATTTCCAGGAGTGTAGATAGTGCTCTAAGCCACACACAGAACACGCAGTTGTATATGGGACGAACGCAGGTTATACCAAGAAACTGATACACCCTGACAGAACAACGACAAAAATGATTAAATGCGCAATAAATGGCTTGTAGCTACAAACCCCTCTCTACGGAATGTATCATCAGTCTACCATTAAATCATATCTCACTACAACTCCATCTCAACCGATCACTCCATCCACTTTTTATCATCCTTTAATGCAGATGCTAGTCAGTTTAGAGACAGATGTTTTTTTCCAGAAAAATATCAAAGATAGCAGTCAGCTTGCATGTATCACTATTACGTCAATAGACATACAGTAGAATGTTGTCAAAGAAACCATACAGCAACTGTTTTTAATGTATTTGTTATCTGACACCACAAGGTTGTTATTGGTGAATAAACAGAGAAGCACATTGTAAATACTGTTAGTTAGGGTTTAAAAGACCTTATCAGTCCTTCACAGGGACAAACACGCGATTCATTCTGTACTCGTATATTGCAGTCCCACTGCTTGTAATACAACATCACACATCACACTATCAACTGCGGTGCTTATTTCAGCACATCGACATTGCATCTCCATCCCATCTGTCCACTGCTACGCTGTTCATTACCACATAATGGTTGATTCACATCACTTGTTTGAGATGGAAAGAGAGACCTCGTCCTTTTTCCAGTTCCCTGTGGGTGACCAGCACCAAAACCGTGATCGTGAGCATGACTGCAATATGAGGAATCAATCCAAATGGAACAACGAGACATCTGCTAGTCTGTCATTGTGAAAAATGGGATTAAATGCAAGAGGTCATGAGTCATCTTTGGATAGCTGTTTGGAAATACTCCACAATGCTGGAAAACTCTCCCAGTTTCTGTATGTTCTGATGTCTTCCGCATGTTTTGTCAATAAGAAACTCTGTCTCTGTCTTTTATTTCGATCATCCTTTGTGTTGTGGGAGTAGCAGCAGCATAATTCACACCATGCGATGTCCAGTTTTCTGTGATAGCTAGTGGATCGAAATGTGTTAATTGCAGTTTAGCACTTGACACAGATTTCGAAGTCATGGTGGAAAAACAAAATGTATTGCAGTGTACAAAGCTGTAGTCATACACTGCTTGCATGCGTTACAGCAGGAAAACGATGCATCAAAAATCCTAAGAAATTTTGGTCTTATGTCAAAGCGGTAGGTGGATCAAAACAAAATGTCCAGACACTCTGTGACCAAAATGGTACTGAAACAGAGGATGACAGTCTAAAGGCCGAAATACTAAATGTCTTTTTCCAAAGCTGTTTCACAGAGGAAGACTGCACTGTAGTTCCTTCTCTAGATTGTCGCACAGATAACAAAATGGTAGATATCGAAATAGACGACAGAGGGATAGAGAAACAATTAAAATCGCTCAAAAGAGTCCTGATGGGATACCAGTTCGATTTTACACAGAGAACGCGAAGGAACTTGCTCCCCTTCTTGTAGCGGTGTACCGTAGGTCTCTAGAAGAGCGTAGCGTTCCAAAGGATTGGAAAAGAGCACAGGTCTTCCCCGTTTTCAAGAATGGACGTCGAACAGATGTTCGGAACTACAGACCAATATCTCTAACGTCGATCAGCTGTAGAATTTTGGAACACGTATTATGTTCGAGTATAATGACTTTTCTGGAGACTAGAAATCTATTCTGTAGGAATCAGCAGGGGTTTCGAAAAAGACTGTCGTGTGAAACCCAGCTCGCGCTATTCGTCCAAGAGACTTAGAGGGCCATTGACACGGATTCCCAAGTAGATGCCGTGTTTTTTGACTTCCGCAAGGCGTTAGATACAGTTCCCCACAGTCGTTTAATGAACAAAGTAAGAGCATATGAACTATCAGACCAATTGTGTGATTGGATTTAAGAGTTCCTAGTTAACAGAACGCAGCATGTCATTCTCAATGGAGAAAAGTCTTCCGAAGTAAGAGTGACTTCAGGTGTGCCGCAGGGGAGTGTCGTAGGACCGTTGATATACACAATATATATAAATGACCTTGTGGATAACATCGGAAGTTCACTGAGGCTTTTTTCAGATGATGCTGTGGTATATCGAGAGGTTGTAACAATGGAAAATTGTACTGAAATGCAGGAGGATCTGCAGCGAATTGACGCATGGTGCAGGGAATGGCAATTGAATCTCAATGTAGACAAGTGTAATGTGCTGGGAATACATTGAAAGATAGATCCCTTATCATTTACCTACAATATAGCAGGTCAGCAACTGGAAGCAGTTAATTCCATAAATTATCTGAGAGTAGGCATTAGGAGTGATTTAAAATGGAATGATCATATTAGTTTCTGTGACATCTTCATGGTATGTATGTGACAATATTCCGCACATTGCTTAAACATAAGATTTAATAATGCCTGAGGCAATTCGTGTTCAACAACATGGGGTATCTGTCTGCCACAATGAAGGCCGAGGTCTTTACAGCATGACAGGAAGTGCTTAGCACACGTGACTGCGGCTGCTGGTGACTGACACTCCGAGCCCGGCGCGTGACCTTTTGCAGTAGGCGCCACTCTGGTCCAGGAAGCGCACACATCGAAGTTTTATAGATACATTTAAGCGTGTAAGACAGTGTAACTATGTGGTTCCTTACCTGAGAGGTATGAAAAAGTGCCGCAATTGTTTAACGTTGTCCAAATTGTTTAAAACACCAGTGTCAATTTCGAAATGTATTGCGATTTCTGAAATAAATAATATTCTTAAACGAACTGTTTAAACAATGCCCTGTGCACGCTATATCAACCTATCTTCGTGAGAGCCTCCCAGCCCAGCAGCTATACATAGATTGAGCTAATTTCCCACCATTTTTTCCCAGACCGCCATCTTGGATTATGTCACAGGAGGGGAGTGGGGAAGGGAAAACTTCGCCCTTTGGTGATGGTGTCAGGAACTAGGTCAGTTGGACTTTGGAACAGAAGGTGAACGCACTGGATGAAGCTACTGTCTAGTGCTTGATCAATGACAACTCAGATTGTTTCAGTACCACAATGCATACAAAATAAAGACTTACACCTGCCCTATCCAGCAGCTCAGCACAGACTGAGTTCTTTTACCACCATTTTGCAGATAGGCATGGGGAGGGGTGGGGTTGGAAGAGGAGAGAGAGAGGGGGGGGGAAGGGGGGGTTAGGTTACTGGAGGTAGCCCAGTCGACATTTTTTCCTGCTAAAATTTGAACTTTCCGTCATGATGTCAGCGTGACGTTGCCAAATCTATAGGTGCCATCTTCAATTAACTTGGCAACAATGCAGAGTGGGGCGATGCCTGCCTTGCCCTACTACTCATTAATTCTAATAGCTTTCCAGTGTCTTGATGCTGTGTGATTACAATTATTATATCATTGGCGTAAGCGTTAATGGCGAACTTTTGTGCGCCAACATGTATTCCAGAGCTTTGGTTGGTGATTGAGTGGATCACTGGATGCAAAGAAATTACAAATAATATCATGGATAACGAGCGTCCCTGCTGGACCGAGCGCTGAGTTGAGGATTCTTCTGCCAGGTGGCCATTTATTTGTATTTTATATACTATTGGGTTTCCGGCTTGGTGTCATCATACCCTTCGTGGCCCATGGAAAGTTAAAAAGTTGCAACACGTTCTTTAGATAGTGGTGACTGGCTGTGTCAAAGGCATTTTCTAGGTTGATGCTCAACAAGTCGGTAATTCCTTTTTGGTATATCAATGGGAAGCACCTCACAATTCTCTGAGAGCAAAGCCCATCAGTGAATTTCCTGTTGGCAGCACTACACGTCTGGCCAGGCCCGATTATCTCTGGAAGTCTCTTTTAGTCTTGAGGCTATTATGCGCACCATTATTCTTGAGTCGGCACATGAGAAAGTTGTTGGCCTATAATCAGTTATTCTTCTTGGTTTCGAAGTTTTGGGTACAAGGACTATAACACTGAGTGTATTTGACCCACTCTTTGTTTCTCTTTCATGAGCTCCATGAATTAAGCTTTGATAAGACCCTGTAATATTTGTATGGTATGACATCGATGCCCGGATTCCTATTTCGTAAAAATTGCTTTACAATGTCTTCAATTTCTTCTTCGGATATGAGATCTTTCAACGTAACAATATTTTCGTTGGCGAGGGATGTCGTGCAGTGTTGCAGTAAACTTGCTGTCTCGGGAGGATCGTGATTTCTGCTGATTGTACAAATTAACGGACTAACGCAGATAGGAACCTAATCTCCTGCTCCAGGCAGTTGCCTACTAGACCACCGACAATGCCACTGATCTACGAATGCATTATGCTACAGCTGCCGACATTTACCAGTAGATAATTCTAAGAGCTTTTGATTCCACACCACGGAATAAAGTGCCTTTACTAGGTCTGCAACGGTACGAATGACGTAGCAAAGTTTTATTGCGTATGTTTAAAGAGATCGTCCTTATGCTAAATGTCAAAAAGACGTTAATCCTTCTACGGCACTTACAATTACAAGTGTTCTTTACTTTTACGAGCAGATCTGTACGCCCCATAATGTGGCTGGCTCCCGCGTGAGATGGCGGGTGTTTCAAATTTCAACCACGGTCATTTTTCGTTGTGTCACGTGTGCATTCTCCAGTACAATGGTGGGACCTCACAGTCCTTCTGAAATTAGTTATAAGCAGTAATTGACTTTTTAAAAAAAGAGGTTCTGTTACTATGACCTCCCAGGAAGTGTTTTTGAAATTTAATCTTCTTATAGCGTTATTTTAACGCTTTTCTGATCATTTTAAACGTGAGAATACAACAGATGTTTCGCAGCAAAGGGTTTTTGTTCCACATCTCAAAATCTGCAGTTTCGATTTTTATTTATTTTTATTGTCTGAGGTACCGGTACGGCGTACAGCTGCGTGCAGTACAAATCAAGCACTGGTCACAAGGGGCAGTCAAATGAAAACCAAACACCCGCCACAACGGGACCATGGAATGGTTCCATTCAAAAGTAATCACAACACACGTTAAGACATCTACCTCTCTGGGGGATGAGACGATCAATTCCTCTTTCATAGAACACAGTCGGTTGCTGATGGATCCACAACCAAACCCACTCTTGCACTTCATTGTCCCAGTGAAACCGACATTCACGCGTGTCTTGCTTCAGGTCACCAAAGATATGAAAATTAGATGGCGGAATATCCAATCTGTACGGAGGATGTTGCAGTGTTTCCCAGCTGATTCCTTGAAGCGTATCCTTCGTACTATTGGCAGCCTGAGGGCGGGCTGTATCGTGTAACAGAACGATTCCATCTAATAGCATTTCTGGCCTTTGTACTTTATGGAATGCCGCAGTTTCTGCAAAGTGTTTTCATAGTGCTGCGCACTGATTGTGGTTCCACGCTCGAGGAACTCGACGAGCAGAGGGACCCTGCAGTTGAAGAAGGTCTTGACCTCACCGGGACTTGTATGAACAGCTTTGGATTTCCTTGGCGGAGGAGATGTGATATGTCTCCACTGATGGCCTCGTTGTTTGCCGTAGAGCTGTTGGAACGCTGTCGGATGGAATCATCCTGTCGCACGATAACGCCCGCCATCACGATGCCAATCGGAAAAAGGCTACACTTCAGCGAATTGGATGGCAAACACTGCAACATCCTCCTTACAGCCTGGATTTTTCACCGTGTGATTTTCATATCTTTGATGACCTCAAGAAACACATGTGTGGACGACGGTTTCACTCAGACGAGGAAGCAAAAGAGTGGGTGCGGTTGTGGATCCGTCAGCGACTGACTCATTCTACGAAATAGAAATTGATCTTCTCGCCTCCCACTGGGATAAATGTCCTAACTTGTGTGTTGATTGCTTTTGAACGGAATCATTTCATGGTCCCGTTATAATCGGTGATCGGTTTCCATTTGACTACCCTAATACATAGCTACAAGGCCTTAATTATTGTTTTTGTAGTAACCACTTTAACCCTGCCTCGTGTGTCAAGGCGACACTGAAGACACTTAGACATATTGGTTTCAATACTGCAGCAGTACAGAGATTAATCTGGCTCCACAATTAAAGGTTTTCGATCAAACTTGGGAAGGAATATGTCGTGTAACTTGTCTCCCGTGCCGCCCATCTTAAAGAAGGGAAGTGGAAACGACATAATTACGAATACAAGTTCAATGTCTTATCACGGCATAACCTCACTCTGTGCCCAATTTAAGGTATCATACGACACAGTTCTAAACAGTTATAACGTTCACAGGAAGCACAACCCGTAAGGAGGTCCAGCAAATGGAGGCAGTGAGGTCTTAGGCTAATGCCACACTAGCCGATTTTCTCCTCTCGATAATAAACGTGGCTGAATTAGTCGCCTAGGGTGCAACACTTCAGACGGTTATAATCGCGGCGGATGAAATAGCGCCGACGGAACTGGGTGCCCTACTAGCGACAAAAATCTATGGCTCCTGCAGTTGTGTTGCAACCAGCCACGAGAGACACCATGCATGATGAACTATCATTCAAAATTGACATATTTAGTTGCAGTAGCATTATATGTAGTTCGACGTCGCAGAGGGTGTAACCGCTAACGAAAATAGTGGATTCATCCAATTATTATGAATCGTCCAAGTGAAGGAAAGTTTGTGTTGTTACACAAGAAACTTAGGAGTTATCCGGAGAAATTCTTTGATTATTAGCGCATGTACGTAGCATCTTTCGACTTACTGCTCTCGAATATATAAACTAACTTGTAAAATAAGGATACCAAGTTACGTGACTGTGTTGGTGCGGAAGAAAAACTTGCAGTAACATTGAAGTACATTTCTTAATTAAATAGAGTAAGTAATTTATGGACATGAGCACACACGTAACATAATGTTAACATAAACTAGGTTACAGTGAAAGAGTTTACATTACAAGTTCATGTCAGCTGCCTAATCAATTGTAATAATCTTCAAATGACAAGATTGAGTCTTCATCCGGCAGTCCAGTAACTGGTGGAAAATAAGTGATTGTACTCTCAACTCTGTGTGCTTGTCGATGTCGACGTGCCTGACGGCGCAGTATTTATGAAGGAATCAGTAGTAGTGATGCTCTCTACAGTCTTTCAGCTGTAGGATTTTATCAATTATAATGTTTTTATTTGAAAGTCTAGGTTATCGTTGGTACTAATTTCTTTTAAGTAATGCAAAAGAAATGTCAAAAACAACTGGTCAGGATCCTTTTGTGGTACAGCACAAGTTGAATTATGTGTCAAAACTCTTATGAACTATCTTTCAAATGGGTCCTGACGTTTTCTCTTATTTGCTTTAGCAGTGGAAGGCTTAGCAGAAGTGTTAGGTGGCGATGCACTGTCTTCATGATGCTTTTCCGCTTCCTCATCCTCAAGAATAGAGGCATCACTCATATCTCCTGAGGTCATGAAATTTAAAGAAACGTTTTGGAAAAACCCACATGCCACTTTGAACTGTGCAAATGTGTGTGAGTCGGTATCCTCATAACTGGTTTTTTTACCTTAGGTAATATTGGATTAAGATATTAGTAAGAAAAATTGTACAAATTCAAAGTATTTATTTTTCTGACTTTTTTAAATATTCAAAATATTCTGAAAATACCTCTAAAAATATTATATTAAATTATGCAAAGTTTCAACACAATTAATTAAATTGTTTTGGAGCAAAATGTTTGTATGCATGTCAAACTATTAGAGGAAGAAGGAAAATTAAAAATTAAATTACTGGTTCAGTAGTTGTCTAGGCGAAAGTTACGCCAATTGTCATGCATGAAACCTTGCTTGCACCTACATACAAGTATGTACATATATCATCTTACCTATTGCATTTTGTGCATCCAGTGATAACGAGTTCCACTTCTCAGCCCCAACAACATCTGCACACACCTTCTTGCATGCTTCTGTTTTCAGCAGACGATCTTTATAATCTTACGATTTTATGTTGTAGAGACAGGGATATTTCTCTACCTCAATTACTATCAGTTCACTGTCCAAATGGCCCATTGGAACGACATTTAGAGAGTTTTCGGACATTTCCACGCACAGAAGAAACAGAACTGAGTGCAGTATCCTAGTGGCTGCTGTGCGACTGGCGATAATAACAGTCTAGTGTGGCAGGGATGCCGTCCATTATTCCTGCGCCAAAAATAGGCACAGGCCCATTCGACAGAGCCAGTCGCGCGGGGAAACTTAACGGAGCGACAGTGTGGCACCTAACGTTTGCAACATGGAGTTCCATTTCCGGCGCGACAAAAATCGTTGACCTACAGCGGAGAAATTCGCCTTGTGTGGCGTTAGCAATATATCGCTTCTGTCTAGAGCCTGTGTATCGGGAGAATGACTCATGCATGCACAGTGACAGATGGTCTGAAGCAGGTTCAGTAAAGTACATACTGTAGTTCTAATTTTCATCCACAGAGAGTACCGTAGTCCACAGAGACATTCAAGAGACAGGTCAAGAGAATACTTTTATGAATTGTTCTGTTTATTTCTTGAAGGCTTTTCTGTTTACTTACGTTTGTACAGTTTTGTATATGCTTTTAGTAGTGTGAATGATGCGTGAATGTCGTCTAAAGTAAATACGTAGATCATTGTTCTACTGAAGAAAGTTGTACGATGGGGAATTCTGTATCGTAATACGTTAAGTAAGTTTATGGTAAAAAGAAAGCTTATTCGAGTGCAAATGAGAATAGTTAATAACTTAAAGTATATGGAAAATATCAGAATGTTAAATATTTATTTTGGGAAAAAGTACAGTTCGAAAATGTGTTATTTACTGATTGGTTACTCATGAAACGAGCGGACTAATGTGTGAAAATAATGTTTTTCTAATGGCCTTAAAGAAAACTGACCAATCAGAACGGAGTATTCTTCGCGCGTCTTTTCTCTTGAAGATAGAGAAGCCCAACCTTTCAATGGTACGGTCATGTGTAGTACGAGCTCCAAATGAAGTTATAGTTTGCCTGTTTTAGTTGTGCTACATGCCTCAAAAGTGCTTTAAAGTGAAATTATATTTATTCCGGTGTTTTTTTTAGAAAGTACGGATTTTTTAAGTAATTTTATATATGAGAAAAAAGTAATTCCGCGTGGCATATTGAGCACATCGGTGACTAAAAACCTGAGTGCATTACACACCGATAAACTTAATAGTGTGGCGAGCATTTTCATTTAAGAACAATCCGTGCTCAGTAGCTGTTCAGATTTCGATAAATACGTTACCATAAACTTGCTAACGTGAATGAAAGGGACTGTGTTAGGATTAGCACGGGCTTGGCAGTGAACGTGTAATTCTCGACTTCAGAATAAACCGAAGTTTTGCCAGTATTTCCACCTTTCATTCAAAATTAAGACCTTTTCCTGATTTTTAGAATAGTTACGTTGTATGCAGCCTGGAGCGGTATGGTAGGTTCCTGCTAGGCATTCCTACTGGCGATCTGCTGTAACGAGTTCATAAGTAGGTGCAGGTAAAAGGACGAAACAAACCGCACCCCCGCACATGGTACATCAATCAGCCAGGAAAACAGTTAAAAAGCTGTAGTACATTGAATCCGTGGTTGCGAGAAATTTTGTGAAAGACCATATAGTGAACGATAGTGAAAAATTTAGTAAATCGGTACACGCAGAATTTTTAATGGAACACGTTTCGAGTCGCTGGAGAGAAGAAGATGTTAAACAGTCACAAGAACTATGAGGGCGCATCGAAGTAGCAGACTGCGTCATAGCGGTATGAAAGAGCAGGAATACGGCAGGGCAGCACTGCCAACTTACATGACGACCGGGGACGCTGAAACTGCCAGACTCGCAGTTTCAGCACGCCGAGGCTGTAGTATTCAACAAAAGATAAGTTAAGTTTGTTACATTTGTTGTGTGTGTGTGTGCTGAAATGCTGAGTAACATGGAAAGTGATAAAGATTTTTAAATACGATAAAACAGGAAGAATTCTCATTCAGTCTAAGTGATTCACAAGCTAGCACACATGAGCGGAGAGAAGGAGTAGACATACATTCTCGAGGGTCGGATCCCCTCGATTCCAATTCGGAAGATTACACTGCCTGGGCAACACCCAGGGTGGAATCAACGCATTTGGAAGAGCCCCCTGACTCTGTTGCTCTGCCGTCATCTGTGTGCAAGCCGTCACTGCCGTTCGTTTGTCCGAAGCCGCCAGCCAGCCAGCCGTCCGTCCGTCCATCCATCGGCCCGTCCGTCAGCCGCCGCTGCCGCCGCTACCGCCCGGTGCTCGCGTCCGCTGGCACTGCCACCGGCGACGCTGCCGACCCAGCCGAGGATACTGGGCCACCCCTGTTGCGGTCATCGTCCAGCTGCTTCCTGGAGGGATTCGCCGGACCGCCTTCATTGGCTGCTTGAGGGGCTGCCCCCCCCCCCCCCCGTGGTCGAGTGGCCGCTGCCCCTCCCCCGCCCCGACAATCCTCACTGAGGGCTCCCTCGTCGCCACCGCCGCTGCTGCTGCCATCGGCACAGTCCTTCGTCTCCGCCACTGTCCTCGGTGCCACCGCCATTTCTCGTCCCTGCCGCTGTCGTTGTCGCCGTCGCCGTCACTGTCACCGTCACTGTCACTGTCACCATCACCATCGCTGTAGCCGTCACCACTGTCACCGCCATCACTGTCTTCACCCCCCACTTGCTCACTACCACCATATTCCACCCTGTAACTTCCATCATTTTCACCTCCCCCTCAGGTGCTCTGACGACACTCACATGCAACACATCCGCAGACCCCATCCCCATTTCTTCCCTCCCTGTCCGACCTGATCTTGTGCCGTTTTCGGCTGTCACTTACCCCAACTCTCCCTCACCCTTAGCTGTCTCCCCAATGCCATCTTCAGACTTCCCACCACTCACTGCACCACTTATGACAGGCTCTCAGCTGGCACAGATCTCAGCCTGCCATGCCACAGCCTCTGACACACCCATGCCCCCGCCCCTGTATCATCTTCCCCTCAGAGAGGACCTGACCTCAATACCTTCCCCTCCAACCCATGCCCCAGCCCCCTTCCCAACCTGTCCAGTCCAAGAAACTCACTAAATATCCTAATGTCGACCCTGCTCCCACCCTCTCCACAAAGAAAACCCCTGATCCCCATGACCCACCCACCCCAATGCCCCCATCTCCCTACTCATTCCTTAAAAGGACTCGGTCCTCATCAAATCCCCCAATGCTTCCTTCCACACTGATCTCCTCTCCAAAACCCACGTATCCCATTTGGCCAATGAGCCACCATTACCCCCAACCACACCCAGCCCTCTTCCCAACAGCCTCAGTCCCCCCAACATCTGCCAACCTTCACCACCTTGATCACGAAGCTTAGCCCCATGATCACAGAGGCTGAGGAGCTGGCGGAACTAAATTTCTATCCTGACACTGAAATCCGCTCGGCCCATCACATCTTTCATGATGCTGGGCCAATTTGCTTTATCCACCTATTCATGAAATCCTCCTCCTCCATCCTAACAGTGGGAACCCTCATCTACAACAGATGTCTCAAAGTTGCCCCCACCCATTGCCCTCTCCAATCCTACCACTCCCAATGCTACCTTAAGTATAATGACCATTTCACTGCCGCCTGCAAGAGCTCCCCTACCTGTCGCCATTGCAAAGCTGCCCGCTTCCTGAAGAACTGCCCCAACCTCACCTCTCCCTCCTCTTGTAATACCTACTCCTCTATATGTGAAGCAAAGCCTCATCCCGTCACCTGAGAGCTCACCGTCCCTGTCTGCCCCATGAATGACCTCATCTACCCTAACAACTAGCTCCACTCTCCTCCTACTGCAGAGGACATCATCTGCCTTGTCACCATTGTCCTCCAAAATATCCACCCTTTTCAATGCTCCCACACCTTTTCCCAAATCGCCCTTGCTGCCTGTTCCATCTTCTACCTCACCATGTATGCCACCTACTCCCACAACTAGGTCCACTTCACCGTCACCCCCCCCCCCCCCCACCTCCCTTGTCTAAATATCTCCTACCATGGTGTGAGAACATTACACTATCTCTTACCACAATATCCGCTCCCTGCCCACCCACAGACTCCCCTTCCTCCACACTCTCACTCAACACCATGTGGATGCCTTCATGCTAAATGAAACCTTCCTCCATCCCCATCTCTCTGACTCCACATCCCCTTACACCTTTCAGTGCACTGATAACCTGTATCCCCTGGCATGTGCTGGGGTTGCTATTGTCCACCTTAAGCATCTCCCCTGTTCAGCCCTAACCTCTCCTCAACAGTCCCACTGAGCATCCCACCCTCAGACTCTTCTTCCCCACCCTTACTGTCACATGTGCCACCATCTACATCTGCGCTCGTACCCATATCCAATACGATTTCCTGGCCCACATTCAACACACCTTCTGCACCTACATGCTTGCCACAGACTGTAGACCCATATACCTACCAAAGCCATCCACCCTCACCACCCAGCCCTGCCCCCACAGGCCATCCTTCTCCTTCATGAATCCCGTCACCTGTACCAATCCTTCCTCCACACTCGTGACCAGGACACACTCACCAGCCACCAGCAATTACGACATATCTGAAACATGCTTACTACAAATAAACACCATCCCTGGTGACAAACATGCACACAACTCAACACCACACTCCCAATAAACTCTTCCAAGTATTGGTCTGCTTTCCACCACCTTACTGCGAACTGCCCTACCCCACAACACCCTCTCCTCCTTGATGACCATCCCTTTCCTGACAACCTCAGTAAGGCCAACCACTTTGCCTCCCACTTATCCAATTTCTCTTCCATTCCAGATGATCCCCAATTTGATTATTCCCTCTTCCCCAATGTCATCGAACGTACAGATACCTTTGTTCCTCACCTTGCTCCTAGTTTCAAGTACTTAGCCCACACATGACCATCAGAACTTAACACCCCCATCACTACACGGGACTTCAGCCTCACACTCCACACTTAAAGCAACACCACCCCTGTCCACGACCATGTTACCTACCACCATCTCAAACACTGCCCTCCCTCCTTCCTTGCAGTCCTTACCACCCTCTACAATGTAATCCTTACCACCAGCTTCTACCCTGACCTGTGGAAAGCCTCCCATATCCTGATGTTCCCCAATCCAACAAGTCTCCACCTGATGCCTCTTTCTATCGACCTATATGTCTCACCTTGGTGTTGAGCAAGCTCTTGGAATCCATCTCTATCCTGTGCATCCATCACCACCTCCACTGACACCACCTCCTCCCTAACACCCAATGTGGCTTTCGACCTTCCTTCTCTGGCGACAACCAACACCTACGCCTCATCCATTCCCTCTCACTTCAACTTAAATCCCATAGCTCCAGAATTTTTGTTCCCTAGACCTCGAAAAGGCCCATGACCACGTATGGCATCCTGGTCTCCTGTTTAAACTCCAGACCAACACCCTTCCTATCAACTATGTCCATCTAATTGCCTCCTTTCTGTTCCACCACCCCTCCTATGTTACCATCCATAACACCAATTCCTGCACATTCTACCCCTCTGTGGGTGTGCCCCAGGACTCTGTCCTCTCCCCTCTCCTCTAACTCCTGTACACAGCAGCTATGCCCTAACCCACCCACCATCCAGTCCACCCCCTGCAGTATGCCGATGACACAGCCTTCCTTGCCCTTGCGCCTGCCCTTCAACAGTCCAAATGCCTTCTCCAGAAACACCTTGACTTTTTTGCCACATGGTGTAACCAGTGGCTCATAAAAATCAATCCTTCCAAGACCAGGCAATCATTGTAGGTTGTACCACTCGCTCTTTCCGTCTCCTTGATTTTTCCCTGTCCGCCTTTCCCTCATCCTCACCTACCTTGGACTGACCATTGACTGTCACCTCACCTGGATCCCTCATCTCTACTCTATCCAATCCAAAGCCCACAACTGCCTCCATCTCCTTAAACTCCTCTCTGGCTGGACATGTGGATGAACCCCTCTACTAACCTCCACACCCATAAATCCTTGACCCATCCCATCCTCTGATATGCCAGTCCCAGCTGGATATCCGCCAGCCCCCCTCCCAAATTCTATAAGTCCCTCCATATCCTCAAGCGCCATGCACTCCATCTCGCCTTCCATATACACCTCCCAAACCCCACGCGGATCCTCTATGACTTGATTCCTTTCCCCCATCTGCTCCTTTTCCTCAAACATATCCAAATCCTCTTCACTTCCCAGCGACTTGATTCCCCCCCCCCCCCACACCCCCTGGTTGTTCCTCTCATCTCCAAGCCCTACTCACTGCCACAGCTTCAGCGTTGTCTCCCTCTACCCTCCATGTCTACACCCTTCATCTCCTTTCCCAAGGTGACTTCTGTCAACTCCCTCTCCTGGATGATGCCGTCTCTCCCACCAGTTATCCCTCCTATCAACTCTGATCCTCACCGGCCCCTCCCTCGTTCTGTCCTTTTCCTGGGCTCCCATCCCCCCTTCCACCATGTTTTTCCCCTCCTACCCTCTCTTTGACTCCATTCTCTCGCCCAAGTCCTTTTGATTTCCCCTCAGTTGCCTTCCCCACTCCTTCTCATGTTTGCCCTACCACCCTTTTATGTGTCCTCTCCCTCCAGCAGCTCCCCCCTTTTGCTTTTCCTCTCCTCCCCCTTTTCCCCCTCATCTATCTGTGTCCTCCCCCCCCCCCATCCGCGTTCTCCTCCCCTCCCCCAATCTGCCTTCGTGTCTACTCTATAATGCAGTTTATGTGAGTGTTCAGTGGGTGCGTCCCCTTTTTTTAAGTGTTGCGGAAAAACACAATACTGGTCGCTAGGGATGTTTTTTAACTCTTGCAAACAGACACCAGACTGTCGCCATGTTTCTTTAATTGTGCCTGTCTAATTCCAATGTGCTTTAATCGGCATCACCAACCCTTTGTTTTTATATTTTCACTTCTGCAACTTTTCGTCATGTTACAGTTTTAAACAGTCACCATTTTAGCGCCTGTTCTTATTGTTTGTTATCTATTCATTATGCTTTTAATTCTTCTGTAGGCTGCTGTGCGGCATCTTACGCTGATGCCAGCCCCCCCCCCCCCCTCTCTCTCTGGGGGGTAATTGAAATTCAATAAAGGAAAAAAAAGGAGTAGATGTTAAAGTCATGGGTGACTGGAATTCGAGTGTAGGAAAAGGGAGAGAAGGAAACATAGTAGGTGAATATGGATTGGGGGACAGAAATGAAAGAGGAAGCCGCCTGGTAAAATTTTGCACAGAGCATAACTTAATCATAACTAACACTTGGTTTAAGAATCATGAAAGAAGGTTGTATACATGGAAGAACCCTGGAGATACTAAAAGGTATCAGATAGATTATATAATGGTAAGACAGAGATTTAGGAACCAGGTTTTAAATTGTAAGACATTTCCAGGGGCAGATGTGGACTCTGACCACAATCTATTGGTTATGACCTGTAGATTAAAACTGAAGAAACTGCAAAAAGGTGGGAATTTAAGGAGATGGGACCTGGATAAACTGAAAGAACCAGAGGTTGTACAGAGATTCAGGGAGAGCATAAGGGAGCAATTGACAGGAATGGGGGAAATAAATACAGTAGAAGAAGAATGGGTAGCTTTGAGGGATGAAGTAGTGAAGGCAGCAGAGGATCAAGTAGGTAAAAAGACGAGGGCTAGTAGAAATCCTTGGGTAACAGAAGAAATATTGAATTTAATTGATGAAAGGAGAAAATATAAAAATGCAGTAAGTGAAACAGGCAAAAAGGAATACAAACGTCTCAAAAATGAGATCGACAGGAAGTGCAAAATGGCTAAGCAGGGATGGCTAGAGGACAAATGTAAGGATGTAGAGGCCTATCTCACTAGGGGTAAGATAGATACCGCCTACAGGAAAATTAAAGAGACCTTTGGAGATAAGAGAACGACTTGTATGAATATCAAGAGCTCAGATGGAAACCCAGTTCTAAGCAAAGAAGGGAAAGCAGAAAGGTGGAAGGAGTATATAGAGGGTCTATACAAGGGCGATGTACTTGAGGACAATATTATGGAAATGGAAGAGGATGTAGATGAAGATGAAATGGGAGATACGATACTGCGTGAAGAGTTTGACAGAGCACTGAAAGACCTGAGTCGAAACAAGGCCCCCGGAGTAGACAATATTCCATTGGAACTACTGACGGCCGTGGGAGAGCCAGTCCTGACAAAACTCTACCATCTGGTGAGCAAGATGTATGAAACAGGCGAAATACCCTCAGACTTCAAGAAGAATATAATAATTCCAATCCCGAAGAAAGCAGGTGTTGACAGATGTGAAAATTACCGAACTATCAGCTTAATAAGTCACAGCTGCAAAATACTAACACGAATTCTTTACAGACGAATGGAAAAACTAGTAGAAGCCAACCTCGGGGAAGATCAGTTTGGATTCCGTAGAAACACTGGAACACGTGAGGCAATACTGACCTTA
Organism: Schistocerca serialis cubense; assembly: GCF_023864345.2. Classification (NCBI taxonomy): domain Eukaryota; kingdom Metazoa; phylum Arthropoda; class Insecta; order Orthoptera; family Acrididae; genus Schistocerca; species Schistocerca serialis. The sequence continues at coordinate 339,170,078 of NC_064640.1, forward strand.
CGACTTATCTTAGAAGAAAGATTAAGGAAAGGCAAACCTACGTTTCTAGCATTTGTAGACTTAGAGAAAGCTTTTGACAATGTTGACTGGAATACTCTCTTTCAAATTCTAAAGGTGGCAGGGGTAAAATACAGGGAGCGAAAGGCTATTTACAATTTGTACAGAAACCAGATGGCAGTTATAAGAGTCGAGGGACATGAAAGGGAAGCAGTGGTTGGGAAGGGAGTAAGACAGGGTTGTAGCCTCTCCCCGATGTTGTTCAATCTGTATATTGAGCAAGCAGTAAAGGAAACAAAAGAAAAATTCGGGGTAGGTATTAAAATTCATGGAGAAGAAATAAAAACTTTGAGGTTCGCCGATGACATTGTAATTCTGTCAGAGACAGCAAAGGACTTGGAAGAGCAGTTGAATGGAATGGACAGCGTCTTGAAAGGAGGATATAAGATGAACATCAACAAAAGCAAAACAAGGATAATGGAATGTAGTCTAATTAAGTCGGGTGATGCTGAGGGAATTAGATTAGGAAATGAGGCACTTAAAGTAGTAAAGGAGTTTTGCTATTTGGGGAGCAAAATAACTGATGATGGTCGAAGTAGAGAGGATATAAAATGTAGGCTGGCAATGGCAAGGAAAGCGTTTCTGAAGAAGAGAAATTTGTTAACATCCAGTATTGATTTAAGTGTCAGGAAGTCATTTCTGAAAGTATTCGTATGGAGTGTAGCCATGTATGGAAGTGAAACATGGACGATAAATAGTTTGGACAAGAAGAGAATAGAAGCTTTCGAAATGTGGTGCTACAGAAGAATGCTGAAGATTAGATGGGTAGATCACATAACTAATGAGGAAGTATTGAATAGGATTGGGGAGAAGAGAAGTTTGTGGCACAACTTGACCAGAAGAAGGGATCGGTTGGTAGGACATGTTCTGAGGCATCAAGGGATCACCCCTATTTGATTTTGTGTTTATAACCCTGTAGTCACCTGACCAGAAGTCTTGTTCCTCCTGCCACCGAACTTCACTAATTCCCACTATATCTAACTTCAACCTATCCATTTCCCCTTTTTAAATTTTCTAACCTACCTGCCCGATTAAGGGATCTGACATTCCACGCTCCGATCCGTAGAACGCCAGTTTTCTTTCTCCTGATAACGACATCCTCTTGAGTAGTCCCCGCCCGGAGATCCGAATGGGGGACTATTTTACCTCCGGAATATTTTACCCAAGAGGACGCCATCATCATGTAATCATACAGTAAAGCTGCATGCCCTCGGGAAAAATTACGGCTGTAGTTTCCCCTTGCTTTCAGCCGTTCGCAGTACCGGCACGGCAAGGCCGTTTTGGTTATTGTTACAAGGCCAGATCAGTCAATCATCCAGACTGTTGCCCTTACAACTACTGAAAAGGCTGCTGCCCCTCTTCAGGAACCACACGTTTGTCTGGCCTCTCAACAGATACCCCTCCGTTGTGGTTGCACCTACGGTACGGCTATCTGTATCGCTGAGGCACGCAAGCCTCCCCACCAACGGCAAGGTCCATGGTTCATGGGGGCGAAGAGTGCATTATCCTGCTGAAAGGTGACAGTAATGATTGACTTTAGTAATATGAGAAGTTATTCCAAGACATGTGGAAGTGTATGAAGCATTAATGTATCAGTTAAAATAATGGCAGATAGGAAGGAATATCCTGTCGAATACATAAAAATGAATCGGGGGCTGAGTGAAATGTAGGGAAATCAAAGTAACCAGATGTGACAAGTGCAGTTAATAAAGGGGATTTTGATGATGAACACTAAAGTGTAGTGGTCAGGAAAAGGCGTGCTGTATTGATGAAAAGAGACATACTGTGGCCACATAGTTAAAGGAAGTTTAACAAATATGATGAAAAATATATGTGGATAAAGCTGAAGAACATCTATTATGAAAGGAATATGAATGAATGTGGAGATTATACATGTATTGTAAATAAAAGATTTTGATATCTGTGCAATAGTGGTAAAAAAAATGAAAAGGTGATGTAAAGAGACACTGCATAAAAGTGATAACTATCTATTATAAAATGTTTGTAAATAATTGCTTTGTGTGAAATGTGTTTTTCACAATTATATTTTCTCCAGTGGAGTTAAAGTAAAGAAAAAGTTCAAGTTTTGCTTTCAACAGGAACTAGTTTTTTAAAAACTCATTAAGTCTTCCAAAGGAAATAAATTCTTGAAAAAATTTCCTAATAGATTTGATCTTGCTGCTTAAAGCAAAAAAGAAATACTCTGTTAATTTATTTTCATTTGAAATCAAGTTAAACGAAATATAAAATTTGCAAATAATTTCTTGTAATAATAAGTGATTGTGTATCAGGATGTATGTAAAAAAGTAGTCTTAGACAGAAGTTTGGTTTCAGGGACAACGTTGCATGTAAACACTGGAAGGACAGATATGTGGAGAATGGGGGAATTTTATGGACGCTCCAATGCAAAGATGCCATAATCAAAAACCAGGGAAACGTATGTGACGAAAAGACGATAGTGATGTGCTGGTGCTATGGTAGGATAAAATACAATTATTAAACGGAAGGACACAAATCGCAATGCCTTTAAATAAAAAAGGGAACAAGTAGTTAATTTCAAAAGACTTTCATGAAACATGAATTTGAAATGTTGAAAAAGTTATTAAAATGTTTGAAATTTGTTTTGAAAATTTGCATAAGTTTTGTCATGTAAGAAACGACTTTTTATAAGGAAATTAAAAGGTAGGCTAAGTTAGTTGTATACTGCCAAGTCTGGAGTAAGAAATTTGTAATTTTAATTTATAAGAACGAGAATAAGAATAAAATTTAAAATTTGTACCCATGATCGATAATTTGTATAACTCTAAAACTTTTGAAAAAATAACTATATAATCATTTACCATCATATCACTCCTGTCTAGAGCCTATGTATCACGAGAATGACTCATGCGTGCACAGTGACAGATGGTCTGAAGCGGGTTCAATCGAGTACGTACTGTAGTTCTCATTTTCATCCACAGAGAGTACAGTAGTCCACAGAGACATTCAAGAAACAGGCCAAGAGAATGTTTTTGTGAATTTTTCTGTTTATTACTTAAAGGCTTTTTTGTTTATTTATGTTTGTACAGTTCTGTATATGCTTTTAGTAGTGTGAATAATACGTGAATGTGGTCTAAAGTAAATATGTAGATCATTGTTCTACTGATGAACGTTGTACGACGGGGAATTTTGTATCATAATATGTTAAGTAAGTTTATGCTAAAATGAAAGCTTATTCGAGTGCAAATGATAATAAATAATAATGTAAAGTATATAAAAAATATCAGAATGTCAAATATTTATTTCGGGAAAAAGTACAATTCGAGAATAATGTTTTTCTATTGGCCTTAAAGAAAACTGACTAATCAGAACGGAGTATTCTTCGTGCGTCTTTTCACTTGGAGATAGAGAATGCTTACAGCAGTCGGAGCCCAACCTTTCAATGGTACGGTCATGTGTAGCATAAGCTCTGAAGGAAGTTATAGTTTGCCGGTTTTAGTTGTGCTACATGCCTCAGAAGTGCTTTAAAGTGAAAGCATATTTATTCCGGTGTGTTTTTTTTTTTTTTAGTAAATACGGAACTTTTAAGTAATTATGTGTATGAGAAAAGACAGTAACTCCGCGTGGCATATTGAGCAGATCGGTGACTAAAAACTTGAGTGCATTAGACACCGATAAACTCAACGGTGTCGCGAGCATTTTCATTCACAGCTTAGTAGCTGTTCAGATTTCGGGAAATACGTTACCACAAGCTTGCTAACGTGAATGAAAGGGTTTGTCATGACTGTGTTAGGATTAGCACGGGCTTGGCAGTGAACATGTAATTATCGACTTCAGAATATACTGAAATTTTGCCAATAATTCCATCTTTCATTCAAAATTAAGACCTTTTCCCGATTCTTAGAATAGTTAAGTTGTATGCAGACTGGTGCGAGTTGCAGTACGGTAGGTTTCTGCTCGGCTTTCCTACTGGCGATCTGCTGCAACGAGTTCACAGGTAGGTGCAGGTAAATGGATGAAAGAAACCGCACCGCCGCAGCAGGACTCGGGCTTGTCACATGTCTCACTATTTGGAGAATCTGGTGTTCAGTTTGAAACGTTTCTTTCGACTGTTCTCGAATCTTTCGTGGTGTCGCGCAAAATCCCACTCGTGGCCGCGACCACTATTCACACCCTCTTTGTGTTGCGCGACACGGCACATGAGACAAATCACATGAGTTATTGCTCCATTTGTTTTAAATAGGGAACTGTTATCGGTGGACGCAGATTTATTTTCTACACTGCTATACATGTAAAATTTGTCTAAATACGGATCGCCATACCCGCTTTCACACAAATAACAGTGTTAGACTTCAAAACTGAAGTCAGTAATTGAAAGTCTTGTAGCTACGAAACTATTTTCAGGAAACATTCAGAGATCCGACCACTGTACTGGAAAGGCTCACCACTAGCATTTCAGTGCATCACTTTCTTCTGGCTACTAATAACTGCCGCATCAATTACCATAACAACACTACAGGAACACAGTTCAAAGTCAGTAGCGGAAGGACATTCAAAAACACCACTCTGAAATCTTAATGGTAGCAAATGAAATTTCTATGTATGAATTAATCCTAGCCAAGTCTGTTACTGTTATCCAACCACACCATTCGCTGGCTAATGTCACCACTCTCAGCTCTGAGTCATTCTTTTACTGAACAAGTCCACACTCATTAAACCACAATCTCAGAGAACAAAGTAAAAATTCTCGAGCAGAAATCAATGGCCGCATACGTGAGCGCACTTTGAAATACTCTGTAGGCTTTCCGTTGCGGAGAAGCAGCTCCGTGATCCCGAAAGCTACCTAACTCCAAACTTCAGCCAGCCTACTTGTCTCCAACTGGCGTCCATGTAGGAGGATTAAGGAAAATCCAGTACATCTTCAGGTCAAACAAGAAACCCCTTCACCCCGCCACAAAAGACTGGCTGACGTGACTGCGGTACCGAACAGGGCTAGCACAGCTGGGCGGCCAGGAAATGATACGTTACACAGCTCCCCATTTTTCGGTGTCTGATAAAATTATCCTCTAACGATAATGAAAATCGTAGAGAACAAAAATACAGGTAACATATGGGAGCAATCACTGTCTGGTTGGTGATCACAAATGCCACGTATAAACCTTTTCACGACTACTATTTGATAACGGATGCTTGGCATACATTTCTACGTTATATATACATCAGTTCAAATATGAAAACGTCATTACATAATTTAAGAAAAAGCACAAATTAAAAATTGACAAGATACTTGAAAATGCATTTTACAATGATTAACAACAATCACTACGTCTTAAAAGAAAACCAGTGGCAAATCAGTCTTCTGTAAGTAGCCTCTACTGATGACTATCTAAAATATTATTAATGAATGAGGAAATTTTGAAGAAACCTAAGCTAAAAGAAATCTACTATGGTAGTACTGCCGTAGAATCCAAAAAATCAATAATAACGCAATTAGCTCCGCTTATCTAAATTCTGGAAGACTAATGGGACCAAACATACGTAAATGGCATTACGCAACTATGCGGGGCCCATCAACCTAAATCAACACAATTTAAAATCTAATTCAAGGAAAGAGAAATAATCATCTGTAATGTGTGTTGCAATAAATTATAAATTACTACACCAAAATAATCAATTCATTATGTAAAATACATTAAAAGATAAAAGATATTAGTAGTTACGTCGAAAATTCAAAGTCAAATATTTCCAATCGCAATGAAAAGACTTAAACTGCATCGAAACATTAACATCACATAAAGGAAAACCCTGGAGATGGAATGACGACTGAATCATATTAGACTTAGAGAATGATATGTGTAGATCAGTGGCACCTCTGCGTCGTAGGAATTCGCTGTGGAACACTCAAACTTGTCATTGATGAGATTACCGCATTCTAGCAGAAACACCAAGTAGTATAGGTAGGCCGAACTTGATTCTCATTCCTTACAGTGGCGACTCTGGCGCACCAAGCTCATTGTCCAAGTGACGTCGTCATTTTTATCAGTGACGTTATCACTGTGATCTGTGAATCATCATTCCAATCAGTGGGAAGCCGAAGCCCCAGGCTTTCACCTTCCCTCTCATTATTTCAAGCCAATCATAATGTAGTGTTAAAAATCCAAGGTAAGTGAAACAGTCCAGTTGTGTTAAGAGGAAATCAAAAACTATGTCCTCCAACCAATCATTGTGTAATACTCCACATCTCTAGCCAATCAGAAGTATTAAAAATCATATGGTGTAAATAGCATAGTTGTGTTAGTGAAAAAAAAAATGTCCTCCTCCTCCTCGTTATCTCCAGCCAATCACAGTACAGTATTAAAAATGCAATATGATGGAAACAGACAAATTGTATGATTTGTACCCTCTTTCTCTCTTCTTTCGAGCCAATCAGAGCATAGTATCACAAAGTAGCTAAATTCTGTTGAAGGGAGATTAAAAACCCTCTCACTCTCCCCTTATCTCCAGCCCAATTATGGTGCAGTATTTAAATTCCAAGATCGGGGAAATAGCACAACTGTGTTAGAGGAAATATTAAAAACCCAACCAGTCAGGGTGTCGTATTGATATGGTACGTAAAAATGGTGTCAAATGACGTAATTTCTGATGTACATAACAAGTACGACCATTCCTCTCTCTTCCCGTCTTTATCCCCAGCCAGTCATAACACAGAGTAAACAAACGCAAGATGATGAAAAGAGACCAGTTGTGTACTCTATACCTCACCCCTGCTCTTTCCAACCAATCAGAAAGTAGTAGTAGACAATGGCGCCAGATGTACAGTAAAAAATTAGATAACCTGAACTTGAAAGTCAAAGATATGCATTGTAGAATGGTGCACAATCACTGCTTAGTGTTCCATCTCCATCTTTTCTCCCACAGTCAGAGACTAGCATAAAAATGAAGCAGCCAGTTACAAAAATACTCCAACTACGGCTGCTCTCTAAAGTATCAGAATGACCCGAACTATTTATAAAAAATAAATTCATCACACACCTCCCTCTCCTCGTCTCCAATCAGAGCCTAGTATTAAAATGAAAGAACCAATTACAGTGTTGTCTCATCTGGGCTGTGCTCAAAAGTAACGATATATTTATCGAAAAATACGTCAACGTATCTGAAATGCGTAAAAAAGACGACGAACTATGTTTTCTTTGCTGAGTTCTGAAAAATCGTTTATGGACTGACTCACCTGCCACACACATCCTTAGATTTAATTTGAAGCTATTTATCATTCGCTACTGAATACTGGAAAGAGTGTATAAATAAATAAATAAAAACCAATTTTTTTATAAAATATAAATAACGAATTAGGAGAATGTTGTTGCTGAGCATGAGTTTTACGTTAAATTTGTTCCTAAATCCATCAAACGCAAAGTAAAATGAGCTGCTGTTTTCTAGTCAGTTGCTTACAGATACCAGCTGATGGCTTCACTATTTAAAAGCGTCACATGTTTGGTCTAGATACTATGAGCTGCTGTAGCTGTCACCAACACGAACATGTTTTTGTACTGTCAACAAAGTTTAGAATTCGATCTATGGACCACACTTCGTGTAAGACACAACAGATCCTTAAAACAAGCAAATTATGTCGGCAATGCAAAAATTGCGATATTTATGTCGATTATCACCGTGTTTAGTTTCTACACAAATCTACGAATAAAACACGATAGTGACCTCTAAAGTATGTTTCAAGGGAGGGGAGAGTGAGCATAAAGCATCACTAGAAAAATATGCCAATTATTGCAAGTGATTGGGACCTAGTTCGGGTTAAGTACATAACGTTATAAGGTTCAAATCCAGTATGTTATCTCGTCTATGACGCTTGTCAAATGTCACAATATTCTAAAATGCTTCAGCAATGCAAGAAAATGCAACGTTGCAACGATATCTAAACATGTTAAGTGTATTGAATCTGATAATGTACTCTGTCATCATCTAACTTATTTTTCATCACCAGTTTGGGAGGAGGGCAAAGATAATGTACCACAAGAAAAAGTTCAATCCATTTCATGTATTATACAAACTATTGCTGCATGCCTAACTATGTCTCGGTAAAAACCTGTAATTAAATAAACCAGCATCTAATAAAAGTACCATTACACACACACACGATTTTTGGGGAAGGAAGGAAGAAGATGTTCGATTTTAGTAGAAAATAAGACGTTTTATTGTGATATATCACTTACCAGTAACTGTAGAACGACATGCATTGTTTGTACACACACTCACATAAGATGGCGAAAGACGGTAGCAGTGAGAGATGTAACATCTCCAAAGACAATGACAGAATTGATATCTCGGAAGTAAATTTAATTATTTTTTTATTTATGGTGTTATATGTGTGATGTCTTACACTTTACACTTTTTTGTATTACTTATTAAAGTACTCAGAGCCTGCAAATTTTCACTATTGATAATTTTTTTTAGGTTAAGTGGTAGTAGGAAGAGTTACACACGTGTGTCATACTCAATCTTGCTAGTATAAAAAAGTGACGTTCTTTTAAAAAATGGTTATTTATTTTTCACAGTTAACAAAGCACAAAAACGTATACTAACTGCTATATTCGCTCCGATCATTGCACCATGGAGACTGAAGACATGGAAGACATTAGTTTCCATGTTTACAGCGCATACAACGAGAATATGCCGGCAAGCCGTACTGCGTGGGCGTGCAACAAGCAGGAGGCACGTTCGCTGTTCACTACTTTTCCTGGACGGCACCGACTCATCACGCTAAATTCTGACCGATTGCTATTCGACTTGACTATGCCCGGAACTTTGCTGTGGGTCCTTCAGTGGTGCCAAAGATGACGTGGAAACAGACAATTCAATGCTTCACTTTTAAGTACACAACAGTCACACGGTTTCATTTACTAAGTGATAACTTTTACACATTAACTATGCTAACGTGATCTAATTCAGAAACTATGCTGTGCACTTTCTTCACGGTATTAGTGAATACTCTGTGCTTGACAGCTGTGCTAGTGACTCTTACCTACGTCCAGGTACCTCATATATTCAAACTTTTGTTAACTCAGGTTACGAATCTTATTTCTCTTAAGAATAATCATTTGTACTTTGTCATAATAAAGAAGTTGTTTATTTTACTCTTGTATCTTTGAAATTTGTCGCGAGTTCTTCATCAATAATCCATTTTATATATCAAAAATTTTCTTTGATACCGAATTTATTATAACTAATACGCTCTTACAGTAGCTAAATCAGAATTCTGACACACAGTATACAGGGAAAGTGAAGGTGCACATTTAACGCAAACAACGATGTGTCTGCACAGAAAGAATAGCACTACTTTCTTGGAGAAAAATTTCCACTCGGGTGAACACTCTCAAAAGCCCTTTACAGTCACTTGCTGTTCAGATGGCGACGCATCTACTACTTTCGGGTTAACATTTATTATAACTTCCCGAAAATTTAGAGGAAGTTCAATATTGTCTGCATGCTTTGCTGTAATAAACACGCCTTTGTTCTGACATGTAGTGCCTACAAAATCTTTACCCTTCAAACGGATCCAACCTAACGCTTGGGAAACCACAGAGGATGGATCGTCCGATTTCCCCCAATATTTCAACCCTTCACCACAGTGGAAACACACGTTTTGATATTCGTTACCAGTGTCAAAGAATCCAACTTCACTGAGTTTGTATGGACGCTGCTTAAGAGTTAATGAATCACTAAATGGTGTTAGTCTCATCTCATGTGTGTTGTATTTAGGATGAGCTTACCTTGCGTTTCACGCATCATGCATTGAACAGCGCAACGGTGTTGGATCAGGAGATGAATGTGGGCATTATTTTCTTTGTAAATGAGGATGTCTCTCAAATCATTTGTTGAACTGCACAACCGTGAGATGAATGCTTAATTTTGTAGTCAGTTACAAATAAGTATTTCCCCATAACCCATGTAAACGAAGTGAATCGAAGTTGACATCGTTATACTATTACACCAAGTAAACTTTATTTGTAATTTAACTTCATTCCATCTCCATCTTTGCGGACTGTACAGGCACCTTTCATAAAATGGGTCCGTAGGAGTACATAGATGAGGAAATCATCTCTGGCACTAGGATTGCAGGTAGAATTGAAGAGGAGGAGTAGTTTTACAGCTCGTTTCCTACTGTAGGTCATGGAAAACGGTCGATTCTGGACATCCTCCATTTGCCATCCCTGTCGCTGCCTCCGCTGCTGTACTCGTCCTCCACCCTGCTAAGCCCGGACCCACTCCTTGTTTCAGAGCCGACTGTGTCGAACCAGACTGGTGTGTGCGTTTCTCTTTAACTCCTCCTCTTTTACATTTATTAGTTGCAGACTTGTTCTCTGATCCTGTACTTCCACTGTCACCTCGACAGCCCAAGGATAAATCATATGATCCCCTTAATAGCCCACGAACTTCTAGAGCCTCTGTAACATCCTCAAAACTTTCTCCTCACTCCCCTATGAAAGGCTTCGGCATTGCTGGTCCCTTTGGAACTACATGACTCGAGATCGATGCGCGAAACACAGTAACAGTCTTGTCGTGGCAACAGGAGTACGTGTTTGGGGGTCTTTGTGGTTGTGTACGTAGATACATACATATACATACATTAACCCTTGTTCCATAGATCATGAATACGACATTTCGTAATGGTGTGGAACGTGTCACTTTAACATAAGTTTTCTAAATAATTAAAATACATTTTTCTTTCTTTTCTTTTTATTTTAAAATTTTTTTTTTACAATTTCTACTTAACACTAAGAATTCATCTATTGAGTAGAAGGAGTTGCCATTCAGAAATTCATTTAATTTGCTTTTAAATGTTGCTCTGCTATCTGTCAGAGTTTTAATACTATTTGGCAAATGACCAAAGACTTTTGTGGCAGCATAATTCACCCCTTTCTGTGCCAAAGTGAGATTTAATGCAGAATAGTGAAGATCATCCTCTCTTTTAGTGTTGTAGCTGTGCACTTCGCTATTGTTTTTGAATTGGGATGGATTATTAATGACAAATTTCATAAGTGAATATATGGATTGCGAAAGTACTGTGAATATCCCGAGTTCCTTAAATAAATGTCTGCAACGTGATCTTGGGTGGGCTCCAGCTATTATTCTGATTACATGCTCTTGTGCGATGAATACTTTCTCTTTTAATGACGAATTGCCCCAAAATATGATGCCATATGAAAGCAGGGAAAGAAAATAGGAATAGTAGGCTAATTTACTGATATATTTATCACCAAAATTTGCAATAACCCTAATGTGCATGTGAATGTGAACACTACCGCTGGAAAAAGAGCTAGCGCTCGAAAGCTAGTGTGAATACTGTTTTCTGTTGCGTGTTACAGCGCTTCACACATTGATCCACTTTACGAATTGCTCTAAACAAAGAATTATTTTGATATTTATTGAATTTAAAAAAATGGAATTGTCTCTGTGTTGCACCAAACAATTCTTCGTTTATTAATATGATGTCAAGTGAATAAACAAGTAACTAAAGAAACAACAACTATTAGCACTTTTCAGATTATTGAATATTATGAGGAGTCTGACAATTAAAAAAATGATACCCTAATAAAAGTCATAGTTGTGGAAGTTTAATAAGTTCATTTCGCTTCTCCTTCTGATGAACTACATGTACCATATGTCACAGCCATGTCACAGTCGAATTTCCTATAAAATTCCATGTCTAAGGCTGGCACATACTTCGGGGTAAGCTTCCTGATGTCTCCATACTTCTCATGTTTAATTGGCACAGGAGGTTTAGAAAACTTTTTCTCTGGAAAAGTCAACGCGGGTGAGGCTTCCTGAATGACGTAATCATAGTACTTAAATTATGATAATGATGCACTACGGGAATTGCATGCTTGCGTTCAGTCGAGGTTTTAAGAACCTTTACTTTGAAACAGTAAACTTCTCATTATCAGCACTCATAATGTGTGACCGAGAGAGTTTTTTTGAGGGGGACAAGAAGTCTTAAAGTAAATCCTGTGTAATTGCTGTGTAGTTGCCGTATTACATAAATTCAGTAAATATGGCATTCTGTACATTGAGATGTCACTGCAGAAATACCTGTGTTGTGTTCTAAATCCTCATGCTAGAACCTGACAACCGTTTGGTGTGATGACAAGGCAAATCTCAGAAATGTCTGGTTCTTGTCCCAAACGACCAATGTCGAAAAGTTCATTTCCGTATGATTTCTACACTCCTGGAAATTGAAATAAGAACACCGTGAATTCATTGTCCCAGGAAGGGGAAACTTTATTGACACATTCCTGGGGTCAGATACATCACATGATCACACTGACAGAACCACAGGCACATAGACACAGGCAACAGAGCATGCACAATGTCGGCACTAGTACACTGTATATCCACCTTTCGCAGCAATGCAGGCTGCTATTCTCCCATGGAGACGATCGTAGAGATGCTGGATGTAGTCCTGTGGAACGGCTTGCCATGCCATTTCCACCTGGCGCCTCAGTTGGACCAGCGTTCGTGCTGGACGTGCAGACCGCGTGAGACGACGCTTCATCCAGTCCCAAACATGCTCAATGGGGGACAGATCCGGAGATCTTGCTGGCCAGGGTAGTTGACGTACACCTTCTAGAGCACGTTGGGTTGCACGGGATACATGCGGACGTGCATTGTCCTGTTGGAACAGCAAGTTCCCTTGCCGGTCTAGGAATGGTAGAACGATGGGTTCGATGACGGTTTGGATGTACCGTGGACTATTCAGTGTCCCCTCGACGATCACCAGTGGTGTACGGCCAGTGTAGGAGAGCGCTCCCCACACCATGATGCCGGGTGTTGGCCCTGTGTGCCTCGGTCGTATGCAGTCCTGATTGTGGCGCTCACCTGCACGGCGCCAAACACGCATACGACCATCATTGGCACCAAGGCAGAAGCGACTCTCATCGCTGAAGACGACACGTCTCCATTCGTCCCTCCATTCACGCCTGTCGCGACACCACTGGAGGCGGGCTGCACGATGTTGGGGCGTGAGCGGAAGACGGCCTAACGGTGTGCGGGACCGTAGCCGAGCTTCATGGAGACGGTTGCGAATGGTCCTCGCCGATACCCCAGGAGCAACAGTGTCCCTAATTTGCTGGGAAGTGGCGGTGCGGTCCCCTACGGCACTGCGTAGGATCCTACGGTCTTGGCGTGCATCCGTGCGTCGCTGCGGTCCGGTCCCAGGTCGACGGGCACGTGCACCTTCCGCCGACCACTGGCGACAACATCGATGTACTGTGGAGACCTCACGCCCCACGTGTTGAGCAATTCGGCGGTACGTCAAACCGGCCTCCCGCATGCCCACTATACGCCCTCGCTCAAAGTCCGTCAACTGCACATACGGTTCACGTCCACGCTGTCGCGGCATGCTACCAGTGTTAAAGACTGCGATGGAGCTCCGTATGCCACGGCAAACTGGCTGACACTGACGGCGGCGGTGCACAAATGCTGCGCAGCTAGCGCCATTCGACGGCCAACATCGCGGTTCCTGGTGTGTCCGCTGTGCCGTGCGTGTGATCATTGCTTGTACAGCCCTCTCGCATTGTCCGGAGCAAGTATGGTGGGTCTGACACACCGGTGTCAATGTGTTCTTTTTTCCATTTCCAGGAGTGTAAATTGATCCCATGGACAAGTCTCATTCTCGGACCATACGATAGATCAGTTTTCGAACTATGCGATAATTGCAAAATCTAATTTTCAGCCTAAAGTGGACAGATCTAATTATGACAACATGCCTTGAATTTGTTTTTCATTCTATTGTAAAGTATAACACCACTACGACGTATTCAGCGCAGAGGACAGATTTAATTGAGATATTGTATTAGTGGTTGTGTAGTATGTGCAGGTTCTCTGTCATATCGGGAGTAAATTACCCCCCTAGTTGCCATGCGAACATTTTCCTAGTGCTCTGGCAACTAGTTTTACATGAATCGCAGATAATGTACTCTGTTAGCCCGAATGTTTGTAATAACTCGGGCATTTAGTTTTTTTGTCAATAATACATAAACTAAACACAAACTGAGAATGAAGCTGAAGAGAATGGTCAACAACAGAGCTAGGATTTTCATCTATGCTAATGTGAGAGTGGTTGCTGTTTTTGATTTTGTCACAAGTAAACGGCTGTTCATCAGTAACCATTGTTTATGAAAATAAGTCTTCATTAGAAATACTCTTTAACAAATCCATACCACTTGAAATTATCTTCATAAGACATTGTACCCGCTGATGGCCGCACGGATACTCATCCCGCACCACAATCGTGTGTGTGTGTGTGCAACAAAATTTTTTACAGTTGCTCGTCGAGCTGTGTTTAATTTCTCGAAGACTATTATGTTTTTTATACATTTCAGTTAATTTAGTTAGTAACATCCTGACGTTACGATACTACGTGTATACTCTCATGAGAACCACATCCGTGAAGTACGTCGAATACTCCAGCACACGTTCTTCCACGGGACATTTTTCATGCAGTAAATCTTCGTTGATATTCTGGACCAGAAGCCGTCACATTTCCATGTAAAACAGCCGCGTCAGCATTCTCTGCACGTCTAAATACATGTGGCCTCGTACTACAGTACACGAACTGTACCAGTAAATTGCTGCAAACTTTACATCTCAGACGAGCTAGAACTATAAAGCACATCACACAATCCCTTTACACAAGCGGTTAGCGCACCTCGGTGCATTCAGGTGACCAACATAATACGTCAAAGTTTCATTAAACATTCATACGACGTCCGCGTCATTATAACTTCTAGTGGAACAGTCCTTGCGGCAATAATCGCGGCTATTAAGTACAGTAGATGCTGCAGCGGCAAAGCAAATCGTACTCAAACGTTGCTACAAGAGACTGTAGGTTGCCGACGTGCTCTGCAATATCACTAAGCACCTTTCTGGCAAAACCGCTTAGAATTTCGATTTCACACGCACCAACACTTTGAATTTTCTCACTCACCAATCAGGAAAATCCAGCCAAAGTGCAAGCATACTGTTAGGTTCTATGTACGTATATTTTGCAGTAGGCAGCTAGTTTAAATCAGTGCTACTACGGAATACGACGACTGTTGTTAAATGAATTATACAGTAGTGTAAAGGCATAACGAACTTGTTAATATACAAAGAAGCCGCACGATGCTAACCATGTTTTGTGGATGAGGAGTGATGAAGCACAGATATCTCTATTTGTCAATGTAGCTGTAATGTTAAACGTTTTCTTGCGTGTAATACGGGATTATTTTCGTGGTACTGTAGCTTTTTACAATCACGCAGACACGAGAAGAGTAAGTGGAAAGTTAACTTTTTTGACCAGAGGAGCAATGTGGGTATTAAAATCAGCTTCTTGTGTGGAGGCCTCTATTCAGATGAAACCTATTTTTCATGAATATTTAAACAATTTAGTGATTAGAATCCTATGATAGGTGTCCTCCATCAAATCTGGAATCGAGAGCAGATTATTCACAGTTAATTTATCTGCAAATCAACTGACAGGAAAATTTAATTTATTGGCGGCTGTTTCAACATTCCTTTCCCCCTCATTCTAAGATATGTGTTATGGCCATTCCGAGCGTGGACTTCGCGGTCTGTGACGTTAATGTGGTGTTTCCAACCACTAACATTTTAACCGTAATTTTTCCAACCCTTTTAGCAATAAGAACGTCCTTTGCCACTTTATCCGGACATAGGATTGGCCATGCACATAGTGCCTAGACATGTTTACTTGTTTATTTTTATTTATTTTTACCTTTATTTCCTACAACATGACTGTAGAAAATGATTAATTGTCCTATTTCATTTATTTTACTTTCACACTAAATTTTTTTATAAGTCGCCTGAGTCGTTATATATTATTATATTGGCTTTTAACTTTTTCAGTATTTATGTACCTGTTTTCTCCTTTTTTTGAAAAGGCAGGCTTATGGAATCTTCTTTAACTTCAAACACCATTTACTGCTTCCGTCTTGTGCTTAATTATCAGAAATTAGACGTTCGGATTTTTTAATTTTCGAGGAGTTTAGTTTCGTAAGCCCACATTCGACAACGGTCGTGGTCCTGTGCCGCTAGTTAAAAATATTCCACATTTCACTTTGTTTAGTAGGATTTTCCATGCACTGATCGAGCATATAACCTGCGAATTACGTGACCTTTCTTCCTCTATTATTACTATTCAGGCTTTAGAAACATAGCAGCATACATGCGGCAGAACAATCGAACCTTTTCTCTATCCCTATATTCCTCTGTCACTCGCAGTTCTAATAATTTGGTTGAAGTAAAAACCGCTGCCGGAAAGGTATGTTCCATGGAGCACAGTTTTCGCTTTAATTGTAGCCACTTAAAGGTCTGACACTGCAGTTTTCGGTGACTGTACAGACACCTTATTTTACAATCCGGAAAAAGAAGTTTTTCATATGCCTAAGAATTTTTATGTGAATACTCTTAAAGCTTTTTAAATGTAACAGACGTTATTAACATTATATATCTTCATTGCGTATGTCTACACATTTGCAGCCTGCTGCCGCTAGAGAGCTCTGAATTCTAGCATGCAACATGGCGGTGTGTAACGTAACTCTGTCGGTGCGTGAGAAACAGCGGGTTGTAATCGAATTTCAAATCCGAAAAGTTCGTCCACACATGGAGCATCCTTTCCTTCAGCATGACAATGCCAGACCACAAATGAGATCTCCGACGTCCGCAACAATCCGACGCCTTGTGCTCACTTTGATTAGATTAGATTCAGTTTTCGTTCTATAGATTCCAAAAATAGATGATTCTCATGGGTGTGGAATATGTCAGAAAATATAACATAAGAAACAAAAACATTTGAATATAATATTCACTATCTCGATCTTTTATCAGGAGATTGTCAGAACAGAATACATTACAGTAAACTGGAACTACTAATATTTACAGAATTAATACACTGTAAGAATGAAACATAATTACGTAATTTTAATAAACTTGTCTTACACAAAATACCTAATCTTGACTGTTGTGACCAAGTGCTGTCAAACCTGAAATCTAACAGACATTTTTACATAACGGCTTAACAATACCTGCCAAGATATTCATCTACAGAGTAAGAGGAATTGCCTATCAAAAAGTCTCCAATCTCAGTTGAAACCGTGTTTTACCTGAAACCAAGTTTTTAATGGTTGCTGGCAATTTATTGAAAATGTGTGTTCCTGAATACTGGACCCCTTTTTGGACCAAGGTAAATTATTTTAGGTCTTTATATACAGATTGTTCGTATCCCTAGTACCGATACTATGTACTGAGCTATTGGTTGGAGATAGAGATCTATTACTTGCAACAAATGTCATTAAGGAATAAAATGACTGAGCAGTGGTTAGACTATAAAGTTCCTTGAACAGGTTTCTACATGATGTTCTTGAATTTACATCACAAATGATTCTTATTACACGCTTTTGAACTCTAAAAAATTTTGCTCTGTTTGATGAGTTATCCCATAATATGATCCAGTATGACATAGAATGGAAGTAAGCGACGTATGCAAGTTTTTTTATATTTATATCTCCTAGATGTGACATCAATCTCACTGCAAATACAGATTTGTTTAGGTGCTTCAGCAGTTCTGTGGTATGACGTTCCCAACAGAATTTATTATCGAATTGTTATCCCAGAAGTTTAACACTGTCAACCTCTTCGATCTGCATGTCTTCATATGTTATACAAATGCTGGAAAGAAATCTCTTACAGGTTATGAACTGCATATAGTGGGTCTTTTCAAAGTTTAATGACGGTCAATTAGCTCTAAACCATTTATTAATGTCAGTGAAGATTTGATTAAAAGCCATTTCTAAATCTGTCACTGATCATCGTCAATGCACTCCCGCCTTGGCCCCATCCGATTTTCATTCATTTCCAAAACTTAAAGAATACCTTCAAGGACTTCACTTTGATAACGGTGAAGCGTCACAAGCTGGGGTGAGGTTGTGGGTCCGTCAAGAAAGTCAAACATTATACAGGGACAGTATCAACAAATTGGTCTCTTGTTGCGAGAAATGTGTTCGTCGCCAGGGTGACTTGGTTGTGAAATAAATATGTAGACGTGAATAATGGAGAAATAAAATTTTAATGAAGTTTGTTTTATTTAAAAAGCTTAATGAGTTTTCACATAAAAAGTTCAGAGGAATTACTTCTCAGCACGCCATCGTATTTTGAGTTTTGTCTGGCAATACAGTAAATAAAACACGAAATACACTCCTGGAAATGGAAAAAAGAACACATTGACACCGGTGTGTCAGACCCACCATACTTGCTCCGGACACTGCGAGAGGGCTGTACAAGCAATGATCACACGCACGGCACAGCGGACACACCAGGAACCGCGGTGTTGGCCGTCGAATGGCGCTAGCTGCGCAGCATTTGTGCACCGCCGCCGTCAGTGTCAGCCAGTTTGCCGTGGCATACGGAGCTCCATCGCAGTCTTTAACACTGGTAGCATGCCGCGACAGCGTGGACGTGAACCGTATGTGCAGTTGACGGACTTTGAGCGAGGGCGTATAGTGGGCATGCGGGAGGCCGGTTGGACGTACCGCCGAATTGCTCAACACGTGGGGCGTGAGGTCTCCACAGTACATCGATGTTGTCGCCAGTGGTCGGCGGAAGGTGCACGTGCCCGTCGACCTGGGACCGGACCGCAGCGACGCACGGATGCACGCCAAGACCGTAGGATCCTACGCAGTGCCGTAGGGGACCGCACCGCCACTTCCCAGCAAATTAGGGACACTGTTGCTCCTGGGGTATCGGCGAGGACCATTCGCAACCGTCTCCATGAAGCTGGGCTACGGTCCCGCACACCGTTAGGCCGTCTTCCGCTCACGCCCCAACATCGTGCAGCCCGCCTCCAGTGGTGTCGCGACAGGCGTGAATGGAGGGACGAATGGAGACGTGTCGTCTTCAGCGATGAGAGTCGCTTCTGCCTTGGTGCCAATGATGGTCGTATGTGTGTTTGGCGCCGTGCAGGTGAGCGCCACAATCAGGACTGCATACGACCGAGGCACACAGGGCCAACACCCGGCATCATGGTGTGGGGAGCGATCTCCTACACTGGCCGTACACCACTGGTGATCGTCGAGGGGACACTGAATAGCGCACGGTACATCCAAACCGTCATCGAACCCATCGTTCTACCATTCCTAGACCGGCAAGGGAACTTGCTGTTCCAACAGGACAATGCACGTCCGCATGTATCCCGTGCCACCCAACGTGCTCTAGAAGGTGTAAGTCAACTACCCTGGCCAGCAAGATCTCCGGATCTGTTCCCCATTGAGCATGTTTGGGACTGGATGAAGCGTTGTCTCACGCGGTCTGCACGTCCAGCACGAACGCTGGTCCAACTGAGGCGCCAGGTGGAAATGGCATGGCAAGCCGTTCCACAGGACTACATCCAGCATCTCTACGATCGTCTCCATGGGAGAATAGCAGCCTGCATTGCTGCGAAAGGTGGATATACAGTGTACTAGTGCCGACATTGTGCATGCTCTGTTGCCTGTGTCTATGTGCCTGTGGTTCTGTCAGTGTGATCATGTGATGTATCTGACCCCAGGAATGTGTCAATAAAGTTTCCCCTTCCTGGGACAATGGATTCACGGTGTTCTTATTTCAATTTCCAGGAGTGTACATTCCTCTTTTCATCTGTGCTTCTGATGTCAAAGTGTATTTTGTACACATATTTGAATTATTGTGAACAGTTGTCAAATGTCTCGTGGGTAGAAACAGATCGATTTTCACACAGTATTTTTTTCCACTTTTTCAAAACGAACTACCGGATTTTTGTCAAGAAAAAATTACCGTAATTTTTTTTTAAAAAAGAGCTTTAACGCCTAACTTCCGTTATTTTGAAAATGCCTTCTCTCAGTTGAATCTCCGAACTAGAACCAGGGCTCTGATTCGTTCCAGTAGCTACTCCTCTTCCTCTGCACTATCTAGTTTTGGTGTTATTACAATTGAGTATAAATCTTTATCTTCCTGATCTTGAAATTCTTCTTTAACAGTTTGGAAGACAGCCACTGTCTTTTCTTCAAGGAATCTCTTCCTGCAGTTATGGATTCGTTTTTCGATCTGAAAATCTGTTTCATTAGTTGGGCAAGAATACTGCTGTTCAGACATAATTCTACTATTTTCAATTTTTAAACATCTTCTGTGCACCTAGTAGCGGTAACCATGCTTGAGAAGATAATGTTTTCCTCTCATTGTTGTAATTATTTCCGTTTGTCGCAGTGTGTAGAACTCTAGAAGCATGAGAAAGCGCACGGAAACGAAGGTTGTCTGCGAGGAAACTATCTGACTCGTGGCGACAGCACATCGAGTTGCGCAAATCAGCAGTGGGGGAGGCTGTGGTCGGAAGTACCAAGATGCAAAACAGGTTGGTCGGAAGTACCATAGTGTCTGTGGCACCTACAATAGAATCGGGTACGCCACACTCGTATGCCCGCGTAGCCCTGAGATGTATGCGGGAGAACAAAAAAATATACAGGCAGATAACGAGTATAGCATTTCCTCCATCTTAGATTACAGTGATATGGTAGGGAATGGAGTGCAACGTGATTCCATAAACCAAGCACAGATCCAGGCTGAGTTGATGCCAGTCATGTTCTAATCCCGAAAAGATGGTAATAATGATGGTGGTGGAGGAGAAGGAGTAGGATTAGCAGCAAAGGCGGAGGAGATTGAGAAGGAAATGAAGAAAACTTACAGGAAACTGTAAACTGTCACAGAAGAGTGAGAGTAGGGGCTCATTAGCATTCGGTGGGGTCCAACACGGCCGTCAAACTTACAAAAGCTGAAAAACTTTAAAATTTCTAACAGGAAATTATAATGGAAAGAAGGGAACGAAAGATACGTAAGTAATGATGATGATGAAGAAGATGATGATTAGAGGATATTTCTGCGTTGTTCTTTTGGGCAAACTTAAGACGTACTCATAAGGTAAAACTGCCTACGATGTCAGTACATAAAAGATTAGCTGAAGATCCAAGGGCAGTGGAAAAAAGATTAAAAGATTGCGACAGATATATGTTGTTAAAACGTCTGGTGGAGAGGGCCACGATAGTTGGAGAGATGGGCCGTTACGAAATTCCAGTGGCAGGAACAGTAATACTGATACCTTAGCGTTCTGTGCTCTGCAAGCTTCCCTACAACAGAGCAGGTTGTTGCATTCCAACGCCTGGGGTAGCGCTTTTCAATTGTATGTTACGGAGTCGTACTTTTTGTTACAACAACGCCGATCAGACGAGTACATCTGGGCCACTGGAACAACAAAAGATCATTTCCAATCGGAATTTGTCGCTTGTCACTCGGCGTTAGACCCGTCCTGTCTCGATATCAGACTGGGCTTTTGACATACCTACCGCTGGTGTCACGCTTCGCTTTAACTTTGTTCCTGACTTCAACTGCAGCCTCGTCACTTCTGCAGTCTCCACACCTGACGGCGGCCTCCACGGATGCTGCTAGTTGCAGTCACGGGCCTTCTAATGCTTGATACTCTCTGGCGCTGATCTGGACCACCCCTTTAGGGCCGACAAGCGCACACCAGCGCCCAGCACTCCATCGCCTCCAGAAACCCTGCATCTGATGAGAGCAGTACCGAGCCCAGCTAGCTATCTCCTGGGCTATTGACAACACCTGCTGGTGGCCACCTCTGTTCTGTGGGGCTGTGTGGACACAGCGTTCCTCATCAAGGGCACCCAGACAGCTGCTTTCAGCGTTGCAGTCGATGCATAACCACCGATCAATAGTTCCCGACATTCGGCGCTGGCCGACTTCGATATATAGGACGCTCTGCCAGTAACAGCTGTTTATCTTCTTAAGAACGTTCTCTGGCTTCGCTGTCACTACGGACATGGCATTACCCATTCTCTGAGGTCTCACGTACTCAGCCTCCCGACGGTCAGGTGGCTTTAAGGGTGTCCATGGATGACTATGTAGCAGTCAGCAACGCGACCAGCTCCAATTTTTTGTCAGAAAGAGGTTGGCAAAGTTGCTATGGAGCAGGCTGCCCTGTGCTCAGAATCGCACAATGTGGTGTGTTGGGTATGCCAGAGGGAAGTGTTTTTTTGAGGCAGTGCAAGGAGAGTGCTTGGTTGAGATGAGGAAGACCGTGGGTGACAGGGAAGTATAAGTCATTGTATACAGTAGACAACTGTAGACGTATTTTGTTTTGAATAATGCTGTTATGTAAATTAGGGATCTTGGAGTTCTCCAAGGTTCTACGACAGTACGTGTGGGGTTTGGTGTCACCAGTGTGCCTGAATTGTATTCCGAGCTTTGCAGTTCTGTTTCAGTTTCTGCATAGCACACCTACTGTTTATTCTATTTCCTAGTAAGGTGATTATAATCCGTAGTATACCGCTGATGAAGTGAAAGGTAGATCAGTGCTGTGAAAATCTCTTATGGTTTCGGTCTTTGCAGTTGCATCATGTGATACTGGCGGCAAGCAACGTAACAAGGGGCTGGGATACGATGGATGCGAGATGGTCATTAACGTGCCATTACATTCCAGAATTCGAATGAAGAACAGCTGCCAACATGAGTAATGAAGAAGTAGATATCCTCGGAGTAGTGAAGCAACTTAAATAACTTAACGAAATCAAGGCAAGCCAGGCTAGCCGCCTCCTGGGCTGCCAAACTTGCTGCAGTCCATCTCTCCGCTACAGTGCTGTTCTGACTCCGTCTACCTCAGCAACCGGAGGCGACCGTCTGCTGCCAGTAATGTAGTCAAGATATACCACTGCCTCAGTGGTTCCTGGTCTCAGGCACTATCCGACTTTGATATTAGAATGCGCTGCAGATAAAAGGTTTTCATCGACTGAGAGCATTGTCAGGTTTCACTGTCGCCACAGACCCAGCATTATCCATTCCCTGAGGTCAAACCATACTTGATATCCTGACGGCCAGGAGGCCATTGAGTTATCCTTGAGTGACCATGTAGTGGTCAGCAGTCTGGACCACTGCAGTGTGGTTGTCTGATCACCACACAAAAAAGGATGAGCCAACTACTATCATAACAGTCAACCTAAGACCTTAGGCTGGAGTCTGAACACTGCATAAAAGTCTAAAAGCTTTGTAACACAATCCTTAGCTAAAACAGAGGGCAGGTCCCCACTTACATCAGCCACCGTCCTCGCGTCCAGGTGTATAGTGACCTCTAACAAAACGTCGATTATGCTGAGTCGTGCGCCACGCGTGTCACAAACTGGAAAATCTGCTCGATGGAGTAGGAAACCATGTGTTAATGTATAGTATCTTATATAGAGACAGATAATAGTGATTTCATCCCACTAGAGTGAGCGGTAAGAGCCACACAATGGCCGGATAGTTGACTTCGCAGCATGCAACTTATTGTGCCTCGTGCTTCGCCATTCTCATTCCACAGTTACATGACTTTTTGACTCAACAGCGAGATGGCGGGTTGAAGGAATAGAGAAGGCAGGGTCGGAACAGCCCGCATAACGTTTGGAGCAAATTTTTGAGGTCTCAGTGATGAAAAAGGTTTTAAAAAATTAGGAACCGTTTTGTTCAAACATTTTTATAATACAATTTGCGAATGAAGATAAGATAAAATAAAATCTTTCGTTTGTTATATTAGTAAACCAATGGAATATCTTTAAGTCCGTTCTGCCCCATACACGGGGCGGAATAGACCCCGTTTCCCGGTTTTTAATTTTTTTTTATATATTGCTTCGATGATACATCTTACAAGTAAGTTGGGCTTCATCGTTCTTACTATCTATGCCACCACACGAGTTGTGAGCCCATTGTTTGCACTTCTGATATGCAATCCAATCCTTAGTTAAAGTGTAATGTAATCCCTTGCAATATATACATGCTGCATCTTCGTCGTCTTCGGATATTTCATTTTCTTTTTCTTTTTCTTTTATCATCTTATTCTTTGACTGAAGACCTTTTCCTTTAACTTCTTCTTTTCTTCTCGAGCTAGCAGCCTGATTTTTGTTCTGTTCTGTTTACCTTCGGGACATTTTTTGACCGTTTCTTGTAGCTCATTCTTGTAGGGAGATGATGTGAGAATAGCGGTTTTACCTCTCACCTTGTCACTCGTATCTGTGCTGGTGTAGATCTGGGTCTTGGTGTAATAAGCTTGATCCGGTGGCGTTATTGATGGCTGCATTAGGAGTATCAGGCTTCAGAGAACACTGAGGTCTAGGTTACAGCTTTGTAGTTTGTAATCTGCAGTTAGCTTCTATGAATTCAGGAGGTGGGTTTGAGGAGTTAATAGAAGCATTAGCAGCTGGATTTTCTGAAAGATTTACTGAAGGACTATCAGTGGTAATGGCTGCTGCCTCAATCGGAATATCAGTCGTCGTCACTGATAGAAAATTATAGTCTGAGAAGACGTTGAAATTCTTTGACCAATTACCAGTTTTCTCGAATCATTTCATTGCCATTTTCACGTTCGCAGCATACGCAAAAGCTTACTCAAGCAAGGATGAGCTATGTCACAAAGTGACAACTTTTGATGGGTTCGATCTCACTTCGTCTTCATACAAGCTCAAGGGTTTCATAAATGCTACATCGAGGGGCTGAGGTTTGCACGTACAATTTGGCAGAAAGCAAAGTAAAATCACACCGTTACTTCGAGCTAGTTCGGCGACATCCAAGTTTTTCGTATGAGACTCATGCCCACCAAGGAGCAGCATTACAAGATTTTCTATCCTAGCATTAGATAAGTCGATGAATATTTCGCTTGTAATCCATCCAGATTCACGAGCTTCTGCACAACCTCCTGGTGGCAAACCAGATTAGAATTTTTGCTGTTTCCTTTTCCTGGGATAGATCACCATCGGAGGCATGACTCTTCCGTTCGCTGAACAACAAATTTCAGCTGTCATTTTAATTCCATGTTCTGCGGATGTGAGCACTCCAAATTGACACTGTTCTTTATTTGCAGTAATTTATGAGCGATGTGACACCGGTTTCGTCACAGCTGTAAATTCTTCCCCGAGTTACTTTCTTTCGCCTATAACTTTAGTCAATAAGTCAGAAAACTGTGATACTGCAACTTCATTGAATCCCGTAGCACGCACCACCGATGTGGCTTCTGGTTTCCTGAAACTCAGGATGGCGAACTAGACAGCCAAGGACCCAACCTCCTCCAACAATTTCCGTTTATTTGTTTAATGGATGAAGGAGTCTGCGAGTTGATATGTTAATCTGCACAGTTCTCTCAAAAGTCGCTTCTGCAGTTCCTTATTGATAACAAACTGATATTTTCCCCAGGTTTTGTTAATTGTTGAAAGAGTATTGTCCTTTCAGTTTTTTACGTATCGTTTGAAAGTTGTCAAAGGCACAACAAATTGTTTCACTGCTTTTTCGTGGGCCATTGTTTTATTAATTACTGATTCAACAGCTTGTTCAATGTTTTTTCATCGAACTATTTTGTCTCTCCGTGTTCCGTACATAATGGAGTACCATCTACAAACGAGAAAGACAGAACTTGCGGTAGAAGTCGTCAAATGAAGAATAAGAGGCGATAGCGGCGGAACGCACTATATCACTAGAACATTCCGCCCCATATGTTTATGTTTTATTCTGTAAACACCACACACAATTTTTTTCGCAAAGACATCTAAGAACATCCTGATTTAGATGGACTAGACATTAAAATTGAAGAAAAAACTATGACAGACTTAGCTTAGCTGGAAAACGTCCTGTAAGTTAGGACAGAGAATTCGCTCACTTTTATGGGCAGACTACGGTACTGGTTCGTGACAACAGTTGCAACCTAACTAAACCATAACAGACATTGGTTTGTTAAACACTTGTCAGTCTGAGCGAACTCTAGTGCCTCTAGATGAAATAAGACCTCGGAAACAGTTCTGCCCCGATAGTCCATTCCGCCCCGGTCTCCCCTGTGCCACAGATAGTCTCACCTACTTCCCCGTAGGCTCCCTCGGTTGATACATCTGCTGGGTCATTTCCCCAAATTCTCAAATGTCCTGGTACTCAGCAGAATGATACCTGCTTCCCTTGCTGTTGGAGAAATAGCTATTTATCCTGTATTAATTGGATCAATTTCACTGATGGGTACCTTTGCATTATTTCTAGACCGTTGTAAATATGAAAATAATTTTGGAAGGGAAAGGAGTTTTTACTCCTGCCTTTGCGTAAAAAACTAATTCTTGAAAGGAAATCGTTTGAACGAATCCCAAAAAGCCCCCTGGTTCGCCGTCGGATGTGGAAGAGTCTTTCGAAAGGCAGGCGAGCAACGAAGTGGAATGCTGGTGAGAAGGGAGAAGAATACATTTTGTACGCCTGTCGCGCCGTGTGAAATAGCCTCCTGATATCAATTGGTGGCTCGTCAGCCTCAGCGCAGACGTTAGGAATAGGTCTTGTCCTAAATGCCCCAGTGTCCAGCCTATTTTCCACATGTCAGGTGGAATTTAAAATTTTTAAATACGAATCTGTGGCTGACCCGTAGATCATACATCCATAGACAAACTGAGGCCGTACAAATGGTCGATAAAACAGGATCAGAAATGTTCTGTCTCCTTCACAAGAACTGTGACGAATATATTTTAAAATATTTAGTGCTCTGAGATAAATTTCCTTTAAGTCGTTCGGGTTGGCGGCCAAGTAAGTGTTTCGTGAAAAATGAGACCCAGAAACCTCACCAATTTTGAAAGTTTAAAATAGTGTCCCTCATTCTCAGCTCAGGTAAATTAAAAATAGAGGTGAAACGGTTACAAAGACACCTACAGATTTATTGTTCGAAAATCTAAAGCCGGTTTTATTGACCCATTCCCCCAATCACCTAATTGTCAGCTGTAACTGACGCGCGCTACCCGCTGGAAGACCAATTAAAAATAGGAACACGGGACACTTGACGTGACCTATGACCGTTAACGTAATATAGCTGGCAGAAATTTCACCGTCCGCAGATAGCCTCACGAAGATTCCATTGTTATCCATTATATCATTAATATAAATTGTAAACAGTAGCGGCCTTATGTCACTACTTTGGGCTACTCCTCAAATTATCTTTACATATATAAATTTTGTTCCGTTAAGAACGTGGTGTTGAGT
The DNA here is from genome assembly GCF_023864345.2 of Schistocerca serialis cubense. Lineage (NCBI taxonomy): Eukaryota > Metazoa > Arthropoda > Insecta > Orthoptera > Acrididae > Schistocerca > Schistocerca serialis. The sequence goes on from NC_064640.1 coordinate 339,197,219, forward strand.
CTTATCTGTAAGGAAGTCCTGCATCCAATCACAAATCTAGTCAGTACTCGGTAAGCACTTATTTTTTTTCATTAAATGACAGTGTGAATCTGTAGTGAATGTCTTCCGGAAATCAAGGAACAGATGCAAGCTCATGGAGCCTACAGAAGCTGCCTCCTTGTGAAGGCTGTCTTCGGAAACACGCCTATCGTGAGTGCCCATACAAACGAGTTGAGCATCGTTATTGCTACGTAACAGCCGACTTACGGAGTGTGCAGGGTAGTTATAATTAAACTTTCGTTACATGAGAGGGCCCCCGTGAGAAACGAGTGATCGTTGGACAACGGAACTTTGTGGAAACATTTGCAAGAGCACGCGGAAGAGAAATAACGAATAAACCATAGAGAGAAACACATTTTAATTTCCATATGAGAGCGTTCATATCTGGTTCAAATGGCTCTAAGCGCTATGGGACTTAACATCTGAGGTCATCAGTCTCCTAGACTTAGAACTACTTAAACCTAACTAACCTGAGGACATCACACACACCCATGCCCGAGGCAGGATTCGAACCTACGACCGTAGCAGCAGCGCGGTTCCGGACTGCAGCGCCTAGAATCGCTCGGCCACAGCGAACGTCTCAAATCTGGTGATCTTGGTGGTTACGCAGTTTGGAACTATTGGCCAGTGATACGGTTTTCTCCAGATGTGTTACGGAGTAGCCGAGTGACCTCACGAGCAGTGTGAAGTGGAGTTTCACCTTGCATCAAAACAGTCGATTCGAAAACACCTATGTCCCGGACAGCAGCGATCACTTGTTGGTTCAAATGGTTCAAATGGCTCTGAGCACTATGGGACTTAACATCTGAAGTCATCAGTCCCCTAGAACTTAGAACTACTTAAACCTAACTAACCTAAGGACATCATACACATCCATGCCCGAGGCAGGATTCGAACCTGCGACCGTAGCAGTCGCGCGGTTCCTGACTGAAGCGCCTAGAACCGCTTGGCCACAACGGCCGGCTCACATGTTGGTGAAGCATATCATAGTAACGTGTGGCATTCACGCTGCATATCCTTAGTCCTTGGAGTCCGAGTTCTACAAAGAAAAATGGACGAAACATGACCTGTTTCGAGAAGTCACATCACACAGTGACGTGTACAGTACACACTGAAACTTCATAAATATCCTTTGGCGGTGACGAGCGCCAAATGCTAAAATTGTGAGTGTTCCCAGTGACCGTAAAGTGTGCTTCATCACTCGAAAAAATGTTCCAGTGCCACATGTCGTCAACTTCAACCCAAGCAAGGAACGTAAAAGCAAAGTCTACTTGAATGTCTGTGTCAGTTGGGAAAACTTGGTGAGTAATGTGAAGCTGGTACGGATACCATTTCGAAATTGTTCACAGCACTGCCTGAAGATAGCAAGTAGCTTCGAACATTCTCCGCCATGGTAACAGTACCTCTTGAACAGTTTGTTGCGCAATTGGCCGTCGGCCTCTACCAGGTCCAATTGCCCAATCGTTCCCAACTGATTGGATTGGATTGGATTGTCTGGGGGCAAGAGACCAAACAGCGAGGTCATCGGTCTCATCGGATTAGTGAAGGACGGGGAAAGAAGTTGGCCGTGCCCTTTCAAAGGAACCATCCAGGCATTTGCCTGGAGCGATTTAGGGAAACCACGGAAAACCTAAATCAGGATGGCCAGACGCGGGAGTTCCCAACTGAGTAACCACCAAGACCACCAGATTTGAAGCCTCCCATGGGGAAATTTAAGTTTGTTTCTTTCCATAGTTTATTCGTTACTTCTCTGTCGCATGTCGTTACAGATATTTCTATAACGTTTCATCGTCCTACGAACACTGCTTTTTCGAGGTGACCCTTTCAAGTGGTGAAAGTTTAATTATAAGCACCGCCTATGTCAGTCAGTGATCAAAAGTCTTGGGCTGTGGTGTACGATACAGAAACAGCCTGGAAGGTGCCCTACTTTCAGTCCTCGCAAGTACTGATAACTGATTCAGAAATTAAATCAAAAGCCATAAAATTTCACATGAGTGCAGTTTCAATGGTACCGTTAGTTATTAGGGATGCATTTATACGGCTGGTTTTGTCGATGAGAGCAAACCTGATGAACTGTAACTGTCACAAGATTCTTCTTAAGGACAAAAATGGTTCAAATGGCTCTGAGCACTAAGGGACTTAACTTCTGAGGTCATCAGTCCCCTAGAACTTAGAACTACTTAAACCTAACTAACCTAAGGACATCAGACACATCCATGCCCGAGGCAGGATTCGAACCTGCGACCGTAGCGGTCGCGCGGTTCCAGACTGTAGCGCCTAGAACCGCTCGGCCACCCTGGCCGACTCTTAAGGACAGCTTTGATCTTATAGAAGTTCACTTATAGAAAAGTTACTCTACGTTTGACTTTGTTAGCAGTAGTTAAATCCACGGACCAGAACATTTTTGGCCAGGGTGGAGTCTCATCATTTGGGTTTTCAATTCAAGACACCATAGAACTGACAATGGATGCAGTACTTTTTTCAGCATTAGAATGATTCTGCCGTAAATATCAGGCTCCATCTGCTACCGCATAAGGTGCAGTTTCAAATTTTCAAGTCTTTTGCTTTTGGCTTTAGACAGTTTTTTTGGCATGCATCTGTATAACATTTACTGGGACTCTCAGTTTACGTTAACTGTTTCCCAGTTGCACAAAACTGGCAGTATAAATCCGTCTTATACAACATGACAACAGTAGTACGTTCAGAAATTTTTGATCTTTTTCGGCTAAACGAAAAAATAATACATTATGAGGAAGAGTCGAAGCAGAACGGGATGTACTGCAAACGCTGGGAGTGTAGGAACAGTATAACCCAGAATTTGGTAATCTGCTCTGGGGGAAAGATGTTTTTCTGGGTATCTAAAGCCACAATAAATTTCAAACCTTGATCTCTACAACTAGAAACCTTCGGGCGACTTTTCTGTGAACTTATAAGGGAGAATGATTTTCAAATATCGACCCAGCTGACTCTTGCTTGCAGTTTCCGTTAGATGAGGAATCACAGAGATTATTAGTGATAAATACAATTGCCCCGCATCTGACATGTTTGGGATTGCGAGTTCCTCTGCAGTTTTCAATGCTTCTCACAACTACTCGTGGTACCTGTCTCATAAAAGTATCGAACTTACGTGTAAATTCTTAGAATGCTAGGTTTCTTTTATTCAGTATTAAGTATCCCCAATTTAATTTGAGCAAGGATGGGATATTTCCAATATAGCAGCACTTGAAAATTGTTGATTATTTCGCTTCACTTTATAAAATACAAGACAGGGCTACTACAAACGCTTATTTTCAAAGCTCTCTATTTTGAAAAATATTACATGTACAAATGTATTTGTTGCATGAATAGGACTATAAACTGACCACCTTTGTATTTTGTACCTATGTATATGTTATAGGAGTTTCCTTCTAGTCGTACGACACACGCCCAAGCTGTAGCCAAATTTGTTCCATACCTATGCAGTAAGATCCTGTCAGTGGTCATCACAGCAACATTGATGCATTCTCTGAGCTGTTCCAGCGTCATTTGTAGTGGGGTTGCGTAAACATGGTCTTTAATGTACCCCAAAGGACAAATTTACAAGGCGGTAGGTCTGGGACCCTGAAACAAAGCCACATCATCGTCACCACTACGCTCAATCCATAGATATGGAAGTTCGTCGCATAGATAGCGACGAACACAGATGCTCCAAAGACGGAATGCCCCGTCTTGTTGGATGATGAAATGCTTTGAATCAGTAGTCAGTTGTGGAAACAACCACAACAGCAACATATCAATATAAGAAGCACCCGTCATAGTCTTCTCACAGAAGATAAACGGCGCATACAGCTTCGTCTCTGACATTGCACAGAAAACATTAACCTCCAAGGTGAAACTCGTTGATGCTCCAAAATTTCACGAGGATTTTCTGCCACACTCTCACACTGTGGCGATTAACCTTTCCAGATAAATGGAAGGTTACTTTTTTCTCTGAATATCAACATGTAGGAGAGACGTTCATCCTCGGGTATTTCTTGCATACTGATGCAAAACTGAATGTGCCGTCAACAATCTTACGGTTTTAACTGTCGCACGAGCTGCAGACGGTACATTTTGAAATTTAACCGCCGTCGCAAAACTTTCCACACAATTTACTACGGTATTCTACGTCCGTGGCTTGCGCGGATCGCTGATGTTTTGGACTGCGCACGGAACTTTCCCTCACCCCCTCCACGGTTGACTCTGGCGCACTTGGTCGAGCGGCACGTTTCTGTCTACAGAGACAACCAGTGTTCCTAAACTCTCGATAGCAACGCATGGTGCTCTGTTTACATGGCGGTTCTTTTCCACAACTCCTTTTTAAGGCGTGCTTTACTCTTATAACAGATAAGTATCTCTTATATTTCAACATACAAAAATTCTTTCCTTGCTTTGTCGCCATTTTGTGAAGGCACTATGCTCGTAACGCCAACTGGTGGGCACAGAGCAAACTCGGCGAGTTCACGGTTCTGTTTATGCATGAACCCCATTCGTAGATGCAATACTTTGGAAAATATAGAACTTTGATTTTTTTTTCTTTATTGTGATTTCATTCCCCTGCCCCATATGGGCAGGGGAGGGCTGTCAGCAGCACAATCCGCCGCTCTTGAGCCGAGTGACATGACAACTAAAACAAGAATAAAATAATACATACATAAGGAGGTAAAAAAGGGGAACATAAAACAGAGTAAGGGGAGAAAATGGAGGTAAAAATACACTGACATGTAGACGTTCATTGGGGACAGTTAAAAAAGTCACCAGAAAGTTAAAAAACACAGTTGGCGATTCTTAAAACACAGAGAAGACACTGGATGCGCATGCACAGGTTAAAAGTTGGCCACAGTATTAAAAACACTCCGAAACAACACACTTAAACCCACTTGGAGCACACACGACGAAGAATAAAACTACCAGGTGGGACCTGCCGAGGGAAAGGTCAGAGAGGATGGAAAAGGAGGGGAGAGCATGGGGCAGCTGGGCAAGCGGCAGGATGAAGAGAGGAGGGGCAACCGTGGGTTCACGAAGAGGTAGGAGACACATGGGGCGGGAGAGGAAAAGGGAAGACAGGGCAGGAGGGAGCGCAGAGACACTGAAAGAAGGCATAAGAGATGGAGGGGGAGTAGGAGGGGAAATCCGCTCTGAAGGAGGGAGGGGGAGGAGAGGGAGCCCTGAGGAGGCGGCAGGAAGAGGGGGTTAGAGTTGGTAGGAAGGGTAGATGTCAGGGCGAAGCTCATCATCCGGGAGTGGTAGATGGTGGAAGTTGTGTTGGGAAAGGAGATGGAGGGTGTGGAGATGGAGAGAGGGAGGGACACAACGGTAAAGGCGCGGCAACTGGTTGGGAGTGGAGAGGAAAGGAGACACCAGGGGGTGAGGGGGATCAAGGCGGCGGACAATATATAGTGTGCGGATGTGTTCAAGGAAAAGGAGAAGGTGGGGGAAGGGGATGAGGCCATAGAGGATGCGCGTGGGGGACGGAAGGCGGATGCGGAAGGCGAGGCGGAGTGCATGGCGTTCGAGGATTTGGAGGGCGTTATAGAACCGGGGAGGGGCGGAAATCCAAGCGATGCTGGCATAACAAAGGATGGGGCGGATCATGGATTTGTAGGTGTGGAGGATGGTGGAAGGATGCAGACCCCACGTCCAGCCGGACAAGAGTTTCAGGAGGCGGAGGTGGTTGTGAGCTTTGTTTTGGATGGTAAGGAGATGGGGAGTCCAGGTGAGGTGGCGGTCGAGGGTGAGGCCAAGGTATTTGAGGGTAGGAGTGAGGTGGATAGGATGGCCATAAATGGAGAGGTAGAAATCATGGAGGCGGAAGGAGCGGGTGGTGTGGCCTATGATGATCGCCTGGGTCTTGGAGGGATTAACACGGAGGAACCACTCGTTGCACCAAGCGGTGAATTGGTCAAGGTGGGTTTGGAGGGTACGTTGGGACCATTGAAGGGTAGGATAAAGGGCTAGGAAGGCGGTGTCATCAGCGAACTGGAGAAGATGAACAGGAGGGGGAGGTTTGGGCATATCAGCAGTGTACAGGAGACAGAGGAGAGGGGAAAGGACAGAACCTTGGGGCACGCCGGCAGTGGGGTAGGAAGTACGGTAGTTGGAATTGTGGATAGTCACATAGGAGGGACGATGGGAGAGGAAGGATGCACCGAGACGGACGAAGTTGATGGGGAGAGCATAGGGCTGGAGTTTGAAAAGGAGCCCGGGATGCCAGACACGGTCATAGGCGTTCTGGAGATCAAGGGAAACAAAGATAGCAGAGCGACGGGAGTTAAGTTGGAGGGAAAGAAGATGGGTAAGGTTAAGGAGCTGGTTGTCAGCAGAGAAGGAAGGCCGGAAGCCACATTGGGTAAGAGGAAGGAGGCAGTGCTGGTTAAGGTGGCGGTGGATACGGCGAGAGAGGATGGCCTCAAGGACCTTACTGAACACAGAGGTGAGGCAGATGGGACGATAGGAAGAGGTAGCAGAGGGGGGTTTGTTAGGCTTACGGAACAGCAGGACACGGGAAGTCTTCCACAGGTCAGGGTAAAATCCAGTGGAGAGGAGGACATTGTACAGGGTAGCAAGGACAGACAGGAAGGATGGAGGGGATTCCTTGAGGTGATGGTAGGTGACGCCATCATGACCAGGGGCGGTGTTGCGTTTGGAGCGGAGGACGAGCGTGATGTCTTGCATGGTGATGGGAGTGTTGATGTTGGAGGGGGGTAGCCGATCCAAGTACTGGAAGCTAGGGGCGAGCGGGGGGACAGAGGTGTCAGTGCAGTCAAGGACGATGGGGAAGAGGGAGTAATCAAAATGGGGATCGTCAGGAATGGAGAAGACCTCGGATAGGTGGGAAGCAAAATGGTTAGCCTTACTGAGGTTGTCAGGAAAGGGTCGATCGTCATGGAGGATGGCGTAATGCGGGGTGGGATAGCTACCAGTAAGGCGGTGGAAGGCTGACCAGTACTTGGAGGAGTTGACAGGGAGGGTGGAGTTGAGGCGTGTGCATGTCTGACGCCAGTACCGGCGTTTCTTTGCTGTAAGGAGGTTCCGGATATGTCGCTGTAATTGCCGGTGGCGGGTGAGAGTATCCCGGTCACGAGTGCGGAGGAAGGAGCGGTAGAGCCTGCGGGATTCACGCAGAAGAAGGACGGCCTGTGGAGGAAGCGTAGGGCGGTGAGGGCTGGATGAGTTTGGTAGGGACATTAGCCTCCACAGCGTCAGTGATGGTTTTCTGAAGGAAGGAAGAGGCATGGGTGATGTCATCAGGGTGGTGGAAAGTGAGGGGGTGGCTTTCGACCTGTAAGGCAATGGATTCCCGGTAGGCATCCCAATTGGCACAGACTTTGGAGGGGCAGTTGGGCGGGTGGCTGCAGTGGCAGGACGGGTAGAGGAGATGGTGAGAAGGACAGGGAGATGGTCACTACCGACGGGATCGAGGACATCAACGGCAATGCGACCAAGGAGGTTGGGGGAAGCGAGGATAACATCGGGGGTGGAGTTACTTTCAGGACGGGTGTGCTAGAACTTTGAAAACGAATGAATCATTTATAGTAGCGCTGTATTCAGGACCGGTTCGAGAACATTTTTCCACAGAAGTTAATCTCCACACCCGCTGACCCCATCCTCCCGCTTCCGTCGCAGACTCTCACCCTATCAGTTTCAGCTGCTAATTGTGATAGGCGCTGAATACAATCTTGTAGTTGGCCCCTCTGGCGGTCCTCAGCTTGGTGCCCCAATCGGCCGCTACTTATTGTGAGAATTCCTGTATAGAAATCTGACAGCTGTGGCGCCTCTGGAGCCTCTTCCAGCTTAGCGCCCCGAGCTTGTATCACTTGGACGTTAATCCGCCTTCGTCTGTATTTGTGCCCATGAATTTACTTAAGATTATAAATAACAGTTACTGTAATGAATTAGGATCCATTACTTAGAGCAAATGTCATACCTGAAGATAAAGCAATTACACTGAAATTCTAAAACAAGGAATATTGCACTGTCATCTGCTTTCTTTTTTCTTGTCGTCGCTTATCTGCGCCCGTCATCAACTATCAGCAACAAAATAACCGTTAATACCGGAAGAAAAATGAACTAGAACAAAAGAACAGTCTTACGTCGAATCAGAAATGAGAAGATACCACAAACTAGTTTTTAAAGAGTCACAGTGAGGTTTACGTGCATCAGACAACTAGGAGTGGTAGTTGATTACTAAGTGACTTTCCTGAAAGTATTTGCCTCTGATTAGTTCTGAAAAATGTGATGGTTCTAATAATTACCATAACAGTTCGTGATAGCAGTTGTACCCTAATTAGGTGGTTTTGCATTTTTAATTACTCTTTTATTAATTTTGCAAATAATTACATATGTTGGAAGCCATATTGCAGTTTAGTATTCAATTAAGGTTAAACGAAATACCTTAGAACGTTGGACCATGAGACAGGTGACCTTTGTCTATGATAAGCTGACAGAGCATGAAAGACTTCCTTGCAGCCATGTAATTCTTGTCAGTATGCGGGAAACGGTGGGACGTTTAGGCTAAGACAGTGATATCTGTATATTTAACGGAATTAAAGTTAATTTCCTTCCGTAAGACTTCCTTGGTGCCCTAACGCGTACTGAAGAATTTTGTGGTTCATTGCCAGATAACATGTTCAGTTCTTCCTTGAGGAAGGTGTAAACTCAGTTGCAACTACTGCCTACATTTACAATTTTATCTCACTGCTTACGCCCGAAACTAACGTTTGACAAAACAGTGTGTGCCTGTATGGTAGCAATATTACACTTCCATTTGGACTGTATTAAGCTATAACACAGACCAACGATGGAGAAAAAACTTTTTTAATGAAAACATCTTATTAAGATGGTTTTTAGTGTGATTACAAAAAAGCTGCATCACCAACGATTATTATTTACAATTAACACTTAATATTAAAAACATACATTTTAAGCAACCTTAATTACGCATATATTTCATTTATTACATAAATTGACATACTTTTTTTACGACAGAGATAGTAGGGCTAGGTATCAACATGGTTTCATAATCAGCTGGCCTACAAGAAAATGTTTGAAGACTGGAGAGAAGAAAGTTTTACGCATGGAGCTCATGAATCCGAAAATAATTTTTTAATAATCTCTTTACATAAAGTTGTGACAAACTAAACAGTGTCTGAAAGTCTTAGGGAAAGACGGACAATGTTTCAAATATCTCTGTGAGTAGTTCGATCATCTGGCAGAAGTGAAATTAAAACAATGTTTTTTTTGTTGGGTCTGACATTTGGAAAGGGTGTTAATTTCAGTTTAGAATCAAATTTTACAGTAAGTGAGAAGTAGGTTTGGATATCATTTAAGGACGATGTTATTAGATTCTTAACACCAAAAAGGACTCAAGTTGTATTTCTGTTGTAGTCAACATGCTGAAAAAGTTACAGACGTTCGGCTATTTGGTTAACTTCAAGATTAACTTTTTGAAAAATCTCCTTGACATTTTCCTCTGAAAATATTTGTGATGTCAAAGAGGGGCAAGGGAGTGGCTTCATTAAGACATCAAAGTGATGGGAAGGTAGTATTAGGGTTGCTGGAATTCCAATATGATGAGAGACTACAGCTGGTCACTTCACCGAGGCGTACAACAGCGATTTCACAGCAGGAAATTTATATTAGACGCGCTAAGAAGAAAAGACAAGTGCCACATATTTCCCATGTAAAAAAGAGGTTTATCCGCGTATATACTTCATTTACACATTTGTTCGTACTGAAAAACTTAAATTATTTTTCACTCTAATTACGCGTGTTTTGCTAATTTGCTAGTTCAACGAAGTCATATGATGATAAAAGTGTACTTGATAGAAGAAAACTGTGGTCAGATGTGTATTCTTCGCCTAAAAAATTCTAAGACAGAGCTAGTACCTAACAAAAAGTAATACTTTTCTTTTTTGGCTCGTGTGATCATTACCAATGGTAATAGCTATTTAGGTACAAGTGACGTGTACTCTTATATATACTTTAAAATCAGAAAGTATACCAAAAAAATTGTGAAATGTAGGTTTGATTTACATGTTTTCGTTTACCAACTAAGACATGTGGCTTTAGGGTAGAAGTATATGATATATTCATACCACTGATCGAAGTGTTTGACGGCTCTGAAATTACCGACAATTGGTCTTTGAAGTAATGTATGATTTTAATCTCAAAGTATGGATGAAGTAAGTTTTGCTGTCATGGGTTTCAGACATAAGCCTAGGCTTTATTTTTGGTCATTAGATTCATACTTTTATTTTGGTTGTTGCTTCTAAAGTTTAAAATATGTAGCCTACCAGTAAGAAATTTTTATGATTTTAAAAACAGTTTTTCTTGATATTTCTGCTTACATTAAGTTGTTACATGTTGCTTCTTTATTCTAGAGATTATAAACAAATCTCAACTTTACTTTATTATTTTCCAGAAGAGTGCCTGTTCGTTCTCAAGATTATGCGGGTAATTGTTCATCAATATTGGTTGTCACGGGTCTGTTCCAACCTTAATTTCACAGTATGGCTTTATTTTATCACTTCATAACACTCGGAAGAAACATTCTAGTTATTATGGATCATCTGTCTTCTGTGAAGTAGTGGTTAAGAGTGGCAGATTTTAGTCATTTGTATAATTAAAGCAGTAAATAAGCAAGTTTTGTACCGAAAACTGATAAAATTATGTTTGCAGAACCAGAAAGAGATGTGATCCGATACCTCACACTCCCGGAGAAACACTGAGTTTATAAATGAATTTATGCCATTATGAACTGTTCAGATTGTATGATTACAATGAAGGTACTGAAGTTCCTTTTAGAGACATGATATAGACCGAGACTTCCTCCCTTGCCCACTTTGCAGGATGTTTCCAGTACGACATCGTAAGCATTAGTCAGTGGGCTCACGGTATCTCAATTAATCTTAATGGAACACATTCCGATCTCCAGGATCTTTATTACTGTTAGTTATCTCTCTTTCCGCGGAAGCTAAGGAATCTGGAAGTTTCAAAAGTGTTATCAACTTCGCCTGTAATGAAGTGAATGGCCGCCTTTTGGCACAAAGGGAGACGTTAACAGAATTAACTGTCCCTTAGCCTCATTGGCAAGACCTGTGGCTCTGGGCAAGCAAGAAGCATAATAGAGTTGATAGAAAATTTATCACAGCATACTTTTAAAAAAGAATAATCTTTATTCAATAATCGACACCTTGCCTTGCACTGAGTACTTTAACGCTTCTAACAATGCCAGTTCTAATTTTTAATTTTTTTGTTCAGAAATAGCTACAACCACATCTACATTCTTACTCTACAAGCCACTGTGAAGTGTATGGCAGAGGGTACTTCCCATTGTACCAGTTATTAGGGCTTTATCATGTTCCATTTCAATATGTAACATGAGAAGAACGAGTGCTTAAAAGCCTCGTTAAGCTCCTTAATTAGTAAGAGCTTGTCCTCGCGGTACGTATGTTACGAAATCTTGAAACTTTGTAAGTAGGATTTCGTGGGATAATTTGCGTCTATCTTCAAGCGTCTGTCTGTTCAGTTTCTTCATCATCTCAGTGACACTCCCCCAAGGTTCATACAAACCTGTGACCATTCGTGCTACTGTGCTTTGTATACGTTCAATATCCCCTATTGGTCTTATTTCTTACACGCCCCACATATTTGAGAATATTAAGACGGGTCGCTCGAGTCTTTTGTAAGTAATCTTCTCTGTAGAGTCATTACACTTCCTTAGTAATCGACCAATGAATCGGGGTCTTCCACCTACTTTAACTACCATTGAGTCTATGTGACCGTTCCATTTCACATCCCTGCCAACGATTAGATTCCATTTCTGACTTGTTGATGTTGTAGTGATAGCGTAGTACGTCTTTTCGTTTTGTGAAGGTCACAATTTTACATTTATTTACCTTTAAAGCAATTTTCCAATCCATGCATCACTTTGAAATCCTTTCATGATCCGAATGAATATTTGTACAGTCCTTTTCAGACAGTACTTACTTGTACTGATGCTATTTTTTCTTCAAATTCCGATCTTTTGCGAAAAGAAAAACACAGTTAAAATAAAAAATGTTTTATTTCAAGCATTTAGCTACACCTTCCAGTTACCAAATTTCCAATACTATCGTCATAGAAGGCAGCCGCCTGTGATTTGCGTCGGTTATCTACGCTCGTATGCAGCAAGCTGTCTGTGCGAAAATACTATTCTGATAGTCGGTGGTTGATGCGAACAAACAGATGAAAATCAAAGGGAGCAAAGCCCGGGATATATGATGAGTGATCAAACACTTTCCACAGGAAACGCTACAGCGATATCTTCGTTGCAGTTGCAATGCGTGGTCCAGTATTACCATGAAGAAGGAAACGAATGACAGTTACGCTATGTGGGCTACATGAAATCAGGTGAAACCCATCAACAAGCAATTCACACTTGACGCGAGACATTACTGTTCTAGACATTTTTAAATGCTCACTGTGTGCTCAGAACTTAAAAGTGCGGCGTGACGCAGAGAAACTGCACAACCCATCTGCGCAAAGCTTCGCCGTATTTTCACCGTTGTTTGAATTTTTCGACCGATCGGAAGTTGTAAAGAAAATAGCCCTAGGTCAAAGACATACAAAATGAACAGCAAGTGTGCCAGCACACTTGGCTGAGGAACATCTAAAGTTACTTCTAAATTTGAAGAAAACTCTCCATCCAAGACTACTTGCTTTGTATTCAATGCCAAGACACCCTCAATGCAGTCAAAAATTTTACTTGATACTGTGTACGATTATATTTTCCATATACACTACTGGCCATTAAAATTGCTACACCAAGAAGAAATGCAGATGATAAACGGGTATTCATTGGACAAATATATTATACTAGAACTGACATGTGATTACATTTTCACGCAATTTGGGTGCATAAATCCTGAGAAATCAGTACCCAGAACAACCACCTCTGGCCGTAATAACGGCCTTGATACGCCTGGGCATTGTGTCAAACAGAGCTTGGATGGCGTGTACAGGTACAGCTGCCAATGCACCTTCAATACGGTACCACAGTTCATCATGAGTAGTGACTGGCGTACTGTGACGAGCCAGTTGTTCGGCCACCATTGACCAGACGTTTTCAATTGGTGAGTGATCTGGAGAATGTGCTGGCCAGGGCAGCAGTCGAACATTTTCTGTAACCAGAAAGGCCCGTACAGGACATGAAACATGCGGTCGTGCATTAGACTGCTGAAATATAGAGTTTCGCAGGGATCGAATGAAGGGTAGAGCCACGGGTCGTAAAACATCTGAAATGTAACGTCCACTGTTCAAAGTGCCGTCAGTGCGAACAAGAGGTGAGCGAGACGTGTAACCAATGGCACCTCATACCATCACGCCGGGTGATACGCCAGTATGGCGATGACGAATACACCCTTCCAATGTACGTTCACCGCGATGTCGCCAAACACGGATGCGACCATCATGATGCTGTAAACAGAACCTGGATTCATCCGAAAAAATGACATTTTGCCATTCGTGCACCCAGGTTTGTCGTTGAGTACATCATCGCAGCGTTCCTGTCTATGATGCAGCGTCAAGGGTAACCGCAGCTACGGTCTCCGAGCTGGTAGTCCATGCTGCTGCAAACGCCGTCGAACTGTTCGTGCAGATGGTTGTTGTCTTGCAAACGTCCCCATCTGTTGACTGAGGGATCGAAACGTGGCTGCACGATCCGTTACAGCCATGCGGATAAGATGCCTATCATCTCGACTGCTAGTGATACGAGGCCGTTGGAATCCAGCACGGCGTTCCGTATTACCCTCCTGAACCCACCGATTCCATATTCTGCTAACAGTCATTGGATCTCGACCAGCGCGAGCAGCAATGTCGCGATACGATAAACCGCAATCGGGATAGGCTACAATCCGACCTTTATCAAAGTCAGAAACGTGATGGTACGCACTTCTCCTCCTTACACGAGGCAACACAACAACGCTTCACCAGACAACGCCGGTCAACTGCTGTTTGTGTATGAGAAATCGGTTGGAAACTTTCCTCATGTCAGCACGTTGTAGGTGTCGCCACCGGCGCCAACCTTGTGTGAATGCTCTGAAAAGCTAATAATTTGCATATCACAGCATCTTCTCCCTGTTGGTTAAATTTCGCGTCTGTAGCACGTCATCTTCGTGGTGTAGCAATTTTAATGGCCAGTAGCGTACATAGCTCTAAAGAATATAGCTGCTTTTTGGTAAAATGAAACATCAACATTCTATATTGGGACAAGTAATACCTAGACAAGTCAAGTCTTAATATGATAGGTATAATCTTAACGCCCCCTTCGAAGAAAACTGTCCTGTACTATACAGCTCTATAAGAAAATATACTTTGCAGCGTTGCGAATAGCACATCAGAGACAACTTGCTCACGCTGCCAAACTAGAAGCGACTTGATGCAGTATTGCCTGCATTGCATGAAAAAGTGTTCGATTTCATTAACATCTGTAACATAGGAATTATAATGTTCAGCCTAGACCTCTAAGCCATATTACAGTGATTTAGAGATACATCTACAACGAACAGCAACGCAAGAATTATTCAGAATTTGTAACAGAAGCTGGGGAACTTTCAAATAAGTATTAAATACGTAAGAAGGAAATGACATCACATATTTTTACTTTAACAGAGGGAAGATGACGAAGCATTCTAAGTTATACAGAAAAGTACATGATGCATACGTGGAATAAAGTATGCAGGTACATGCTGCCAAATAGGATTACGCAACAATATAGGAGGGAGATGACATCACACACGGGAGTGCAAGTGTTGATTAGGCAGGATTATTTTTTTAAGGAGCCGTCCGAACTCTTCGCCAATCGGTCAGTGATTCCTGTGTGAGATGAAAATCATAGAAAATGTTACATGTAGAATGGGGCTTTGCAGTATGTATCACTTTACTGTGCAAGGCTGTTTATAAGAAGATAGCGAATTGCGGAGGATGGATGATTGCTACAGGTACCTAGACGCAGGTAAACGTAACTACTGCACATAAATAGGCGAAGAGACCCAGTACTATTCTGATACACTATTGCTGATAAATCGCTGTTGTTGTTGTGGTCTTCAGTCCTGACACTGGTTTGATGCAGCTCTCCATGCTACTCTATCCTGTGCAAGCTTTTTCATCTCCCAGTACCTACTGCAACCTACATCCTTCTGAATCTGCTTAGTGTATTCATCTCTTGGTCTCCCTCTACGATTTTTACCCTCCACGCTGCCCTCCAATACTAAATTGGTGATCCCTTGATGCCTCAGAACATGTCCTACCAACCGATCCCTTCTTCTGGTCAAGTTGTGCCACAAACTTCTCTTCTCCCCAATCCTATTCAATACTTCCTCATTAGTTATGTGATCTACCCATCTAATCTTCAGCATTCTTCTGTAGCACCACATTTCGAAAGCTTCTATTCTCTTCTTGTCCAAACTATTTATCGTCCATGTTTCACTTCCATACATGGCTACACTCCATACGAATACTTTCAGAAATGACTTCCTGACACCTAAATCAATACTGGATGTTAACAAATTTCTCTTCTTCAGAAACGCTTTCCTTGCCATTGCCAGCCTACATTTTATATCCTCTCTACTTCGACCATCATCAGTTATTTTGCTCCCCAAATAGCAAAACTCCTTTACTACTTTAAGTGCCTCATTTCCTAATCTAATTCCCTCAGCATCACCCGACTTAATTCGACTACATTCCATTATCCTTGTTTTGCTTTTGTTGATGTTCATCTTATATCCTCCTTTCAAGACACTGTCCATTCCATTCAACTGCTCTTCCAAGTCCTTTGCTGTCTCTGACAGAATTATAATGTCATCGGCGAACCTCAAAGTTTTTATTTCTTCTCCATGAATTTTAATACCTACTCCGAATTTTTCTTTTGTTTCCTTTACTGCTTGCTCAATATACAGATTGAACAACATCGGGGAGAGGCTACAACCCTGTCTTACTCCCTTCCCAACCACTGCTTCCCTTTCATGTCCCTCGACTCTTATAACTGCCATCTGGTTTCTGTACAAATTGTAAATAGTCTTTCGCTCCCTGTATTTTACCACTGCCACCTTTAGAATTTGAAAGAGAGTATTCCAGTCAACATTGTCAAAAGCTTTCTCTAAGTCTACAAATGCTAGAAACGTAGGTTTGCCTTTCCTTAATCTTTCTTCTAAGATAAGTCGTAAGGTCAGTATTGCCTCACGTGTTCCAACGTTTCTACGGAATCCAAACTGATCTTCCCCGAGGTTGGCTTCTACTAGTTTTTCCATTCGTCTGTAAAGAATTCGTGTTAGTATTTTGCAGCTGTGACTTATTAAGCTGATAGTTCGGTAATTTTCACATCTGTCAACACCTGCTTTCTTTGGGAGTGGAATTATTATATTCTTCTTGAAGTCTGAGGGTATTTCGCCTGTTTCATACATCTTGCTCACCAGATGGTAGAGTTTTGTCAGGACTGGCTCTCCCACGGCCGTCAGTAGTTCCAATGGAATATTGTCTACTCCGGGGGCCTTGTTTCGACCCAGGTCTTTCAGTGCTCTGTCAAATTCTTCACGCAGTATCGTATCTCCCATTTCATCTTCATCTACATCCTCTTCCATTTCCATAATATTGTCCTCAAGTACATCGCCCTTGTATAGACCCTCTATATACTCCTTCCACCTTTCTGCATTCCCTTCTTTGCTTAGAACTGGGTTTCCATCTGAGCTCTTGATATTCATACATGTCGTTCTCTTATCTCCAAAGGTCTCTTTAATTTTCCTGTAGGCGGTATCTATCTTACCCCTAGTGAGATAGGCCTCTACATCCTTACATTTGTCCTCTAGCCATCCCTGCTTAGCCATTTTGCACTTCCTGTCGATCTCATTTTTGAGACGTTTGTATTCCTTTTTGCCTGTTTCACTTACTGCATTTTTATATTTTCTCCTTTCATCAATTAAATTCAATATTTCTTCTGTTACCCAAGGATTTCTACTAGCCCTCGTCTTTTTACCTACTTGATCCTCTGCTGCCTTCACTACTTCATCCCTCAAAGCTACCCATTCTTCTTCTACTGTATTTATTTCCCCCATTCCTGTCAATTGCTCCCTTACGCTCTCCCTGAATCTCTGTACAACCTCTGGTTCTTTTAGTTTATCCAGGTCCCATCTCCTTAAATTCCCACCTTTTTGCAGTTTCTTCAGTTTTAATCTACAGGTCATAACCAATAGATTGTGGTCAGAGTCCACATCTGCCCCTGGAAAAGTCTTACAATTTAAAACCTGGTTCCTAAATCTCTGTCTTACCATTATATAATCTATCTGATACCTTTTAGTATCTCCAGGGTTCTTCCATGTATACAACCTTCTTTCATGATTCTTAAACCAAGTGTTAGTTATGATTATGTTGTGCTCTGTGCAAAATTCTACCAGGCGGCTTCCTCTTTCATTTCTGTCCCCCAATCCATATTCACCTACTATGTTTCCTTCTCTCCCTTTTCCTACACTCGAATTCCAGTCACCCATGACTATTAAATTTTCGTCTCCCTTCACAATCTGAATAATTTCTTTTATTTCATCATACATTTCTTCAATTTCTTCGTCATCTGCAGAGCTAGTTGGCATATAAACTTGTACTACTGTAGTAGGTGTGGGCTTCGTATCTATCTTGGCCACAATAATGCGTTCACTATGCTGTTTGTAGTAGCTTACCCGCATTCCTATTTTCCTATTCATTATTAAACCTACTCCTGCATTACCCCTATTTGATTTTGTGTTTATAACCCTGTAGTCACCTGACCAGAAGTCTTGTTCCTCCTGCCACCGAACTTCACTAATTCCCACTATATCTAACTTCAACCTATCCATTTCCCTTTTTAAATTTTCTAACCTACCTGCCCGATTAAGGGATCTGACATTCCACGCTCCGATCCGTAGAACGCCCATTTTCTCTCTCCTGATAACGACATCCTCTTGAGTAGTCCCCGCCCGGAGATCCGAATGGGGGACTATTTTACCTCCGGAATATTTTACCCAAGAGGACGCCATCATCATGTAATCATACAGTAAAGCTGCATGCCCTCGGGAAAAATTACGGCTGTAGTTTCCCCTTGCTTTCAGCCGTTCGCAGTACCAGCACAGCAAGGCCGTTTTGGTTATTGTTACAAGGCCAGATCAGTCAATCATCCAGACTGTTGCCCTTGCAACTACTGAAAAGGCTGCTGCCCCTCTTCAGGAGGTTGCAGTTGTAAAATACATAGGAGTAACCGTCAGACTGGTCTAGAGTGTAATGACCCCATAAGACACATAGTAGGAAAAGTGGCTTGCAAAACACATATTCGTTCAATTTTTTAAAAGTATTGTTAGTCAGTCTGGGGCTGTCATTAGGTTGGATGAATAGGATATCCTACGAAGAGTGGAACGTTTTATGGTGGGATTATTATGGAGATACTTCAGGGGAGTACTTACGTCCTATACCTACAGTGTTAAATTTGCAATATTGATGACTCATTATCTCAGAACCTTTGAGAGACACAGATCTGAAATGTTTAGGAAGTATAGTTTCACTCCTTCTCTGATTACTGAACCAGGATCAGAATATACAGACAAATAATTAGTTAGTTATGATTATTCAAAAATATGTTCAATTTTTTTAATAAGTACCCTGTTCCTTCTCTAAATAAAAACCGTTACAAGTAGAGATGTTTTGGTGGTTCAGCAGGTGCAATATGCTAAGAGGTAACATAGTGTAAAATGAGGCATATGTATCTGTAATAGTTCCTGAGATAATGGGTCAAATATTTAAAAAAATGTTATTTCCAGGAAATCATGTTTAAACATTATATTTGATATTAACTCACATATGGAGCCATGCCAGCTCCTAGAAACAGCCAGGCCCATATCAGCATTATCTGGATCGTGCACTTGATCATCCTGCAAACCCAGAAGCCTCCTTCTTTTCCTGCCTCTTGCTTCTTTAGTGATTTCCTCTGCTGCACGCTACGCTTTCATAATCCTGAGTCGATCCATTCGCTGGAAGGTTTGCAGTGTGTTGGCACCTGGAGTGATACCAAGTTCCTCTAGTATCGCAATTCTTCCCTTTATACCATCATTAAACGTTATCACAGTATCACAAACACCCAAGCATAGAGTTTTCATGCCTACAAAGACTTTTTTGGTATGCGGGTCCAAATGACATTATTGAAAGACTCATTCGGGTTTTGCGTTCGACCATGGAGACATTTGGAAAGAAGATCAGAATGAGCTAGCTCTCTATATATGGGCTTAATTACCTCCCTCGTCCGCAGCTCGTGGTCGTGCGGTAGCGTTCTCGCTTCCCACGCTCGGGTTCCCGGGTTCGATTCCCGGCGGGGTCAGGGATTTTCTCTGCCTCATGATGACTGGGTGTTGTGTGCTGTCCTTAGGTTAGTTGGGTTTAAGTAGTTCTAAGTTCTAGGGGACTGATGTCCATAGATGTTAAGTCCCATAGTGCTCAGAGCCAACCACCTCCATCACTGCAGATGGTATGCTGTTCTTGTGCCTAAATTGTTCCTCTGTACCCGCTGCCTGAGCGTTGCGGTACTTGCACCATCAATCAACACCAGGTGGGTAAAGACCATATATAGGTGTATCATCAGTGGATGATTTGTGGAAGAATGTAGCCCGTATTGCTCTTTTCATTCCCTGTAGATCATGTGTATTGTTCCTTATTGCCACTCCATAATATTACTGGAGTTCATCAATGTTTTTGTCTGTAAGTCTTGCTTTACCATTTAGAGTCGTTCCATGTGATAACTTCTCTTTTCCTTTTGTCTGGTTCAATTTTCGAAGGCGTGTTCCCATCCGTTTTTGAATGTGGCTCACGTATTAAATCTTCAAAATATGCTTTTCACTGTAAGGTTGGCTTTCCACGACTGATTTGAAGGCCTTCGAATCACCATCTCCCAAGTACTCAGTGTAGCACACACCTCTTTCCTGCTTTGAGCGTCTGAACATAGAAACAACTGCAGCAGCCTCCACACCCCCACTAATTCCCTCGTAATTCTTGGCACAATTTGTTTTATGACTTTCACTTTTTTCATTGTCAACTGATTTACACTGATAGCAGTATTTAGTTAGCACTTCGATGTCTAAAATTTTACCTGTGTCTACACTAGTGACAGTTACAACCGCATTCTTAGATGTGTGGCCTCTCTTCTGCCATGTACCATCAACGGCCACAGATAAGTTTGTCGTGTTATTTAATTCTACTGCTTCTTTAGCAACGGCTTTCATAGAAACAACAGCAACAAATCTGACTCTTTTTTCCAATTACTTCTGTGTACTTACTTGACCTGGTTCGTGGGTGTGACAAGTTCAGCGTCGCACATAATACTTGAGCTGCAGTCAGTCCTTTACCTACGCACCTCATTCCATACAAGAATCCAACATTGCTCTCAAACATGTCGTTATTACGCTTTTGGGAAGTCCAAAATGACGTAAATAAATGTAAATATCGTCTGACAAGGGCCTCCCGTCTGGTAGACCGTTCGCCGGGTGCAAGTCTTTCGATTTAGCGCCACTTCGGCGACTTGCGCGTCGATGGGGATGAAATTATGATGATTAGGACAGCACAACACCCAGTCCCTGTGCGGAGAAATCTCCGATCCAGCCGGGAATCGAACCCGGGCCCTTAGGATTGACATTCTTTCACGCTGACCACTCAGCTACCGGGGGCGGAAAAAATGGCATAGATAGCCTGCAAACTTTGCACTGAACAACAAGTTTGTTAGCCAGTCCAGTCCTTGCAGATGTGTCCTCAAAGATGCTAATTTGCCCACCATAAACTTTACATGATACAGAATCTTGTAAAACTTGTCCTAACACACTCAAATCTAAGGAAACATAACCTAAACTATTTGCATGATCTCGATTGTCAATAAATAAATCGTCATGGTTTCCAAGTTTCCTCCTCGAACTATTAGTAGGCGTGTCCTTTTCGTGTGTCTGTGAAACATCTATTTCAGGATCAGTACTGGATTCAGATCCAGTCGTATGCTGACTTCCAGGCAAACGCCGCTTCTTAATAGAACTCTTTCTTTTCGTCATGTTGAAAAGAGGTATAAGAGCGTGTAATCGTATACCAAACCACTATGTTAACAGCTCATAAAACACCTACACCCACAAAGTAAATCCACAAGACGCACGTGCAATATTGCCATTTCTGTTTACACAGTGCATCTAACCTCTTAACATGAACTCAAGGAATAAATAGCTGAAAACCACAGCCTTGTAGATTGAATAGTTTCAGAGATAGCAAGTCAATACAGAAAGACCGGATTTTTTTTTACACTTGCACTATTAACTTTGAAATGATAAAAAGCACATTTCCAATTGGAATTAATCGACAAATGACGCATCATATTATTCAGGAGAGATCAAATATTATTAAGAGATAATAATCAGAAAATGTCAGTTTTCAGCCAATTTCACCGTACGTACTCCCCTTAACAGACTCCAATGCCGGTCGCAACAAGAGGGATGTTTCGTATCACGGAGGAATTTACTGGCGGAAAAACTGGAAGGAATATTTCCGGGCAATGTATTACTTCCTCTGACAACGAGGAACTAGCACTAATATGGGTTTTTTACGGACACTCATTCTTTCCATGTGAATAGAGGATCGACATGCCTTAAATGTCACTTCTGCGCTCCATATCCCGAACGTAAGGTGGCGTGCAGGTCTTACACATCTTGTTTTTCGATACAGAGACTAGCATAGCCTAGGAGAAACCTGTGAAAGTTCTATCAGCTCGGCCTATGTGTAGCAGGGCAACAGCGGCAAATCCCATCCACGTGTCACCCTAGAGGCTCCAAACTACAGTTCAGCCCCATCTTCAGACAGATTTGTAGGTAATGCCTTTGTTTCTAAAATGACTACACTATGCACATTCGTACTGACTGTGTAGGAGAAGTTAAACGCTACTCTAGCCGAAATCCGATATCAAAGCCGTTATACCCTCGAACAGCATGCGGGAAGGAACAAAAAATTATTGTCTTATCACGTCACGGGAAGATACTATTGTATGATGTAATACCGATCTGTGGATGCTATATTAAGCAATGTATAATTAGAGGTGTAGTAAGAAGGCCTATTTGATCGTTGTTCTGGCAAGCTATTAATCTATCATTTCTATCATTCCCTATATTCTCGCTGTTAACAAACGCTTCATTAGGACAACAGTCCATGTGAATTTCGTTTATGTCACCAGTTTTTTTTTTAGTATCTGCATTGACTGTTTCCCCAATTTCCCCAAATTCTATTATTCTACGGGTCTTAAGAAAAAGAATGAATGTATCAAACAGATGTAAACTATAACCTATTAAAGAAATTACGCTTTTAAGTGCAGTGAAAGTGTTATGCGTATGGAGAGAAAACTGGAAACGGAAAAAACGAATTAAAAAAAAAGAAACAGGAAACTGGAGCATATGGCCAAGACGACTGTCAGGACAGAATATTAATGGCTACTGAAAAAGGAGGAAGCCATTTCATAAGTGCAACAAGAGAAAATACAACATTAAACGTAGTTTATAGAGAAATCTGAATACATGTGGAGAATATAAGATAGTAGCTTTTAGTGTAAATACCAATGGTAAGTGGCCACATGTTGGAGTACTGGCCAAAACTGATGGATTAGAGCAAGTTTATTATGTTAAAGTAAGCACGAAAAATCTGTTTATAAAGCTCCAATTCTATCATAATATGCTTAAAAGGGGTGGTTACCTTGTAGGTAAATGTAGAGGACTGGATATTGTGGATCCAGAAATAGAATAGCCCTTTGCATAGGTAAAATATGATGTAATAACTACATTTTATGTGCGCTCCTTTAGAAAAGTTGTAAACATAAAGCTTCGCCCAGATATTTTGCAAGAATGTGGAGCAAAGGAACTGTCAACGTACTCTTAGGAAAATGGGAAATGTTTTAACAACAGTGTAACGTAGGAGATAAGAGACTAAATTAAAATTATCGAATACTATCGGCTAAACGAACTGCAAGAATAAGCAGAACTGATTCTTAAAACCATAAGAGAGGCAGCTGACAGGGAAAAATTAGATATGTATTGGAATTCGAGAACATACCTCGTTTGTATTTGTCAAATTACTGACTGGAGAAGGAATTAAATGCCCTGGACGTTGATTAAAATTTTTATTTAAATAATAAACTGGTTGTTATCGTAAATACACAGAGCAAACATTAAGAATTGTTTCGTGTGTGCAAATGTATATTCAAAAATTATTATTGGGCACATGAATATGTTTTCTGATTCACTTCTCTACATTTGTCTCTATTGGATGTTTACACTGTAAAGTAGCTGTAAGTGGATAATTGGAACGCTAGCTTGTAGAGTCAAGTGCTATTGTCTGACTCATCTCCGTGAAACTTGAAGCTGTAAAGCTGTAGCAAAAATATCTTTTCTCCTATGTGAGAGGAACTAAGGTGCAGCTTCGAGGCTTATTTGACCATTGCTCCAGAGAACTATTAATTTTCTTTCTTCTATGTCCTCGCTATTTCCCCAAATTCTATTATTCTACGGGTCTTAAGAAAAAGAATGAATGTATCAAACAGATGTAAACTATAACCTATTAAAGAAATTACGATTTTAAGTGCAGTGAAAGTTCTAGATGTACGACATATCCTGGCTTCCTGATTTCGAAGCAAATTTGCTTATTTCCAGCAGCACTTCAGTTTCTTTAATTGTTGCATCAGAATTTGGTAACTGCCCTATACATGGTAGCGGGTTACTTGAACCAGAGACAACACACTGGCAGCCATAACTAACTTACCAAGCACCACCACATTAGCAATACTGGTACTAGTAGATGTCAAGGTACTTTTAATAGGACAGTGTATGTAGACTGCTTGTCGCTCAGAGGGTAGCAAATTCGCTTGGATAATAAATTTTGTTGTTAAACTTGCGGTGGTCAGCGTTAATAGGAAGGTTGTATCTACCGCACTCCGTAACAGCCGGCTTGCGGTGACTCGGTTTATGTGGCTGGGTGGATTAGCAGAGTGGGTGACCTCTCGTGATAGCGGTGTGCCGCATCTTGTAATGCCGGCCGCGGTGGTCTCGCGGTTAAGGCACTCAGTCCGGAACCGTGCGACTGCTACGGTCGCAGGTTCGAATCCTGCCTCGGGCATGGATGTGTGTGATGTCCTTAGGTTAGTTAGGTTTAAGTAGTTCTAAGTTCTAGGGGACTGATGACCACAGATGTTAAGTCCCATAGTGCTCAGAGCCATCTTGTAATGGGGGACCGCACAGGCAGTGGCAGCTGCGACGCATCTGTGTTTACTCCATCCGAGCTGGGGACGGCGGTGTGTAGCGGCTGTCGGTTGTCACACTGGCCAGGCTCTCGTAGAAGATCAGTTGCACACACTTATGTTGTGGGTCATGGAAGAATTTGTTTTTTGCTAGTTTTAAATAAAGTGCATACGACCAACTCCATTTTATACTAGAGGCAACAGGAGCATAATTTAGCGATATACTGCATTTGTGTCCTGCAGTGTGCGACATAGCTACAGGAATGTTCCTAATTGCCACCATTACTTATAGGTCCACAGTAATGTTGTGGTGTGAGACTCCTCTTAGGTGACCTGATAGTGATTTCATAGCGTCTTGGACATTGTTTTCGACACACCTAAGCACCGGATTAGTGCACATCTAATCGATGTTAGGTGTAATTTCTTTTAGGCCGCAGTAAGCTGTAAATTATTTAAAACCTGGGATATTTGTGTAATTTGTTTAAATAATACCGTGTGATAATTGTTAAGAATTTAAAGGCTCGTATTTATGATCTCAACAAGTGGGTATTTTGGAAAATCAGCAAACTTTTAATGAATAGCCCCAAAATCTGTAGACAGCCGTGGAAGAGGGCGGCGGAGTGCTTGCAGAAATGCCATTGGGCACAGTACTTTGCTACAAATTGCAGAAAAACTAAACTGCATAAAAGGTTGTAGCACATGTCATGTGTGTGTGTGTATGGGATGAGAGACAGAACACAAGTGAGGAGAAGTCTGTCTGACGGTTAGAAAGACCCAGGGAGTGGTGGGGCTGATGCCAGGGGAAAATCATTATAAATGGGTAATAAGTAATGATGTCAGTCATAAATTACATCAGTAACGTGACAGTTCACTAATATAAGTGATAGGGGATAAGAAGGTTGGGCCAAGTGGGTGACTTATAGATAACAATGCATCCCTTGTCCCAGGTAGGGAAAGGAGAATGAATAGGGGCATGGGGGAGGGGATGGGAGGAGGTTGCGTGGGATATGGGAGGGGGAAAGGGGAAGGGGGATTGACTTTGGAAATAAGTCACATAACCACCAGGAAATTAACCTTAGAGGACACTGACCTTTGACCTTACTGATAACAAGAACAATAAACCTATTGAATTTAGAGCATCATTGATCCATTACTAGTATTAGCCACAATATGCTGTTGGCTATACCCTCTTACCTCAATGGCTGTCTGAATAGCCTCTTCGGCATGTTGAATAAGGCCCGCAGGCATACACACTGACTCCACCTGGTGTTCCTGTCCAGGGGTACCACTATTCGCGATACTCCTGAACTGCTGAGTATTAATGAGGCACTACCATTTTGCGTTTGCCTCCTTTGACAGAGGACACAGCAGGTTTCCCAGCAAATGAAGTGAGTTTCACTGACTCAGTTACAGATTCAGTGGAAGACATGACTTCGAAGTTGTTCGTTAATGGGATTGGTGTAACACTCTTAGTTATCCCTCCTCCCCATCTTCTCTTTACTTTGTACCTAATCCTACCATTGACGTTCCCCTCAAAGTGAAGTGAACGAGTAGAGACAGATACTGCACTTCCTGTAGAGGAGAGAGGTTCCAGAGCAGTGGATGGTACTTCACGTACCGTTGGTGTCTCTGATACATGACCCTCGGTAGCCCAGCTAGATTCGCAGCAACTTCCAATAGCTCGACAATAGTCAGGGCGATTTCCCGTTGCATATGAACATCAACTAACTCATCCAACGCCAGAGAATAGCATACGTAGTGGGGCCGTATTTTACGGAACAGTAAACAAATAACTTTAGACTAAGCTTGCTGATTCTCTTCTAATTTATGGATGTATTTCGCTACAAGTATTACCAGTTTTCTCTAAGAACATAAGGGGGTTAATACCGAAGGTATTCCACGATGCACAGCGCTTTTCTTGTAGGGTCATCTCATTTTCTGGAGCATTTCTGTGACGTTCTCACACTGACTAACCAAACACGCGACGTTGAGCGCAGTACTATTGAATATTTTCTCTCTCTTCCATTAATAGAACTTCTCATTCATGGAGAATTGCACTTCCTTAAGATTCATCCCATATCACTGAGTGGGGTTTCTTCTCTCTATCGCAACAAGATTTATATGGCCGTCGTTTCACCTCAACAACATTCCGAGCAGATATTCTCAGATACTTTACGGCTGAAGGTGAGTCCATTGACCAACTGACAAACATCAAAGCAAACGATACTAAGTTTTTCTGTCTATTTAAACTCATTACATTACATTTTTATTTATGTTGACTGTCAACTGCCAGTTTTCGCAACTCACAGTATTATCTACTCACAGGATTATCTATGTCTTCTAGTATATCTTAAAGATTTTTAAAGGTAGTTACCCAGTTGCACATTACTGCCAGAGCGTTTACATATACCGTGAATAGTAACGATTGTATCACCGTTGTGATGAACAAGACAATTCTTCCGACTCGGAGAATGTCTCGCCGGTAAAAACTATATACTGGGTTATTTCAGCTAGGAAATACACTCCTGGAAATTGAAATAAGAACACCGTGAATTCATTGTCCCAGGAAGGGGAAACTTTATTGACACATTCCTGGGGTCAGATACATCACATGATCACACTGACAGAACCACAGGCACATAGACACAGGCAACAGAGCATGCACAATGTCGGCACTAGTACAGTATATATCCACCTTTCGCAGCAATGCAGGCTGCTATTCTCCCATGGAGACGATCGTAGAGATGCTGGATGTAGTCCTGTGGAACGGCTTGCCATGCCATTTCCACCTGGCGCCTCAGTTGGACCAGCGTTCGTGCTGGACGTGCAGACCGCGTGAGACGACGCTTCATCCAGTCCCAAACATGCTCAATGGGGGACAGATCCGGAGATCTTGCTGGCCAGGGTAGTTGACTTACACCTTCTAGAGCACGTTGGGTGGCACGGGATACATGCGGACGTGCATTGTCCTGTTGGAACAGCAAGTTCCCTTGCCGGTCTAGGAATGGTAGAACGATGGGTTCGATGACGGTTTGGATGTACCGTGCACTATTCAGTGTCCCCTCGACGATCACCAGTGGTGTACGGCCAGTGTAGGAGATCGCTCCCCACACCATGATGCCGGGTGTTGGCCCTGTGTGCCTCGGTCGTATGCAGTCCTGATTGGGGCGCTCACCTGCACGGCGCCAAACACGCATACGACCATCATTGGCACCAAGGCAGAAGCGACTCTCATCGCTGAAGACGACACGTCTCCATTCGCCCCTCCATTCACGCCTGTCGCGACACCACTGGAGGCGGGCTGCACGATGTCGGGGCGTGAGCGGAAGACGGCCTAACGGTGTGCGGGACCGTAGCCCAGCTTCATGGAGACGGTTGCGAATGGTCCTCGCCGATACCCCAGGAGCAACAGTGTCCCTAATTTGCTGGGAAGTGGCGGTGCGGTCCCCTACGGCACTGTGTAGGATCCTACGGTCTTGGCGTGCATCCGTGCGTCGCTGCGGTCCGGTCCCAGGTCGACGGGCACGTGCACCTTCCGCCGACCACTGGCGACAACATCGATGTACTGTGGAGACCTCACGCCCCACGTGTTGAGCAATTCGGCGGTACGTCCACCCGGCCTCCCGCATGCCCACTATACGCCCTCGCTCGAAGTCCGTCAACTGCACATACGGTTCACGTCCACGCTGTCGCGGCATGCTACCAGTGTTAAAGACTGCGATGGAGCTCCGTATGCCACGGCAAACTGGCTGACACTGACGGCGGCGGTGCACAAATGCTGCGCAGCTAGCGCCATTCGACGGCCAACACCGCGGTTCCTGGTGTGTCCGCTGTGCCGTTCGTGTGATCATTGCTTGTACCGCCCTCTCGCAGTGTCCGGAGCAAGTATGGTGGGTCTGACACACCGGTTTCAATGTGTTCTTTTTTCCATTTCCAGGAGTGTATTTAAGTCAGTGGCATACCTGTTACTGTATTCCGTTAGTACATACACTGAAGGATAAAATCGCAACACCAAAAAATAATTAATGTAGAGTAATGAAATTTCGGGAATACATTTGTTTAGGTAACATATTTAAGTGATTAACATTGCAAGATCACAGGATAATGTGAGCGCGAGGAAAGCCATTACGAATGTGAAATGCCGGTACATTAATAACCGGTGTAATCGCCAGAATGTTGAATGCAAGCGTGCACATTGTGTTATACAGGAGCCGGATGTCAGTTTCTGTAATGGAGTTCCATGCCTGTTGCACTTGGTCGGTTAATACTGGGACGGTTGGTTAATGCTGGTTGTGGATGACACTAGATTATAGACAGATCTGGTGATCGAACATGCTAAGAAAACGTGTCGACGTTTTATAGACCATGTTGAGTTACAGAAACGGTATGTGGGTGAGCGTTATCTTGTTGGAAAATACCCCTTATAATGCTGTTCATGAATGGCAGTACAACAGGTCGAATCACCACACTGACGTACAAATTTGCAGCCAGGGTACGTGAGATAACTATGAGAGTGCTCCTACTGTCGTACGAAATCGTACCCCAGATCACAACTTTTAAGTATTAGGTCCATTGTGTCTACCATGCAAACAGGTTGGTTGCAGGCCATCAACCGGCCTACTTCTAACTGACATACGACCTTCACTGGCACCTAGAAAGAATCAGTTTTCATCAGAAAAGACAAGGGACCTCCACCCTGCCCTCCAATGAGCTATCGTTTGACACCTCTTAAGTCGCAAATGGCGGTGGTTTGGCGACAGTGGAATGCACACTATAAAACGTCGGACTCGAAGCTGTCTTAGAAATAACCGATTTGTAACAGTTCGTTGTGTCACTGTGGTATCAATTGCTGTTCAAACTGCTGCTGCAGACGCTGTACGATGCGAAAGACTCGTACGCCGAACACGATGATCTTCTCTCTCGGTAATGCAGCGTGGGCGTCGGGAGTCCCTTCATCTTGCGACCGTACATTCTCGCGACCACTGCTGCCAGCAATAATGTACAGTAGCTACATGCCTGTCAAGTCTTTCTGCAGTATCACAGAAGGAACGTCCAGCTTCTCGTAGCCCTATTGCATGACCTCGTTGAAACTCAGTGAGGTGTTGGTAATGGCGTCTTTGTCACCTTAAAAGCATTCCTAGATAACATCAACTCACCACTACCAGTATCAAAGGTAACTATCGCTCACGATCCTTACAGCGTGTATTTGAAGCAAACCTGATCTGCATCCACATAGTGGCACTACAACCGCCACTCTTATGCGACTGGTGAGAAATTTGAATAGACATTATCTTCCAGATGTAGAAACACACTTACTAACTATCGTTTATGTTGCACAACTCCATCTTGGTGTTGCAATTTTTAGTTTCGTCAGTGTATTTCGTTTACAGAACGGCATTGCGGAATTGTACCGGGGATTTTCCAGAGGTCAAGGAACGTGACATCGGCTCGATAGTTACATGAGTACAATCGTCGTATAGCCTAAAGACACGACGAAATATTAGAGAGAAATGACATCCCATAATTAATTTATGTATTGTCCCACCTATTAACTGCAACAACATTTTTACTACACAGAACTTCAATCTGAGCAACACACTACTGCGTCCCAACGAATATCCTGTTGAAGGTGCTACGTCTTTGCATTCCTTTGTCTTGAAACCGAGGGAGGAAGATAGGATAATGGTAAAACGCAGTTTTTCTAGAAAAGATATTGTATATATATGTGTGAAATCTTATGCGACTTAACTGCTGAGGTCATCAGTCCCTAAGCTTACACACTACTTAACCTAAATTATCCTAAGGACAAAGACACACACCCATGCCCGAGGTAGGATTCGAACCTCCACCGGGACCAGCCGCACAGTCCATGACTGCAGCACCCTAGAACGCTCGGCTAATCCCGCGCGGCAAAGATTTTGTATATAAAATACTTTAATAGCCTATAACTGAATAATGCTCAAGTGTATAGCACCCATAAAAGATCGAGCTGACTGGTTAAGCAAATTGTCACGGGCTCTTTGACTAGCGAGAGATTATAATGAAAATGCTGAAAAACCTTCCCTGGTAGCGAAGCCTCGCGCGAACCCGTTTAGACAACCTAGGGAACAGTACCTCAGGGCAGAAACTGTCAATATCCTTCAGCGCCATACGTACGTATCTCATAGAGACGATGAGGAAAAAATTGCCAAATAACAACTCGTCCATTTTTATGTTTTAAATTTAAAATTTGATCAAATTCTATGATGTGAAATACTATTGGAAATGGCCTTGCTTTTCTAGGCTAATCACTTTAATGAGTCACTGGTGTAGCATATGTTGCGTGCCAATGCAATCGGCATATATTATTAATGCCGCTTTTAGCCGGCCGCTGGTGGCTGAGCGGTTCTGGGCGCTTCAGACTGGAACTGCGCGACCGCTATGGTCGCAGGTTCGAATCCTGCCTCGGGCATGGATGTGTGTGATGTCCTTGGGTCAGTTAGGTTTAAGTAGTTCTAAGTTCTAGGGGACTGATGACCTGAGATGTTGAGTCCCATAGTGCTCAGAGCCATTTGAACCATTTGAACCCAGAGAGCGGAAGCGATGTAATTTCCGCGGCAGATAGTCCTGCATTCGGCTACCGACTCAATGGTGATGGCTGGTGGCTCGCTGGAGGAAATAAATACCCTACCTGGATGCTGTATCGGCAGCTTATGTTTTGTTGTTGAAGCACCTGCAAGCTGATTATTAAATAAAATTATTACCTCGCGTTCTGAACTTAAGCTTTCAACTCGAATCTGCTTCGTTCATTGGTGCTGGTTTGAACTCGCGTTACTTACAGTCGTGACGTTCGCTCTCTACTACGTCTTCGGCCTACGGCTTTGTTTCGACCTTAGTTTCCACACGCTACATGCTTCGGGCTGTGACCTGCCAAATTTGTTCCAGGCTACAACACTCAAATGCTCGAGACACTGCTACGAGCACCCATGCCCGAGGGAGGACTCGAACCACCGCCGAGACAGGCCGCACAGTCCATGACTGCAGCGCCTAAGACGGCTCGGCTAATCCCGCGCGGCACTGCATGTTTCAACTAGTAGTAAACATTGTCTATCAGTGTCATGTCAGGAGATACTGCAGGCTACTGAGTTTGGCTGATTTCTGCCTCCTGTAAAAGATGTTCAATAGGTGGATGCAATGTGTTCATGCATTATTGTCTTGGATGACGAATCCATCGCCGAAATGGTGACTGCAGACGTGGATAAAACGTTGGAGGAACGTGACCTGATGCTGCACAGTCCACATACTGCTTTCCATAATGATGAGAGGCACACGATATCCGTATATAGAAGTGGCCCAAAACATTCCTGCCCATCTACCTTCTGAATTCGTGGGAGTGCATACTTGATAAGTGCGTTGCTTCCGGCCATCTCCAAGACGATCATCAAGCGTCAGACAAATGCTGCAGTCGTCTATAAGAGAAGATTGGTTTAGTTCAACTGTGAAGAGATACTCAAGGATGTAGAAAATCTCAGAAAACAAGAATACGTAAGACATAATTTTTTAAAATTATTATGTCTCTTCCACAGATCCTAAGTGAACTGGTTCTCACTGAAAAGCAATAATTTAAAAAATCTTCAATTACTTTCAATCAAGAGGAGATACCGAACGGGACTACTTGTTCTTGCATAGCTCAGTTGGTAAAGCAACTATCTGCAAAGGAAAAGGTCCCAGGTTTGTGTCCCCGTCTGGTATATTTTCAATCTTCCAGGAAGATTCACATCAGTG
This sequence comes from Schistocerca serialis cubense, assembly GCF_023864345.2. Classification (NCBI taxonomy): domain Eukaryota; kingdom Metazoa; phylum Arthropoda; class Insecta; order Orthoptera; family Acrididae; genus Schistocerca; species Schistocerca serialis. Next base: position 339,229,335 of record NC_064640.1, read on the forward strand.
CACAATCGGCTGGAGGATGAAAAATTCGTTCCAGAAATAACTAAATTGTTACACCCCATGTAAATGTACATTACAATGAGATGTTTGTGGTAATTCTAAGGTCACTGTAGCCACTATCGTCAAAGAGAAAATCGGTTTACAAAACTTATTTAACTTTATAACTTTACTGCACTGAAAATGTGCAGAAGTCAGATTTTACGAAATACATTATACGTTATTATTAATTATATGTGCACACCAGTCGATTACACTTATAAGTTCGTCAATTGAACAGAATGAACAGGCCAACAATAAATCCTATAGACTCTTAAACTGAACTTTTCACTTGTCACTTGTCAGTTGCAAATTCGAACAACCATCAGCTGTATAAGGGAGTGACTACAATGATAATTTGTGACGGACCTGGACTCGAACCCTGATTTCACACATGCATGTATATCCGAAACAACATTGCATCGTTCTTGTTAACAACACAGGCACTGCAATGTCGCATTTATCCACCGATGCTGGGCAGCGAGTTTCAATTGACGGGACTTGAATAATGTGTGTACGAGTACAGGTTGTGACGCAGGAACAACGACGTATGGAAGTTTGGATCTGGCTGTGAATCGTGCACCGATAACCAACGTGATTAACATGACAGATTCACCACTTTGCCCCCAGTGTCACACGCTTGAGACGGATGAATATCGACTGCAGACGTGTGGCAGCTGATTCAGAAAATGCTTGTCTTTCTTCTACGTATGGCTCCCCATGCCGCTGCACCGAATTCACTTCTGTTCCAAGATCAGACCTATTTCCCACGTACGAAAATCAACGCAGTGATCTGGATAAAATCCATACCGATCTCTTACTTGTTTCACGAAGGAGATAAGAGTGTTCTTGATTTTTGTACATTCCTGCAAGATCGGTTTACCTTTCTCGCGCTTAACCGAGACACCATTAATGCTATGCTAACATTCTGGGTAGTGCTTTTTTGGATCTCCCCTGCAGCTAGGATGTCCCTAGTATGAGGTGATTTCAATGTGAGTGTGTAATACGAAGACTCCGGCAAAATGGCATAGCTTTCGGGAAGACGTGCCCGAACATGGCTGACCGTGAGTATATCTACCCACAGGTTGGCGGTGTGCGGATGCCTTTTTATTTTTTTTTATTTCGCCGAACGGGAGGGCGTTTATATTTCCACTTACGTTTTGTTTGTTATTGATGCTATTTAGACATCATTATTTTCCGCCTATAAGGCATCTTGTTTAGTCCTAATTGTTTGTTAATTCGGTGATGTCACACATAACGTATGAAGCCATTATTTGTTTTCCTCTGTACATTCCTTTTGTGAAAGTAAAAAATACAAATAAAGTTTATTGTAAAAAAAACGGCTAAGGCGACCGCTCACGCAAAAAAAGAAAAAATGCTCTGTAACCGGTAGATCGAGTCCCTCTCATGCCCCTTTAAAATAAATTTTCAATGTCATTCCCTCACACAGCGGATGGTTGTTCGTATTCGCAACTGCGAATACATTTCATGTACTTTGTAACGGCTGTAGTCGCCGCAGTGGCCGTTCTTTGGGGCATGTATGCATGTCCTAAGAAACATTGCAGCGTTCTTCTTAACAACAAAGGCTCTGTAATATCGGACGAACTTGGTCTGTAATTAAACTTTTATGATTGCTGTCAAGGTATTGAAAATGCGTGTTCCTGAATAATAGACACCTTTGTGGATCAAAGAAAGGGACTTCTCACCTTTGTGAAGATTATTTTTGTTTGTAGTATCGAATTCATAAAAAAATATGTTACGAGGGCTATTCGGAAAGTAAGTTACGATCTGTCGCAAATTGGGAACCACTGTGAAAATCCGATGAAGTTTTGCACAGATGTGTTGGGTAGTGTACCTAGTATGCCAGTCGATCGCGGCACGTCGCTCTTTTCAATTCTGACCCCACAGTGAGAACGTAAAGATGTCTAGAAAATAGTGTCTTCCGCCAAGTATGAGAGCCTGGTGAGAGATTTCGCCTGATGTCGTGCACCCCACATGACATAACTGTCTTGTGTTTCGTTCTTCATGACAATTCTCGGCCGCACTCTGCAGGGGCAGTGAAGATGCTCCTGCAGTGTTTTCGATGGGAAGTGTTTGATCACCCACAACACATACTCTAATTGGCCCATCCTGAGTTTCATCTCTGCTCACATGAACCGCTGGCTATGTAGACAACATTTTGGCACAGACAACGAGCTGCAGACGATCGTAGAGAATTGGCAGAATGCACAGCAGTCGCTTGCCTTCTGTGACGAGGGTATTGGAAAGTTGGTACAACACTATGGCAAATGTCTAAATATGACAGACGGCTATGTAAAGAAGTAGCTGTAGGGTGTAGTTAACTATTGAAAATAAGACATTTTTGATTTTCACCGTGGTTTTCATTTCGGACACGTTCGTTATCTGGCCACATGACAAGAGAAAACTGGATGAGATCCTGGACCATCTGAACACAAGACACTCCAACATCAAGTTCACCTTGGATGGAACTAGAGAGTGATGGTCAGCTCCCATTCTTCGATGTCCTGGTAAAGAGGAAGGCAGACGGCACCTTAGGCCACAGTGTGTACAATAAATCAACACACACTGACTTATATCAACAGGCTGACAGCTGCCATCACCCTGCACAGAAGCAAGGAGTGCTGAGAACACTCGTACACCGAGCCAAAATACTCTCTGACCCAGACAGCCTTACAGCGGAATTAGAACATCTACAAAGAGTGTTTACAGACAACGTACACTCCACCAGGGACATCCGCAAAGCGCTCCATCCCACCAGACGACCTGAGGCAACAGGCGAGGAGCAGGAAGACGAGGCCATGAAAATAACCTTTCTACCGTATGCTGGGCCTATATTTGCCAAGATCAGCAGAATCTTGAAGAAACACAATATCAAGAGTGTATTCTGCCCACCTATAAAGATAAGGACTCTCATTTGGACTGTCAAGGATGATTTGGGGTTGAGGAAACCTGGTATCTACCATATACCATGTAATATGGGATGTCTTACATCGGTCAAACTACCAGAACAGTTGAAATAAGGTGTAAAGAACACCAGAGACATACCAGGCTACGACAGGTAACTAAATCTGCAATAGCAGAACATTTCCTGGACCTGGCAAAACCAGGACGTTGGCTCAGACTCACCGATTCTGGGCTAGTGTCATTAATGAATCGATTGAAATCAAGATGGCGGAGAACTTGATAAACCGGGAAGCAGGATATCAGCGTCTTACTGCATGGAATCCTGCTTTGCAACTACTACAGAAACAACTTAAAAAAGTTCCCTCCTCCAGGAAAGAACTACAAACGTCCAAGGGAGTAAGTAACTGAACAGAACGACATATGCGATACCAGACGGCAGCAAGCTCCTTGGAGGATGACCATCATAATATGCAGCTCCAACAGCAGCCGGATGCCGCGAGACGCACACCTCACAGGCGCATACCGGATTCAGAAGGCCAGGGGAATGGCTCGGCCACGAGAGAAACTAGCCACGGTCGCGGATAGCATAAGGAACTTCAACAGAGCCATGATAGTGCTAGGATCGCACCTATCGGGCGCGGACCCAATAGGGAACGCCTTGGGATGTCCTAAGCTACGCTACGCAAATTCACGGAGCTTCGTACTCCGGTGTGTTGTAGGGTGAGCGGATCACGACTTTCCTAGTTCTTCCTGGGTGTGTTGGAGGTTGTCCTGTCGTCGGAATCTTCCTCACGGTTGCGTTTCTCCTTTTAGTTCATCTGCTCATGTTGGGGTGAGCCTTTAATCCAGCAATAGGTCTAGCCACCTTGTGGTCGGGCGCCAATGCACTTGGTTTCCCAAGTTGCGTGCAACGTCGTTCTCCGACATCCGGGCGGCCGCGCAAAAACGATGTGCCACCTGCCGGAATTGGTGTTTGAGCAGCGGGACTACCGCTGCTCTGTGGAGCTCTCCGGTGCTGAAGTCTCGTGGCAGGTGAAGCGCTAACCTAAGCGCCTTGTTCTGGACCGTCTGCAGCTTTGCGATGGACGAGTCGGCCGCGTTGCCCCACACCACAGCAGCGTACTCTAACACTGGTCTGATTAGTGTCAGGTACAGAGTTGTGCCACAGTGTGGGGGGCCTTGGGATGTCCGCTACCCCAGAAGAGAGCCGCAACGGGCGCGAACAGAAGACGGAGCGCCTAGAGACTGATACCACCGCCAGAAATGGCCACAGTGGGCGCGGACTGCATCGGAAAAAAAAAAACATTATGCTTACGTAGCCATGTAATGAGAGATGTTTTTACTTTGAAGAAATGAGAAATTAATGCAAGGAAAACTATTTAAACATTTAAATTCAACAGAAGATGCCATTCAGCGGAAGTGTTGAAATGTTCCTTTTGTAACCGTGGAGTAGAATGAATGTAACAGCAGCAGCAGTTCGTGTTTATAGATAGGATTTAGTTTCGTTTTGTTTCACGTGCTTCTGCAAAGAAGTGAAATTTATCCGGGTATTTTAGTTTTTGGACTGCTATGTAGTAACTTTTTCTAAGTTTTTGTATAAATTTTCCTTGCATTTGGTTTCTACTGAAACTTCATTTAACAAGTATTTTATTCTGTTCAATATTGTATATCAAACAGTTCTAAGTTTATGCGTAAATTTTAGTGCATTTGCATTGTGTGAGCTGAATTTCTACTGTAGTTAAAACCAGATGTAGCATAGTAGCAGAACTTAGATTGCATTCAGCGACTCCTTGGGTTAATAGTGTATAACTTATGGAATAGACGAAAACTGATTAAAGATGGATAATAGCTGCCCCTGTTGTGTACGGATGTGGAGGGAAATGGCCACTGTCTACAAAGAGTAAGAAGCTGTGTTTCGCCACTGTCGACAGGCTTCAGGCTGCTATTCTCGGCTGCGGTTGCGTTGGGGCACATGAGACGAATGTTTCGTATCTCTGCAGCCTATGTCTACATCTACATCTGCATCTACACAGTGTCGTCTGAGATCGACAATGTCGCAGTGCCTTCCGATTTTCACATATCGAGAGAAAAGGGCCACAAAAGTGGGCACTGGCCACACGGCTGTCCCCCCACGCCTTGGAGACATTTGTGAGGTATTCTCTACTGCTGAAAGCACATCTAAGCCAGCACGTGATGCCTCGTTTGTTGGGGCTGAGGCCGATCCTCGTGATAGGTGGCAATAAGCGCAGTGGGTGGAATTGCTTGCCATTGAGAGCTTCAACGTTAGGCGGGTTTTAGAGACTTACATAAAAAGTGGGCACGTCGGGAAGGAAGGCCGGTGACCACTCTGTTTGCTTGCAGGGGAATCACGTCCGAGACGTGAAGGAGACACTGCTGGCAGCGGTTGAGGTCACCGGGTGCACTCAGCTGCAAATCGTGGCTCATGTATCAATGACGCCTGCCCTCTGTGTTCAAATGGTTCAAATGGCTCTGAGCACTATGCGACTTAACTTCTGAGGTCATCAGTCGCCTAGAACTTAGAACTAATTAAACCTAACTAACCTAAGGACATCACACACATCCATGGCCGAGGCAGGATTCGAACCTGCGACCGTAGCGGTCGCTCGGTTCCAGACCGTAGCGCCCAGAACCGCACGGCCACTCCGGCCGGCCTCTGTATTCAGAGGAGCAACATTACCAGAACCTATCGCTGTCCTCAGGCGTAGAAAACTTAGACCAGAGTCTCAGGAGTTTCTGTGACGATCTTGGATACGTATTTCTCGACCTCCACAATCGGGTGGAGAACTGTAGGGGCTGACTTAATAGATCCGACTTGCACTACACGCAGGAAGCGTAGAGTACTTATGGTGTGCACATGTGGATGTTTTGGGAAATGGAAATCCTTCCCACATTCCCGAAACGACATTTTTTGATTTCAGACGGAGAAGAATACTATCCCAATTAATTAAAGAGACTAGCATTCTTCGTGGCAGATAGGAGAAAGAAAACGTTAATGCAGTATCAGTTTACTGCAGGAGCATCCATGGAAACGTTCTGAACTAGTCTGCTTATAAACGGTAAAAACACTCACATAATACTAGAATCAGAAACCTGCCTGAAGCCAGATGTTCATAACAATAAAACTCTAAATTACGGTTGGAATCTATGTCACAAAGATAGGTTGAACATCGATGGTGAAGGCATGTTAATAGCTGTAGATAGTACGAAAGTATCTAATGACGTTACTACAGATTCCGAATGCGAAATAATACAGGTCAAGGTAAGTGTTAAAGGTGGATCAAACATGCTAACAGGATGCTTTTATAGGCCTCCTGTATCAGGAGCGGTTATGGTGGAACACAAAGGAGAAAACTTGGAGAAGCTTATCTGTAAATATCCCAGTTATATTGTTGTATTGAGAAGAGATATCAACTTACCAGCTATAGACTGGGAGACTCAAGTGATTAAGGCAAAAAGAATCATGTGTTACACCACTACCTTTCCAAACCAGCATTCGTAACTTGCGCATAGGCGGACCAGAAGGCTTCCACCACACTCTACAGCCGGTCGCTGTGGCCGAGCGGTTCTAGGCCCTTCAGTCCGGAACCGCGCTGCTGCTACGGTCGTAGGTTCGAATCCTGCCTCGGACATGGATGTGTGTGCTGTCCTTAGGTTAGTTAGGTTTACGTAGTTCTAACACTAGGGGACTGATGACCTCAGATGTTCAGTCGCGTAGTGTTAAGAGCCATTTTTTTGAACCACACTCTACTGCAAAAACACGGAAAGATGTTGAATTTACATGGGAAAGCTTGGATTAAGGCACTGAGGCGAGCCTGTTAGCCGGCCGGTGTGGCCGAGCGGTTCTAGGCGCGTCAGTCTGGAACCGCGCGACACCTACGGTCGCAGGTTCGAATCCTACCTCGGGCATCGATGTGTGTGATGTCCTTAGGTTAGTTAGGTTTAAGTAGTTCTAAATTCTAGGGGACTGATGACCTCAGATGTTAAGTCCCATAGTGCTCACAGCTATTTGAACTATTTTTTGAGCCTGTTACCACACATTTCGCCCTGTTGCTGCCAGTGCTGGAACATTGTCAACATAGCACAGTACAAAGGCCAGCCCGCTGCAGTGATGACCTGGATTACCCCATGCCTGGCATTGCAGTGTGCCGGTTCTGGGGTCTACGTTATCAGAAGTGACATCCTCTCACAACAGGATCGGGGCGAGCGGACATAAATATTGCTTGCTCCGGCCATGTGGTATCTGTCTACGCCCTGAAAAGTACTCCACGCCTATTGTCGATCTGACGAGGGTCATTTAACCTCAGCTACTACTAAGCACTGTCTCCATTAACCACTGGTCTATTGGCTGCACCTAGTCCTGATGCTGCCGAGAGCTGAACTGGTGCCTTTCAGCTGGAGACTTAGAGCTAGTTGACTTCAGGCAACTCCGAGACATCACCCAGGAGTCACTGGTTCAGCGACTGTGCCTGAGCACCGTTCCTGACTTTCTGTTACCGGATGTGGGTGTTCAGGCCTCCTGTTTCTTGGGCTGTTGCCAAGCCACTGCACAGTTTCAGGCATAAGGCCAGTAATGCAAATGACTTCAACTACTGGCTTCCGTGCACGGCCAGTATGCAGCCTGTGTTGTGCTGACGCAGGCTTGGCTGCCTGAAGACACCACACACTACGGAGACCACACCTTCGGTTGCTGTAAGAAATTTATTAAATAACCTTTTTGTCATTCTCACTTCCTGTAGGATTCCGAGACGAACAGGGAACTGGTTCATTGTACGTGCTGCCCTGTCTTCTATTCTGCACCAACATCATGGCCTATAACGATGTCAACAGCACTTGGGACCGTTCTGACGCCACTACACACGTGAAGTTGTCCTAAATGCCTGATAGGAAAACTACCTTCAGCAGCTAATCAGGGAACTAACCTGCGAAAATAACATATTACATCTCCTGGTCACGAACAGGCCTGAACTTTTCATCTCAGTGTGGTAAAATGGTTCAAATGGCTCTAAGCACTGTGGGACTTAACATCTGGGGTCATCAGTCCCCTCAGCGTATTACAGGGACTCAGTAATTATAAGGCCGTTACAGCATCACTGAATACAGTTTTAAGGAGGTTGTCGGAATAGGAAAGTTAGGACGATATTTCTGCTTAGAAAGAGCGACAAGAACAAATTTCAGATTACCTGAGCTATCGATATTAAAATTTAGTCTCCCGTACGATAATAAATTAAATTGTCAATGCGACCGCTGTATAATATCTATGGCTTGTCTTTGCGTCGTAAGGGTAGTGATCAAACTGGTTGCAGGCTGTCTGTCACTACAGAAATTAAATTAATTATCACTAATACAGATAATAAGGATAAATATATGCTACGCTCGATAAATGGATATATTGTGTAAATTATGCAATTCCAAGTGCAAGTGTCCACAGACACGAAATGTTCAAAGTCCATACTGTGGCACCTGAGTTAAGGTTCCGACTCCAAGTGCCCACGGACGCGAAATTAAGTTCGAAAAATATGCAGTTCTCTTGAAACCCTGTTTGGACGACTAACCGTAGGCCAAGATGGCGGCCATCTTTTGTAACCACTTGGGCGCTGATAACCTTGTTGTTGTGCGCCCTAAAACACTAATCATCTTTTGTAACCACTGCCCGGAATTATCGCCAGTTGCGACAAAGAACCAGTCAGATCGTTCACCAGTCCAAATTACAACTTTCTATTCGTAGTCCACCACATATGCTATGTGGTTAGTGCCCCGGTTCGATTCCTGGTAGGATCGGAAGTTTTCTCCACTTGCAGGGGGGGGGGGGAGATTATGTTGTCATCATCATCGATACGCAAATCGCCCATTGTAGCGTCAACTGAAAAGACTTGCAACTCTGCTGCCGAACTTCCGCAAGTTCGGATTTCTGGCCATCAGTGCCATACGATCGTTTCATTTTCATTTTATTCTTGAATGCTATCTTAAAACTAGAGTTACCACAAGGTATGACATATTATATTAAGTTACTGGATGAATTTCGCCCACATTCTTAACTAACGTGATAGCAGTTTTCAATATGTGGGGACAATATTTAGTCTAAGTTAACTACGCCTTAAACATTAACAGTATACATACAAGTGGTACATCAGTCTCATAGGAAGTAGGCTGTTCATTCAGTTGATGTCAACTAAAAATAGTGTAAGCCTGATAAAATTTAATTTATGGGCGAAACTTTTAAAAACTCAAATCAATTAACCAAAACCGGCAAAACACTGAAAACTTACCATATAAGTGTTATTCTTAACGTACACTCCTGGAAATTGAAATAAGAACACCGTGAATTCATTGTCCCAGGAAGGGGAAACTTTATTGACACATTCCTGGGGTCAGATACATCACATGATCACACTGACAGAACCACAGGCACATAGACACAGGCAACAGAGCATGCACAATGTCGGCACTAGTACAGTGTATATCCACCTTTCGCAGCAATGCAGGCTGCTATTCTCCCATGGAGACGATCGTAGAGATGCTGGATGTAGTCCTGTGGAACGGCTTGCCATGCCATTTCCACCTGGCGCCTCAGTTGGACCAGCGTTCGTGCTGGACGTGCAGACCGCGTGAGACGACGCTTCATCCAGTCCCAAACATGCTCAATGGGGGACAGATCCGGAGATCTTGCTGGCCAGGGTAGTTGACTTACACCTTCTAGAGCACGTTGGGTGGCACGGGATACATGCGGACGTGCATTGTCCTGTTGGAACAGCAAGTTCCCTTGCCGGTCTAGGAATGGTAGAACGATGGGTTCGATGACGGTTTGGATGTACCGTGCACTATTCAGTGTCCCCTCGACGATCACCAGTGGTGTACGGCCAGTGTAGGAGATCGCTCCCCACACCATGATGCCGGGTGTTGGCCCTGTGTGCCTCGGTCATATGCAGTCCTGATTGTGGCGCTCACCTGCACGGCGCCAAACACGCATACGACCATCATTGGCACCAAGGCAGAAGCGACTCTCGTCGCTGAAGACGACACGTCTCCATTCGTCCCTCCATTCACGCCTGTCGCGACACCACTGGAGGCGGGCTGCACGATGTTGGGGCGTGAGCGGAAGACGGCCTAACGGTGTGCGGGACCGTAGCCCAGCTTCATGGAGACGGTTGCGAATGGTCCTCGCCGATACCCCAGGAGCAACAGTGTCCCTAATTTGCTGGGAAGTGGCGGTGCGGTCCCCTACGGCACTGCGTAGGATCCTACGGTCTTGGCGTGCATCCGTGCGTCGCTGCGGTCCGGTCCCAGGTCGACGGGCACGTGCACCTTCCGCCGACCACTGGCGACAACATCGATGTACTGTGGAGACCTCACGCCCCACGTGTTGAGCAATTCGGCGGTACGTCCACCCGCCCTCCCGCATGCCCACTATACGCCCTCGCTCAAAGTCCGTCAACTGCACATACGGTTCACGTCCACGCTGTCGCGGCATGCTACCAGTGTTAAAGACTGCGATGGAGCTCCGTATGCCACGGCAAACTGGCTGACACTGACGGCGGCGGTGCACAAATGCTGCGCAGCTAGCGCCATTCGACGGCCAACACCGCGGTTCCTGGTGTGTCAGCTGTGCCGTGCGTGTGATCATTGCTTGTACAGCCCTCTCGCAGTGTCCGGAGCAAGTATGGTGGGTCTGACACACAGGTGTCAATGTGTTCTTTTTTCCATTTCCAGGAGTGTATAACGTTTTATCTTGCGTGTAGCTGAATGTGAGTCAGTATAACAAATTGTGAATAAAATAAACATATAATTACAGAGATATTACCTCTAGGACACAGTTCTTTCAGTGTCTGCACTCAAAAATTTGTACGAATTCAGCTGATCAAATTGGGAAATAGAATAATGCTTAAAACAGTAATATTTCTCGGTATTAAGTGCTTCTTTTCATAATGATGTGGATATTATTTAGTAATAGTTTACACGTTACTGTCACGCGTCTTTGGATTTTACATATACTACAAAGCATTGAATTTACTTTTAACTCAGGTTAAAAATGCATGCACCCACGTATGATTCTCGTGCATGTCTCTCTCTCATGGCCTCAGTACCACCAGCACTTTTTCTTCCGTCGTGCCAGCAGGGTCATCCACTTACGATGAAACAAAAACGAGCTATTAGCTACTCAACTTACGGCTCCTTCAAACTCCATGTAAACCCAACCCTGACAGACCAAATTTCCACAGAAAAAAAAAAAACAAACCATCTGGCGATTCACAACGAGTGTGCAGAGAACAAAACACGCAGTTACAGGTTTTTAATTCTGCTGTGATCTGTGTCTTCACAAGGAAAGAACACCTGTCACAACACTGCTTGTGTCAGACAACAGAACTGCATGCCAGTCAAATTATTTGGTACATAAACATTTCGTAACACTAAAATAGCCGCTGTCATTACACTGCAATGAGACCATGAAGAGAAAAATGGGAGACATTCGAGCACACACAGAGGCTTACCAGCAATCGTTCATTCGGCGTACCATTTGCCACTGGAACAGAAAAGAGGAAAGTAACAGTCGCACAAAAAGTACCCTCCACCACACAGCGCAAGTTGGCTTGCAGAGTATAGATGTAGATGTAGTCGAAACAAAAGAAAATCTATACTACAAGTTGATACAAACACAAATAAATATACATTGCAAAGCAAAACTACCTCCAGTCTCCGAAATAAACCTACGGATAAACCAATTAATTTAAACAAATAAATAAACTACTAACACCTCTCTATGCAGAGGCTTGCCACTATTCTCTTAGCCATTAAAACACCTTTAAATCTTACTCGTTTGTAGTTTATGCCAGCGTTCAACTCTGTAAACTGATACCTGTAGAAAATGTCTGCCACTTGCTTCATCAAAAAATACGTATCTATCAGAATTAGGTACGTCAGCCCATTGATCTCAACTTAAAGAATGACCTCACTCTGTACTAGTATCTTGTACCTCCCCCACGAACCATAGACCTTTCCTTTGGTGGGGAGGCTTGTTTGCCTCAGCGATACCGATGGCCGTACCGTAGGTGCAACCACAACGGAGGGGTATCTGTTGAGAGGCCAGACAAACGTGTGGTTCCTGAAGAGGGGCAGCAGCATTTTCAGTAGGTGCATGGGCAACAGTCTAGATGATTGACTGATCTGGCCTTGTAACACTAACCAAAACGGCCTTGCTGTGCTGGCACTGCGAACGGCTGAAAGCAAGGGGAAACTACAGCCGTAATTTATCCCGAGGGAATGCAGCTTTACTGTATGGTTAAATGATGATGGCATCCTCTTGGGTAAAATATTCCGGAGGTAAAATAGTCCCCCATTCTTATCTCCGGGCGGGTACTACTCAAGAGGACGTCGTTATCAGGAGAAAGAAAACTGCCGTTCTACGAATCGGAGCGTGGAATGTCAGGTCCCTTAATCGGGCAGGTAGGTTAGAAAATTTAAAAAGGGAAATGTATAGGTTAAAGTTAGATATAGTGGGAATTAGTGAAGTTCGGTGGCAGGAGGAACAAGACTTTTGGTCAGACGAATACAGGGTAATAAATACGAAATCAAACGCAGGAGTAGGTTTAATAATGAATAAAAAAATAGGAGTGCGGGTAAGCTACTACAAACAGCATAGTGAACGCATTATTGTGGCCAAGATAGACACGAAGCCCACGGCTACTACAGTAGTACAAGTTTATATGCCAACTAACTCTGCAGATGATGAAGAAATTGATGAAATGTATGATGAGACAAAATAAGTTATTCAGATAGTGAAGGGAGACGAAAATTTAATAGTCATGGGTGACTGGAATTCGGTAGTAGGAAAAGGGAGAGATGGAAATATAGTAGGTGAATATGTGTTGGGGGAAAGAAATGAAAGAGGAAGCCGTCTGGTAGAATTTTGCACAGAGCATAACTTAATCATAGCTAACACTTGGTTCAAGAATCATAAAAGAAGGTTGTATATGTGGAAGAATCCTGGAGATACTAGAAGGTATCAGATAGATTATACACTCCTGGAAATGGAAAAAAGAACACATTGACACCGGTGTGTCAGACCCACCATACTTGCTCCGGACACTGCGAGAGGGCTGTACAAGCAATGATCACACGCACGGCACAGCGGACACACCAGGAACCGCGGTGTTGGCCGTCGAATGGCGCTAGCTGCGCAGCATTTGTGCACCGCCGCCGTCAGTGTCAGCCAGTTTGCCGTGGCATACGGAGCTCCATCGCAGTCTTTAACACTGGTAGCATGCCGCGACAGCGTGGACGTGAACCGTATGTGCAGTTGACGGACTTTGAGCGAGGGCGTATAGTGGGCATGCGGGAGGCCGGGTGGACGTACCGCCGAATTGCTCAACACGTGGGGCGTGAGGTCTCCACAGTACATCGATGTTGTCGCCAGTGGTCGGCGGAAGGTGCACGTGCCCGTCGACCTGGGACCGGACCGCAGCGACGCACGGATGCACGCCAAGACCGTAGGATCCTACGCAGTGCCGTAGGGGACCGCACCGCCACTTCCCAGCAAATTAGGGACACTGTTGCTCCTGGGGTATCGGCGAGGACCATTCGCAACCGTCTCCATGAAGCTGGGCTACGGTCCCGCACACCGTTAGGCCGTCTTCCGCTCACGCCCCAACATCGTGCAGCCCGCCTCCAGTGGTGTCGCGACAGGCGTGAATGGAGGGACGAATGGAGACGTGTCGTCTTCAGCGATGAGAGTCGCTTCTGCCTTCGTGCCAATGATGGTCGTATGCGTGTTTGGCGCCGTGCAGGTGAGCGCCACAGTCAGGACTGCATACGACTTAGGCACACAGGGCCAACACCCGGCATCATGGTGTGGGGAGCGATCTCCTACACTGGCCGTACACCGCTGGTGATCGTCGAGGGGACACTGAATGGTGCACGGTACATCCAAACCGTCATCGAACCCATCGTTCTACCATTCCTAGACCGGCAAGGGAACTTGCTGTTCCAACAGGACAATGCACGTCCGCATGTATCCCGTGCCACACAACGTGCTCTAGAAGGTGTAAGTCAACTACCCTGGCCAGCAAGACCTCCGGATCTGTCCCCCACTGAGCATGTTTGGGACTGGATGAAGCGTCGTCTCACGCGGTCTGCACGTCCAGCACGAACGCTGGTCCAACTGAGACGCCAGGTGGAAATGGCATGGCAAGCCGTTCCACAGGACTACATCCAGCATCTCTACGATCGTCTCCATGGGAGAATAGCAGCCTGCATTGCTGCGAAAGGTGGATATACACTGTACTAGTGCCGACATTGTGCATGCTCTGTTGCCTGTGTCTATGTGCCTGTGGTTCTGTCAGTGTGATCATGTGATGTATCTGACCCCAGGAATGTGTCAATAAAGTTTCCCCTTCCTGGGACAATGAATTCACGGTGTTCTTATTTCAATTTCCAGGAGTGTATAATGGTAAGATAGAGATTTAAGAACAAGGTTTTAAATCGTAAAACATTTCCAGGGGCAGATGAGGACGCTGACCACAATCTATTGGTTATGAACTGTAGATTAAAACTGAAGAAACTGCGAAAAGGTGGGAATTTAAGGAGATGGGACCTGGATAAACTGACTAAACCGGAGGTTGTACAGAGTTTCATGGAGAGCATAAGGGAACAATTGACAGAAATGGGGGAAAGAAGTACAGTAGAAAAAGACCGGGTAGCTTTGAGAGATGAAAAAGTGAAGACAGCACAGGATCACGTAGGTAAAAAGACGAGGGCTAGTAGAAATCCTTGGGAAACAGAAGAAACACATAATTTAATTGATGAAAGGAGAAAATATAAAAATGCAGTAAATGAAGCAGGCAAAAGGAATACAAACGTCTAAAAAATAAGATCGACAGGAAGTGAAAAATGGCTAAGCAGGGATGATTAGAAGACAAATGTCAGGATATAGAGGCTTATCTCACGAGGGGTATGACAGATACTGCCTACAGGAAAATTAAAGAGACCTTTGGAGAGAAGAGAACCACTTGTATGAATATCAAGAGCTCAGATGGAAACCCAGTTCTAAGCAAAGAAGGGAAAGCAGAAAGGTGGAAGGAGTATATAGAGGGTCTATACAAGGGCGATGTACTTGACGACAATATTATGGAAATGGAAGAGGATGTAGATGAAGATGAAATGGGAGATACGATACTGCGTGAAGAGTTTGACACAGCACTGAAAGACCTGAGTCGAAACAAGGCCCCGGGAGTAGAACCATTCCATCAGAACTACTGACGGCCTTGGGAGAGCCAGCCCTGACAAAACTCTACCATCTGGTGAGCAATATGTATGAGACAGGGGAAATCCCCACAGACTTCAAGAAGAATATAATAATTCCAATCCCAAAGAAAGCAGGTGTTGACAGATGTGAAAATTACCGAACTATCAGTTTAATAAGTCACAGCTGCAAAATACTAACGCGAATTCTTTACAGACGAATGGAAAAACTGGTAGAAAACTGGGCATGGAAGGGAAGCAGTGGTTGGGAAGGGAGTGAGAGAGGGTTGTAGCCTCTCCGCGATGTTATTCAATCTGTATATTGAGCAAGAAGTAAAGGAAACAAAAGAAAAATTCGGAGTAGGCATTAAAATCCATGGAGAAGAAATAAAAACTTTTGAGGTTCGCCGATGACATTGTAATTCTGTCAGAGACAGCAAAGGACTCGGAAGAGCAGTTGAACGGAATGGACAGCGTCTTGAAAGGAGGATATAAGATGAACATCAACAAAAGCAAAACGAGAATAATGGAATGTAATCGAATTAAGTCGGGTGATGTTGAGGGTATTAGATTAGGAAATGAGACACTTAAAGTAGTAAAGGAGTTTTGCTATTTGGGGAGCAAAATAACTGATGATGATCGAAGTAGAGAAGATATAAAATGTAGACTGGCAATGGCAAGGAAAGCTTTTCTGAAGAAGAGAAATTTGTTAACATCGAGTATAGATTTGAGTGTCAGGAAGTCGTTTCTGAAAGTATTTGTATGGAGTGTAGCCATGAATGGAAGTGAAACATGGATGATAAATAGTTTGGACAAGAAGAGAATAGAAGCTTTCGAAATGTGGTGCTACAGAAGAATGCTGAAGATTAGATGGGTGGATCACGTAGCTAATGAGGAGGTATTGAATAGAATTGGGGAGAAGAGGAGTTTGTGGCACAACTTCACAAGAAGAAGGGACCGGTTGGTAGGAGATGTTCTGAGGCATCAAGGGATCACAAATTTAGCATTGGAGGGCAGCGTGGAGGGTAAAAATCGTAGAGGGAGACCAAGAGATGAATACACTAAGCAGATTCAGAAGGATGCAGGTTTGTAGTAGGTACTGGGAGATGAAGAAACTTGCACAGGATAGGGTAGCATGGAGAGCTGCATCAAACCAGCCTCAGAACTGAAGACCACAGCAACAACACCTCACAGTTGCATTTTTTATTTTGACACACGTCACAGAATAAATCACACTGTCTTTATTCTTTGTGTAATTGAAGAATGATTCCAATACACCAAATGCATCACTGTCTATATCTACCAAACAGTCTGCTTTAACATCGTTAACTATCGTATGTATCACAGGATGGGTTTTCAGTTCCTGATGTTTTTTCAATTCTGTTTCTGCAATCAGATCACTTTCAGTTCCGTTAAAGCTATCAACAGATATATTTTTCAGGCAGATATATGCTCAATTTCACTACATTAGCAAAAATTATATGAAAAGCTTGCCTAAATTTGGACAGAATTTCTCCGAGACTATACAACTTCTTAGCTACTCTAAATTTTTTTCTGTATGGCACGCCTGTGGTCACAACATTGAGAGGTGGCACGCCACTCTCTAACTTTAACTACACTGTCGGTCAGATTAATATTCATGTGTTAGGTCATGATCTCCATGTTCCGCAGCACTACATTTGGCATGTGTGGTTTATGACTTTTTTACATGAGGAAATTGTGGGCAGAATGTTCATATAACTGCATGTGTAGCCTGTAGAGAACTTGTACACGAGGGGCTATAGTGCAGGCGACAGAGCACAGAGAGAAAGATGGATTGTGGGCCATAAATGTTGTGTCCAACGACCTAGCTGTGCGAGTGATTTGTGGAAGCAGCGCTCTGTGAATTGTACCTGCAGAGGGACTTCGGGATGTGGCACTCCACTCTTCCCACTTAGGGTCTGAGCAGGAGGGCGCCTGTTCGCAAAATGTTTTACCTGGATCAGGCGAGAGACTGTTGGAAAGGCGGCCAGTTGGCGGAAAGTGGGTGGACGAAGCCAATTTAGAGAGACTGCTGTAATCTGAGCTTTTGTGCAAATGGTACGACGGTCAGAAAAGTACGAGCATTTTCATGTTAGAAGCTGGGACGATACGAGCAGAATGGCTGGTGACAGTGTTTAGTGGAGGAAACACTTTAACTTCTCTGATGCCAGGAAGTCGCCAGGTTCTTTTAGCGAGTGGCAAAAACATATATTTCATGCGCACGACTGTCTGGGAAGCTTAACAGACTTCTTTCAGAAATTGGAAATGGTCGACCGGCAAACATTAGATCTCTGTGTAAATGAGGGACAATAGTCCCGTCTAGGTAGACATTTTTTGCCGAAACATGGCCATGCTTACCACGAGACCGACGCCTTCCTAGTCTAAAATCTTCTTTTTTCACACAAGAGTGATTCTGAGTCGCTGATTGGCTCCTCACAGGATATGAAAAGCAGCGGCTTCCTCCTCCAGCGTGGGAACCCTGGTGCTGTGTCTGGATTGGCTACCAGTTCAGCAGAACGGTCAAGATTGGCTCCTCACAGGATATGAAAAGCAGCGGCTTGCTCCCCCAGCGTGGGAACCCTGGTGCTGTGTCTGGAATGGCTACCAGTTCAGCAGAACAGTCAAGAGGGGAGATTCAATGGGTAGAGGATACTTTGATTTTTTTGTACAATGTAGAGACGGGTTTTCCTGCTAATTCAGCTCCCAAACCGAGACTTGGTGGAAAGTGATTGTGTGATTATGATTCTTTGCCTTCTTCGTCTTGCCGGCCGGAGTGGCCGAGCGGTTCTGGGTGCTACAGTCTGGAACCGCGCGAGTGCTACGGTCGCAGGTTCGAATCCTGCCTCGGGCATGGATGTGTGTGATGTCTTTAGGTTAGTTAGGTTTAAGTAGTTTTACCCACAGCAGTTGAGTCCCATAGTGCTCAGAGCCATTTGAACCATTTGAACCTTCTTCGTCTTCTAATCCTCCCCTGGTGGAGAACTTCAGGTCATTCTCTAGTTGGTGAGACTTGATGTCTGCAACTTGTGGTAGACTAAGAGCCAGAGACAGTTTCCAGCTGTACCGACAGTAGAACTGCATATCATCTCCGACATATCATGTGTCATAATGGTGAACTTATTCGTCCTGAGTTGACTGCCTGACGCTTGACAATTCCAGCACGAATCTTCGTGTCTGTGAGTAAAATTGGTTGACCAGACCAGTGAACGGGTGCACCTCACACTGAAATCTGCCAGGATTTCCGGGCTCTTACAGGGAAGTTTCTCACGTGTTAATAATCAGAACGCCAGTCCGCGTATTATCCATGGGCTCCATGAAATCAAGTAATTCTTCCATCTCTTCTGTGGGTCTATGAACTAAATCACACTGCAGGTACTCTGGCAAGCGCCTCTTCAAATTGGAAATGCCTGTAAGAATTCTTAGCTTCTTATCCAAATACACTAATTTCTACAGTTCGGCCTTACATATGTCTCACAAGCTTCCACGACCACTGTGATAATATGGCCGTTTTAGGAAGGAATTATGCAGTTGAATCTGTTTTCCTAATCTACAGTATTTATTCAACAGTAGTGTTTCACACGTGGCATAGTAGCAAAACGACGCCACGTTCTGGTTCCCTCATTTTTGCACTATCGTCAAGCTGTCGCTTGACGAGCTTAATTTTTGCGTCGCCGGTCATTCCTTATGCAAAACAATCTTTACAAAACGCTTAAAGTCCACAACGTGGTACTTGTTCCCCTCGCTAAAAAACTTTAGTTTTGAGTTCGGGAGTAATGGCCTTCTTACTGCTCTCCTCCCCCTCTGTCCTCCTTCGTTCATTGTTACTACGAAAAGTATTTTTAACTGAAGTTATCCCCTCCTCCATTATCTCTGCCTCCTTTTCCACAGCAGTAATCTGTCAGTTTCCAACTTTACAGTATCGAGTTCTGTTTTCATCCCTGTCAGGCACTATACCACCTGACCTACATTCTCGGAAATTCTACCAAGCGCAGATTATGGTTCTGTTCTCGTACTCTAGTTGCAAAGCGCTGATTCTTTCCTTAAAAGATCTCTGTGCTGCAACTATGTGATCTGCCAGCTTATCGTCAACCTTAGATACTTGAGTACTAATTTCTTCTAGCAAAGCCTGACTTTTTTCAGATTTACCATTTATCCCATCAAATTTACCTTTAATCCTCTCATTTCGACCTTCACAGTTCATCAGATTTACTGTTTTCCCTGTTAGTTCTTGCATAATATATATAACCATGGGGCTTGGCCATTCTCTTCCCGCACAGACATGCTCGGTCTCCCATGCTCACTTTCTACCTAATCATAACCACATATACTGGGTGACTGTCTAATACCGTCGGCTATGGCTAGCAATATGCGAATACTATTTGCACTCATCGTATTTCTGCGACCGTCGTCTGCTGCTGGTGTGAAGGCGACGACCACTAGTGATGGGTGGCCAATGCTGCGGCGCGATAATTCCCCAAACCTCTGCCCCGCCATGATCTGCTGCCTCATGGTGTTACTGAAATGATCTCGGCGTCCGCAAGCATTGCGTGGCGAAAGAGAAAACAACATCGTGACTTTCTTCGTCAGAATTTCATTTGCTACACGCACCTTTTTTAACCTAATCTTCGGGGCTAGTAACAAAGAGTTTATGCCCTTCTTATGGAAATTATGTACTTTTTTAGCTACTTTGATTGCTAATGTAGTACACTTACGTGAAACAGAAAGTATGAACATTCAGTACTGAAATTTGATGACAACAATATTTAGTCTGAATTAACTGCCCCTTGAACGTTAACGGTATGCATAAAAGTGACACACCATGGGAAGATCTTTCCGCTGGTATCATCTAAAAAAGAATTTAAATTATGGGCGACACTATGAAAAACTCAAATGAGTTAACCAAAATCGGCAAAACTCTGAAAACTTACCATCTAAGTGTTTTTCATAACGTGTGCTTATGTTCCACGACACAAGTTGAAATACTGTTTGTGAATCTGTTTTGCGTAATTACTTATACTGACTTTAATTAATAATTTGATTGAGACGACTCTCATTGGCTAATTATGTGCATAACTAAACATGTGAGTAGCACATTCGACGGAATAGGATGAATGCTAACGTATGATAGATCGATCTCCGCGGTGGCTTAATTTGTACAACTGTTATAACAGTTTGTGTAAAAGTCATTAAGGATTCCTTCTATATTTATTACACTTAAATACATTGCGACCATAGTCAGTCTATATACTAGGGCCTCACACAGACGGAAAATCGCTGGCGTTCAAAACGATGTTCAGAGTGTGTTTGCATGGTGTATCGGTCCAGCTATTCTTAAATCGCCTCAACTCGGTCTGCATGGTGAAGCAGACGCGGAGCGCTGCCGTGTGAGTCGATAGCCGGCTTATTCAACACTGAAATAGATAAGCGCAAGACAGTTACAAGAACAGTGGAACAACCTTCTCTGAAAAAAAAAGCAAAGACTTCCAAAACCAGAGTGGGAACTTCCTTACTTTTTTTTTGTTGGTTGTGACGCTAAACCCAATATCTTATCTGCGGTACTGGAATTATGTGCGTAACAAAATCGTCTGTTGAAAGACACCAATGCAAACTAAATCCAGAAAACTGTAGTGAGATCATAGGGGACGCCAGAGAGCAGGAATTAGGGTAGTTGATATTTGTAGCAGAAGAGAATTCTGCATCCACAAACGAGGGGCCGGCTGTGGTGGCCGATCGGTTCTAGGCGCTTCAGTCCGGAATCACGCTGCTGCTACGGTCGCAGGTTGGAATCCTGCCTCGGGCATGGGTGTGTTTGATATCATTAGGTTAGTTAGGTTTGAGTAGTTCTAAGTCTAGGGGACTGATGACCTCAGATGTTACGTCCCATAGTGCTCAGAGCCATTTGAACCATTTTGTGAACGAGTGAGGTATGCACCGGCTGCTGAGGCAGCTTCTCCACCTGCCCCACGACATCCACCGGTCTACTCCTGTCACCTTCCGCCGGAAATAGGGAGACGATTCGGCAGAAGAATCGACTCTTGCGTGAGTGGCAACTCACGTGTCAGCCACGCACCAAAGCTCGACTAAATCGTATGCGCCGCGAGATCAAAGTGGCGGTCGAGGCCCATCGAAATAGGGAATGGGTAGATCAGGTGGCAACACTGGGTCCTGCAGATGGCAACTCATGGCGCGTGGGCAAATCATTCCTGCCACGTCAGCGGCACGTTCCGCCTATTCAGGTCGGGCGGGACGTCATTAGGCACCCAGATGAAAAGGCGAATGTGTTGGCGGACCACTTTGCGGCGTCTTTCATGTCTATGGAAGACGTTGTCGACGTGGAACACATTCGCCTAGTCGAAGCACAACTGCCCATCTTCCTGGCTGACAGGGGAGATGGGGACGACATAGAACCGATTTTGGTGGTAGAAGTGGCCGCACAGTTGCGGTCACTCAGCCCTAAAAAGGCGGAAGGGGAAGACGGCATCGTCGGTATCCTCTTGCGTAAACTGTCGGCAGGGGCCTACCAGACTTCGACTGACATTTTTAACGCAGTTCTGCGCACGGGGATCTACCCTTCCGCGTGGAAACACGCGAAAGTGATAGCAATCCCCAAGGTCAACAAGGATCCTCGTCTGGTGGCAAATTACCGCCCTGTCACTCTTCTGCCGACGCTCTCGAAAGTGTTTGAGCCATTATACGCCAAACGGCTCCTGAGGCACGTCGAAACCGAACGTTTGCTTCCCGATGAGCAGTTCGGATTTCGCAAGGGTCACTCCACAGTGCATCAGCTCATATGACTTGTGGAGGAGGCCATGTGAGCCCTGGAGACCCGGGAATACCTTGGGGCGGTGATTCTGGATGTTTCTAGGGCTTTTGATTCCGTATGGCATGACGGCCTCGTGCACAAACTTTTTGTACACGGGGTCCCGTCGTCGCACAGGGTGCTACTTAAGTCCTACCTGGAAAACCGAACGTTCCACGTGCACTTAGATGATGGAGTCTCTACACAACGACCGGTTCGGGCTGGGTGCCACAGCGGTCCGCATTAGGTCCCCTGCTGTACTCCCTTTACACCACCGATGCTCCGCGGGTGTCGCTGGCGCTTTATGCTGACGACAGTGAGCTACTTGTTCGGAGTATGAAGGTGATCGAAATGAAACGCCGTCTCCTGTTAGGGTGCGAAACATTAGGGACGTAGTCCACGAAGTGGCGGCTCAAATTTAATGCTGCCAAGAACCAAGCAGTAATCTTCACGAAAAGACTGTTACCACCAGATTTAGAGCCAGTCATGATCGCTGGAGGCCCCGTCCCATGGAGTAGAACCGCCAAATACCTCGGGGTTACCCTCGACCAGAGGCTAACATGGCGTCCCCACATTCAGAAGGTAAAGTGTAGACCTGCAGGGCGTCTTCGTGTCCTGTACCCTCTGCTCAACGCGATGTCGACACTTCCTCCTCGCCATGGCATCACCATGTACCTAGAACTGGTTCGTCCAGTGCTGGAGTATGCTGCCGTGGTGTGGGAGAATGCTGCCGACATACACATTGCTGAGCTCCAGAGGGTGCAGAACCGAGCACTTCAGCTCGCCCTTCGACTGCCATGGCGTTATCCGACTGCCCAGTTGCACGAACAGGCTGAAATCCCACTTCTCAGGGGCCGTTTTCGTCAATCGGCGCGTAATTTCTATCAAGAGACCGAACGGTCTCAGAATAGGCTCATTCAGGCACTGGGCCATTCAATCCACCGCAGGCCAACGACACGTTGGCTTGATCTGTTGCGAGCCTAAAAAATCGTAACAGTCAATGGATGCATGCGTCCGACAGGACAGTCCAACTCAGTCAGTTCTCTCTCACTTCCGAAACCACGCTTTGCAGGAATAGCACTTGCCGTTCACCCTTCCCACTCACGAGCTAAGGATTGCTCGTAAGGAAACGTGTAGTGTGTAGTGTAGCGCAGTTGGAAGAGACACTTTGCACCGAGTTATCAATCTGTCCTTGTCAGTCAAACACCTGTGTGCACTCTGTCTCGGATGAAGTCAGAGGTCGGCATCTACCAAAAGTGTTTTCGGTAAAATAGGAAGTGAATTCGTGAGGACTATACACCGTCCTGGATCGCTTAGATTTCACAGAAGTAACTGTGTGTAGCCCGTAATGTTGACATAACAACTTGGCAAGTGGCGAGATTATTTTCTACTTTTAAGGCGAGCAATTAACTTTTGGTGATTAGAAGTCACGTTAATAGTCCATTTTACTTTGAACTTCCCGTAGACGTCGCCTCTGAACTGTTAATAGTGCTGTTCCCGATAGGCGTATTGTTATTATCATTAGGGATATTATTATATTTTGTGAGTGTGAACTTTTACTGAATATATCAGTTACTTAAAACTGAAAACTTTTATTTATAGTAATAGATCCTGATCCCGCTGAATAAATAGCAAGTAGGAACATTTTCTTTCAGTGAGCACAAAGGGTAATAAGGACTTGCAGACTGGAAATTACGATCACTATGTTCTCCATCGTTTTGTGGCTGACCGCAAAAATAGTTTTCAGGCTTTTGTAAACGGCGAAGGTAGGTCTAAGACACACACAAACAATTTAAGTGCCTATTATAACAGAAAACAAAGACCATAATGAGGATTTATCCGCCGCCCCATATATGAAGCATTGGCCGGGAAACTGGACTGTGAAATTGGTTGGTGCAAAACAGGGAACTCGGTAGGCACTAACACGATACCGAACTGAAATATGCCGAAACCAGTGCGAGAACAGTGTTTGCTGGCGAATGTGGAAGCTAAATTGTGAATGTTAGCCATCGTAATCTTGAACGTAACCGAAGGAGGTAAGGAAACGACACAAGAAGATGGTACATCTTCAAGGAACTGTGTGGACCTGCAAATTATCTGCAAGGTACTATGGTCCTCCCCCCTGCCTACCTGGAGCTACTGCACAACTGCAGTAGGTGATACCCGCCGCCATCATCACCGCCATAGCTGCTGCTGCCTGGATTACGTTCGCTGGTACACTGTAAATGTTACTGCCAAGTTAGAACCATTATCTGATGATGATGTAATTGAAGCTAAAGTCAAAAAAGAAAAACTAAAATCAACAGTCATCAGATAATGAAACTGAATTCAATATTTCTGAAATTCAGCCAAGTCAGGGAATGCTAGAAACTCCTTTGAAACCGGTTGAAATGCCAAGTGACAAGGTATGGGCACCATATCGGATTCAATTACTGTTTTCTAAACTTGAATCGCATCATAAAAATTCAACAATAAGACTGAATCTGGTAGTCAAGAACAAAAGGATGAAATTACCTCAAAACTCAGTAGTTTCAATTATAAATTTGTTTCAAACCACCATGACCTGCAAGTCAAAGTAGGGCAAAAGCTAACTAAACTGCACAGTATTTTCAACAACGAAATTGGTGAAGTTCGTAAATATTTCAAAGACCCAAATGACCATATGGAAGGGAGGTCGTGAAAAATATTAGGCAATGAATCCAGACGCTGATCTAGTCGCTTTGAAGAAGCCACTAACAAAGTAAATGCTTATCAGAAGGATATTAAGAAAGTAAAATCTGACTATGTGAAATGATGAGAGGATGTTGACAAAAATTTGTGACAGAATGCAGGCAGTAGAACTACAAGCAGAAGAATTAAATAATAGTATTACTGACAGAGAAAACAGAGTAACGTCGGGTAGCTCTTGTAATACTTCTGTACAGCGTGTTGCTTCAATTGACGCAGCTTTTATCGGATGTCGTCAATTTTTACATTTTTATCCAGACAAACAAATTCACCCGTTAGAGTTCTGGAATGATTTTGAGGATGTTTTAGCAGATGCATGGTCAGAATGTGAGGAAATTTCTTTTGTAAGAAGTCATTTGTCAGGAGATGCTTTGCGATGGTCAGCTGACATAATGATTAGATGCAAAACTCTTTCTGTATTTAAAACTGCATTTCCCAAAGAATATTGGTCACACAACAAACAAATCGATGTTCTGAGTGAATTTTGGAGTGGCAAAAAGTTTACTCCACGTCGTTATTCAGTTACAGAGTTCTCTAGAAAGTAGGTTTCAAAGCTGTCACATCTAACAGAAAAGATAAAACCGGAAATGATGATAATGGGAGTAGAAGGTAAGCTGCCATGGTGTTGGCAGAAAAGAGTCTTTCCGCACTTAGAGATAGCGTGGATAAGTTTACTGAGTATCTGGAGCGAATGGAGAGAGTAACTGCTGTAGACGAGCAGATGATGTATAATAATAGGTCCTCTGACAGTCATACAAGCAACCGAAATAGTTACAGTGGGAACATGAATGTTAAAAGTATGGAAGTTCAGAATACAAAATCAAATTATCGTGGTCAAGACAGTGGTAGAGGAAGAGACCGCGCTTTCGTAGAGATTATTATAACGAAGGCAGAAATATAAATAATGTACCGTTGAGCCAAGACGGAGAGCAAAATGCTATTCGATCGGATTCTGAATCGAATGAACACAATAGGCCGCGTGGGGGAAACTAAGTCCCGTCTGTGAGGAAACTGGCATTCACCAGGCGGAAACAGTAACACATTCAGTAAGAAAAACACAGACCACAGTCAGTCAGCACATGCAAACCGATAACAGGAATGATGAAATAGGAACAGACGGTACTGGTAATATGCTAAACCACTCTCATTATCTAGTTGACAGCATTTTCGACACGTTAGAAGAATGGGACAAGAAGGAAAAAGGAGACGCCACAGATAATAGGGAAGAACAAATTAACTGGATTAAATCAGATGAGGACGAAGATGAAGTAAAGGTTTGAATCTTCGACGAATGGCAGTCTAAGGGCTAAAGTATCGGTAGAGGAAGCAGAGTCAGTTTTGCAAGATTCTGAGGAGGAGGTGTTGTTAGATGAAGGAGGTAGCAATAATAATGAGGTCGGGAACCTATCAGCTGTATTGACTGTGCCACAGACTGTAAAATCAGACGACATTGTTATAGATAGCAGTGTTGCGCAGGGACGCAGTTGCTTAGAGGTAGAGAACAGTTTAGCTGCTATGCAGCAAACGAAAGTAGAGGAAGTCGTCAAGTGCTTTGATTTAAAATTGGTGGACAGTTTGGAAAAGACAGCTGCGAATGTGGAGGTTGATGACCCCGTGAGTATAAGCACAAATGTACTTGCAACTGAACAAAATTACTTTAGCTGGAGCAGTCTGAAATAGATTTATTAGAAGACTTTCATGAGGAACCTATTCAAACTACTCGTAGAATAACTCATCCTATTATAAAAAACTAACATCTCAGGAGTAACAGTGCGTTGATTTCGTGATAGTGGTAGCGAAACAAGTGTTTTGTCCGAGCATTCTTTGATTCTGTTTCTAATAATAATGAGTTTACTGAGCGAGGTGGCGCACTGGTTAGCACACTGGACTTGCGTTCGCGAGGACGATGGTTCAACTCCGCGTCCAGCCATCGTGATTTAGGTTTTCCGTGATGTCCCTGAAATCGCTTCAGGCAAATGCTGGGATGCTTCCGTTGACAGAGCACGGCTGACGTTGTTCCCCATCCTTCCCTTATCCGATGAGACCGATGACCTCGCTGTTTGGCCTCTTCCCTCAAAATCAAGCATCAATCTCAATAATGAGTTAACTGTCATGAAGTAAGTGGTTTAAGAATAATAGGCGCTACTGGAAAAGTTTCTAATCCAGTACAGCACGAAGCTTTGGTAACAGTTGGTACAGGTAACATAATAATAGATCATCCTTGCGTAATCGTGTTCGGTTTAAGTGTTTAAATGTTGATTGCTACTGACCTTTTAACGAACTACAAGGAGAGACTGACTTTTATCAGAACCACATAGTATTGACTTTACCAGACTCTCGAGTGATTACAGAGCCCTTCATTGGAAATGGTGGCCCACATCTCGTGGTTGTGCGGTAGCGTTCTCGCTTCCCACGCCCGGATTCCCGGGTTCGATTCCCGGCGGGGTGAGGGATTTTCTCTGCCTCGTGATGGCTGGGTGTTGTGTGCTGTCCTTAGGTTAGTTAGGTTTAAGTAGTTCTACGTCCTAGGGGACTGATGACCATAGATGTTAAGTCCCATAGTGCTCAGAGCCATTTGAACCATTTGAACCAACAAGTGATCGCTGCTGTCCGGGACGTAGGTGTGGCCAGTAACAATGAAGTATTGGAACTGCCTATTAGAGTAGTGAGAAATAAGGGATATTTACAGTACGATACTGAGTTTGGAAATAATGCGCAAAATGATAATGTGGAAGAAAACTATATCCTGGAAGAAATAGAGGCTAAGTTACAGTCCTACAGTCCTACCTTCCAAACTTCACAGAAGCTCTCCTGTGAAATTTGCAGGAGGGCTTCTGTTAAGTTTGTAAGGTAGGAGACGAGGTATTGGTGGATGTAAAGCTGTGAGGACGGGTCATGGGTCGCGCTTGGGTAGCTCATTTGGTAGAGCACTTGCCAGCAAAAGGCAAAGGTCCCAAGTTCAAGGCTCGGTCCGGTACACAGTTTTAATCTGCCCGGAAGTTTCATATCAGCACACACTCCACTGCAGAGTGAAAATTTCATTTTGTAGGAATTTTATTTTGAAGAAAGCGGATAGATTCAGCAGATTGGAAGCTATGTTTTCCATCCCAACATGTGGATCTGCTTGAAGATTACGCGTATATCCGATATGGCCATTATGGAGTCAAGAAATTCATTGCTAAATTAAGTGAGATGGGGATTTTCAACATCATGCATTGTAGAACAGCAAGATGGCTAGCATCTTGTGTTGTTTGTCAGAAGGTACGTGTAGTAAATGGTATAGTGCAAGGAGACATGCATAATGGAGAACCAAGTGAACTCCTGGAATTATTTACAACCGATCTTTTCAGCTGCCTTCTAACATCGAAGGGAGTGTAGTGACTGACAGTTTTAGCAAGTATGTCAAACCATATCCAATAAAGAGAGCTAATGCCAAAACGCTGGTAAACAAGCTGGAGAAGGACTATTTTGTAACGATTGGCAAACCTAATAGTTTGTTATCGGATAATTGACCGCAATTTGTAGCTAAAAAATTTAAAGCATGTCTATAAAAGGCCGGAGTTCACCATCTAACGATCTCGGCGCATTTTCCACAGGGAAATATGATCGAGAGGGTTATGCGCGAGTTAAATAGACTGTGTAGAACTTATTGTGCCAGGAAGCATTCAACTTGGGCCGATCATATCGAAAACTTTGAAGAAATCATCAACAACCTTAAACATGATACACTCCACGTGAACTAGTACTTAACCAGGGGCCTCATAATATCCTTTCAAACATTGTTGATTTTCCAGTTCT
Organism: Schistocerca serialis cubense; assembly: GCF_023864345.2. Lineage (NCBI taxonomy): Eukaryota > Metazoa > Arthropoda > Insecta > Orthoptera > Acrididae > Schistocerca > Schistocerca serialis. Next base: position 339,257,890 of record NC_064640.1, read on the forward strand.
AACTCAGAGCTGTATGGATGAAAAGAAAGCACAGGCTTGGGCAAACATACGCAAAAGAGCGTTGGACAGAAAAAACGGCATAACGCGAAACTTTCCCCCACTAGTTTTAAGACTGGTGAACTAGTGTGACAAAACTAAAGAAAAAGCTAAGACAGTTTTAGCGGAAACAAAGAAGTTTATGCATATTTATAAAGGACCATTCAGGATAATAGGTAAGCCTCATGCAAACGCATGCCGATTGGAATACCAAAAAAGTAAGCGCGAACTAGGTTTACGAAACATTGTAGATCCGAAGCCTTTAAAACTGACAGTAATTAGATTTCATAGAGAGTCTCCCACTCTTTGGCAGATACGCAGTTCGGTGTACTGTGTGGTCCCAGATGCATGAAACTTTATTTATCTTTCAAGTTTCATTCTCTTCTTATTCATTCTATAGTAAATTAGGAATATATGCCTTCATGTTGTACATATGTTGTTAGTTTGTAAAGTCTTACTCGCTAGTAAGATTGATTCCCAAAAATGACTGTACCCGAATGGTGATTTATAAGAAAATTTGAGAGGTAGTTTGCAGTATTAAATTGTAAATGTTAAAATAACAATGGATAACTTACGAGCGCCAGTGACAGAAAAATAATGATTGAAGTTAACAAATAATAAATAAGATCCACAAAAAGGATTAGTAACAACAAAATGCAGATACTTTGCGTTAAGAGAAGTAGTTGAAGCTGAAAATTTCTAAATACTGAAAGAATAAAATCTGTATAAATTAATAATTTTCATGTAGGATGTAAGGTTATCTGTAGGTAAGAGAGAGTAGTAATATGGTGCCAATAGAGGCTAGCCAAAGCGTTTTGAGAGTAAGAGAGAAGTGTGAGAGTTGTGTGCGGTTGTATAAATAATGTCAGTAGGCTGGCGAAGATAAAAGGGAGAAAGAAGCCCTTAATTATGTAGGAAAATGAATTATATGGATAAATGAAAATAGGGAAAAATAGAGAAATGAAATCTGTAGGCTGACGTATATGATAAAATGGTGGAAAATTTGTGTGTGATTCCCTCACATCTCGTAAAAAAGGTTTGAGAAACGCGTAATTTTGCTTAAGGCAGATGGTCAATTGACAGATAAATATTGATACATACGGACAACAACACAGATAAGCGAATGTGTTATGGCATGTTGGCATGTTGTAAGAAAAACAGCTTTTTATTATGTGTGTAAAAAAGCAAAGTAACTGCTGTCGAGCAAATGACTTCCTTAGCAGACTAATCCGTAAGATAATTGAGCCACATGAAGATAGAACTTACAAATGTTGCTCGATTTTCTAGGTAAAGCAACAGCTAAGGTGATGAAGTAAATAGCAAAGTAGCCCAAAATGTAACTGTTTTGAAAACCCACGTTGACTGTCAGAGCGTAATAACTATGGTAAACAAAAAAAAATTCAAAGTTAGTGATTCAAGCCTGATAATGAAGTAACTAGTGAGAGTGAATTAGAGTAACATCACGATATTTATTTTGAAAAAGTTAATAATAGTTTGTAACCTCCCCACAAAATTTTTAAAGAAAAGGACGATACTAATTAGAAATGCTGATGGACATTGCTCTATGCGTAACCTGCCCACAATGAAATGTACTGACAATGGCAACAAAAATGTGAAATTCGCAATCTGACTCAAATATAAATCCTTCAAAAAATTAAAGTCCATTCAGTGACAAGAAAATTCAATTAAACCGAAATATCGGTCTTTGGCCCTGTGTAAAACAATCAGAATTAAAGTCTTACCTCAGAATAAATCGATGTCACATATCTGCTCTTGTTGTTGCGCACCGCTTGGAGGAACTGCATTGCAAATAATAATATTTCCTTTTTTTTTGTGATTCTAGTGAAACTTTTCTTCAAAAAAAAGTGGAATGAAATGGGAAGTGCAACGAAATCTTTAGTTCAATAAAAAATTAAATTTTCGAGAAAATGCTTTTGAAATAAAAATTATTATTGGGGAACTTGCTGGAGAATAGTTACAATAAATAAAATTTTTCATTATCTAATGATTATATTAATTAACAGTATACCTTATTCACCATCTTGACCAGTGTTGCCGACCGCTCTCCATGACGACTATTGGCGTACCGCACGCGACGACTACCGACAGAGTACTGCTCTCAACTAGACAGAGCTACAGACTCGCAACGACTGAACTGACTGCCTGACTGACTACTACTGACTGAGAACCGCTCGCAACACTCGCGCGGTCAAGCGCATACTCTCTGGTCACAGATGCTACAATGCCTCGCCATCGCTGCTATGTTACATACGTGTTTCATAACCCTCCACTGGGGGGGCAAAAATTTGGCAGCGATGGTGAGTCATTTGGACTTGCCAAGCGCGGCAAAATTTTTCTTTAATTAACAAAATTCTACAACTTACAGAATATTGAAATGTTGTGCACACGCACTAAGTACAAAATATATCAGACAAAGACAAAATGTGAGTACAAAACATAGTAGCAAATCAGAAAAAAGTATATAAAAATTTTTTTGACAGATAAAGTGCACAGGCACTGAAAAAATTCTTTAGCATATTCAGAACAAATAAACAGACTGGCAAGAAAATATTATGTTGACAAGTGACATAAGTGTACTTAATGAACAGATTAGGAAATCATAAAAGTTACACAAATCATATTGAAAAATGAGAAAAGTGCACAGGCACTGAAGTTCAATAGAAAACAAATTAACACCTAACAGAAGTGCACATGCACTGAAAAATGTCTTTAGCATTTTCACAACAAATAAACATAATGGCAAGCATCATGTCGACCAGTGCCATAAGTGTACTCGCACTGGAGTTCAGGAATCGAAAAAAAAATGTATAACCTATGAACATAAATGATGTTACCAAAAAATTTTTTTCTTTATGTGACAAGAATCAGGATAGTAAAGGGAAGGATTGCATCATGGTTGTAGCACTTTAGATTGCACACAGCTGCTCTGAAAGTCCATATCTTTCCACAGAAGTACAACACCAAGTGACACAACTTGAAGTTCTTTTCCCATCAGAATTTATCAGTGTAGCCAAGACACTGAACTGTCGTAGTAATGTTCCATGTTTTCATTTTGGCAGTACATTAGGTACACCAAACAGTGGGACCATAATAATGTCTTCATCGCTCATGGTGGTGGACAGCATGTCGTGTCAACACCACACTCTTACAAGGCACACCAACGTAGAATTAGTGCAAAACCAAATATAGTGCTCCATGATCACTAGGATAAACAGGACAAATGGACATTGCAGTAATTCAGGGTAGTCAGCTTATGAGGTGAAGGACATCAAGTCACATAATATTGACAATTACAGTCTTCATTGATAGTTTGAGGCATTCATAGCCCAGTTATTGAACATTTCTGTACCAAGTATGTAGTATTACAGAAAAATGTTCATTAATTGTTGTACATAGAATCAGTAGCCTTCTTTTCCTGGTTACAAAGCATTATGAAATAATCGCATTCTTTTCAGTTACAGAGTATAATTAAGAATCATTAACCTTCTCCTAATTACAGTTAATTAATCATTTGTCATTCCAATAATCATTAGCCTTTTCCTAATTACAGTTAATTAATCATTTGTCGTTAATTAATCATTTGTCTAATTACAGTTAATTAATCATTTGTATAATTACAGTTAATTAATCATATTAATCATTTGTCTAATTACAGTTAATTAATCATTTGTCGTTAATTAATCGTTTGTCTAATTACAGTTAATTAATCATTTGTCGTTAATTAATCATTTGTCTAATTACAGTTACTTAATTAATCATTTGTCATTTCAATATAGTAAGAATTATTAGCCTTAATTAATTACAAAGCATTATTAAACAGTCACATTCTTTTCTGGTTACAAAGTATCAACATTGGAAACAAGAGCTAATCAATGGCATAATTAATCACAATTCTTCAAGTGACAATTATTGGCACTCAGTGGCCAGCAAGTATTGAATAGAATCATCATTCAGTATTATTCAGGTTATTACGAAGTCATTATTAAAAATCAGTTAATTACAGTCATAGCATTAATAATCATGGGCATTACAAGTACTCATTACAATACACAGTGGCAGTTATTAGCTAGTGACAAAGCATTATTTTGAATATAGTCTCATTAAGAGGTCATTACTCAAGTGACATGCTATTCAGAGTTGATCAGTATTATTCAGAATTATCATAAACTAGTGACGTTATGTGGGACTGGTAATACATTTTGTTTTGTTAGCAATGCATTGCGTTGGGATCGATAATTAATTGCTGAGGCATAATACTTTTTACTTTTGACGTATTGCTGCAAATGAGGATAGGTAACGTCATTCGTCATGAGTCAGCTGTAGCAAGATTATGTAACAAGGCAGTACATGTGATCACATTTATAAATGATAAACACAAATGGGTAAAATACAAAAAAAATGCAAGTTCTAGAACAGGTATAATAAGTAACAGGTTTAGCAAGTATCATGAAAAGCTTCTCCTGAAAAAAAATACAAAATGGATTATTGACCGGAAAGAGGAAACGCACACTATGCTGAAAAGTAGTGAACTTCGAATTAACAGGTAGTGAAATGTGTATAAAATGTGTTCCATAGCTGTCCTTTCCAAAACTTTCTGTCATCCTACTATGCAATGTAACACCTGCTGTCAAAGCAAACTGCAACAAATACTTAAATAACTACGTAGCATAAATACATAACTTCAACATTATCCGCATCTGTAAAGAAAACTTCATTATCCATATCATCATAACTTCACTATTATCATCACCTGTAAAGAAAAACTTCATTATTCATAATACCATTTCCTTCATCATTATTCATCAGTATTCACTATCATCTGCAAAAAATCACTTCATTACTCATTACATAACTATTCCTTATCTCTAGCATATTTCATCACTAAAACTAAGATGTGTAGTTCAGTCTGACAGCCTGCATCAATCACCTTGTATTCTGAAAGAAAAAATTAGTTAAGACTGCTATTCTTCGATGAGTATAGTATTTTCTTGTTAATGCTTGTTAATCCTGATCCATTTACTCTTCCTCATAAAGTTATTGCATCTCCTTTCGTTTATTCCGTAGGTGAAATTCCCATTTATGTTAAATTTATTTCTTAGAATCATCATTCCTTTCTGAAATTGATGAACAAAGATTAATGTCCTGCATTTAAATCATATACCCACTAGATAATGACTGGTTTATGGTAACATAATTAACCCTACAGCATAACATGACAGAAAACGTAATATGTCAAAAACATTGACAGTGTTCAAAAACAAAATATACACAGAATAATACAATGCAGCAGCAAAAAAAATGTGAAACAGTCACGATGTTGAGATGTCATAAGGCAAAAAAAATGTCAAAGTCGACTGGTGTGTGTTATATCTTAACTATTTCATAGTCCATACAAACAAAACTGGAGTACAGTCATATACACAAAAAATGGAAAATGTGCACGGTCTGATGTGTAACGACAAGAAAAGCGACCTGCTAACCTTACCTTGCCGGGCACTTGCCAAGAAAAAATACGATAATCATCAATAATTAGTCACGTGAAATAATTGCATTAGTAAATGGCATCATAGTGTGTTGAATCATACAGTGGTTTCACTCAATAAACGGTTTAATGTTTGATATATGGTGATTGCCTTTCGATTTTCTAGTTCTCAAAGTTTCGACATGTACAACATTGGGGTGAGGGATGCTGCGAATCCGATATGGACCTGCGTATAGAAGTTCAAATTTACTGCACTTACCTTTTAATTTGCTGGATAAATAGTGTGTACGTACTAGTATCTTCTGTCCAACGTGAAAGACGCGGCGTGTACAAACCTGTTTTTGCTGTCTTCTCCGGCGCTCTGCGGCACGTTTGATGTTGTTCAGCGCAATGTCAATTATTTCGTGGTGTCGTAGGCGACGACTTTTGGGAAATTCTATTAATTCTTTAATTCTGTTCGGTGGTTCAACGTTTTTCAGTATAACAGTCGGAGATAGCATAGTGGATTCATTTGGAATGGAATTAATTACATCTTGGAATGAGAGTATGTGTGTATCCCAATCAATATGTCTTTTGTGGCAGTATATTCGGCACAGCTTACCAATTTCCTTCATTAATCTTTCACAAGGGTTCGAAGAAGCGTGGTACTTGGATATATAGATCGGAGAAATGTTTCTGGCTCGTAACATGCGTGTCCATACGCAACTACGAAATTGAGACCCATTGTCAGAAATTACTTTCATTACATGCCCTACATGAGATAGAAAATGTTTTACAAATGCATTTGAAACAGTTTTAGCAGTAGCTTTGCGTAACGGAGTGAAAGTAACAAATTTTGAAGTGAGCTCAACAGCGACAAAGATGTAGCAAAAACCTCTGTTAGTTCTGGGAATCGGACCAAAAATATCTACTGCGGCCATGTGTCTTAATTTCACAGGTATAATGGGATATAAAGGAGGAATATGTGAAGTGGTGTCTGATTTAGCTTTCTGGCAAATTTTACAAGACGCTAAAACTCGTCGTATACGTTTTTCCATGTTAGTAAAATAACAGTTCTGTCTCAGTATAAGAAAACATTTTCGTGCTCCGTAATGTGCGTAGCTTAAATGAGTGTACCAAATTAATTTGTTAACCAGTTCGTCAGGTATGCATAATAACCAATTGTTGCTGTCAGGATGAGAGCGGCGAAACAGAATGTCATTGCGTACAGTGTAGTGGTTCCTAATCGTAACATTTTTCTTATCTTGCCAAAGGTGTTTAATTTCTTTCCACACATTGTCTTTGTTTTGTTCTTGTGCTATGTCCTGTAATGACGATGAAATAAAGTTTTCAAATGCAACTTGCTGAATGTACATGACACTGAAATTTGTTTTGCAGAAGTTGGTTGCTACGTCTTGCTGATTGTTGCCGAGAGAACGCGATAGTGCGTCTGCTATAACATTTTGTGTGCCGGGAATGTGAACAATCGTAAAATTAAATTCTTGCAAATAAAGTTTCCATCTGCTTAATCTGTCGTGCGTGAATTTGGCCGAAAGTAAAAATTGTATCGCTCTGTGATCTGTGTAAACTGTGGTATGTCTGCCATAAAGAAAGTGCCTAAATCTCATAAAAGCCCATACAACACATAATGTTTCTAATTCTGTAACGGAATAATTTCGTTCAGCGGGTGACAAAATGCGACTTGCAAATGCGATGTTTTTAATTACTGTAGAGCCATCTTCTTCAATTTCCTGGAAAATATGTACGCCTAAAGCGGTGTTAGAACTGTCGGTGGCAATGGAAAAATTTCTAGTAAGATCGGGGTGCGATAAAAGTGGAGCATTCAACAAAGCATGTTTCAAATAACATTCTCGTGAGCAAAATTCTGCGTGTCAAAAGTAATGTTTGCGTTACTGTATTATGCAATCTGTGCTGTATCTGGTTAAAATTTATCGTACGTGTTATTATTTACGGGAGAATGTTGTGGCATATCCACTATATGAACTGTTCTGTTATTTCTTACTGACGTGTTACGCTATGGATGACACCTATTGTCTGTTTCATTCATGATTATTTGTTGTTGCTGATGTTGTTGCTGCTCATAAGATCGACTGTTATTAAATGTACGCCGAGAATTGTGCTCATTATTTTTACGTCTGTCATGATAGTAATTTCTATACGGCGCATTGCGATACGAGTTGAAATAGTGTGTTATCTGTACGTAGTTATTTCTTTGCTGCCGTGCGTTACTATTTGTTGTAGCTGAGACTTTACGTGCACGCGGCGAAACATTAAAGTTTGGTTGACCTTGTAGATTGCATTGTTGGTTAGGTATGCTAAGCGGTTGACTTTCATGCTATTGTGGTGAAAAGGTCTATTGTTACCAAAAAAAATGCGTTTGCTGTTAATTTTACACATACTGATGATTACGATTTTTATCTGTTATTAAAGTTACGCTGGTTCTGGAGTGCCTACTGAAAATTGTCACAGTCGGTAAAAGTTTGTCACATCGGGTTTTCTTTACTCGTTTCTTAATACTAGGTAGAGCAATAGTTAAAGAGCAGTCTGGATAGATATAAAGGATAGTAGAAGAAAAGGCAGCAGTGCAGAAAACTAAAGATGAAATAGCACTACTACAGCTCGGGGCCCTATGCTCGCTACGGCACATATTCATTAAAGCGTAATGAATCCCCTGAGGTCTTTTACGCACTGCAAGTAAATTTTAGCTTTTGTGTTACAGGCAATAGCGGTAAAATTTCAAAGGCAAATTGTTGTATCCGTGCAAATTCAAATTTCTTCATTACAGGCAATGCTGTTGTAAATACAAAAATAAATTGTCGCATCTGGTTCAAAGCTAGCTTCTGCATTACAGGCAATAGTGGTGAATGTACAAAGATAAATTGTCGTATACCGTGCAAAGCGTGTATCTGTACGCTGTCATTATTAAATTCTTTACATTTTCTTGCGGATAAAAATTGCTCGTAATCTACGTTCTCGTCATTGAATTTGAGAACACGTTCAGGTTTGTGTGAAAGTCTGTGTGTCTGTGTCATTTCGTACTTCAAGTTGCGTATCTTTTCATATTTTAAGTCGCGTGGCTTTTCGGATTTTACATCTCGCAGTCTCTGTAAATTGCTCACATTATACACGCTGCGTGAGTCAGGCAAATGCTCGCAACGTGGCGGATTCTGTGACGTATTGGTGACTGAAATAGATTTCAACTCTGTTACTGTAACACTTTCGACATTTTGGTTGTTCTGTCGTTCACTCTTATAATTGACTTCCGTATTCGCAGTGTGTGAAACTTCCACTGACTCTAAATTAACTTCGTCGCAAATCTGTACTGCGTTTTTAGGGCATTGTTCAGTGATTGCATTAATTTCGTGTACCTGTGTTTCGTTTGCTGAACATTGTTCGGTGACTCCAATAATCTCGTCTTTATGTGATTTTGTTGTGTCTACACGTGTGCTACTTAATTCTTGAGCAACAGTGCCAACTTCTTTATTACTGTTTTTAGCACAAGCCTCAGTATCCTCACGTAAATGTACTTTATTGTCCCGACATTGCACGGTAATAGCTGTATTCTGTTCACTAACTTGTCTGCTCCGTTCGTTAAGGTTGACTTGTTTTTCGTTCGTCAGTTTGAAACTTTCATTAATTGTTTCGCTAAGTTGTTTGTACTGGTTGTCAAAACTTCCATTAAGTTGTTCGAAATAATTATTCATCATTTCCTTCCGCTGTTTGTACTGTTCACTAAGTTTGTCTAGTTTTTCGTCACTTTTATCAAATCTTTCATTAAGCTGTTTGAAATTTTCCCGCAAAAATGCCATAATTGGATCCGATTCAAAATTACCATTCCTATTATCTGTGCTGTGTGGTGGTATATGTGCAATTGTCACGTTCTGTGCGACCATTTGGTCATTCTGCATTTTAGAAAAAGGTTTACCAGTCAAATGCACACTATCAGTCATTGTTTCGGAATTAAATAAATCCGCCCTACTTTGTGTGATCTGTTCATATTCATTAGACAAATTTGTCTGTTCGTTACTTGGGTTTTCCAAATCGGGTGTGTTAAGCTCTGCAGCGCTCATTACAATAGAGCGTTCTGCGTCATCAATTGTCGTCAAATCAATAGAGGACATAACCGAGTTCGTTTGTTCATCATTAAGGTAAAAGTCATCATTAGTGGTTGGAATGCACTGATTGTTAGTGGACGCAGGATTGTCATGATTACACTGCGTGTCACTAGTATTATTGGTGAAGTTGTTTAATTCGCTTATTTCGTTCATAATACCTCGCGATACACTATTCACAGTCTTTCGCGGCATTTTAACAACAGTCACAAATATTCACAAAACAATAAGCACAAATGCAAAAGCAACACACAAATACAATAGAGCAACGAATTGCCGTTGACCTGTAGAAAAAAAGTTACAAGTTAATAAAAGCGTTGCGCCAAATCCTAATTATATCTAAGCAAATAAGAGCAGACATCTGACTGTTGTTCAAAAGACTCTCAACGAAATACGATCCTGGACTGGGTGTCGCCAAGTGTAACCTCCCCACAAAATTTTTAAAGAAAAGGACGATACTAATTAGAAATGCTGATGGACATTGCTCTATGCGTAACCTGCCCACAATGAAATGTACTGACAATGGCAACAAAAATGTGAAATTCGCAATCTGACTCAAATATAAATCCTTCAAAAAATTAAAGTCCATTCAGTGACAAGAAAATTCAATTAAACCGAAATATCGGTCTTTGGCCCTGTGTAAAACAATCAGAATTAAAGTCTTACCTCAGAATAAATCGATGTCACATATCTGCTCTTGTTGTTGCGCACCGCTTGGAGGAACTGCATTGCAAATAATAATATTTCCTTTTTTTTTGTGATTCTAGTGAAACTTTTCTTCAAAAAAAAGTGGAATGAAATGGGAAGTGCAACGAAATCTTTAGTTCAATAAAAAATTAAATTTTCGAGAAAATGCTTTTGAAATAAAAATTATTATTGGGGAACTTGCTGGAGAATAGTTACAATAAATAAAATTTTTCATTATCTAATGATTATATTAATTAACAGTATACCTTATTCACCATCTTGACCAGTGTTGCCGACCGCTCTCCATGACGACTATTGGCGTACCGCACGCGACGACTACCGACAGAGTACTGCTCTCAACTAGACAGAGCTACAGACTCGCAACGACTGAACTGACTGCCTGACTGACTACTACTGACTGAGAACCGCTCGCAACACTCGCGCGGTCAAGCGCATACTCTCTGGTCACAGATGCTACAATGCCTCGCCATCGCTGCTATGTTACATACGTGTTTCAAGTTTTCCAGGTAATAAATTTTAAAAAGAAAAATTCTTTCTGGTAACTTCTTAGTTGTTTGCTTACAATATAAAAGGAAAATAGAGTACAGAATGTGTTTTGTCCTCCCTTAGATATAAGCTGAGAACGGAAGCTTAGGCTATGTTATCTGTTTCTCAGGAATATGTAGGCTCCATGAGAGGCAGCCTTCAAGATGTACTTGAGAAGGAAGCGAGGACACCTATTGCAGTGACTTCTCCCCTTTCCCTTTCTGTAATGGTGTCGAGAAGGACATCAACTACAGTGACTTCCCACCCTCTACCTTAAATGTTTTAGTGAAAGTGATTCGTAAGGACACACACCACAGTGCCTACGGTTGTGGTCAAATGAGTGAGTACCGACAGGCTATGTGAGAATGAAATGTTTTTGTGTGTTTCTCTTTCAGGTAAAGGCTGAAAATTCTAAATCACAAAATTAATGTTGTGATAATCGAAAACTTTACTTCATGTTTCTATTTTATTTTATGTACACGATTTGTAAAAAATCAACAATATTGGCGTTTTGCCCTTAAAGAGCACACTTAGACTAAACTACATGGCTAATTCCTTTTGTTGCCTTCTTTGCTGCCCAAACTTCCCTCATTCGCTCTTTGTGTTTCTGTTTCCGGTCCTCTGTCCATGCTTCTTGTCGGCTTCGTGCCTTCGACTTCAACTTGGTTGCCTTTTTGGCTGCCCATATTTCTTTCATCTACCTGCTGTAATCTTGTTTGCGTTCTTCGCTCTATTTTACCACTGTTCGTTTGTCACAGTGTATCTCATATAGTTTACTTTTCTTAATGAAGTTTCTGAATTTTATTCTGTCATTTATTGTGACTGGTGTGATGTTGAAATGGTTCAGGTCGTTTTTACGTCTGCCACCCATTTGTTGTTCCTGTTGGTTACCCAGTCAAAGATCTGTTTGGTCAGTCTGTGTGATGGCATTCTGTATAGGTGTCCATAGAATTGTAGTCTGCGTTTTCTAATCTTTTCTGTGATTGTCTCCGTATGTTTGTATAGTTCCTCTGTAGGTTTCTTGATCCATATTCCATTGTTGTTAGTTGCGCCAAATATTTTCCTAAATATTTTCCGTTCTACTTTTTCTTATGCCCTAGGATTAGTGTGGTCTCTGCTGCATACACTGCTTCGGGGAACACCACCGTGTCGTAGTGGAGTAATTTGGCTTTTTGTGAGATAGACTTCTTGTTGTAATGATTACACACTACTTTTTACGCCTTGTACAGTTCAGTTTTTCTTTCTTCGTTTGAGTTTCTGTTATGTCCGCTTATTTGTACTGTTTCACCAAGGTATTTGAAGTTGGCCGTTTTGTAAATCGTGCCGTACTTTGTGTTCAGAGATGAGAGTTTATTTGTGCTCAAAAACTGTGTCTTTTCGTAAGAGATCTGTAGTCCAGTTTTGGAAGCGATTTCGTGTAGTTTTTCAGTAGCTTCTTTTGTTTCGTTTATACCTTTCGTGACAATCGCCAAATCGTCTGCAAAAGCCAGGCATTTAATCTATAGGTTTCCTAAGGTTATCCCCTGTTGTGATATATCCCATTCTTTTATTACCTTATCTAACACTAGAATGAAAAGGAGAGGTGAGAGACCATCGCCTTGTCGGACACCTGTGCGAATTTCAAAGGGCTCTGGTAGTTCCCCACAGAACTTCGCTTTGGAGGTCGTGTTGGTCAAGGCTTGCTCTATGATAGTCCGTGTTTTGTTGTCTACAGAGTTTTCCGGTCGATAGAGTCGTACGCCTTTTTGAAGCCGACAAAGGTCCTGTTTGTGTTGTAAAATCATTTTCAGGTTCCAAATTTCTTCCACACAAGACCGCCCTTTACGGAAGCCTGCTTGGTATTCGCTTATCAAGAGGTCGGTCTGGCATTCTAGTCTGTATAGTAAAGCTTTAGAGAAGAACTTGTATATGATAGGTAGTAGGGATATTCCTCTGTAGTTGATCGGGTCAGTCTTGTCACCATTTCTGTGTAGTGGGTGTATCAGGGCAGTTTTCCAGTCGTCAGGAATTTTCAAGGTTTCGCAGATATCTTCCAAGATCCTGTGGATGTCTTTGGTTAGTTGTGGGTCTTGTAACTTCCAGATTTCCGCGACGATGCCGTCTTCTCCAGGTGCTCTACGTTTCTTGAGTAATTTGATTATAGCTTTAACTACTTCTAGAGTTGGAGGTTCACTATCTGGATTGTACGTGCTCGTTTCTGTCATTAGTTTTTCCGTAGTGGGTTTCGTGTTGAAGAGTTTTTCAAAGTACTTTGCCAGAATGTCACAACTGCTTTTGGTATTGGCTTCTAGGGTTCCATCCGGTCTTCTGAAGCACAAGTTGGGTAGTTGATATCCAGTCATATTTTCTCTGAACGTTCTGTAGAAGTCTCTTGTATTGTACTTCGTGAATATCGATTCGATCTCCGTCAGTCGCCGTTTATCATACTGTCGTTTTTCACTGCGAATGATTTTGCTTGGTTGTTTCTGTGTTTTCAGGACGTTCATACAATTCTCTGGGGATTTATGGCTACTAAATTTTTTCCATGCACTGATTCGTTGGTCAATAGCTTGGTCACATGTATGGTTCCATCGAGATGCAATTTTTCGCATGCCCAGGTGTTCCTTCAGAGTGCGAAGCACAGTCGTGTGCGCTAATCCGGTTTCGTGGGCGAGCTCACGAATCGTATGGCGTCGATCACTGTCCACTAACGCAGCAACAGCATGCACTTCGTCTTCAGAGACGCTAGGACGACCTGCCCGATGCATGTCTGCCACAGTTTTCCGACCTTCGTTGAAGGCTTTTACCCAACGTGCCACTGTTCTGTACGGAAATGCCGATTCCCGCACGCCTCTTGAAGACCTTGATGACACTGTCGTGCTCTACGACTTCTGGCACATTCAATTTTGATCCAACTCCGTTGTTCCTGTTTCGAAAACGTAGTGACACCGTTACGTTAGACCGCTCGCTCACAAGTGACTGTGTTTCCCTCGATTATGCGCACGCCGGTGACGTGAGACGGGAGAGTCCATTTGCTCTGAGGTAAGGTAGGTATGTCAAAAACGTGTCCTATCAGCGACAATAGTAGATTCCATTGCATAATGTCTCCACAGCAGTGTTGCCACTATTTAAGTTCCAACCCTCGTATTTAATTGTGCTCGGAAATAATTTTTTTCTCAAAAATAAGTAAGGTTGATGAGGCGAAACAAGAGCTGTATCACTGTACAGAGGCAAGTGTGCTGGGGCTTACTCCAGTTCACTGCTACCTGCGCCACGTCAAATTAACGCGCCTGTGCTTAACATACAAAGGACTGCACCATAATCTAAGAGTCAAATTTAAATTAAAATAACCTTTCCAAAATTTATCAGCTTTTGATTCAATTTATTGATGCTAATATTCTAAGGTCTCAGAACGATTAAAGGAATATGTTACACAAAATATCGAACTGAAGAAAAAAATAAATGGTGCTAAACAATAAAAATTGCGAGCTGATAATTTATCAGAACATGCAAATGTATGTCACAATTAATTCTTACAAGTCTCAACTTGATCAGAGAAATATTTTGATCAAAATTGGCGTTTTTAAGAAAATTTGAAGGCACTAAATATTAGACTCAGAGATGAAATTTCGTATGTAACCCCAGTTACATTTAAAAAACCTGTATATGTGACACCAATAAGCTAACTCTATTAGTTTTCAAGTTATTTACTAAAAAGCAAATTTGAAACGAAAACGTGCTGTTTCATGATAGGTTAAGTATCATTTGTATTTGTAATAGAAAGTTACATTTACAGCATTCGATTACATTCATGCTTCTATACAGATGCACCAAGTTTCAAGACTGTGTTGTAAGCAACTGCGGTTACAAAGAATCTTAAAGAGGCATTTCAGAGGTCACGCTCTACTGCCGGTTCCATTCTGAAAATTCTAGCCGGCGAGGTTTAGATGCAGTTGAGCTAAACTTTTTTCAGTAACTAAAGCAAACGTAACTCCATTTATATAAAAATTAAGAAGATTATAAATTGTGGCTCCGTAAACTTTGCGGGCGTAGTACATACATCAAAAAAAGTTTTGCATCACCTCGGTTTCAAGATTTCCGGAACCTGTACAGAAAATTGGAATACAGGACACATGCAGTTCTACGTAAACTGCAAGTTTTTCTTGATGAAGTACTAGCAGTGCCTACCACCGTTCTCTCTTAAAGTATATCTCAGTTATCAAGCAGTGAATTTTATGGATACACACCGCTCCGGTGCACTTAGTTTCGTTAAGAGGAAAGTTCATCGAAGATACATCTATAAAAAACGTAACAATGTCCGCGTGATTGATGCAAATAAAACGGTCCCTATGCAGACTTCAGCCATCTACCTGTCAAATATCGCAGCCAACAGTACAGATGTATAAAGGAAAGTTTTATCTCTTCCGTATACAATACACTTAGATATGACAACGAGTTCACTATTGTTAATAGTTTTCGTAAATTATTTTCTAATACACGTCGGGAATATTATTATAAGAACAACCCTGTACTGTACTTTTTCATACATGGCCATTGAATGAGTGTACAAGTTTCCGGAATGTTAAACCCAAACGTTCCTCAGGTTGCATATTTCCCCAAATATTCGACCGTTTCGGAGTTGCGTGCTGAATAGCCGCGAGGATATACTGAAATGTTTCCATGTTCATCCTGCAGTAGTCAACAAAATTTTCCCGTGTCCATCTTCAGTTCTTCATGTAGGCGAAGAAATTCGTTTGACTAGTATAGGACCTACCTAAAACATCCTTCGCTTAAGCTTGGTTCTTTTGCCCTTGGGGTATGCACTTTCTGGCAAGTAAAGATTACTGTCCGTTGTCCAGTCAAGTTGTTTTGTTGTCTCACGACTGGCTGGCGGACGGTCGTTGTGACGTGTAATTATACACACACACAAAAACAGACACACACACACACACACACACACACACACACACACACACACACACACACACACACACACATATATATATATATATATATATATATATATATATATATATCACCATCTACCCTGCTTTACAGAGCAGACTAGCTTCCGCAACCCAGGTTCTATGAAGAGTTATAGACGTCACGCCATTTAGCACCTAGTAGTAGTTTCACTGTCCTTCTACCTCTTTCCGTAGATGCTCACGACAGTAGCACATGAGCGTTCGACCAGCTGCGCCATTTTCGAAATACTCGTTCACAAGTTCTGCGTAATAATAATAGGTCCTTTGTCAGAGTCGCTTATCTCAATGGATTTCCCCATTTGCAGCCCATATCTTTGCTAGGGTGATCCCCTGTCCGTGTCTGCTGTGCTTACATACTTTTGTTGCCGCCTCACGTGCCCGCAGCCCCACCAGGCGCTGTGGGCAGTGGTCACAACAATTTGGCTTATCAGTGTATATCAAGAATATTTGTAATTTGTGGTGGACAACACCTTTCTGATGGAGCACAATTATACGTGAATAATTAATATCTTTGACCGTGGAGGCAATGTTTAATATTACATCAGAGATATGTATATGCGCACACTTTTGCGTATTAGGTATTAGGTGTTATGTTTTAGGCCTTGCCCATCAGGTATTTGCTAGTAGCCATTTGACGTTAGGAATCAGGCGTTAGGTGCCACGTTTAAGTGTTAGCCTGGACGTCCATTGGAGCCGTTTTTGTCCGACTAACAGGTTGTACGTATGGTTGTATGACTATGCCCGACCGATGAACTCTTGCACTGCAGCCGAGTAACATTCGACACAGGATGTAACATCATAGATTAGGGGTCGACCTGCGACAGCAATCGCACAACTTGCGTACGGGCCGCTAGACGCCGCCGCGAGCGCTAAGAGTGCATTGCGATCGCAGGCGCGCGTGTTGCGTACGGGCCGCGAGGTGCCGCCACGAGCGCAACCGTATAGAAGTGCCGACGGAGTTCGGCCAGCTCTCATTTTGTTTGGCATCTCATTTTTGTCTATTCTCTAACTTGCTTAGTTGCTTAGCTCTTATTCGTTTATGGCTCATGTTATTGTGATCTCTTTCAGCCATTCTGATTGTTTTGATTTACTCCCAATTGAGAAGTGCTCATTTTGCCATTTCACTTTTACGTATTTCTCATTTTGCTAATAATATGCTCCTTAGCTTTTTACAGTTTAATTGATTAACATAGTCTCATGTACTGTTTGTTCATTTCAGCCTGTTCATATTTTGATGTTCTTTAAATACCGTAATAATTATCGGAAGCATTTCTTCCCTTAAACTCGTGTAAAGTATTCTCGATGTAGAATTTGTTTTGTGACACAGGTGTAAGGTTTTGAATATAAACTATATACGAAAGTGTGCTTTAAAAGGAATTTATTTTTTCAGTTTGTACTACATCAGACGACAATTTTGTGATACGAGGGAGAAATTCGAGGGGCGAACCCATGGAAATAGTCTTAAGAGAACCCCTTTAAAAAAAGATAAAAAATTATGTGACACTGAAAGTTGTGACACTGTAGGCGCCGAATATATATATATATATATATATATATATATATATATGCAAAAGTGAAATGCCAAAATGAGCACTTCTCAATTGGGAGTAAATCAAAACAATCAGAATGGCTGAAAGAAATCACAATAACATGAGCCATAAACGAATAAGAGCTAAACAACTAAGCAAGTAAGAGAATAGACAAAAATGAGATGCCAAACAAAATGAGAGCTGGCCGAACTCCGTCGGCACTTCTATACGGTTGCGCTCGTGGCGGCACCTCGCGGCCCGTACGCAACACGCGCGCCTGCGATCGCAATGCACTCTTAGTGCTCGCGGCGGCGTCTAGCGGCCCGTACGCAAGTTGTGCGATTGCTGTCGCAGGTCGACCCCTAATCTATGATTTTACATCCTGTGTCGAATGTTACTCGGCTGCAGTGCAAGAGTTCATCGGTCGGGCATAGTCATACAACCATACGTACAACCTGTTAGTCGGACAAATACGGTTCCAATGGACGTCCAGGCTAACACTTAAACGTGGCACCTAACGCCTGATTCCTAACGTCAAATGGCTACTAGCAAATACCTGACGGGCAAGGCCTAAAACATAACACCTAATACCTAATACGCAAAAGTGTGCGCATATACATATCTCTGATGTAATATTAAACAATGCCTCCACGGTCAAAGATATTAATTATTCACGTATAATTGTGCTCCATCAGAAAGGTGTTGTCCACCACAAATTACAAATATTCTTGATATACACTGATAAGCCAAAATGTTGTGACCACTGCCCACAGCGCCTGGTGGGGCTGCGGGCACGTGAGGCGGCAACAAAAGTATGTAAGCACAGCAGACACGGACAGGGGATCACCCTAGCAAAGATATGGGCTGCAAATGGGGAAATCCATTGAGATAAGCGACTCTGACAAAGGACCTATTATTATTACGCAGAAATTGTGAACGAGTATTTCGAAAATGGCGCAGCTGGTCGAACGCTCATGTGCTACTGTCGTGAGCATCTACGGAAAGAGGTAGAAGGACAGTGAAACTACTACTAGGTGCTAAATGGCGTGACGTCAATAACTCTTCATAGAACCTGGGTTTCGGAAGCTAGTCTGCTCTGTAAAGTAGGGTAGATGGTGATCTGTGGCATCTCTGCCGAAAGAGCACAATGCCGGTGCACGCACAACTGTTTCGGAGCGCACCGTTCATTGAAAATTGTTGAACATGGAGCTCTGCAGCAGACCACCCCTACGTGTTCACATGTTGACCCAACGACATCGTCAGTTACGACTGCAGTGGGAGCGGGACCATCGGGATTCGACCGTCGATCAATAGAAACGTGTCTGCTCTTGGGGTGGATCACATTTTTTCGACACTAGGTCGCCGGTCGTATTTACAAATACCGTCATCGAGATGAAAGATGACTCGAAACGTTCAATGCTCACTCAGGCTGGTGGGAACAGAATTACGATATGGGAGACATTCTCCTGCGCTTGCATGGGACCTGTGGTAGTAATCGAAGACAAACTGACAGCTACGAACCACCTGTTATCTCTTCATGCTTAATGTCTTCCCCGTCCGCGATGCCATTTTTCAGCTGTTTAGCTGTCCATATCTCGGAGCCAGAATCGTACTACAGTGGTCTGAGGAGAACTGATATCTCAGCGACCGAATTCGCCTGATGTAAATCCTACGAAACCCATCTGGGTCGTTATCGGGCGCTATCAACGCGTACGCAAATCAGCGGCCCGTAATCTACGCGAATTACATGACCAGTGCTTGGACATCTAATGCCACATAACTCCACAAACCTACCAAGAGACTGCCAGATCCCTGGCGTGCAAAATCACTGATGCATTTCCTCCAAAGACAGACAAACAAGCTATTAAGGAGGTAATCATAATGTTTTGACTCATCAGTGTAAAACGACAACTACAACTGCAGTTGACGAATGTGCCTTCTGGCATACAGTTTGGCTCCGTTCAGCATCTCTGCAGATCACTGAAGGAAATGCGCCCTGGTCTGAAAATGATTTGTACAGATTGAAACCAGTCACCACTAATAAATTATCTTCTTTTTGGCGATCATGACTGATTTTTTCGTTATAACTGAATTTAGGTAGCTGTTTTACAAATATGTTGTCAACACCATCATTACCCTCTTTAATATTACAGTAAAGTAAAGTATGTACGCGTACAATGTGACACAACATCAGTTTTATGCCACAAATAACGCATGTCTTTGAGTTTCAAGGAAATAATAAATATCTCTGACTTTCAAATGGAGCTTACGTAATTTTATTGCGTATCTGGTGCATAATTTTAATACTACACTCTCACTGAGTGTGAGGGGTATAAAGCATATAGTTGCTCTATTACCATCATCTTGGATTTTTAATACTGTGGTAATATTGACTGGAGATGGGGCGGGGGTGGGGGGGGGGGGGGGGGGGGGAAAGAGGGGATGTGTTTTAATTTATATTTGTATAGTTGCGTTAGTTCCACCATCTCGAAATTGATTTTGATTGTCGCTGCGCTGTGATTAACTGGACATAAAGAGGGGAGGAGGTTATTAATTTGTCACCAACAGAATTGGGCTATTTTCGCCATCTTGGATCTTTAGTTGGTTGTTTCTTTGGCTGGAGATAAGGATGGGAGATGGAAAGAGGCATAGCTTTCTACTGATAAGAATGATATCATCGATAAGAGTGATGTCATGAGTTCAAGGTCACTGATGTCATCATGAATGATGTCACTGAAAAGAATGATGACGTCACTACGGGCATACTGGACACTTTGCGCTTTTCAAGATCGTTTGACCGAAATGTGTCTTAAATCTTTCAGATCTGAGAGAAAACTATATGTAGAAACTGATGAATTTTCAACGCTTTGCTAAAAAAATTAGCGAATACTGGAAAACCCAATAGAATATATATATTTAAATTTTCCCAGAAAGTTTGGCCCCACACATGTGTGTGTGTTAGGCTTAATCCGTAATAACTTGTCAGAAATAAGTAACTCAAATTTCAAATATAGAAAAAGTGTACATCATGAAAGAAATCACCATAATGATACAATGTAAACTCGAAATGAATTTGTAGAATCAAAATACATTTTCAAAATTTGAGACATCATTTTCTCTCAAGAGGAAACTCCCACTTGCTATGAAACAAATTGTAAATTAATATTTACACGCTACAGAGTTATCACCTCTGTGTGTGGTATGTTACAAAACAGTCTGAATTTTTTGAAAGGCACAAATACACATTACATTTGGTACACCGTGTTCTTGTTCGCTTTGTACAGCCTGCATTTCTACAACATCTTTCAGTAGATAAGTCATCAACTGTGGGCCAGTGTGCGTATTCATTGAGCCTTCTGTCCAAACAAGGCTGATCAGCAGGTCGGTATTTTTTCTTAGGAACCTGTGCTGCATCATTATCAGCGTTTTCTGTGGAGGGTCTTCGTTTAGCAGAGAACAAAAGTGATTCTCTAAGAGCCATTCTGAAACCAAAAAGATCTAGTTTATCCCTCGCAGGTACTCGAGCAACTTGACAAGCTTCCTTGTATTCTGTCCAGCAATTAACGCAAGCAGGGACTACGAGACGAATTATGAGTTTCAGAGTCCATTTCCTTATTTTTATAAATATTCTGTAGGCCTCCATCATCTGATCGCAAATTTCAACTCCTCTCATGCTCATATTACACTATGTAACAACTGATGGACAAGGAACATTGACATACACTTTGTTCTTTTTGCTCCACCGTTCTACATTTGTAACTGGTGATTACATCCAAAACAGTTTGACCGCAGTGCCACTGCTTTTGTGTCTTTCCAGTGATTGTCGACAGCATCGTTATCGTCCCTGCAGACTTCTTCCATGTCATCTGTTTTCAATTTTTTCTCCTCAGTCAGGTGCACATATCTAATTTATTGCGCATGATTGTTCCTATTCCATACATATCTTTTTCTCGCAGGGCTTCCAACAGTGGGATGTTTGTAAAGTATCTGTCGATGAACAGATAAGAATATCTCTCTAGTCTTTGAATCTGTCGAAGCACAGTACTAGGCCCTAAGCCATAGTTGCTTTCAGACAGAGGTGTTGATTTTCCCCAGTAAATATCAAAATCTAGAACTAATCATTTGCTAGTTGCTAAAACAAAAACTTTTAAACCTCTTGGGCGTGGTTTGTTTGGTACATATTGCTTCAAGGAACAACGATTAATAAAAGGTATCATCTACTCATCGATAGAGAAATGGCCTCCACTGAGGTTAGACAATTTGACACAGGCATTCCTCACAAAGTCTATTGCAGGTTGAACTTCCCAGAGGGCATTCTTCACGTTCCCTTTTGGAAAACGATTTGTATCAACAACATGCAACGACTTTCGTATAGAAAGAAACGATCCCTTGTAATATTGACAGCTGTTAATGGAAGGCGAAATCCACGTTGCCAATACACTCTCATACGTGTGTGTTTGGTATTGCCCATTAGAATGAGAGCTCCAAAAACTTTTTTTACTTCATGCGCGGTAACTCCCAAAACGTGCCCAGTTCTACATAAATGATACATGTTTGTGTATGTGGGTGCAAGCACAAAAAATTCCTCAGGAAAGTAGGTTTGAAAGTACTTCATGGGAGTCATTGGCGATTCATGGAAAATATCAGATATTGGAGGGCCTCGCGAAGGAAGAGGGCGTTTCCTCCACAAATGTTTTTTCGCTGTCACTAGATTCAGTTGTTGTGCACACTGTGGTACCTGCTTATTTTGCATTTGCTCTTGTCTTTCACTTAAATTTTCTACCTGCTTGTTCTGAAGTAGGGGCTGCTCCTCGGAGTCATCAGATTCACCAGATGAACTGCTGCTTTCAGCAATTTTCATCTTAGGTGATGGCATCCAGGATTCATCAACAATGTCATCATCACTGCTAATATCCTTCAAATTTGATTGGGCTTGAAGGTATTCAGTCTCTGCATCTTTCAGCGTATCTAAAACAAGGGGCACCTATTAACCTCAACAACTGAAATCGGCAAAGGAAAATGGAGTAAACGCCTAACTCACATAACTGTGTTACTTTGATTATCGAAGCATCTAATGTGGAAATAATGTTGAAAAAACAATCTTTATCCACTATATTAGATTTATTCATCATTCAACTATACTTCTAAATTTTTATGCGCTCTGAAGACAAGTAGGACGTAATAAAAATTAACAATACCTCTGTGACGTCGTCACAAGGCCGTCATTGTCAGAGAACTTGAAACTAACTGCCACACAGCGCAGCTCTGCCGACGAAATACTAACTAAAATGGACCGTAGCGCACTCCCTGAAACTTGCACTAATGTGTGGGCCAGGTCTCAATGGTCGCGCTTTAACCATGTTGCTGTAATCTGCCAAAAATCATACCCACACAATTGTGCGTATAAGGTCTGAAAGTGTTAAGAGTCCTTATAGCATTTCTGCTGCGGTATCTGCACCGTACAGGACATGTATGTCAGGTTGTACATTAGCATAACCAAGTGCCAAACTTCGCAGAATTCCTAGTTGTGCTCTCCAAACTGTTTCCATCAAATTGAACTCAGCATTATTTCTGACAGCTACTTTCAGCTTGGTTTTCAAACAATGCTGATTAAACGACTCGGTGCAGCCCAATGTAATTCCACGTAGTTTTGAGTTGTGCTGTTTTTCACTACTTTATTTCCGCTGAAGAGGATTGCACTGCTTTTTGGCTACCTGCGCCCCTGATGGAAAATACATGTTTCCGTTTGAGTTGGTGTGGTTTGAATAATCTCCTTTGATAGTATGTAGAGAGAATGTGTAGGGGAGTCAACAACTTCTCCTCTGCAGTCTTACATTTCTTGGGTTAACTTGTAACACAAAAACTATTTTTTAACTGCAGCTGAGTGAGCAGGACCAAAAAATTATTTGTGCATTAACGTTACTCTAAACATATACGCATAGCCTGGAAACTTACCCGTTCCACATTATTTCTATAAAAGAATCCTTCAAATGATCTGTGGACATGTAACTACCTAATGTGAGTTAGCGTAGATGAAGATTCGAGACTCTTGAGGAAGGCGTTGGTTATTTGTATATGTCCTAAACTAATTTGGCGCTAAAATACTTCATCGCGGAAAGCCATTTTTCTGTCTCCTCCATCTGCGTGTCTGGCCTTGGGATTCCATAAAGAATATGCAGTTCTGAAGGAGATTTATGGTGACGAAAGTTATGAAATAGTGCTTGTTGGTATAATTGACTTTTTTTAATGGAAGACGATGGCTCACAGAATCGTACGCCGCTATGACGTCTATGAAAGCAGCTCATGTACGATTTTTTTTCGTATGTTGTTCTGTTTGTTGTTTCAGATTGGGTGTTTGAGATGTGAAGCACATTCCTGCGTAAAATATGTGTATTCCAGAATCAGGGAAGTATCAAAATTTCTCAAGAATCTTTGCATCTTGTAAAGGTGGCATTAAAAAATACCTTCTGATAAATTTTTGGGTTGTTTCACTCTTAGCTGAGCTTTAATATGATACTACCTTAGCACTCTTCCATATTTTTGGTATCTTTAAATTGTTCAAGACTGTAATAACAGTTGCTTGTGATGAGATCAAAATGTTTAATTTACTAAAGTCGCAATTAATCATGGCAAGCTGCTTTATCAACCCTGCGTTCCCCCACAGAGTTTCAATTCTTCTAACAATAAAAAGCTGGGAAAATTTGTATTTTCTTGATAATGTTGTTTACTTGCCTTTTTCTTGTTTGCTTTGACGAAAGAAATTTGTCTGCTATTCATTACAATCTGATGAAAAATGTGATTTGCCTTAACATTACAATAGGTAATGGAAGATGTCTTAACGGCCTCCAGGCTTGAAGGCCTCTCCAGCTCGTTTAAGTTCCTGTTATCAACTTCATTCCCTGAGAATGGAAGAGAGCATAACCTGAGCTGTTTGAAGTGTTCCTTCACAAAAGACGTTTTCAGTTTGGAGTTTATAGTATTTTTTAGTATGGTAACTGTTTCAGCTGTCATCAGTCATAGGCTGATGTATTATGGAGCCTATTCATCATTTGGATTTGGAGCTCCTTGTGTTTACCATGTTTGCATTTGAAATTGTAGGATGTGTGGTCCGCCAGTTATGCGAAACACCGTTTTTTCCAAGTACCCAAACATGTTTCAACACCACTGTGGCATCATCTAAATGATTACAAAATTATGTGTATATTTAGTTTAAACAATAGTTCACTTCTTTTTCTTTATACCTTTACATTTGGTGTGCATGATTTTTCAGGACCAATTGTGTGTTATTTATTACAGGTAGCTTGTCATCTGCAACCAAACAATGTTGATGAGAAAGCTTGTTGGGAGCTAACCTATCATCTAAAGTAATTTAGTTGTGAGATTGTCCGCACTTCGTATCTGCACAGCGAGTGGACTAATGTGCGCTAACTTAGCTAACCACTTAGTGCACAAATGGAAAAAACATCTGAACTGTCTTCTCAAGCCCAGGGTGTTAAACAGACATTCTAAATAAATATGGTCCTGTAAGGCAGCTTATATCAGGTGCAGCTCATAGCAAAAATCATTAGAAGTGCTGCTGTGACTTAACTAGAATACATGAATTAATGAAAGTGAAAGTTTGGGGTCTATTCTAGAAAGACAAAACAGCTATTCCCTTTTTTATTCTACACTATTGGCCATTAAAATTGCTACACCAAGAAGAAACGCAGATGATAAACGGGTATGCATTGGACAAATATATTACACTAGAACTGACATGTGATTACATTTTCACGAAATTTGGGTGCATAGATCCTGAGAAATCAGTACCCAGAACAACCACCTCTGGCCGTAATAACGGCCTTCATACGCTTGGGCATTGAGTCAAACAGAGCTTGAATGGCGTGTACAGGTACATCTGCCCATGCAGCTTCAACACGATACCACAGTTCATCAAGAGTAGTGACTGGCGTATTGTGACGAACCAGTTACTCGGCCACCATTGACCAGACGTTTTCAATTGGTGAGAAATCTGGAGAATGTGCTGGCCAGGGCAGCAGTCGAACATTTTATGTATCCAGAAAGGCAAGTACAGGACCTGTAACATGCGGTCGTGCAATATCTTGCTGAAATATAGGGTTTCGCAAGGATCGAATGAAGGGTAGAGCTACGGGTCGTAACACATCTGAAATGTAACGTCCACCGTTCAAAGTGCCGTCAATGCGAACAAGAGGTGACCGAGACGTGTAACCAATGGCACCCCATACCATCACGCCGGGTGTTACGCCAGTATGGCGATGACGTACACATGCTTCCAATGTGCGTTCACCGCGATGTCGCCAAACGCGGATGCGACCATCATAATGCTGTAAACAGAACCTGGATTCATCCGAAAAAATGACGTTTTGCCATTCGTGCACCCAGGTTTGTCGTTGAGTACACCATCGCAAGCGCTCCTGTCTGTGATGCAGCGTCAAGGGTAACCGCAGCCATGGTCTCTGAGCTGATAGTCCATGCTGCTGCAAACGTCGTCGAACTGTTCGTGCAGATGGTTGTTGTCTTGCAAACGTTCCCATCTGTTGACTCAGGGATCGAGACGTGGCTGCACGATCCGTTACAGCCATGGGGATAAGATGCCTGTCATCTCGAGTGCTAGTGATACGAGGCCGTTGGGATCCAGCACGGCGTTCCGTATTACCCTCCTGAACCCACCCATTGCATATTCTGCTAATAGTCATTGGATCCCGACCAAGGCGAGCAGCAATGTCGCGATACGATAAACCGCAATCGCGATAGGCTACAATCAGACCTTTATCAAAGTCGGAAACGTGATGGGACGCATTTCTCCTCCTTACACGAGGCATCACAACAACGTTTCACCAGGCAACGCCGGTCAACTGCTGTTTGTGTATGAGAAATCGGTTGGAAACTT
Organism: Schistocerca serialis cubense; assembly: GCF_023864345.2. Lineage (NCBI taxonomy): Eukaryota > Metazoa > Arthropoda > Insecta > Orthoptera > Acrididae > Schistocerca > Schistocerca serialis. The sequence goes on from NC_064640.1 coordinate 339,284,178, forward strand.
TCTTCATGTCAGCACGTTGTAGGTGTCGCCACCGGCGCCATCCTTGTGTGATAGCTCTGAGAAGCTAATCATTTGCATATCACAGCATCTTCTCCCTGTCGGTTAAATTTCGCGTCCGTAGCACGTCATCTTCGTGGTGTAGCAATTTTAATGGCCAGTAGTGTAGATGTGATTTTTCCACCAAGAATCAGATGACCTTTGAGCTTAACAAAGTCCATGTATTGCGAACTTTCGAAGCAGAGTACACAAGTTGAGGACTCCATGGGATCTTACTCAGTCACAATAACGATCGACTGACTTTACGAAGTACAAACAATAAATTTCGAGCAAACCGTACCCTTATCATACAGTCTGGCAAAGGCTGTGCAACCGTTATTTTGCACGAGGCTGAGTACATTTAACAGGCTGAAAAATATCTCTCTTCTAATAATATATCCACGTGCCTTTTTGACCCAGCCGCCAATTTCTTTACCAAAACTAAAAGTACCCCTAGGAAAACACCCACTTTCTTAACCCCTGTAAAGAGAAAGACGTTGCTGGCAATAAATCCTGAAACAGCTTCCTCACGGGGTGCAGTTGTAATGTGAAAGCTAACTTCTCCTCTGCGGCCGATTGTCCACGCAATTAATCCTACTGGCAAAGGCGTTAAATAGTTTTCTGTATAAAGTTACTATTTTCCTATCACTTACAATGTTAAAAATAAAGATGAACTCATTAAGTACCTGTATCAAGCAGCCATTACCTGTAACACGTAGTTAGCAAGTCGAGACATTACAAATGTGTTAGACTAACATTCCGAGAAAAGAAATCATCACGATCATTGAAACTTCCCTAAGAGAATTCTCCGATGAGGAGCGCATTGGTATCGACGAGAGCCTTGCTACCCTTAAAATAATTTTGGAGCATAATTACTTTAAGATTAACAACGTGGTCTATAAACAAACGGAAGGGCTTGCCATGAGTTCTCCTCTGTCTAGCATAATCGCCAAAATCTATGTCTTACACATATCTTTTCTGTCTCAGTCGAACCACTCACACAATGTTGTATGTTACAAACACTACATTGACCACATTTCACTCCTTTATAACGGCTCTAGGGAATAAGTACAACAGTTTCAGCAGGATTTGATCGCACTGAATGCCTGCATACATTTCGCCTTAGAACAACACACAAATTCCAGATCACATATATAGATCTGTATGTAACTCTACAAAACAACAAAGTACTTTATGATGTGTTCGGAAAAGAGACAATGGCTAACACTACCAGCCACAGTTCATCAGGCAATCCTCTGAAATGTGAAATGGCTTCGTTGTGTGCCATGTTACATCGTGCCAAGCAATGTCCCCTTAGCGAACATGATTATGAAAGAGAAATGGGTATTATTAAATACACTCCTGGAAATGGAAAAAAGAACACATTGACACCGGTGTGTCAGACCCACCATACTTGCTCCGGACACTGCGAGAGGGCTGTACAAGCAATGATCACACGCACGGCACAGCGGACACACCAGGAACCGCGGTGTTGGCCGTCGAATGGCGCTAGCTGCGCAGCATTTGTGCACCGCCACCGTCAGTGTCAGCCAGTTTGCCGTGGCATACGGAGCTCCATCGCAGTCTTTAACACTGGTAGCATGCCGCGACAGCGTTGACGTGAACCGTATGTGCAGTTGACGGACTTTGAGCGAGGGCGTATAGTGGGCATGCGGGAGGCCGGGTGGACGTACCGCCGAATTGCTCAACACGTGGGGCGTGAGGTCTCCACAGTACATCGATGTTGTCGCCAGTGGTCGGCGGAAGGTGCACGTGCCCGTCGACCTGGGACCGGACCGCAGCGACGCACGGATGCACGCCAAGACCGTAGGATCCTACGCAGTGCCGTAGGGGACCGCACCGCCACTTCCCAGCAAATTAGGGACACTGTTGCTCCTGGGGTATCGGCGAGGACCATTCGCAACCGTCTCCATGAAGCTGGGCTACGGTCCCGCACACCGTTAGGCCGTCTTCCGCTCACGCCCCAACATCGTGCAGCCCGCCTCCAGTGGTGTCGCGACAGGCGTGAATGGAGGGACGAATGGAGACGTGTCGTCTTCAGCAATGAGAGTCGCTTCTGCCTTGGTGCCAATGATGGTCGTATGCGTGTTTGGCGCCGTGCAGGTGAGCGCCACAATCAGGACTGCATACGACCGAGGCACACAGGGCCAACACCCGGAATCATGGTGTGGGGAGCGATCTCCTACTCTGGCCGTACACCACTGGTGATCGTCGAGGGGACACTGAATAGTGCACGGTACATCCAAACCGTCATCGAACCCATCGTTCTACCATTCCTAGACCGGCAAGGGAACTTGCTGTTCCAACAGGACAATGCACGTCCGCATGTATCCCGTGCCACCGAACGTGCTCTAGAAGGTGTAAGTCAACTACCCTGGCCAGCAAGATCTCCGGATCTGTCCCCCATTGAGCATGCTTGGGACTGGATGAAGCGTCGTCTCACGCGGTCTGCACGTCCAGCACGAACGCTGGTCCAACTGAGGCGCCAGGTGGAAATGGCATGGCAAGCCGTTCCACAGGACTACATCCAGCATCTCTACGATCGTCTCCATGGGAGAATAGCAGCCTGCATTGCTGCGAAAGGTGGATATACACTGTGCTAGTGCCGACATTGTGCATGCTCTGTTGCCTGTGTCTATGTGCCTGTGGTTCTGTCAGTGTGATCATGTGATGTATGTGACCCCAGGAATGTGTCAATAAAGTTTCCCCTTCCTGGGACAATGAATTCACGGTGTTCTTATTTCAATTTCCAGGAGTGTACATTGCACATACTGACGATTGTTTATTTCATATTGTAGACACTCTCAACAGATGAAAAGGAAGAATGGGCATGGAATCACCGTCACGCCCATTGAGAAGGATAACTCTTATAACCATTACAGTAAAATCTCCCATTTCGAAATAATTTCCGAAGAGCCTGGCAAATGGCTTAAGGAAGCTGGCATAATGCCAGCTCCTTAAATCACACTGAGAATTGGCCCGGAACGTAAAAACCATGAAACGAGAAGCGATAATTCTTAAACAAGCTGTGGAATTTACGAAATTCGCTGCAACGACTGCCAATGCTTTTAAGTCGGTGAAACTGGATGCACAGTCAACATGAGGTTTGAAGAAAAATCAAGACGTCCATAATTCCAAGTCCGCTCTATCCTACCAGTTAAAAGAAAGCCGGCACGCCATCTGTGATGTAGATGCTAATTCGAGGTTCCTTAACCTCCTCCTTAATATTTTAGAGGAATTAAAAATCCTGAAAAGTTTACACTAGAGCCTGTAATGCTCTCTTAACGAAAAAACCACGCACTGGGTTCTGTTGAATAATTACAACTTCCCGAAATAACATTCAATCGTTACCCTATTTTTCTCAGACGTCATTTCGGGATTATTACATCTTACTTATTGCGTACTAGATCAACTTCTTTCACATGTTTTAAATTGTTCCTAATTCTGTATTCCCCCTCTCCCCTCCCTAAAAAACTTCACCTGCCCTGCCCCTGCTCCCTCATCTATTATGACATGCCCATTCCTCTATGCGTTTCCCTTCTACATCACTGAAACTATTTTTGTTTTCAGTTTCATTTTTACTGTTGTTGTTTTAGATTACAATGGTACTGAATATTATTATTAACACCAAACTAGTGATAGGAGTTTGCTGTTCTGCCCCCTTCCCTCCCCCACCTTACCCTTTTCTCTATCATTTTCATTTTTATTCTCTTGACAACTCTTCCTTTTTAGTTGAATTAGGACTGGAGTAAGCAGATTTGTTTTGTGATTTTCAAATTCCTTTATTGCGGCTCTCCACTATGATTGTTTATAAGCAGCGGCAGTACGGTCAAGGCATCCAGATGTCCCCGGCATGGGAGTGTGTGGCATCCAACAATGCTGACTTACCGCGGCGTGGCCGAGTGATGGTACAACGCCACTGCTTTTGTAAGCGACTTCGTCCGGACTCGGCAGCTAAGACAGAGACAAAAGACGACAGCGCTCCTACACACGGCGCAATTTGTTGGGTAGATGGTGGTCGGGGAAAGGGGGGGGGGGAGGGGGGGCGGGGCATTCGGTTGTTGTGTGGTCATGGTCCTACCCGCACGACATCTCAACAGGGAAGTTCGTCGGTTGGCCGATCAAAACTCCTACACACGTCCAATTTGTCGGTTGGTCAGCTGGTGCATGTGTAGGCCTTTTTATCAATTTTAGTTAATATTAGTCCTGTTTGTGTGACCATTATTTTTAGCAAGAACAGCGTAAAGAACATGACAAATGTGAAGAAACATGTTTGTAACTTGAAAATGTCCCTACGTTTCGTAAATGAAGTTATAGTGCGACCTCCAGCATGTGACTAGATGAGAGAAAAACGCAGATGAGATCCACAACTCTAATAACTGTAAGTAATCACATATTTGTGTAAAAAAACAAGAGTGGAACTGTTTTATGATTTACTAATATCGCATACCAAAATGAAACTGTATCATTCGCGATTATACTGATGATTCCTTAATGTAAACGGCGAAACGCATCTGGAACACAAATATACTTTGCAGAAAAAAAGGCGGGTTTTATTTACAAAACGACTAGTTAGTAATGCCGTTTACAATAGCCTTTTGCGAATATTATTTTATTCGCCAAGAATCATCATGGTTCTACACACATTGTATTAGTACAACTAATATTTATGTACTCCTCCTAATGTCTTTTTTTCCTTTATTGTTATTTTTATACCTGTACAATCAGGTAGGCTGGCAGCGGCGCTCTCCTAATGTCGTTGTATGACCGTCTTCATGAATATTACTTTTGCACCAAGTGTTATTATGTTTGTACTCATACGACACTAGTACTGTTAATTTATTGCCAATTTAGTACTATTAATATTTTTTGTACTATCTATCCTTTTATTATGGCACTATAGATTTACAATCTTTTATAATATTTTGTATTTTCATCCTTATTTCAGTTTTGTTTTTAGCTTTAACTGTTTGTGAACATTCACGTTAGCCAGGTGTCGTAGCTCTTTATATCTCTCTCGCGCCACACGATGGCTCTCCCGGGCACAGACCAGTCGTTAGCTGAGATTTCATAGCGCACTGCCCGCTCGCAGCACTCCGTGTCACACCCGCCCGTTCCACAGTGCAAACTGGTGTATCCAGCATGCGATCACCTCGCAGCTGACTACGTAAGTTCTCTTCCTATTAATCGATTTTAGTGCTTTCAAACTTTTCCCCGTTTTTAGCCCACATAGTTCGAGGCACCCATACAATTCATTTCCCTTACCATCGTCCCTCTTTTCCTAAACTGGCTTATCCGATCGCACTTTTTCGATTATGCTTGTCAGTGAATGACCATTGGTAATTTCTTTCTTACAATTCAATGTACACTACACGGACTTATATTATATTTCGTCCCTTGTTTCAGTAAATTTGTGCACCTGAAGATGGAAATATAATTTTCCCGAAACAAGTCGTGTTTACAATAAAACAAAGTCACAACTGAAGCGGATATTTTCATTCTCATGATGCAGCTTAGTTGTGGATGTCCTGTTAACAAAATCATATGTTTCTCGTCGATTCTGTTGTCACTTTGAACGGCATTATCAGTATTGCACACTTTTTTCCTCCACAGTTGTGAAGTCTGATGTATTGTGTTCCCTCATTCGATTTGTCTGACGTCGGAAGTTCTATACTAATTCGGCACGTTCGTTCTCGACAACATTTTTTTTAACTTAATTCTCTGGTTGTAATACCCAACAGTTTTCCCTTTTAAATTTACGGATTCTTGTCTACTGCTCCCAATGCCTGTATCTGGGCATTCTTTACATCCTTTTGAGTTTGTCTGATCCATGTTACAAGTTTTAATTTTCTGGTGTATGTCATAATTTTGTGTAAGACTCATTGTTGGGAGAATTTGAACATTTCAATCGTCGTTTTTTTATCTCTGCTGCCAGGTTTGACAATTGCTCTGTTGATATATGAGGTTTCCACAGGTATGCGTCGTCTGTTTCTTTTGGGCCAAGAATTTTCCTCATAATCCTTCTTTCTTTTCTTAAGAAGTTTTCTGGAGTGCCTTATATGAATTAAAGTTTCGCTTGCCTACAGAGCTACAGGTTTTATCACCGTGCTGTAATGTCTTAACTTTTGTATATTTGGACAAGTATTTTTTGTTGTAATTGTCATGCTTTCTCCTGTTCGCTCTCTTGAGTATCTGTAATCGATTTATCTGTGCTTCCTTTTATAGCCCCGTCGGTTCTGTGATCTTACCAAGCTATTTGAAGTGTCTGACCTTTTATATTTGCCCCTGATTCGTGTGTGTGATTTAACTGTCCTCTAGTACAGATAAATCGTCCTCGGAAGCTAAGCAAGACATACTAATGTCATATTTTCTTCGTATTTATCTTCTGCGAGATTAGCTTTTTGGCTTTCTGTATGATCTCGGTTCAACTGTTCTTTTCTTTCTCCCAAACCTCTTTCATATTAGTTTCTTAGATCATTTTTATATCGAATATCTGGAGGTGGTTTTCTTGCGGTACAACCTGTCTGGAGTAAATTTGACTTGGATGCCTAGAAGATAGTGATATGTGTCGACTTTTTCATCTCTGAGGATTGTCAACGGCTCGTGATGGCAAAGTGATCGATTTGATATTCACCAAACAATTTTATTGGAGACCTCCAGGTCTTTCGCTTTTTGGGATTTTTCCTCAAAGGGTTGACATGATTTTAAAATTGTTTTGTTGACACAACGCAATAAGTCTAGTTCCATCTTGAACAGATGAACAGACATCGTTCCACTAGGATGCTTTATTAATTTTAACGTTTAATTAAATTATTTAATACTTAATTAATTTAGTTCAAGCGTGGCTCATTTTGAAGTACATCTATAACGAATGTTGGGCGCATCGTCCTCTACTAAATAAAAGCCGCATTTCATTGTAATTATGCACATTGCGATCCTTGAAGTGCATGGTCTCGCAAAGCATAACAACAGTTGGTTCCATTTTATTGGTGAATCTATGTTCTGGGAAATTGCCAAGGAATTTTTGTGTTGTGCGCTGAAATCGCCTGATATAATTCTTTTGTCTTTTCTTTGTTGTACATCCTACTGAAGCCAATTCACAGTGGCCGCGTATACAATACAATGTAGATTTTGTTTTCCTTTAATTATTTTTAGAAACTTCGTATACTTTGTGATTTATTTGGTACAATGATACATTTAATTTGCTGGGTGCAATATTTTATATCGGTATAGTTTAAGTAATATTTGTCAATAATGCTTCATTTTTCATACCTACTTAAAAAATTATAACATTTTGCTGCATCTATTTAGAAAAAAATGCAGAGCTGTCATTTTACAGAAGGGGTTGGGGAGGGGGCGCAACTTTGGCAGTTCTGCCAAGGGCGCGGGACGACCTTGGTACACCTATGTAACGAAGAGAGAGATCCAGATACAGTTACAATGTCACTCCAGTATACAATGAACGAAACGAAACTAACTAGATTGCAGGGTTATGGCTTGGATGTTGAGCCAATGTGTTCGTAAGTGAAATCCACCAGTGGGATTGGTGGAGCATCTGAAGAGTACAGGGTCAGAACATGGGGGGGATGACGACGATACATTCAGCTTCCTCTGTGGCCAGGAGGAGTACACCATCGATGGTGTGCAATGAAAAATAAGTGTGGAAACCATTTTATGGTCTGTGGTCAAGTGGTATTTCGTGCCATACAACTCAACATGAAATTTCTTGATCTCAAATATAATGACCAGTGCCTCTTTCTCAATTTGGCAGTTTACCCAGTCACCCTTTTCCTATACTCTGTTATCTAGATACAACAAAAGAGCACATGCTGCTTATGAATTGGTATATTTGACTATAAAACACAATATCTGGATATAAAATTTCAAAAGTGTTTGTATAACTCAGCATTATGGTTTAAAGGAAAAAATGTATATAAAATGTCTACTAAAAAACGAAATACAAAATGAAAGTAATTAAAAAATATGAAAGTAAGTGACATACACCTCTGATAACGTGTAGGAGGCGTACACAATTATTTTATGTGGTATCACCACGACAGTTCCATATTGCGACGCTTCTGTCACAAGCATGAGGGTTTTTCTGGTGTAATCATCGTAAGGCAAGGCATAGATTTTGGATACTGATTTGTTTGCATGAAATGCTTCTGCCAGATCGTGGACGCTACAAGTCTGATGTCTCTCCTCCATAACTGGTTAAAAAATAAGCAATTTGTTCATATTAAGGCATAAATTTGCTGTAGTATTTAACGTTACCCAGAACTAAATCTATTCTTTCACTTTATAGGGAGTTGAATATTTATCTATGACCTCAAAGTAATCTACTGCTAGCGTGAGCCCCATTTGCTTAATATGTAACACAGATATTTAATTTTTGACGGGAAGAAACCGCTACGGTCGCAGGTTGGAATTCTGCCTCGGGTATGGATGTGTGTGATGTCCTTAGGTAAGTTAGGTTTAAGTGGTTCTAAGTTCTAGGGGACTGATAACCTCAGATGTTAAGTCCCATAGTGCTCAGAGCCATTTGAACCATTTGAAGAAACTGCACTCACAGAGAGCAGAAACCATTTGACTGAAGTCAATGAAAACGTGCTTCTACATTCTGCAAGTGTTGCTCCTGCTAGCCGCTGCGAAGACCATTTCATTCCAATAATTACCACATTTCTGAATCTCTTGGATAAACCACTTTACATACTTTTGGAAAATGCGGAGAGCGCTTGTGTCTCCCAATGATCCTTAATAACTGCCTTTGGTTTAGCTCACTGACTTGATTAGATTACTATCGTGAGTCAGCCATTGTTTGCTGTCAAGTTTTGTATCCTACTTGTAAATTCTGAAAGAATCCTTTGGGTTTTCACGTCCATTGGCAGCTGCAGATATGTGTCTGCTAAATGTATTTTTGAGAGATGGTGGTCCCCAGCTAACCTGATCAGCATTTCTTCCGAATGTAGAATCGAATATAAATCTACACTTTACTGAGCATTCAATGTCGTTCTGAAATCAAAGCAAATGCATGTCGCCATGTTTGGTTTTTTAATAACTGCCTTTGGTTTTGCTCACTGACTTGATTAGATTACTAGGGTGATTCAGCCATTGTTTGCTGTCAAGTTTTGTTTTACCTTCATTGCACATCGTGAAAAGTATCGAGCGAGTTTGTCAGAAACGTGGCTGAATTAACTAATTCATCTTGAAACTAAATAATAAAAATTCATCCAGCCCTAAAATGTTAGATAGTACGCTTAATAGTGTTTGAAATCTACACATATTTTTATACTTAGGTGTTACGCTGATCTGGCCTTTGTGAGGCATTACTTGCTTATTATATATAACCACTTGCTGCTATGGGCTTGGAGCAGCGTCGAATTCTGACGCTCGCAATGACCAAATTGATGAGTGACACTGCTGCGCCTTTATCATTTTGAAACTCCTCTTTGTACGCGCTAATTTACAAAGTAATCATCAGCATGGCGGGAGTTTGGATAGGCGCCGTGGACACTGGCGCAATATTGTACAGATGTAAGTCGTATCGCGACGAAGCTGCTGACCGACGTAGGTACACGGATGCCAGGTGTCCCTTTCTGTTCAAACACAGCACACTGCGATGCGTTGCGGACAGTGCTTGCGGCTTCGTTGGCTGTAGCACTCAGGATATGATTTGCGTAGTTTCAAGGGGTGGAAGGGGGGGGGGGGGGCGGGGACAGGATGTTTACTAGCAATAGTCAGGACGAGACACGGCAATGTGATGTGACGCCCTTTGCTGGAGCTGCATGCGCCACCTGGGACTAACGGTAACTACTCTCTTCTGAGTCGCCGGCAGCTACCGAAGTTGTTGAGTGCTTATCGCTAACTATTGACGTATCAAGTTCGTGGCGGCTTTTCGTAGATTTCTGCCTGTGTAAGATGTTTTTCATACATTAAAAGTATTCACAGTTGCGATTAGTGTTAACCATCAGAAGTATAATGGAATGACGACATGAAAAATTTGTGCCGGACCGGGACTCAAACCCGATTTCCTGCTTACCGCCCTTACATTTGGCTATTTGGGCACGCCTCATGGCTAGACCAAATCTTCCATATGTCGTCAAGCGTGTGTATACAACCTGTACTCGTACATCCATTATGTATATTCCCATACAAGGACACATTTTACTAAAAATGTCGCTTGTCCGGTGTCAGCGTATAATTACGATATTGCAGTGCCTATGTTATTACAAGGCCCCCCCATGAACCATGGACCTTGCCGTTGGTGGGGAGGCTTGCGTGCCTCAGCGATACAGATAGCCGTACCGTAGGTGCAACCACAACGGAGGGGTATCTGTTGAGAGGCCAGACAAACGTGTGGTTCCTGAAGAGGGGCAGCAGCCTTTTCAGTAGTTGCAAGGGCAACAGTCTGGATGATTGACTGATCTGGCCCTGTAACAATAACCAAAACGGCCTTGCTGTGCTGGTACTGCGAACGGCTGAAAGCAAGGGGAAACTACAGCCGTAATTTTTCCCGAGGACATGCAGCTTTACTGTATGGTGTCAGGAAGTCATTTCTGAAAGTATTCGTATGGAGTGTAGCCATGTATGGAAGTGAAACATGGACGATAAATAGTTTGGACAAGAAGAGAATAGAAGCTTTCGAAATGTGATGCTACAGAAGAATGCTAAAGATTAGATGGGTAGATCACATAACTAATGAGGAAGTATTGAATAGGATTGGGGAGAAGAGAAATTTGTGGCACAACTTGACCAGAAGAAGGGATCGGTTGGTAGGACATGTTCTGCGGCATCAAGGGATCACCAATTTAGTATTGGAGGGCAGCGTGGAGGGTAAAAATCGTAGAGGGAGACCAAGAGATGAATACACTAAGCAGATTCAGAAGGATGTAGGTTGCAATAGGTACTGGGAGATGAAAAAGCTTGCACAGGATAGAGTAGCATGGAGAGCTGCATCAAACCAGTCTCAGGACTGAAGACCACAACAACAACAACAACATGTTATTACAGATTATGGGGCAATATTCCTTCGGACATGCATTCATGGTGAAGCGACCGCTCGTGGTAAGAGGGAAATCCGGGTTCAAGTACCGGACCGGTACAAATTTTCACTGTCGTCATCCATTATACAGGTGATGGTTATCCCTATTCACAACTGTGAGTACATTTAATGTTTTTCATAACGCCTGTTGTCGGACATGCTTGCATGTCCAAAGAAAGATTGCATCGTATTCCGGAATAAGACAGGCATTGCAATATCGTATTGTTCGTACTATAGCAGGACGAGTTACTGTAGTTTAATTACTAGTGTACCCAACACTGATTCTGGTTAACAAGCTTGTCTACTAGTACTTCGTCATCGAACGCTTGTTGTGCCGATGATGCTAGAAGTGATTCGAATGTTTGCACAAAGTCATGGACTGTAGTGTCTGATGTGGCAAGAGCCTTAGACTGAATTTTCCGAGACGGGGAGGGGAGGGGGGGGGGGGGAGACAAACGACAAAATTTCTGTAATTTTTTGATTGCCAAGTTTTTTGAACAATTTACCGGGTTCGGCTATGCGCTGTCTATTATATTTAGAGGTTAGAAACAAAACAGGAATTCTGGTACAGACAAGATACACCTCTCATCCTGCTGCATTGCAACAAGTTATAACCTTGTAAAAGATAGTGCAAGTCAGAGTTGCCATATATATATATATATATATATATATATATATATATATATATATATATATATATATATATATATAACCTTATTAAAAATCTGTTAGTCTTCTGACAGTTAGCGACTGATCAGAATTTAGTAAAGTATACGAAAATAAAATTTCATTACAGAAATCTTGTTAAAATCGAATATGCTCTGATGAATTTTTTTCTTTTGTTATTCCATCCAAATCGCCCCACATGGAAATGGGGGTGGGGGTCACCAGATGGTACATTCCGCCGATCTCCAGCCACACTATTAGAAAAATTTTAAAACATATTACAAATTGTACATGGCGGTAAAAAAGAGAATGTTTTGCTCAAGAGAGAGACAGATGGTGAGTTGCATAAGTTAAAAGATAAAAAGCCGACGTGTTGATTGGTTAAAATAGATACCCAGGTGAGTGAAGTGATGAGTATATAAAGACTGCTAAGGATAGGGATGTCATGGGATTGTAGCATTTGGGGTAGTGCGTAGGAGGGCGTTTGATGTTTTATTTTGTTTTAGGGCACAAAAATAACTAGGGTCATACGCGCCCAAGTGAAAACTATACAACACGGAAACAGAAGAGTTAAATCCCAATTGATGCATGAGAAAACAGCTAAAAGGCAGGGACATGGAGAAAGGGCTACAGAAGACACCATACAGAACAGGAGGTCCCGAACTAAAAATTAAATGGCCTTCGCAATATTGCTAAGACGGTAAAAAGTAAAACGCGGTCGACAGCCCGCGTGTCATTTGTTATAAACGGCCGACAACTCAGACGGCAAATCCAAGCGGGAACGTAAACAATTAAAAAATGGGCATTCCGTCAGGAAGTGTCGCACAGTTCAAACTTGAGCACAATGTGTACAAAGTGGTGGGGAAGCGCCACTTAACAAATGACGATGACTATACGCAATCTAGTTAAAATTACCTCCTCCCGGCGGCAGGGCCGAGAGCAGGTCGTCCAATCCACTGGGAGAGGCTTAATAACCTGGAGCTTATTTCCATGAAGAGAGGACCAATGGCAAGCCAAAGTGACACCACCTACTGACAGACGGCAACACAGATATCATCATAGGGAATGTAAGAAATAGTGGGCTGAGGTACAAGGACGGCAGCACTGGCAGCAGCGTCAGCAGCCTCGTTTCTTGTCAGACCAACGTGACCAGGAACCCACATAAACATCACAGTGGCTGCATCAAGAGTGAGCAGGTGACAGTTTTCCTGGGCTCGTTGCACTAAGAGATGGGCGGTGTGCAGCGCGCATAGACTTTGAAGGGCGCTGAGAGAGTCTGAGCAGATGACACAATTGTAAACTATGTGTCGCCGGATGTACTCCGTGGCCTGATACAGGGCGAAGATCTCGGCTGTAAATACCGAATCGATATCTAAAAAAGTTGGCGCCAATGACGAAGGCACACCCGACACCACGGTCAGTCCGAGAGCCGTCAGTGTACACAAAGGTACTATCGCGAAGTTCTATGCAAAGGTCGTGAAATTGAAGGTGATAGAGTGAGGCTGGGGTAGTATCCTAAGGAAGCGAGTGAAGACCAAGGCTAACACGGGCCGCTTCACGAAGCCAAGTTGGTGAAGGGTTCACACCCACCGGGAAAGTTGCTGGTAGTCTGATGTTAAGTCGTCGGAGCAAGTGCCGAAAGCGGACTCCAGAAGGTAACAGAGAAGAGCGATACACACCATACTGCCGATCAAAGGAATCATCGAAGAAGGAGACATAGGATGGGTGGCCATGCATGGCAGACAAACAGCATGCACAACTGCTGAAGAGAAAGTCATGGCCGTAGGACTGTGGTAGTTCAGCAGCTTCAGCATACAGACTCTCAACCAGGCCAGTGTAAGAGGCGCCAGTAGGCAAACAGATGCCACGATGGTGGATAGTATTGAGACGGCGTAAGAGGGACGGACGTGCTGACGCATAAACGAAGCACCCATAGTCTAGTTTCGAGCGGACAATGGATCGGTACAAATGGAGGAGGGTGGTTCGATCTGCACACCAGGAAGTACCATTGAGGAAACGTATGACACTGAGGGACAGCGTGCAGCGGGATGCCAGGTGAGAATCGTGGGAGGACCAAGAGAGTTGGTCGGCCGGTGTGGCCGAGCGGTTCTAAGCGCTTCAGTCTGGAACCGCGTGACCGCTACGGTCGCAGGTTCGAATCCTGCCTCGGACATGGATGTGTGTGATGTCCTTAGGTTAGTTAGGTTTAAGTAGTTCTAAGTTCTTGGGGACTGATGACCTCCGATGTTAAGTCCCATAGTGCTCAGAGCTATTTGAACCATGCTCTCAGTTCATCCTGATCCTCCGTCCCAGGGAACGATCTGCAGCAGTCAGGACAACGTTTGTGAGATATTCCACCTGGTCATAACAACTGGGGAAATCTTTTTCTTGGAAGGTCGCCATGGAGCAGCAAACCCGCCAGTCAGCCTTAGTGAGCTGTCATTTGGATTTGCGTGCAGGTGGGGTAGGAGTCTGCAAACGGATAGCACATGGGAAATGACCGCTCGAGTAGATGTCTGAAAGAATGGACTACTCAGGACAATGGGCAAGCTGGACAGTGCAGGATAGGTTCAAATAGGAATAGGTGTGTGAGGAGTCGGAAAGGAATGTGGGTTCTCCAGTGTCAAGGCGGAAGGGATTGAGTTCATTAAGAAGATCAGCCAAGAGGGCACCACTCTGTCAGGTTCTGAGAGAACCCCAAAGGGGATGATGTGCATTAAAGTCACTGATTAGCAGAAATGGGAGAGGTAGCTGCCTAATAATTTGAGGGAAGTCTGCCCTGGTGACATCGAATGATGGAGGGACATAAATGGTATGGAGGGAAAAAGTCAGGTGAGGAAAGAAAAGGCAAACTGCAACAGCTTGAAGATGGGTTGACTATGAACGTCATCCCGTATGAGCAGCATGACGTCCGGGGAGAAATGTGAAAGCTCAAAGTGGTCGTGAGGACGCAATTTTGTTTTCTGAAGGCAGAGTACAAGGGGACGCTGCGATGCTAGAACCAGACGTAAATTGTCTTCGTGGGACTGATGGCTGTGATCGTTACATTGGAGGAGAGTTACGATGAGGTAGAAATGAAGGGGTGTCACCTCAGCAGCTGCCGAGTGACAGCCTGCGAAGACTCGCTGTTACAGGGCACAGAAGCAGGAGGATCCTGCTCCGTGAGGTCCACAGAAGCATTGGCTCACTTGTGCTGTCAGACTGTGGAGTCCAACGCAGGAAAACGGTTAGTGTTGCGCACTGGCGGCACAGAGGCTGACTGGGCTAGGGTATCACGTAGCAACACCGCCGAAGAGGATCTTTGAGACGATGAAGGAGAAGACCATTTGTCTTTGTTGGACTTCTTCGAGCCTTTCCAGTTAGCAGAGGAAGACTCAGATGATGGTTTGCTGGAGGGACGTAGGAACCCTTCACGAGACTACTCCTTCAGTCATTTCCAGCCTACCGCTTGTGTAGTTGGTGGCTTCGCCCCTTAAGGCGAGAGTTTGATAGCTTGTTGCACAGCTTGACGGGGAGGGGGAGGGGATGGCGATGCTGCCTTGACATTGGGCGATTTCACAATCTCAGAGCTGAATTTGAGACCGCATGTCTGCGTGGCCATGTCCTTCATGGAGGGAGAGGTAGCAAGAGCAGAACTATAAGTGACAGACAGGAGAACGCAGGGTTTGCAACTAGGCAATGACTTGCAAGCGTCTGGGTAAGGCACTTTTTGCTTTACGCGGACCTCCTGGACAGCCCGCTCATCAAGATGTTGTTGTGGTCTTCAGTCCAGAGACTGGTTTGATGCAGCTCTCCATGCTACTCTATCCTGTGCAAGCTTTTTCATCTCCCAGTACCTACTGTAGCCTACATCCTTCTGAATCTGCTTAGTGCATTCATCTCTTGGCCTCCCTCTACGATTTTTATCCTCCACATTGCCCTCCAATACTAAATTGGTGAGCCCTTTATGCCTCAGAACATGTCCTACCAACCGATCCCTTCTTCTAGTCAAGTTGTGCCATAAATTTCTCTCCTCCCCAATTCTATTTAATACTTCTTTATTGGTTATATGATCTACCCATCTAATCTTCAGCATTCTTCTGTAGCACCACATTTCTATTCTCTTCTTGTGTAAACTATTTATCGTCCATGTTTCACTTCCATACATGGCTACAACTTCATACAAATACTTTCAGAAACAACTTCCTCACACTTAAATCTATACTCGGTGTTAACAAATTTCTCTTCTTCAGAAACGCTTTCCTTCCCATTGCCAGTCTACATTTTATATCCTCTCTACTTCGACCATCAGCAGTTATTTTGCTCCCCAAATAGCAAAACTCATTTACTACTTTAATTGTCTCATTTTCTAATCTAATTCCCTCAGCATCACCCGATTTAATTCGACTACATTCCATTATCCTCGTTTTGCTTTTGTTGATGTTCATCTTATATCCTCCTTTCAAGACACTGTCCATTCCGTTCCACTGCTCTTCGAAGTCCTTTGCTGTCTCTGACGGAATTACAATGTCATCGGCGAACCTCATAATTTTTATCTTTTCTCCATGGATTTTAATTCCTACTCCGAATTTTTCTTTTCTTTCCTTTACTGCTTGCTCAGTATACAGACTGAATTACATCGGGGATAAGATACAAACCTGTCTCACTCCATTCCCAACCACTGCTTCCCTTTCATGCCCCTCGACTCTTATAACTGCCAGCTGGTTTCTGTACAAATTGTAAATAGCCTTTCGCTCACTGTATTTTACCCCTGCCACCTCAGAATTTGAAAGAGAGTATTCCAGTTAACACTGTCAAATGCTTTCTGTAAGTCTACAAATGCTAGAAGAGTAGGTTTGCCTTTCCTTAACCTATCTTCTAAGATAAGTCGTAGGTTCAGTACTGCCTCACGTGTTCCAACACGTCTACGGAATCTAAACTGATCTTCCCCGAGGTCGGCTTCTACCAGTTTCTCCATCCGTCTGTAAAGAACTCGTGTTAATATTTTACAGCCGTGACTTATTAAACTGATAGTTCGGTAATTTTCACATCCGTCAACACCTGCTTTCTTTGGGATTGGAATTATTATATTCTTCGTGAAGTCTGAGGCTATTTCACCTGTCTCATACATATTGCTCAACATGTGGTTGACTTCTTACGTAATAGAGCCCAGTACGTTGTCCTCGATGGTGAGTGTTCATCGGAGGTGAGAGTATCATCTGGAGTGCCCAGGGAAGTGTGGTAGGTCCGCTGTTGTTTTCTATCAACATAAATTATCTTTTGGATAGGGTGGATAGCAATGTGCGGCTGTTTGCTGATGATGCTGTGGTGTACGGGAAGGTGTCGCCGTTGAGTGACTGTAGGAGGATACAAGATGACTTGGACAGGATTTGTGATTGGTGTAAAGAATGGCAGCTAACTCTAAATATAGATAAATGTAAGTTAATGCAAATGCATAGAAAAAAGACCCCGTAATGTTTGAATACTCCATTACTAGTGTGGCGCTTGACACAGTCACGTCGATTAAATATTTGGGCGTAACATTGCAGAGCGATATGAAGTGGGACAAGCATTTAAGGGCAGTTGTGGGGAAGGCGGATAGTCATTTTCGGTTCATTGGTAGAATTTTAGGAAGATATGGTTCATCTGTAAAGGAGACCGCTTATAAAACACTAATACGAACTATTCTTGAGTACTGCTCTAGCGTTTGGGATCCCTATCAGGTCGGATTGAGGGATGACATAGAAGCAATTCAGAGGCGGGCTGCTAGATTTGTTACTGGTAGGTTTGATCATCACGCGAGAGTTACGGAAATGCTTCAGGAACTCGGGTGGGAGTCTCTGGAGGAAAGGAGGCGTTCTTTTCGTGAATCGCTGCTGAGGAAGTTTAGAGAACCAGCATTTGAGGCTAACTGCAGTACAATTTTACTGCCGCCAACTTATATTTCGCGGAAAGACCACAAAGATAAGTGAGATTACTGCTCGTACAGAGGCATATAGGCAGTCATTTTTCCCTCATTCTGTTTGGGAGTGGAACAGGGAGAGAAGATGCTAGTTGTGGTACAAGGTACCGTCCGCCACGCACTGTATGGTGGATTGCGGAGTATGTATGTAGATGTAGATGTAGATGGTAGGGTTTTGTCAGGGCTGGCTCTCCAAAGGCTATCAGTAGTTCTAATGGAATGTTTTCTACTCCTGGGGCCTTTTTTAGAGTTAGATATTCCAGTGCTCTGTCAAACTCTTCACGCAATATCATATCTCCCATTTCATCTTTATCTACATCATCTTCCATTTCCATAATATTGTCCTCAAGTACATCTCCCTTTTATAGACCCTCTATATACTCCTTCCACCTATCTCTTTTCCCTTCTTTGCTTAGAACTGGTTTTCCATCTGAGTTCTTGATATTCAGCTCACCGAGATACATGGGACAATCCCAAGCGGAGGCGGCGTGGCCGCCATTACAGTTGATACAGCTGTGAGAAGGAGGCGGACAATCGTCCTCGTACACATCCCTACCACCTGCCGCAGTTGCCGAGTAGTTCTTGGCGCTTCAGTCTGGAACCGCGTGACCGCTAAGGTCGCATGTTTGAATCCTGCCGCGGGAATGGATGTGTGTGATGTCTTTGGGTTAGTTCTGTTTAAGTAGTTCTACGTTCTAGGGGAGTGATGACCTCAGATGTTAAGTACCATATTGCTCAGAGCCATTTGAACCATTTGAACCACATCCCTACCACAGGTTACATATTTTGGCAGGGTGTCGATAAGACGTTCTAGTCTGGTTGAAACGATGACACTGGTAGTAGCGCATCCGGTTCGGAACATACGGTCAGACTGTGATAATTTCATAGCCTGCTTTGATCTTGGACGGAAGCACCACTCTATCAAAGGTGAGAAAAAGGTTGCGAGTGGGCACTAGGGAGGAATCTACCTTTATCATCACCCAATGGACGGCAGTGAAATTCTGATCAGAGACGTATGATTGGATTTCGGCCTTAGTCAGACCGTTGAGCAGCCTAGTGTAAAGAACTCCACAGGGAGGATTCAGAGTTCCATGGGCCACGACACGAACAGGGTAGTCGTGAAGAAGCGAGGCAGCAAGCAGTTGTTGTTCTTGAGAATTAGAAGTAGTCTCCGAAAGCAAAGTGACATTCCATAAACAAGAGCAGGAGTTCAGAGGATCGACAACTGCATCAACATCTTTCTGAATAATAAACGGATTTACCGTTGTGAAGGACTGTCTTCAGTACGTGAAACAACAATGAACCGTGTTGCAGCTGGAAGGGTCTTTGAATCGTTAGCCTCATTCCGTTTACGTTTCGTAGATGTTGACAGTGAAGATGATTGGCTCATTGCGAGAAAATCCCCCATGATTGCCAGCGTCTCTGATGGCGTGCACCTTCCAACTGGGGGCCCCCTACACAAGGGGGCACACTCACGTTAGGTGACTGTTTACACCTCAGGTCACACCTCCCGGGCACCTGACAGAGGGACCAATCGCCAATTTTGGAAGGTAGCAGCTCAGGCAATCACCCTGACCTGGCCCTGGCCTGTACCAGGAGTACGTGCGAACCCTACCTGTCGACCCGGGGTTGGGACTTACGCGTTCCCCAGTTACCTGTTGTGCGTCAGATGCTTGGGCTGGCCGTCGGGAGTGAACAGGGAGGAAGAAGAAAAAGAGGAACCTCAAACGCCAAAGTGGACGAACGAGAGGAGAAGGGATACAACGAAAGGAAAAGGGAATGCTAAACAGTGGTGAGACTGTTCTTATGTTAGCGATGGACAATGCAGAACATTCCCAATAACACCCCAGACATGTTCCCCAAGGGAGGAGAGAAAGACCAGCAAGAGGATAGACATGCAGCACTGATGGATAAAGATGCTGCAAAGGCTGGGGACCCATAGTACCCAAGCACAAACCAACCAAAGAGTGGAAAGCCCCTTGGGGCAGAGGGGGTTTGTGTGGGCAGATTTTGGGAAGAGGGATGTGGGAGAGTAAAGAGGGGTGCAGTTCTGAACCAAGCCTGAGAATTTGGGTGCAGGAGAGTATTGGGGAACCATGACAAGGGAAGGCGGGGTGGTTCCTTCCAGATCTGGTAGGACAGGTGTATATTAAGGCAGATTACATAGTCAGGTGAGAGGAGGCGATTAAGGCTTCGTTGGAAGAGGACATGGAGAGTATGGAGATGGAGTGTTGGGGGAATGTGGTGGTAGATGCGGAGTAGAGTAGCAGGATGAGAGAGCAGGGTGAAACTAGAAGGTGGTTAGTGTCGAGTTTGTGGGTAATGTAGGATATTTGCAGGTGTTAACGATAGAGGACTAGGGCCGGGAACTTTGTAAGTTGGTAGAGGATTCGGGTTGGAGAGTATAAGCGGATCTGAAAGGCTAGGAGGTTGGCAAGCAGGTTGTGGTTGCTTGGTTTGCGTGCTTGTGAGAAAGAGTGCATATTTTGCATAGCGACCAATAGCGACAGTGAGGATTCTTTGAAGCAGTTTGATGTGGAAGTCCAGATCAAGGGATTTCAATAGGATGGAGTCTTTTTGGGAGATTATATGAGTGATGGGAGAGGAAGAGATGTATTTTCAGGTTTTGAGGAGGAGAGTTTTGGACTTGAGGAAGTTGGAGTCCAGACTGGGGGATGGTATGAACCTGTGTAGATATGGTTTCAGGTGGGATGGCTTGACAGACTGTAAAGTCTAAGCTTTCTGTTTTTGTTAGTTTTGGGATTAGCGGTGGGATCAGTGTCACTAATGAGGCGTTTTGACGACTTCCTAATGGGTGTAGGCAATGAGGTAGTGGCAGGCACAACTGGAGGGGCAACTGGTGATGGGATTGTTTGGTATAGATTTGGACATAGAAGATACCACATTCTAGGAATCTGTTGAGATTCATCCTTCTGAGTCCATGGAGATGGCGTAGCTGGATCTACATACTGTAGCAATTTGGATGTTGATGCTGCTCTCGAGTTTGCTGGGCCTTGTGATGTAGCTGCTGGATCCGAAGGTGATGCTGCTGAGGATTGTGTGCCTGGAGAGGAGAAGACCAATACAGGGGGGATGAATCTGCTGGAATACTGAAGACCTCCATATGATGATTGTAGGAGGTTGAGAGGAGCAGGTGTCAATAGTGGTGGTGGTGGTGGTGGGAGAAAGTATGGTGGCGTGGAAATACAAGGAGATGATCACCAGAAGAAAGGTGGATAAGTTACTGGTTGATGTATAGTTGACGTCGTCGATGGTGGCAGCAGCGGCGACAGTGAAAATGAATACACACGCGCAGAAAAAGTCTACAAGACATAAATAAACTACACACATGAACAGGTATCGATGAAAAACCTAGGAGAGTAGCCCACCAGTCTTTACAAGACATTAAGGGAGGTGAATGAGAACTATTGATATAGCGCTATGGAGTATCCTAGCCAGTCTGTTTCAACAGCTGCAAGGG
Organism: Schistocerca serialis cubense; assembly: GCF_023864345.2. Lineage (NCBI taxonomy): Eukaryota > Metazoa > Arthropoda > Insecta > Orthoptera > Acrididae > Schistocerca > Schistocerca serialis. The sequence continues at coordinate 339,305,364 of NC_064640.1, forward strand.
GATTTTTTTCCTCTTCCTTTCCCCCCACCCCCCCATGTGGGGGGGGGGGGGAAGGAGGCTGGTAGAGGTACAGTCAACCCGCTCTTCAGCCAGTACACATTATTCTCTAACTTAAATGCTAAACACAAAACAAGGAGACATAATGATCATGAATTTAAAATTTATTATAAGGTGATGTCAATGAAAAAATTTATGAAGTAATGCTCTCTTCATGAATAGCTTAAAAACACTGAGAACACTTAAGAAACATCTGAAGAACACTAAACACTCGGAAAGCACTCAAAAAACACACTGACCATTAAAAATGGAGGACTGGACACTCACCAAAACTGGAAAAGGACCTACGCTGGGATAGTAGAGTGTTGATGAAAAGAAAGGTGGGTATGGAGGGTGATAGGAGAGTGGTGTTGATGAGAACTTAGTGCTGGTAAGAGGTAGTGATGAGATAGGGATGGATATAGGGGACAAAGAGAGAGGGGTAGCTAGCACTGGGATCTGTAAGTTAGAAAGGAAAAGGGGGTGGGGATCGACAGAGAATGGAAAAAGGAGTAAGTAGGGTATGGGGAGAGGATAAGGAGGGAGCCATTGGAGGGGGGGATGGTGGATAGGGTGGGGTGGATTCAGTGTTGGTATGATGGACATATGTCTGGCAGAGTTCGTGGTGCAGGAGAGAGAGAGAGAGAGACGCTTGAAATATCGCTGGGACAGGAAGTGGAGGGTGAGCAGATGGAGGGTTAGTGAGATTGGAAAGGAGAGGGGACACACTAAAGTTGTTGGAGTCGAGTTTGTGGATGATGTAGGTTATTCGGAGGTGCTCAATGTGCGTGAGGAGAGGTGGGAATTTGATGAGTTGGTAAAGATGAGTGGTTGCGGAAAGCGAGACGGAAAACATGCGTGTGTTGATATGGAGGGAGTTACAGAAGATGGGCGGTGAGGATATCCACGCAACATTTGCATAACAAAGGATGGGGTCATCAGAGATATGTATGTATGAAGGACAGTGGAGAGGTGTAGTCTCCATGTTCTGCCAGTCAGTAGTTTGCCTGTTGAGGCCTCTCTGGTGGGTGGTTAGTAGGTGATTTTAGTCAAAGCTACTTTACTGTGTTAGCTAGCTGGATATGATAGTCGTAAATGATGAGCAAGAAGCTGCTAGGGGATGTTGCAATGACTCTAAAATTGCTATTTGTAATGGAGAATGTTGAACAAACTTCTAGGACATGTATGTTAGTCTGTTTCTCATATTCCTGTTTGTATTGTGGTTAGAACAATAAGAAATACAAATGAAAATGTAAATCAGGTCAGACGTGAAGAGACAGAAAATATAAATTACAGCATTATTTAAATGAAATAAATGAGAGGTAGCATGAAATGGAATGTGGAGGTGGTGAAGAGTAGCGGTCGCTGCTAGATGGCGCAGGCTACTCGTAGCTCAATGTTAGTTTATCTTGAACGCAGTCCTTGTCGTGCTTTTCAATGTAGCGGACGTTCCTGCAGGGAGCGGCGCTCTACCTCGTGTGCCGCACGTACGACAAGAACTGTAGCCAAGATAAACTAACATGGAATTACGAGTAGCTTGCGCCATCTAGTGACGACCGCTATACGTCACTACCTTCCCACTATAAATTCCCCGTCCTCTGTTAGTCTGTTGAAAGGTTGCTGAGATTTACTTTTTTGTCTCTTCCGATTTGCTTTTCATTTTTATTACTTCTTGGTCTAACCACAATATAAATACATATCCTCGAAGTTTGTTCGATGTATTTTTCTTATAAATACTCATTTCAGAGCCCTCGGAACGTATTCGGGTTTCACGTGATTTCTGTAATGAAATTTTGATCGTTCTTTAAACAGTCAGAAGACTAACAGGTTTTTTTATGTGGTTAAACATAAAAAATTGAAAGAAACCATAACGAAGTCACCAAAGGTCGAGTTGTTTTTGCAGATGGCGTGACATTAATTACTGAATCACTGGATAGCGCCAAAGAACAAATTACAGAACTATGGAAGCAAGCAGACAAATAGGACTAAGAATATCGTTTGAAAAAAAAAAGACATTTTATGACAAATATCAATGAAGCCTCTCCAAATCTTAAATTTTCATAACAGCACAATATCTAAAACAAACTTTCAAGTTCCTAAGACAGTGTATAACAAGCAATGTGAAAGGAGAGATAGCCACAGAAAATAAAATACATAAAATGTAAAGGGCATTTCAAATGAAAAATAACATTTATAAGAAAAAAGCTTTCTCATGAGTCACAAAACTAAGACACTATCAATCAGTGATAATGCCTGAAACACTACATGCAGCAGAAACAATTAAACTAAAAAGAATTGGGAATCTTGAAAAACTGGAAAAAGTTGAAGGTAGAATTTTTAGGAAAATACTGGGATCTAGAAGTCATAGTAATGTTGAATACAAATTAAGAGTTAACAGAGGGCTGTATTTGACAACGGAAAAGCTAACTGATGTAATGAGGAAGAGAAGACTACAGTTTTATGGACGCACATACCGATCTTCAGCTTACTAAACAGCTACAAATCCTAACCCACATGGTTCACCGTAATTGAGGAAGATATGAAACATACAGGACTTAAAATGGACATACATAATAGAATACTTTTTAGAGAAGCAACACAAAAGGCAGGAATACGGGAGCGAAAGAGGTCTGCAAACGAAAGAAAGTGGACCCAGGAAGAAAAGGAACGACACCCTTGAAGGGTGAAGGAAATCTCGGAGAACGAAAATTAAACACAAAGAAGCAAAACCAAAGCTGATTTATCGTACCCTCCAAAAGGATTATTCGAACAAGTAAATAATAAATATAAAAGATATTTTTGCATATTTGCATACAACTGAAATATCTTTAAGAACTGTATCACTAAATCAATAACTTTGTAAAATTATCTATAAGTTATGATGGAAGAATGACCCCTAGTATAGCATTTAAATCCGACATATACTGGTTGAAACGTAAGTGGCAGCTTTGACATTTTATTTCTACATGATTTGTTGTAGTGCAGCAGAGAGGCATATGGTATTTATGTTATAATTTCTGTTTTGTTTTTCAAGCTCTTAATGTAGCAGACAAAAATGCTTTCTTCATTTGCTTCTATTGTAGATTCTGAAGATGCCTATCGCATAGTCGTAACTGGTAAATCTATTAAAAAACTGCGATGAGGACAATTAAATAAAAAATATGTACATCACAAGTCGCTCTCCTAATGATCATTTAAGTCAAATCATACTCAACCAGATCTTTAATTAACAAATCCATATGCCACACTTCACGCTCTTTGCATGAAAAAATGTAATTTCCGCTAAGACCTTGGAGGTGGGCAATTTGTCACGCGTGCACATTGATTAAAATGCAAATGAGTTGCGTAGCGTGACGTTGTCGACCAAAATGGTGAGTCAACAAGTCATAAATACCACTAAAGTCTACGCAACTACGGTCAGAGAGTGAATGACTAGAATAAGGTAATAATAATGCCCGCTTAGAGACGGGATCAGCCACTTTAATAACCTCACAGCAACGTATGAACGGGCGTTGATAGGTTTTCTAAGTCTCCTTAGACTCGTCGAAATTATGGAATAGAGAATGGTGCAACACTTTCTAGCACTGACTGTTGCAACAGCGGCATTTGTTTTTCAGTTTGCTGCTGCCGGTGCTTCTGCTGTTCCTGCTCATGAAGAAACTGTTGTGTTTGCTATTCGTACTGCCGCAGTAACAGCTGTCGTTGCAGCTGAATTTGCTGTTGTCACAATTCCAACAACTACTTGTCCATAACGGCATACTGAGTATTTCCTCGCCAGCAACTTTCATATATCCACTGACACTCTCAGTGTTCCTGTGTATGATGCATAAAAGTGCAGAGAAGCTGTTAGAAAGTTCCCAGTATCGTAATTTCGCAGAAGACGTAAGAAAATCCAGATAACATCCGTATTTCAGAGACGTGTGGAATAGTCAAGAAATCGTGAGCTCACGAGAACAGTCTAAAACAACAACCAAGAGCGAAATTAAATGTAGTAGCAAAGTAAGTCTAGCACACAATAAACTCTGCGAAAGAAACATTATAATGGATTGCAGCAAAATGGATGTCTGTGGCTAGCGCCACATCAAAACACGAGGAGCAACACGACTGCAGCATACAGCGATCTCGATGGGAATAGCGCAAACTTCTATCGACATGAGTTAACTCCGGTAAAGTTACTGTGGTGGTCACGGTGTTCATCTCCTCGTCGGAGGTCGCGGAAGATCCGAAAGAGAACGCGTGCTATTGTGAATAAGGAAAAATGTTGGGTTTCAGTCCATGCCATTAGACTCTTTACGCTGATTCCATCTTTACACTATTTATGTCCCAAGTACAGCCCAGTACAGCTGTGTGCTAATTAACACATCTAACAAAGATTTCTTGTTTTTATTTAAGTTTGCAGGTTGAGTGAAGTTGAACTCATCTTGTTAAAGTTTATAAGCACATGTAATTATAATGATGTTGAGTTCTTGCAAGATGTCGGTTTTAGTATCTATTAGAGGTGGTGGTTTAAAAATGTGATTCATTTACGGGACATATTCAAATGACATGTATATCTGACATAATTAAATCACTGACCCATCAAAAAAATTACCAAGGTATTCGTTATATATGAAATTAAAAAAGGATCTCAATTAAATCAGTTTATTACATGAAAATGCAAAATAAACGGTCTATCATTGACAATCATGGAGATGGGATCTGGGATGCGATTCAAATGAATGCGTATCTGGATGAAACATTAACATTCGCAGAGGCCATTCTGCGACTATCGAAGGTTAGTGCAATTGGTTAGAGAATACTACTGAAGGGTATTCGTTTGCATCTATGACCAGAGTTGAAAGCATGTTGAACCTCTATCTATAAGCAAGTCTTCAGGGTGAAGACTGAGGTTACTGAACATCATTAAAAAAAGGCTCACTTTTCCTTTACAGTTCACATCTCGGTTGCGGCTGGCTGTCACCATACGGTTAATCTGCATAAGACGGTTGAAGTAGCTGCAAAATCAGTCATTGGCTCTGTACCAACAACTTGCATCGACATCTAATTCCAACTTAGCCAGATGAGAGCCGAAGTGAAATCTGCCAGAGAAAGTGCCTGTCCATCAAGACGCTGGAATCGGAAGTCGCCTGCGAACTCTACCAGAGAACTTACCTTCCGCACTGCACTTCCTTGCGTTTTGGTAGCATCACGTAATTTTGTTTGGCTAAATGATAAATGTTGTGGGTGTCAACCAGTAAGAAGGTGTCTTCCTTCCCTATACTCATTTCAGATGGTTAACCAGTTGCAAAATTCGTTTTATTTGGTGCTACTCTACCTCTCTGTCTATTCTCGAGTACTACTTACTCCCACTTCTAAATTATTTATGTTAACTTATGGTAGCTGTTTGTACAGTCTGTTAGACATTTTTCTTGAGGGATCTGTGCAAGGTGCCGGTTTCTCACAATCTTCAAGGGACCCTAAGCATTGCGGTTCCCATTTCACTCTCAGATGTTACCTTAAAGTCACGTGTATCTCGACAATTTCTGGCTGTCTCCAAATATCTCCACAATAGTTCTTCTGGGACTCTGCCAAAACAGCATCCATCCCCAGACCACAAAGAGCTTGCTGAAAACAGTCTCCGTAGTCCCTGCAGTGCCTACGGATACAATCTGCATTGTGATTTTTAGTGCATCCGGTGCCAAGTCGGCTTACCTCAAAGCATAGTCCTGTCCGACAACACAGGGAGCAGCTCAGTGGACCTTCTGCGAATTCTGCGGCGGCTATTTCCCATGTCGGTTTATGTTTATGACACGTGGTGCATCCTTTCGCCTACAGACAAGTGCAAGATGCTCGCACAGAGGCTTGTTATTTACGTATGCATGCGATTCAATATAGGAAATCGTAGTTTACAGAGTTAAGTACTGGCAGTCACTGGTACTGATTCATATTTCATTTATTAGTAGAGATTAATTTATTACGAATCGATTTGTTTTATTATTTCGGATTTTACATCAGTTAAGGGACAGTCGCATACCACTACACTGGTGATAATACCGTCGCAATGTCGTTTCTTCCTATGTGACAAACGCGACATACATTTAGGTATGGGATCCAAAGTAGTACTGCACTTTCGTAATTGTTATGTGGTATTTCAATACCATAATTTCTGGAGTTTCTAACGACCTTTTAGTGTATCTCTTCTTTTTGCTTGGACATACTAGACGCTGCGACGCAAACTGTGTAACATTTGCTCTTAAGCTGTTAACATACTGCTGCGTCCGTCTGAAGATATGTGACAGAGTCATACACCAAGAGGGCGCCATACAACAAAGATCAGCCTCTCAGCCTCCAGGGAGTGACACATAGTTGTCAAACGCCACAGAGGGCGCACACAACACAGATTTTGTTATATTTCCGCCTAACATCATACAAATACTACACAAGAGTGCACGGTTACCATAGTGGTCCGTCGTTTAAATTTTTGTTTTGCTTTTAGTTTGGCTACAGGTACAAGAAGCAATTTTTTTGTGCTGTCAGTATTATGTATGTACTATCCATTGGCATTCATGATTTCTGGAATTAATGAGTTAAGAAATGCAACGGATAACGCCAGTCGCACCTTCAACCAAAGCGTTCAGCGTAGAGGTAGGTAACTACTTGCTTGTAACACGCCCGTAACCAAGCTGACACTAGCTAAGCAAGTGGATATCTCTCCCTCACAAAGAAACAAATTCAAAAATACACAAAATTCACACAAAACCGATATCAAAATAAAATTACAATGAAATCCGAACCATTAGCTGCTTACAGGCTTTGGGACAGTTGAAAATGTGTGCCCCGACCGGGACTCGAGCCCATGATCTCCTGCTTACATGGCACACGCTCTACCCGACTGAGCCATCGAGGACACAGACAACCGCGCGACTGCAGGGACATATCTCTGGCACGTGAGACCCACATTTCCAACTTAACTGTCCGCATACTAAATTTGTAGTGACCCTGCCCACTATACTCATTTCTCACGGCAGTCGACCTACCGAGTCCCGAGTCCCGTAAGAGTTTGAGCAAAATTATATCAAAATGTTCCATATTACTTTAAATACGAGTTAGGACACTGTGTTATTAGCTGGCTGCCTTGTTCAATACACTGCCTACCACTTACACACAAGTGGGCAGCACAATGCATCTACCACGGACCTCAAAGAAAGTCAACCGAACACTCAAATTAATCGAGTAAAATATCTATCCCTCAATTCATGCCATCTCTAATAATCTCTGACCACAGTTAAATACTCACCAAGCATGATATTCTGACAGTTACTGCTTTCTTTGGAGGCCGCGTAGACACGTGACGTGGACGCAAGTTACAAAGAAAGTGCCGCGAATTCGTCTAAACATTAACCAAAAGTTTCTAGCCTGCTTTCTATGATCTCTCCTGAATATTTGCTATCATTGACCGTTTTCAGCCCTATGTATTTTCCGCAGTTACTGTGTCGTACCAGAAATGGCGTTAACCTGTGGTCAAGACCCCGTTACAAAGAAAACAGCTTCAAAATTTACTCCCATTCCACAAAATTACGTTGTCAAAGAAATATCTTCACACGCTTTCATAAATACTACCATTTAACACTCTGAAACTCGTCCTGTAAGGTGCAAGACTGATGGTCAGCACTAGTACAAAGACGGTTGCAACTAATACTCGCTCATCATCTTATTCCACCAAAATAATAATAATTACATCGACATTTCACACTTCAATAACGAAATGAGCCCTAAATAACACATCGCGAGTCCTATCCACAAGGACGTAACTCATATTCAACTTCTTACCTCGTATCAAAATGGTTCAAATGGCTCTGAGCACTATGGGACTTAACTGCTGAGGTCATCAGTCCCCTAGAACTTAGAACTACTTAAACCTAACTAACCTAAGGACATCACACACATCCATGCCCGAGGCAGGATTCGAACCTGCGACCGTAGCGGACACGCGGTTCCAGACTGTAGCGCCTAGAACCGCTCGGCCACTCCGGCCGGCAACTCGTATCAACCGGAGCTCAGCTACAGCACGTCTCTTCAGCTCGACCCCAATAGCAGCAGTGACAGAACATGGCTGTTTTCCGGAAACAACGGTCCCTTTTTCAAACCACTGGTCTCCCTCTGGCTGAAGGCCAATCTACGCTTTCTGCTCTCGTCCGAATCGATCTTCCTATAGACCCCTCAGACAAACTCTGTGCTTAGCCTTCTCATGCTGTTTTGAGAAGCCTACTGCTTTCTAACTATTTTTGGGTTAGTCCTTCACTTACCTACATCTCATTATATTCTCATATCATGCCCTCATACACACTAGGAGAGGTAAAGATAGGGCGAGGAAGTGTGACACATGGGAGTACCTACTGATCTAAACACAGTGGTGCACATTTCCATGCAAACTGACCACGGTTTATGATTGCAAGAGAAGAAACTCTTGTCATGTCAGGGATTATTGTAAACGTTACATAGTTTGCATTCTGATATCATTTGCATATCGACAATAGTAGTGAAGCGTACTAGCAGTACCGCTTCAAGAGGATATACATTCTCCAAACGTGGATATAAAGAGAACCACGGATCCACTCAGAAGTTAGTTCGACTTTATCAATACAATGCCTCAAGGCAGCATCAGAAGTGACCTACAGTCAGCGTCCAGAAGAGACCAAATGGACATTCTACAAGTTATATTAATCATCGTTCTCTGGATTCAGAGTTGGACAGATCAGTGCAAATGAACTTCAAGCTATTTCCACGCACTATATTCAGAGTAAAATAGTATAATATCTTTTTTAATAAATTATTGTAAATTATTACTAATCTGTATTGCCACATTTTACGTTTAGCTTTTGCCTAATTCTATCTGGCCATGTGACAAAGCTGTGTAGTTGCTGCGTGCAAGGAATCCACCTCATAACAGCAGCTACTTTCGATGGTAGGGGGTTCTCTTCCTGCCACTATATTATGTTTGATATTAAGTATATTTGGTGAATACAACACATACCTTCAGTATTTCTGGATATAACACATGCAGCAGGTCTCAAAAAGAACATATGAGTAAATTTATTTTCCCTTGCCCATTCTGGAGTATAAGAAATGGCCGGAGATTCACTATCCTAGTGTTTCAATTTTAGCACTCTTCGAGGAGTCTCCTTCCATGACCACCTGCAAATCGATTGTAGTGACTGTATAATTTTAACAGGTTACTACATGTGTTACTATTCTGTGTGTGTAGTGCATCTGGGACAACCAGATAGGATTCTGTCGCTAAAACACAATAACGTACTGATTCTCCCCTTCTTAATAATATGGTGTCACGAAGGTATGTTTCTGCTGCGCTCCATTCGACCCAGGACTTTGCGACTCAAGCGATCCCGCCAGCTGCAACGTAACTACACCACTTTCGGCGAGCAAGCAGGCCTAGATCAACTTTCTGCACTGATACAGTATTTCACTGAAGTATTTTTTGAAACAGGTCGCCTGTCGATAGAACGTTTCAAAAGTTACTTCTTTGGTAAACTGATAAATAAACATAATCGTAAATAATTGCCCGTAACAACCAGATAGCACTCAAAAAAATTCCAAGAGACGACCACTTGACTATAAACTGGCTTTTTGTGACAAGCTTGGTAAGTTGAACAGAGAGAATACAGGTTAGGTATGGCGGTTCAAAGATCTGAAATTCAGAAACCCATGCCAAAATCAAAACTCCAGTTCCTCTAGAAACAATATGGTTTATACTGATCATAATGAACTTCCCAAGTCGATTTCTTCGATATGTATCTATTTCAGCGAATTATATTCTTCCCTATATGAGGCGTAGAAAAGTTGCGACATCACGAGAAACTCTTTTCCACTATGCAATGAATACTTTCTCCGGTATAACACTACTTTCACGTTTGGAGACTATCCCCTAAATAATGAAAAGTGCAAGTTCATCCACATGAGCGCAAAAAGGAATCCGTTAAACACCGGTTATACTACAAATCAGTCAAATCTAAAGGCCGTAAATTCAACTAAATACCTTGGAATTACAGTTACGAACAACTTAAATTGGATAGAAAACATAGAAAATGTTGTGAGGGAGGAAAATAAAAGATTGCGTTTTATTGGCAGAACGCTTAGAAAATGTAACAGATCTACAGTAAAATTTTGAAATTTGGCTGGAGAAATCAGCTTAGACTTAAAAATTTTATGGTGTTTTAACGTGACTTAGGTACTGAAAACACTATAACCCGAATAAGTGGAAATCAGACTCACAAAAATTGTGCTAATTTATGTACACAGTTGGAAGAATACGTGATTAAATTTGTAGGTGAATTTGGCATGTGTTGTGTTCGAAATTTAGAAGTGAGCTGCTTTCTCTGACAGCAACAAAAGTTATAGACGGGCTGGGAATCGAATCGATCTGAGCCTGGATGACAGATACGGGTACGTAATTCAATGCTGCTTCAATGCGTCCTCTGTTAGAGTACTGCGGTCCGGGATCCTTCCCAGATAGGATTAACGGAGAACATCGATAATGTTCAAAGAAAAGCAGCAAGTTTTGTACTATCTATAAGTAGGGGAGAGAGAGTCACGGACATGATACAGGATTTGAGGTGGACATCATTAAAACAAAGGCGTTTTTCTTTGCGGAGGAATCTTATCATAAAATTTCAATCACCAACCATATCCTCCGAATATGAATTTTCTTTTTTTTTGACGCCGACATACATATGGAGAAATGATCTTCATAATAAAATAGGGGAAATTAGAGCTCGCACAGAAAGATATAGACGTTCGTTATTTCCGCGCTCCGTTCAAGATTGGAATAATAGAGAATTATAATGAAGGTAGTCCGATGAACCTTCTGCCAGGCACTTAATTGTGATTTTCAGAGTATCCACGTAGATGTAGATCCTTCCATCCTCCTGTGGCCGTCGATAAAGTATTGCAGCTCCCGGTCGCTTCATGAGTGATCTTATTGCGGTTGGTGCTGTTTTCACTCTTTCGACAGAACCATAACAGTAAAATTTTGAAATTTGGCTGGAGAAATCAGCTTAGACTTAAAAATTTTATGGTGTTTTAACGTGACTTAGGTAGTGAAAACACTATAACCCGAATAAGTGGAAATCAGACTCACAAAAATTGTGCTAATTTATGTACACAGTTGACCAATAAAACAGCACCATGGGGAAAGATATCGAATTTATATTTATTGTGTGTATGCAGTGTAGTTGGAAGAATACGTGATTAAATTTGTAGGTGAATTTGGCATGTGTTGTGTTCGAAATTTAGAAGTGAGCTGCTTTCTCTGACAGCAACAAAAGTTATAGACGGGCTGGGAATCGAATCGATCTGAGCCTGGATGACAGATACGGGTACGTAATTCAATGCTGCTTCAACTATAAGCCAGAACTCATCAATCGTAGTGGCTGGTCAGTGATGGCATGCCAGTCTTTCGACAACCCGTGACCTAACGGTTTCCGTGAGTGAGAGATATGAAGAACGTGGTGGCCAGAGTAACAGTCGAACACCCCCTGCAACCAGGTAGGTCAAGATAGCGCAGGTAACATCCAGTCTTCCGTTATCTTGTTGAAAGATAACACCAGAGAGATCTCGAAAACAGGGCACAGTCATTCGACTTAACGTGACAGAAATTTATAAAGGCTGTAAATTACCAGCTATTAGCACCATAGATGACCGTGTTGTGTACCCAGTGGCATCTCACACCTTCATGCCACTTGCTGGGCACGTATTGGGATTACGAATGCAATCTCACAATTTTCGTTCTTCTCAGAGCCTCCTTACACACATTCCTCCATCGTGATGCTGTACGCAGAGTCGGGACTCATATGAAAAGACGACATGCTGCCTGTCCCGTGTCGAGCGATGGCGTTGGACGCACCACTGTCGACAAACCGCCTTCTACTGCCTCGTGAAAGGAAGCCGAAGTAGTAGTCGCCGAGCTACTCCAGACGCTGCTCTGTGCGAGTGGATACTTGTCGTGCTACAAACAAGCACATATCCTGATTCAAGATACATGACATGTCTGTACAGTAGGCCCCCCTACTTATCGCTTATCCAGGCGATTAATAGTTCTACCCTCTCGGGCACTAGTCGCTTGGGGCTGTTGAGATCATGCATGACGTTGAGTATGGCCCTCCTGAACCCATAGATTTTATTTTTATTTATTTTTCGTTTATTTTTATTAACAACACAACAGGCAGTAACAACCATAAAACAAACACCAACACCACATACTAAGACTGGTAATAAAGGTAACGTCGCTTGGGAGGAGTAAGCTCGAAGAATATTCATTCCGAGACTCCTCCTCCCCAATGACACATTGTGTATTGCTTAAAGTATACTGTACATAAGGAGTAATGTATTATTCGACTTATTACGTGTAGACAGACGTATATTCTCTTCTTTATGTAGAGCTACAATCAAATGGTTCAAATGGCTCTGAGCACTATGAGACTTAACTTCTGAGGTCATCAGTCCCCTAGAACGTAGAACTACTTAAACCTAACTAACCTAAGGACATCACACACATCCATACCCGAGGCAGGATTCGAACTTGCGACCGTAGCGGTCGCGCGGTTCCAGACTGTAGCGCCTAGAACCGCTCGGCCACTTCGGCCGGCTAAGGTACAATAAATTTATTTTATATATCAGATATATTTTCCGTATAAACTATGTATAAAACTAGAAATGTAATGTATTTAGTTATTTAAGGAATACTGCAGTCAAGTAGCAATGAACTGCAGTCTGTTTCTACTAACAAATTTACAATCAAAAGTTTATTCTTCATGTAAGGCTAAAATGTAAGTATTCCATATATCAAATTCTTAATCAATATTAAATCTGTATAATACCAGGTGTACCTATCAAAGGCATGATACAGAATACACCAATACACCACTACTACGAACAATAAGACAAGCAAACAACTTCTAAATATTATGTAGTGTACTGATATGCAATACTCAAAGTAATATATCAATACATACAAACACAGTAAACACATATAAACACAAACCATTTCAAATGAGAATAGCTCGAGGTCCTGCAGGGACCTTCGCACCCGAAATAAGTAGAAATAGTCTCTTATCAACCAACAAGCTACTACGACTGTATTACACACCCAAATGTAGTATATCACTTCCCTCTACATATTGCAACATATTTTCACCACATTGTATTACATAATTTTTTTAAATTTGCATTATATAAATTATATTCTCCTCAACTATGCAGAAACAAATTATATAGAGCCACTTTAACAACTGTTAAGTATTCAATTCTTGGTAACCTTAGAGAAATTTTTATATATTATGTTCTTTATATTATTTAAAAAAAGCATTAACAATAGTAAGGAGTCTTTGCTGTTAGATTTAGAAGCATCCGACCCACCTTACATTTCAAGTCGGTGGTTCACTCTGTTCTGTTAATGAAATAAGTAAATAAATAAATAATAATCCCATAGATTACATATTCGAATGACTATGATAAATTTTTCACTCTGCAGTGGAGTGTGAGCTGATGTGAAACTTCCTAGCAGATTAAACCTGTGTGCCGCACCGAAAATTGAGATCGGGACATTTGTCTTTTGCGGACACATGTACGACCGCCTGAGCCAACCACGCTAGGCTTACGACCCGACCTCACAGCTTTACTACCGCCAGTACCTCATCTTCTGCCTTCTAGACTCCACAGAAACTCTGCCGCGGGACTACTATTCTCGGAGGACGGGATATTGCGGAGACATGGCTTAGCCGCAGCCTGTGGCATGTTTCCAGAATGAATTTTCCAGTCTGCACCTGAGGGTGCGCTGGTATGACACTTCCTGGCAGTTTAAAATTGTGCGCCGGATTGAGACTCGAGGTTGTGTCTAAGCCATATTAGTATAATATCATTTCTTCCTGGAATATTAGATCTGCAAGTAAGATGGAAGATCTTCTGTGAAGATTGGAAGGTAGGAGAAGAAGTACTGTTGGGTGTAAAGCTGTGAGGACAGAGCGTGTGTCGTGATTGTGTAGCTCAGAACATTTGCCCACAAATGGCGAAGTTCCCGAGTTCGAGTCCCGGTCCGTCAGACATTTTTTATCAGCTAGGAAGTTTCATATTTGAATGGCAGTCGTACGTTTGCTTA